>NC_136065.1:274413438-275023605 GCF_964261635.1 Lissotriton helveticus | reverse complement strand
GATCAGAAAATTCATGGGGGCTGTTGGGCCTAGCCGCGTTGAGTCAGCTCGCAGTCGATGGAACGGACTCCATTTAAATTCTGTCCTAGGTGTTGCAATAAGTATCTGCGCACCGACTTACATGTAGTGTGCAACTTGTGTCTCTCCCCGGAAAACTATGAACAGGGCTGCGACACGTGCCAATCTTTTCGATTCAAGAAGACGCTCCGTGATCATCGGGCTCGATGTCAGGAAATGCATCAGCAACATAGCGGCTCCGCACCAGATCTCTTTGGAGTAGATTCCGACCATGAATTCTTCGACGCACAAGGAGCAGAGGAAGAAGAGAAACACATTCCTGTGTCCGAAGGCGATTCCGACATGGAAAAAGACGTTCCGCAGGGTCAGCGTACTGTGAGTAATAATACTCCCCTGCCCCAAACTATGCCCAAGAAAAAGGCTCCGGTCCTTCCTCTGCTTTCGGGGCAATGTCGGCACTGAGAACATGTTTCGAACACCCCACCTTCGGGCTCGTCACCGTAACACACACCAAAGCCTTCCCGCTCGGGACCGAGTCGGCCACATTCGGGCACCGAACCAAATTCTTCGGCACCGAGATCCAAACACGTCATCATGACTATTCCTTTGGCACCGAAACCTAAATCTTCTAATCCAAAAAGCTTTATGCCAAAACCTTCTGTTCTGAAAATTCGGGCACCGAAAGACAAAACAGCTCCTCCCCCATCCAAAGAGCCGTATTTCGATGTACCGCCTTGTAAATTCCGTATTTGTAAATCCAAACTACTCACCCTTACGGTTCTCAGGGAGATGGGGGGCCGTCGTGGAAATTTAGTAAGGTATTGCCCAGAGTCACATGGTGCTGGGCTGAGCTGCCGCTGGAGCCGGGGATCGAACCGTGAACCCTGTGCTCCGAAGTCAGCTGCCCTGTCCGCTGCACCACACCTCTCCAACACGGATCCGAAAGAGAAAGAACTTGTTATTAACCCTACAACTGGGCATATTCATGTAAAACTGCCAGTTAAACGGAATCCAGATATGGAGGAAACTTACCGCATTCCCCTTGAAAGGAAAAATGTGGGTACTAATCCTTCTATTACACCTCCTTCCCCACCCAACCCTGATTTAATGATTACTCGTACAAATTCACCACCACAGTCACCTGACCACCAGGAGGACGGGGATGAGGTTGCACAAGATGACAATTACACTGATCCATGGACTGATTACAACACGGGTCGTAACACAGATAATGAACCTGTTCTATACCCTTCAAAACCCTCTCCACCTGACGATAGTGTAGGGTATATAGAGTTAATAAATAGGGCTGCTCAATACCACGGAGGTCAGCCTCACAAAGAGGAGAACATTTTTAAGGACCCTGTGTTTGCGAGGATTCTAACACCAAGGGCAAACAAATATAAACCTGCACCTACAAACCCAGTCTACATTAAGGGTCAAGTTCACTTAGACTCCCTGGTGGTTTCTAACGCTCACAAAAGAGCAAACTCTCAAACAACAGAAGATGCCCCTCCTCCTGACAGGGAATCCAAACTCATAGATGGCTCCGGTAAACGAGTAGCTGCGCAGGCAGCCAATCACTGGCATATTGGCAACACCCAGGCTCTTTTAGCAAGATATGACAGGGCAATTGCTCCAATTCTTGCCAGATGAACACAAAAGTAAGGCGCATCACTCAATTCAGGAATGAAAACAAATTTCCAATACTTCCATTAAGTGTGCTTTAGACGCAGCTGATACTGCAGCTCACGCTATTAACACCAGCGCACTTTTAAGAAAACACGCCTGACCTGTGGTAGATACTTCTTTTAAAAAAATGAAGAAGGACACAAAGGTAGCAAAATCCATGAGAGTTCTGCAGTCCCCTTCCAATCTGGGATCCTTTTGCCATTTCTTTTACAGGGGGGGGGGGCTAAAAAAACACTACAGTTGTTGCACAATCTCGGAATCAAAGTAAATCTGTTGAAGTCCCATCTCCAACCCTCCAACACGCAAACGTACTTGAGAGCCACTCTCAATACACAAAAGGCTCTGGCCTGTCCCAATCCAGTATTCATGCAGCTACTGGGAATGGTGGCATCTTGCATTATAATAGTTCCCTATGCAATACTTCAAATGCGTCCCCTCCTGGAATGTTTAGCACATCAGTGGAATAAGTATCAGGGTCAATTGTCAGATCCAGTGTTGGTGGACGGCCGCACTCATCGCTCTCTGCAGTGGTGGAATCCACAAAACTTATCCAAAGGGCGGCCCTTCATCGACCCAGTTCCACAGACAGTGCTAACAGCAGACACATTGCTCAATGGTTGGGGAGTTCATCTCCAAACTCACACAATTCAAGGCTTGTGGAGTCAAAAGCAAAAACAACTTCACATAAATCATCTAGAGCTGCTAGCAGTTTTTCTAGCGCCTAAAGCCTTTTAAGTTCACCTTGTAGGCAAAGCTGTCCTGATACGCACCAACAACATGACAGCCATGTATTACATACAGAAATGGGGGGACACACTCCAACTATCACAGCTCTCACAAACCATTTGGAGGTGGGCCATACCTCACAAAATGTGTCTCCTAGCAGAACACCTTCCAGGAGTACACAATCAGATCGCAGATCTGCCCAGCAGGCAAACACAACAGATTCACAAGTGGGAACTTCACCCTCAAGTTCTCCTCCCATTCTTTTACAGGCTTTCCACAGATAAATCTGTTCGCCACACACCAAAACGCAAAATGCCCTAACTTCACCTCCAGGTATCCACACCTATTGTACAAACGCAATGCACTATGGATGAACTGGTCAGGGATATTTGGCTATGCTTTTCTGCCTCTCCCACTCATTCCCTTAGTGATTTGGAAGCTCAGGCAAACATCCCACATACTACTCCTAGTAGCTCCCACATGGGCCTGTCAACCATTGTTCACTACCCTGCTGGAGCTATCAGTAGTTCCTCATCAAAAACTACTTCTCACATACACTCTCGTTACACAGAGCAATGAAGAGATACAACATCCAGATCCCAAGGATCTCAACCTAGCGATCTGGCACCTGAAGTCAAAGAGTTTGGCTATCTAAATCTTCCGCCAGACTGTATGAACATCATTAAAAAGGCTAGAAGACCTGTTACAAGAGCTTCCTATGCAGCAAAATGGAAGCGATTTGTCATTTATTGTAATAACAACCATTGCTTCAGTCCAACATATAATTTATTTGCTGCATTTACTACAGTCAAATTTAGCGTACACATCTATACGCTTACATCTTGCTGCAATAGCTACGTACCTTCAGAATAGACAACATCTGTCCCTTTTCAGGGTGCCTGTTATTAAGGCCTTTAGGAAGGATTCAAGAGAGTTATTCCTCTAAGACTTCCACCTGCCCCAGTATGGAATCTTAACATTGTTCTTACCAGACTAATGGGTCCACCCTTCGAGCCACTGCATAAATGTGAACTACAATCTCTCACTTGGAAAGTTGCTTTCCTCATTGTTATTACATCATTGAGGAGAGTGGGTCAGTTTCAGGCACTAACCATAGAGGAACCATTTTTACAAGTACAGCAAAACAAAGTGGTTCTTCGTACTAACCCTAAATTTCTCCCCAAAGTAGTATCTGCCTTCCACATTGACCAATCTGTTGAGGTGCCCGTGTTCTTTCCTCAACCACATTCAGTGGCAGAACGTGCTCTACACACCTTAGATGTTAAACGAGCATTACTCTATTACATATAAAGGACAAAACCTTTTCGTAAAACTAAACAACTCTTTGTTGCTTTTGCTACACCACACAAAGGCAATCCGATTTCTAAATCAGGTATTGCCAGGAGGATAGTCCAATGTATTCAGACATGTTATGCAAAAAGGACTTTACCAATTCCCCCTAGAGCGCATTCCACTCGCAAATTAGGGGCGTCTATGGCTTTCTTAGGAAACAAGCTGCAACATGGTCAACACGACACACATTTACAAAACACTATTGTGTAGATGTATTAGCAAGACAACAAGCTAATGTGGGCCAGGCAATTCTCTGTACACTCTTTCAAACAACTGCAACAGCTACATGTTTGCCACCGCTTTCGGAGATTACTGCTCTATAGTCTATGCAAAGCATGTGATCTACAGCTCATATCCCTTGAACGGAAAATGCTCCAGTATGCATCTGTGCTTGGCATGTAGAGCTGTAGATTCACATGCGCCCACCCGCCTCACCGTGTATTTGTACCTGTTGCAGTAATATCTTACTTAGATACATACGCATGGACATCTCTATTCTACTCTTACTAACTCCATTCTCACCCTCTGCGGGAAAACAATCTAACAATGGAGTCAATGCCTATGCGCACTATCATCGAAAGGAGGAGTAACCTACCTCGTGACTAGAAAAGACTTCTTCAAAGAAAAAACAAACTGCAAACATCCAGACCCAACATTAGATGGCAGACTCATGCAAAACATGTGAATCTACAGCTCTACATGCCAAGAACAGATGTATACTGGGTAAGTGGCAATATATATATGCAATGGGACCAGTGACAGCGGGACGCTACTAAACCCGCTCCAACTCCTCGCAGCGCAGGACGCACACTGGCGTGCACCCGAAGGAGGCTGGGCTGGGCCCCCCTCTTCATACTGACCGTAAGTGCCCATTTTTTGCATACACTGTGGAATTAAGTATGCTGGTATTTGGTTTTGATATTTTACTTCTAAACTGGCAGAAAATTGTTGCGCTGTAAATGGGGAAATGTAAAAGCCCCCAAGCTATCAATAGTTAAAGCTAAAAGATCTAAGAAACCCACCACAGGGACTACTTCCTCTAGAGCTAATGTAGGGAAAAATTCTACTTCAGAATCTAATCAAAGAAGTTGAGTCAATACTAAATACTGATCCCATATGGGGCATAGAAGGTAAACAGTGTTTACAACACAACTTTTACCACGCACTACCTTTACCACGCAACTTTTACAACGCAAATCGTTACAACGACTTGCGCTGGGGGGCGCTCTAGGATAGGTAATAGTTTAATTTACAATCCAAAACCTTCCCTACTATCCAAGGGGACTGGAGTTGGAATAGTAAATTAAACTATTCACTATCCAGCGCCCTCCAACGCAAGTCGTTGTAACGACTTGCGTTGTAAAAGTTGCTTGGTAAAGGCATGCGTTGTAAAAGTATGCGTGGTAACGACATACATCCGGCATAGAACCTTCTGCCAAAGTGCCAGCAATGTTTGAAAAGAGAGTCAGGGAGACTCCATCAGAAGTGTGTTCCTCCACAGGAAGTCACAGTGATTCTCTGTTCATTACCTTCTACATCTACATCTAAATCTCCGTTGTCCACGGAGATTACCATTGTCTTGGACGTGTCCTGCTCAAACAGATATGCAGCGTTAATGGATGAGATAACACCTGGTGTCCACTCCAACACTGATATAACCTTGACACAGGATCAGACTACAGTCAGACAATGTATTGCTAATACATACAACACAGCTACTATAGCAAGCTCAGGCATTATAGCAGGCGACGGCTATTTAGAGACAGTGGATGTTGAGAGTATTGCTGGACTTTACTATTTAAAGGAGTTAGTAACAGGGCTAATCGGCCGCCTTGCAGAGGTGAATACAAGCGCTAACACTTGCTGCTGTACCTGCCATATGAGTTTTGAACTTGTGCAGAAGAAGGGCCTAGTTTCCAAGACCCAACTCGGAAGGCTGATTCTGCAACTCAGGCAATAACTAAATCTATAACCCTCCACGAATTGCAGCAGACTCATCCACCTGATCCTAAGATACTCAGGAGGGATGCCAAGACCTTGTCAAAATGCATGCCAAAAAAATTACATCTAAGGAGGTTGCAAGAGGGAGACTGTTATTCCCCCACTTGATGCTTCTCTCCCTTGGCCCGCAAATTCTTCTAGGTGCCCTCTAGTCCAGCTGTATGGTCCCAGGTCACATCTTAACTTCTAGTATCCCGTTTTTAGACATTCTTCACGCTATCAACCATTTAGCACACAAGCCAAACAAAGAAGAACAGCATACCTGACCTTGGTAGTTAAATTAAGGAGGGACGCTTTTAAGGATACTGACTCACTAATGAACATGGTCATATATTGGTTCAGATCCCAAAGAGACTGTTTTTCTATCGTCAAATCTGACATAGAGCTTGTCAAGAGATATAGCGACAAATCTTCCCCTACTGATTTTATTGAAGTGGAGCTGAAAAATGAACCCTTGGTTGAAGGCCATATAAACTTTGAACTGCACTTACCATTTGGCAGACTTTGGAATCAAGTAAAAGAAATGTTCGAAGCATGTGAGCTGTAGATCACATACTTTGCATACTCCTGCCATCTAGTGTTGGGTCCGGTTGTTTGCTAGTTGTTTTTCTTCAAACAAGTCTTTTCAGTCACGAGGTGAGGTGACTCCTCCTTTCGGTGATAGTGCGCATCGGTATCGCCTCCATTGTTAGATTTTTTTTTCGCCATCAGGTTCGGACGTGTGTTTCTGCGCTCTGGTTCGAAACCGTTCTTCGGTTCCTCTTGACGCACAACCATCTCTACCTCGATGGTATTGTTCTTGTATGTGTTTCCCACTTCTCTGCGTATCGTTTTGGTCACGAAAACTACTTTCGATCAGAAAACATCGTGGACGGCCTGTGACCCCAGCCATGTCGGATTAGCTCTCTGTCGATAGAACGGACACCGTTCAAATTTTGCCCTCAGTGCCAAGCGAAGTATACGCACAGTGATTAATACAAAGTGTGTAACTTGTGCTTGTCTCCGGAGCACAAGGAAGAAGAATGTGATGCCTGAAAATCATTGAGATCAAAGAAAACTCTTTGCGATTGTTGGGCCCGATATCAAGAAATGCAGCGTCAAAGCATAAACGACACTCCGGACAACTTCGGTGAACATTTCAATCAAGAAGATGTGGGGGGATCAGCGGTGGAGGAAGAAGAAATCTTCTCTGGCCAGGACTCTGGCTCGGACCTTGAGATAGACCTCAACGTTGAAGAATTGCCGCAAGGATGGGGTCATGTAAGTACCGAAGACCCCTGCCTTCCCAACTTCCCCAGAAAAAAGACAAGGCTTTGGCACCACGTCTGCCATCTGGCCATGGTCGGTACCGAGATGACGTTTCCGATTACCCACCTTCAGACTCGGCTCTGAAACACACTGTCAAGCCCTCCAACTCTGTACCTACTCACCAAAAGCCCTCTTCGGATGCGAAACCATCCGGATCGAAGCAAAAATTTGGCTCAGAGCCGAAACTTTCCGCGCCAAAAGCAAAACAGCCTTCAAAACCGAAATTTTCCGCATATAAAGAGCATCACATGTCTGCACAGAAAACACCGGAGCCGAAAACAAAACAGGCCTTGTCCGATTCGAATGTAGACGTCCCACCAAAAAAGGATCGGAAACAAAAAGAACTCTGTATTAACCCTAATACAGGTCGTATACATACTAAACTACCTCAAAAACATAAACTTCCAGATGAGGACACTCATTCCAAAATTCTTTTAAAGAGGAAATCTGTGGCCACCAGTCTTTTTCATATACCACTGTCATCCACTCCACCACCACCCTCTCCTCCTTCTGATCCTTTACAGATTACACCCCAGGATTCTCCACAATCCATGATAATGATGATATTGATGAAGAGGGTACACATATACCAGTAGACTCAAGGTCTGACTATACTATTGATCCCCCAACAGATAACGACCAGGAACCTTTACCCTGCCAAGTCATTGCACAAGATGACAATGTAGCCAACCAAGAACTCCTTGCCAGGGCAGCACAATATCATGGAGTGGAGTGGCACTACATAAAAAGGCATTAGAGGAAGATTTTTTGTTTGAAACCTTAGGGTCCACACATAGGTTGTCACAAACACTTCCCATGCTTAAGGGCATGATGAGACGAGCAAAGGACATTTTTAAGGATCCTGTGCGTGCTCGCATATTAACTCCTAGAGTTGATAAAAAATATAAGACCTCCCCCACTGATCCAATATTTAGCAAGGGGCAATTACCGTTGGATTCACTAGTTGTATCTAATGCTCTTAAAAGGGCTAATTCCCAAACATCTGGGGATGCTCCTCCACCGGATAAAGAGTCCAAATTAATTAATGCTTCTGGTAAACGTGTAGCAGCACAGGCAACCAATCACTGGTGCATTGCCAATACGCAGGGACTTTTAGCCAGATAGGACAGGGCACACTGGGATGAAATGGAGCAGCTGCTTCAATATTTTCCAGATGAGCATAAAACCAGAGCCCAGGACTTAGTAAACAAAGGGAAACTAATTTCCAATTAATCAATAAGGTGTTCGTTGGATGCTGCTGATACCGCAGCTAGAGAGGTTAAGACCAGCATTTTTCTTAGAAGACTTGCTTGGTTAAGGATCTCAGGATTCAAGCCGGAGGTTCAACAATTCATTCTGAATACACCCTTCAACAAAAAAAATCTTTTAGGACCTGATGTTGATCAGGCTTTATAAAAAATTAAAAAGGACACCGAGGTCGCCAAATCTATGGGAGCTCTCCAGTTCCCTTCCAATAGAGGTTCTTTTTGGCGGTCCTTTTACCGAACAGGGTCTAAGACAATCCTTAGACCAAAATACATCTACCTATAAGGGTAACAGCCAGGCTACAGAGGGAACAATTCTAAGAATAGAGGAAAAGGCAGCGCGCCCCGTAATTCTACTTCCCCAAATAAATAGTGACTTCCCCGACTATACCACACCTGTGAGGGAAGACTGCAACAAATCCTCCCCATTTGGCAGTCTATAACTACAGACAAATGGGTGTTAGGAATTATCCAACATGGTTATTGCCTGGAGCTTACCACCAATCCTCGAAACATTCCACCTCGTTCTCACAAAATGTCACCAGAACATTTACACCTGCTCAAACAAGAAGCACAGTGTCTTTTACTAAAAGGAGCCATAGAACCTGTGCTATTACAATATCAAGGGTCATGCGTATACTCCCTGTATTTTCTAATTCTCAAAAATTCTTTGAGACCTATTCTGGATCTCAGAGTACTAAACCCCTACATACTGTCAGAGCATTTCTACATGGTGACACTTCAACAAGTTCTCCCACTCCTACAACAGGAAGATTTAATGTCTACTCTAGACTTAAAAGACGCACATTTCCACATTCCAATTCACCCTGCTCATCGCAAATATTTCAGATTTGTGATAGCGGGCCAACATTACCAATTCAAAGTACTACCGTTTAGAGTCACCACTGCTCCCAGGGTATTTACCAAATGCCTGGCAGTAGTCGCAGCTCTTCTAAGAAGACGGCACAAAAGGTACCAAAAATAAAAACACCCCCTTTTCTACCGCTTGTAAGAAGACAGCAATTACATATCTTCCCATACCTGGACGACTGTCTCATCAAAACCATCACTTACCAGAAGTGTCTCCAACACACTCAAGTCACAATCCAGTTGCTACACCAACTATGGTTTACAGTGAATGCGCTGATGTCCCATTTGCAGCCTTCCAACATACAGGCTTACCTGGGAGCCACCATAGACACTCAAAGAGCTCTAGCCTCTCCTAATGCAGCTAGAATTCTCAGTATTCAGTCTCTTCTCACTTAGTTTCAGCCCAACCAATTATTACCAGCAAGAGTCTTCATGCAACTGCAAGGAATTATGGCATCTTGCATTGTAATTGTTCCCCATGCAAGACTTCACATGCGTCCCCTCCAAGAATGCTTAGCAAGTCCGTGGAACCAGTCGCAGGGTCAATTGACCGAACTAGTGTTGGTATATTGCCACATCCATCGCTCTCTGCAGTGGTGGAACCCGTAAAATGTATCCAAAGGGCAGCCCTTCATCGACCCTGTTCCACAGACATTGCTAACAGCAGACGCATTGCTCAATGTTTGGGGTGCTCACTTGCTCAAACACACAATCCAAGGATTGTGGAGTCTAAAGCACAAAAGGCTTCATATAAATCACGTAGAACTACTAGCAGTGTTTCTAGTGCTCAGAGCCTTTCAAACTCGCCAAACAGGCAAAGCTGTCCTAGTCCGCATGGACAACATAATGGCTTTGTACTATACACAAAAACGGGGGACACACTCTCTCTAACTGTCACGCCAAGCACAAGCCATTAGAAAATGGGTTATTCACCACAAGATTTTTCTCCTGGAAGAGCATCTTCCAGGAACAAACAATCAGATTACAGACCTTCTCAGTAGACGGAAGCAGAAAATTCATGAGTGGGAACTTCATCCTCAGGTTCTCCTCCCATACTTTCTGGGATAGGGATTGCCGGACACAGACCTGTTCGCCACAAAGCAAAACGCAAAATGCCCAAGCTTCGCCTCCATGTTTCCACACCCGCTCTCCAAAGGCAATGCCCTATGGATGAACTGTCAGGTATATTTGCTTACGTTTTCCGCCTCTCCCACTCATTCCGTTGGTAGTTCGAAAGCTCAGGCAAACATCCCTCCACTAATTCTCATAGCTCCCACATAGGCCAGTCAACCCTGGTTCACCACCCTGCTGGAGCTGTCATTAGTTACACACCAAAAGCTGAATCTCACCTCCAGTCTCCTCAGCCATTGAGAAATCAGGCATCCAAATCCCAAAGAACTCAACCTAGCGATCTGGCTCCTGAAGTCATAGAATTTGGTTATTTACAGTTACCAACAGACTGTATGAATATCCTAAAAGAGGCCTACTGCTAGGGCATGTTATGCAGCAAAATGGAAACGGTTTGTCATCTATTGTAACAATAACAATATCAATGCTCTTAAAGCTTCTGTACAGAACATCTGTTACTAGGTACATTTACAGCAATCTGCACTAGTCTACACATCCATTCACTTGCATCTAGCAGCAGTAGCTGCATACTTACAAAACAGACAACACTCATCTCTCTTTAGAGTACCAGTGATTACAGCCTATATGGAAGGATTAAAAACAGTGATACCATCAAGAGTCCCACCTGCACCAGCGTGGAACCTACAAGACTTAGGGGTCCACCATTTGAACCAATGCACAGGTGTCAGTTACAATTCCTCTCATGGAAAGTTGCTTTCCTCATAGCAATAACTGCACTGAGGAGAGTTGTTGAACTCCAGGCATTAACTGTACAATAGCCCTCTTTCAGCTTCAGAAAGACAGAGTGGTTCTTCGAACTAATCCTAAATTCCTTCCTAAAGCAGTTTTTGCCTTTCATATCAATCAATCAGTTGAGTTACCTGTGTTCTTTCCTCAACCTAATTCTGTAGCAGAACGAACTCTACACACACTTGTTGTTAGAAGAGCTCTAGTTCGAGGCATGTGGGCTGCTAAATTCATATCTATTGCATAGATCGCCGCCTAGTGTTGGGTCCGGATGATTGCACATTGTTGTCCTGGAAGAGTCTTCGAAGTATCACGAGATAGGTGGCTCCTCCCCTGGACTACAGTGCGCATGGGCATCGACTCCATCCCCAGATTGTTTTTTTCCGCCATTGGGTTCGGATGTGGTTTCGACGTCTCCGTGTCGGAACCGATAAACTTTGTTCTTAAGGCCAAAAGGCCTTCGTTACAAGCGTCGGTATTGTTTGCGTACGGTCTCGAGCGTCGTCCGACTCTCTGAGCCGGAAATCTACGGAGTCCAGTAACTTCTCGGACATCGAGGCCCTCTCGTCGCAGCAAGACCCGACGAACTTAACATGGAGCGGAGCCCGTTCAAGTTCTGCCCCGTCTGTGGATCCAAATATCCACACATCGATGTGCTTCCGGTCTGTAATAAATGCCTCTCACTGGACCACAACGAAGACAACTGCATGGCCTGCTCTAAGTTCAGGTAAAAAAAGACGCTCAAGCATCGGCGCGCGGCGCGCCTCGAGGCCCAGCGAGCGGCACCGGCACCCGACAACATATTCGACGACCCCGCAGAAGAAGGCGGTAGCCATCATCTCCAGATTTCACCACCGTCGACGGAGGTCCAGGCCGATCCCGAGGAACACGTCAAAGGACAGGGCCAAGACCTTGAATACGTCGAGGAGGTAGGGGACGACGAAGAAGTTTATGGGGCCGCGGAAGATAGCTCAGAGGAAGAGCTATGCCCCGAAGTCTACATTACTCCGGCTCAGGTCACGAGGTCGCCACTCGGCCTTACCCACGACCCTGCACCGCTATCCCCGGCCCCGCCTTCTGGCCCGGCCACGGACACTCAAGCGGAGCCGCCATTGCACGTATCGAAACCGAAACCTTCGGATTCTACGGCACCCAAGATGGCCGACGTCCAGCCGAAATCGAAACCGAAACCTACGGATTCGACAACACCTAAAATGGCCGACGTCCAACAAAAAGTATCGAAGCCTGCTCCTTCATCGAAGAAGGCTGTCGAGTCGACAGCGCCGCAGAAGGTGCACAAGGAACCATCCTCTAAGAAGGCCGTCCATCAAGTGTCGACCACTGTTGCTCCGGCACGGACATCTAAGACTGTTGACACGCCTTCGGACGCTCCTACGGCGCCATCAAGTAAACGCCCAGTCGAACCAAAATCGACTAAAAGCCACGACCCGAAGGCCGCAGGCACTACGCATCGGCACAAGGATGCCGGATCTGCAGCAACGGCGTCGGCGCCAAAGCCTACAACGGAGCCGCGACACATTGCAGCCAAAGATTCGTCGACGCAAATCCCGTCGACACCGAGGGACTCCGACACCACCGAACATCGGCCGTCGGTTACAAAACCCTCTGCCTCCTTCACAAAGCAGGTCACCGACTCCCTGAAACGTATTCGGGACAAGACTTTGTCGTCAACGGCTTCCACGCCATCGGCTCCGAAATCGGTGGAAACACCTCCGAAGACCTCGACCAAGCTTCTTTACACTCTGCCACCTAAGGTGGCACCGAAGGCATTTGCACCAAGATCGGTGCCGAAAACGTCGGATCCTTCGACGCAAAAGAGCCGCTCGGATCAACAGCAAGCCTCAGAAGACCAATCTGAGCATTACATCGATGCCCAAACAGGGAAATTGACCCTCTACAAAAGGAAAATCACTTCCCAACCACTGGAATCCTATGTTATTCCACTAAAAAAGAAGAGGCCAGCACAGGACATTCCTGCCCTTATTGAGCCTATTCTGCCACCACCAAGAAGGAGTCCATCACCTTCCCCCAACCAATCAGGAGGAGAGGATGATGAACAAGATGACCAATACAATTTCCCAGTTGACAATGACCCTGATGTTCAGCAGGACTCATATGACGACACTGGGGACCAAAGTGGACATCAGGTGGTACAAGATCCACAAGGTTTTGGGGCACGTACATCTCCAACAGAGGATTCTGCGGCATTTAATGCTTTAATAGAACGGGCAG
Source organism: Lissotriton helveticus (assembly GCF_964261635.1). Lineage (NCBI taxonomy): Eukaryota > Metazoa > Chordata > Amphibia > Caudata > Salamandridae > Lissotriton > Lissotriton helveticus. The sequence continues at coordinate 275,010,247 of NC_136065.1, read as the reverse complement.
CAGCAAATCATGATGTGGACATGCATGCTGACCCGGTGGAGGAAGATTTTTTGTTTTACACTTTCTCTGTCTCAGAAAGAACAGTTAAAATACTTCCTATGCTCAAAGGTGTCCTTAAACATGCCCCAGAGATCTTTAAGGAACCTACCAGGGCAAGAGTGGTGAACCCACGTATCGAGAAAAAATACAGGCCAGCACCTGGAGATCCTGCATACATTCGAGGACAGTTGCCCCTGGACTCGTTGGTGGTCGCCAATGCCCGCAAGAGGGCAAACTCTCAAACTACGGGTGAAGCTCCTCCCCCAGACAAGGAGTCGAAAGTGCTTGAGGCATCCGGCAAAAGGGTGGCTGCGCAGGCTGCCAATGTATGGCGTATAGCAAACACACAGGCACTATTGGCACAATACGATGGGGCGCATTACGACACCCTAGAACAGCTCCTTCAACACCTACCTGATGAGTTTAAGGAAGCAGCCGAAATGCTCATACAAGAGGGAAAGCTTATCTCAAACGCTGCAATAAAGTGTGCACTTGATGTGGCAGATACAGCGGCTAGGGGAATTAACACTAGCGTCATGTTAAGGCGACAAGCTTGGCTTCGTATATCTGGATTTAAGCCAGACATTCAAACTACAATACTCAACCAGCCTTTCAATCCTGACAGACTGTTTGGTCCAGATGTAGACACCACCCTTGAAAAGATTAAAAAGGACAACGAGACTGCTAAGTCCATGGGGGCGCTTCAGTCACAACAATTCAGGGGAAGCACTTTTCGTCGCTCAGGAGCACGTGGTGTTACCAGAGGACACTTGGGTCAACAAACACAATTCACAAAGGGTGGTGCACAATCCTCATACCCCAAGCAGGGTAGAGGGGGTTACAGAGGTAACAGTGCCAAGGGCAGAGGCAGAGGGAACAACAACTCCCGTTCCTCTGCCGCCAATAAACAGTGACTCTCTGTCACTGCCCCCCGACCATCCAACACCTGTCGGGGGGAGACTCCAGCAGTTCCTGCCAGTCTGGACGTCCATCACCACAGACAGGTGGGTGAGAAAACTTATCCAGTACGGTTATTGTTTGGAGTTAACATCCACTCCTCCCAACATTTACCCAAGACACCGTCCTATGTCGGCAGAGCACTTGCACTTTTTGCAGCAGGAAGTCTTGGTGATGCTGCAAAAAGGCGCAATCGAGCTCGTACCAGTGGAAGAGGAAGGCACAGGAGTCTATTCCCTGTACTTCCTCATCCCAAAAAAGGACGGATCCCTCAGACCTATTCTGGATCTACGCCCCCTCAACATGTACATACTGTCAGAACACTTTCACATGCTGACACTGCAACAAATTCTTCCCCTGCTAAATCAAGGGGACTTTCTAGCAACCTTGGACCTCAAGGATGCTTATTTCCACATCCCACTCCACCCATCACACAGAAAATACCTCAGGTTCACCATTCAAAACAGGCACTATCAATTCAAAGTCCTACCCTTCGGGGTGACTACTGCCCCCAGAGTGTTTACAAAGTGTCTGGCGACAGTGGCGGCGCACCTCAGGAGACAGAACATACATGTCTACCCGTACCTAGACGACTGGCTTGTTCAAGCAAAGTCGGAGTAACAGTGCGCCGCACACATGTCCCACACTATTCAACTCCTTCACAGTCTGGGGTTCTCGCTAAACTACCCAAAGTCGCACCTTCAACCAGCCCATGTGCGGCAGTATCTGGGCGCGACAATAAACACCCTGACTGCTATGGCTCAGCCAAACCCAGTCAGAATCAACAGCATTCAGTCGCTAATCCAGAGGTTCAGACCGCAACACTCCCTGCCAGCGAGAGTGTTCATGCAGTTGATAGGCATGATGGCCTCCTGCATCTTCATAGTCCCGCACGCGAGGTTGCACATGCGTCCGCTCCAAGAATGCTTGGCAAATCAGTGGACACAGGCTCGGGGACAACTGACAGACCTAGTGTTGGTGACCGGTCGGGCATACAACTCTCTGCATTGGTGGAATCCACACAACCTTTGCAAGGGACGACCGTTCCAAGAGCCAGTGCCACAGATTATCCTAACAACGGACGCATCTCTCCAAGGGTGGGGAGCTCATGTGCTCCACTACACTGTGCAGGGACTGTGGTCCACCCAGCAACAGAAGTTGCACATCAACTACCTGGAATTGATGGCAATCTTCATGGCGATAAAGTCCTTCAAAGTACATTTGTGCAACAAAGTCGTGTTGATCCGGACTGACAACATGACAGCCATGTACTACATCCAAAAGCAGGGAGGTACTCACTCACCACAGCTGTCTCATCTGGCTCAGAGCATGTGGAAGTGGGCCATTCAGAGGAACATTTTCCTCATGGCGGAACACCTCCCAGGCAAGGACAATCAGATGGCGGATCTGCTCAGCAGATACAGCCATCAAATGCACGAGTGGGAGATACATCCATCAGTACTCCACCCGTACTTCCAGCAGTGGGGTCATCCAGAGATAGACCTGTTTGCCACAAGGGAAAACGCAAAATGCCAAAGCTTTGCCGCCAGGTTCCCTCACCCGGAATCGCAGGGGAATGCGATATGGATGAACTGGTCAGGCAAATTTGCGTACACTTTTCCCCCAGCGCCTCTCATTCCGCTGGTGGCAAGAAAGCTAAAGCAACACTCGATGACTCTCCTCCTGGTTGCTCCAACATGGGCACGCCAACCATGGTACACCACGTTTCTAGAACTTTCCGTGGTACCGCATCAACGGCTGCATCTCACATCCAGGCTCTTGACGCAGAACCATGGCGACATTCAGCATCCAGATCCGCAACAGCTCAATCTGGCGATCTGGCTCCTGAAGTCTTAGAATTTGGCTACCTCAACCTGCCTCCTGAATGCATGGACATCATCCGGGAGGCAAGGAAGCCCACGACCAGAGCTTGCTATGCTGCAAAATGGAAGCGGTTTGTCATTTACTGTACAGACAACAATATCAACCCGCTAGATGCATCCATTCCTAACATCATCTGCTATTTGTTACATCTTTACAAAAGCAATCTAGCGTATGCTTCCATTCGGATGCATTTATCCGCCATAGCGGCTTATCTCCAGAATAGGCAGCACCTCTCTGTTTTCAGGGTGCCTGCCGTTAAAGCCTTCCTAGAGGGACTGAAGCGAGTCATTCCTCCAAGAACACCACCAGCTCCAGTGTGGAACCTCAATGTGGTCCTCACCAGGCTGATGGGCCCACCTTTCGAGCCACTGCACTCCTGCGACATTCAGTTTCTAACATGGAAAGTGGCTTTTCTCATTGCTATCACATCGCTCAGACGTGTTAGTGAGCTGCAAGCGCTCACAATCCAAGAGCCATTCATCCAAATACATTCTAACAGGGTAGTGCTCCGCACTAACCCCAAATTCCTTCCTAAAGTGGTGTCACAGTTTCATATCAACCAAACTATTGACCTGCCTGCATTCTTCCAAAACCCACAAACGGTAGCAGAAAGAATGCTTCATACATTAGACGTTAGGAGGGCGCTAATGTACTACATTGACAGAACACAACACTTTAGAAAGACACAACAACTTTTTGTTGCCTTCTCGGCACAGCACAAAGGCAACCCCATTTCCAAAGCAGGAATAGCCAGATGGATTGTTAAGTGCATTCAAATCTGTTATCAAAAGGCTAAACGCACTTTAACAATACCCCCAAGGGCGCACTCCACACGCAAGTTGGGGGCCTCCATGGCTTTCCTGGGGAACATTCCCTTGGAAGACATTTGTAGAGCAGCCACATGGTCTACACCACACACATTTACCAAACATTACTGTGTAGATGTGCATTCCAAACAGCAAGCAGCTGTAGGACAGGCTGTTCTCAAGACACTTTTTCAAGCTTCTGCAGCTGGCACGGGCAACCGCCCTTAATGGAGGGACTGCTGTGTATTCTATGCAATAGATATGAATTTAGCAGCCCACATGCCTCGAACTGAATATGCTACTTACCAGTATGCATCTGTTCTTGGCATGTAGGGCTGCTAACATTCATATCGCCCGCCCTCCTCCCCGGTGCCCGTAGCGGCTGCAGACACTCTCTTGCATTCATCATTAGCATGGACATCCTTTACACTATTTCACTCCATCTCTGCCACAATGGCTAAAAACAATCTGGGGATGGAGTCGATGCCCATGCGCACTGTAGTCCAGGGGAGGAGCCACCTATCTCGTGATACTTCGAAGACTCTTCCAGGACAACAATGTGCAATCATCCGGACCCAACACTAGGCGGCGATCTATGCAATAGATATGAATGTTAGCAGCCCTACATGCCAAGAACAGATGCATACTGGTAAGTAGCATATTCACTATATTACGTAGAAAGAACAACAAAAATTCACAAAATAGCTTTTTGTTGCTTTTTCACCACCACACAAAGGCAAGTCCATATCTAAATCAGACATTGCAAGATGAATTATGAAATGTATCCAAACATGTTATGTGAAAGTGAAAAGAACCTTAATAATACCCCCAGACCACATTCCACTCACAAGATAGGGGTCACTATGGCTTTCTTAGGGAATACTCCCTTAGCTGACATCTGTAAGGCAGCAACATGGTCTACACAGCACACATTCACCAATCACTATTGTGTAGATTTGTTAGCGAGGCAACAAGCTAATGTAGGCTAGGCAGTGCTTTAAACACTGTTTTAAACATCTGCAACAGCTACAGGTTAGCCACCGCTTTGGGAGTATACTGTGTAGTCTATGTGTAGTCTATGAAAAGCATGTGATCTACAGCTCACATGCCTCGAACGGATAATGTTACTTACTCATTAAGCATGTGGCATGTAGAGCTGTAGATTCACATTCCCCCACCCGCCTGCCCCGGGTACCTGTAGTGGTTGCAGTTCTCACTTACATACGCATGGACATCTCTATTCTACACTTACTACTCCATTCTCACCCTCTGAGGGAAAACAATCTAACAGTGGAGTTGATGCTCATGTGCACTATCACCGAAAGGAGGAGTCACCTCACCTCATGACTGGAAAGACTTCTTCGAAGAAAAAAACAAAACTTTTAAACATCTGGACCCAACACTATATGGCAGGAGTATGCATAGCATCTGAATCTACAGCTCTACATGCCAAGAATAGATGCTTACTGGGTAAGTAACATTATCCTTCCTCCACTCCTGGAAACTTCCACTAATAACCAGCCTAAGTTTCAGTGTTCTCCCTGCAACACTTCCAATGAGCAAAGACCTATCCACCAAGCAACATAAAATTCTTCATGTTTGAACTTGATTGATTGACTGGGCCAGAAAAATAAAGTTAATGCAGGTTCAAACTCAGCTAAGCATCTCCCTGTTAATATGGAAGCTATAACTAGTAGTAATGAAGAAAGATCTTACGATAATTCTAAGGCTACAGATTTGCCAGATCATAGCTTTGCAAGCCAAAGAGGGTGGTGATATGCTCTCAATAAGTCATGCCCTCAAAGAACGTTTTTCACTGATGTTAGAAAGGCGATCCCAGGGGAGACAGAAGATGTCTGACTGTCCGCCCCGAGACCCACCTCTCTATGGAATAGGCCGAGCGCCGTAGGGAGGCCTCCTTGGCGAGGCTCCTCTCCTACAATCGTAACAGCTGAGCAATCACACTACTACAGATGGACACCACACGAAGGAATATTCACAAGTATCTTTATATAATAAAATGAAGGCACGTTCTTGGCCGGTTAGCTGGCCGGGATCGAGGGATCCGTAAAGTCTTGGTTTCGGGAGTAAGGGGGTAGCGGGACAGTCTTGGCACCAACTGGTGCGTGGATAGTTCAGGCCGCGACAGCGTCAGCAGGGCCTTGGTATAGTTCAGCGTGGGTTAGGCCGCGACAGCGTCAGCAGGGCCTCGAAGATGGTTCAGTTCGGTCAGGCCGCGACAGCGTCAGCAGGGCCTCGAAGATGGTTCAGTTCGGTCAGGCCGCGACAGCGTCAGCAGGGCCTCGAAGGTTCCAGGGCATGAGTTCGGATCAGGATCAGCCACGACAAGGTCAGCAGGGCTTCGACTCCAAGATACAACTGGAGTCCTACTCCAGGGCTGGCCCAGATATAGGACTGGAGTCCTTTGATGTCCGGACCCTCGTGCCTGGGGGTCAGAGGGGCTGGGATGAAGGTGTCCAGACACCCAGCAGGGGGGTGGAGCCAGCGCCCAGGGAGGTTGGAGGGCGATCGATACCAGGCGTCCGGGGACGGTTGGAGGCCCATCGAAACTCCCCTCCTCCGGGATCCGTCAAGTGGCCACTCTACCACCTGGGAGGATCTTGGTGCCTCGATGTCGGGGCTTCGCTGGGGCCGGGGCCAGAGATGGCTGCGACCACGTGCTCGGGACATGATGGGCCCAAGATGGAGTCGGGCCGGAAAGGGTGGCCTGGCATGGTCGCCAGACCGGCAGTGTTGGCGAGCAGGGTCTGCCGGGGTCCCAGAGGGGAGAGCCGTGGGTTGCCAGGGGGGCTGCTCTCGTCGATGGTTCGTGTTCAGGGGGGTTGACGGCGGGTCGACGGAGGCCGATGCCGTCCTGGGCCCACCATGCGGGAGGGGTAGGACCACGCCACGAGGCCGGGACCAACAACTGATCTCCTGGAATTTGGTGGGGACTACGACAAAACTTAATGAGCATGAATGGTTGTCTTTTATAGGGAGGTATGATGTCTGTTTATTCCAGGAGACAAGGGTGACAGATAAGGTCTTTGTTAATGGGTTTGTCACCAATAGTGTGAAACCAGCCCCTCCGAGGAATTCTGGGTCGGCGATTGGTGGATAGATGATTCTGATTAAGAACAATTGTGCTTATTCCCATGAAATGTTGAATATAGATTCCCCTGATCTAATGGGTTTACAGCTAAAATTTCCATCAGGTTTGATTTTGGTGATACTGAACGTTTATTCCAGGACCTACTCGCCCGTTGTAATTAAATTGGATGATGGGATTGATATGTACCAACAGAAAGCCAAAATAATCGTTGCTTGTGATTTCACTGCCTCTTTATAAAGCCCACTTCTTATAAACATGGTAACAGAGAAAGAGGATGGGCTATGGGGAATCCCTGGCCTTGCTGGTGAATCACTTCACTGTCTCTCAAATGTTACCCTACAAATTGCATATGTAGTGGTGGGACAGAGTTTTAGAGCTTGTAATGGGGGGACTTGGGCCAACGCAGATAGAGCATTTGCATTCAAGAGAGGAGGTTTATCCACCGTTATTGATTATGTACTACTTGATGTTAACCTTTGGTCCCAGCTCCATTGAATAGTGGTTGTACCGCGTTCTGACAGCAACCACAACTCTTAGATTGTCACCCTAATTGGGGATGACTTTAAGAGATTGATATCTACCTGTTCCAAGGTGGTTCCCAAACCCATCGTGGTGAATAGCTTTAGAAGAGTTTCATGGCCTTGTGTAATTAAAATCTTCATGATGAGATGTATTTATGGTTTATGCACTATTTGTCTAAATATGAGAATACCCCTGGTGAAGATATACTGATCTAGGATATACATAAATATTTTTTTTACAATATTGCAGGGTATTTTTTTTTACAAAGTAAACAGTTACAGGCTGACAGATTCTTTGAGGTATCCCAGGTGGTTCTCAGCAGAATGACAGATATCCAAGCAGGAGCTAAAAAGAGATGTTGGGGGTGGGGGCGCTTGCTTAGATATCCGCACAGTGCGCAGAAGATACAAGTTAGTACTCAGTCATGGCAAGCGCAACTGGGAGGATAGTAATTGGCAGGATATGCTGCAGGCTCTTAAAATAATGACAGTCGAACCTTCTGGCATATCATTACACACGGGAGCACTGCGAGTAAAAATTCTAGACAATATAATATACAACCCGAAAGATGGGTAGAACATTTCTCCAAATTGTATGACCAGGATTGCTTTATCAAACAGCCCCCAGAGAGGGTACTGGGTGCCCCAAAGATAATTTACCATAAGCGATTTGTGGGCAGATTGATATGGTTCATTTCAGTCCAGCAGTTTCCTTTTCTGCCATTGAAAGTCTAAACTGTCAATGGCTCCCGGACCTGATCGCATACCCGGATACCTGTATAAATCAGAACCTCAGCTTTGGACTGCCTATGTAAACCTTTTATCGAATGCTATTGCAGCAGTGTGTGTGTGTGTGGGGGGGGGGGGGGTATAGATTCAAGAATCCTGGAGGGAGCAGGCATAATCTCTGTGTTCAAAAAGGGTGAAAAGGGTGATGCTGGTTGCCCTACCAATTATAGGCCTAATTAGCCTTATATACAACCTCCAAAAGATTTTCCCAAGAAGGGTTTTGGATAAGTTACAACTTTGGATAAATGACGAGCAGGTACTGTCTCCCCTCCAGGCAGGGTTTCGTGCACAAATCAGTACCTTGGATCAAGTATTCAAGTTCTCCCCCTATACTGGAAAATTGCCCTGCTTGGTAGCCACAAACTATATGTGGCATTTGTCAATCTGTGAGCTGCATTTGTTTTGGTACTACAGGAGAAACTCAGGAAAGTGCCAGAGAACATAGGGGCTCACCCTTTTAGGTAGTGTGGCGCGAGCAGACAAGGCTAAACTTCGGGGAGCTACAGTTAAGCATTCATGACCTTTCACAGTAAAACACACTGACTCCCCCCACAAATGGACACCAGGCTTAGGTTATGTAAAAATACGGTTCCTTTATGTAAAAATATATATATTTTCAGCGACTTATCACAAGAACTTTTGTAACGTCTTTGCTTGGGCCACAAGATATGAGACATTGGCAAGTGTTCTTAGTATCTTGAAACAGTTCCAGTTACTCTTACAAGAAATGATGATGCCATAGTTCTCTAAAGATACGAGAGTTTTTGGAAAATCGTCCTAACCAGATTTACTTCCTTTGGCAATGGTCTTAGCCCTTTAGAATACTTCTTTTAGGGCTCTTTAGTTCTTTGAGGCCAGTTCTGGACCGTCTGGATGCTTCGTAGCACTTCTGCGGGCTTTAACCGGAGAAACACAAGAGACCTGTTGGACCTGGGGTTACCAGTCCACATAGGGTAGCCTAGCACAGAGTGAAGAGACTTATTCCAAATGCAAATGTGTAATGCTTGCGTCACACTCCTCACAGCAACCCTGCGCCCATCCACTAAAAATGACACTACACCAGTTTAGAAAAATATGGTTTGCTTTATAAAAATCTTTAGGTTGTCTTTGTCTTTCAACAGTGTATAACCTTAACACAGTAAATATCTCCATCTTCGATTACTGGTATCCATAAGGCTTTACATTGCATTAATTAACACTTTTTCCCCAAAATGAAAAGATCTCAGCAGTAACTCTTGCACCTTCACTTTTCAGCAATAGTATCACAGTTTGGATGAGTTAAACAGCAAAAATAATGCTTTCCTATGAGGAAGCCAGTATGTACATTACCCTTAGGGACTCTTTGTCAACAAGAACTGGAAGTTACAGATGCTCAGCAAACAGTTCCCCCAATGGTATACTTGTAAATTGATTTATGCAGCTATATTTCTAAATGGAAACAGGCAGGTTATTTAATCATTTTCATATAGACATTTAGCTTGCTATATGCCCGCATGGGATGGCCGGGATACCACAGTACACTTCTAAGCCCTGAATGATCTGCACAAGGATATCCCCTTAGCACCGTCTTTTCCTTATTCCCGTGTCAGCCCTATTGCCCAGGCCTCCAGTAGCTGGTGTCTGTACTTATGCTCGGAACTCTCTCTCCCTCACAAACCACTCCTGCCCAGGTTAGGTAGTCACTGCAATGAACAAGTCCGGTATTTATGGGGCACTATCTGTGGTGCAGTTAGTCTGGGTTAAGACGTCTCGGGCTTGTGTGTCACTACCACCAATTCAGGACTAGACACGATCTTCTCCACCACCCCCCCCCTCAGGTTTAGGTTCCCCGCTTACTTTCTTAACGTAGTTCTGTCCTTCAATTTCCAGTCAGCGCCCGTTCTGAGTCCTCTGTCAGAGGAAGGCTCCGCTACCGACTGGCTCGACTTGCCTTCCTGAACGAGGTTGAAGTCACACGTTCTTCGCTCCGCCGACCTTTGGGGGCGTTCGACAGAGTTTCCGCAGTCCTCCTCTTGCTGGCTCCACCCGCAAAGAACTCCGCCTACGCCCGGCCTCCTCCAGCTTCTCCCCGCCTCTTCCGACGTCGCCGCCAACTTGCCTTCGGAGTTCAATCAGCTTCCGCCGTCCTCAAACTGCGTCTGCCTGCCTCCGCTTTGCCACCACAGCAGGAGGATTCCACGTCAGGGGCAATCCCGCGCAGAAGGGGATGACAGCTGGCACAGTGGGTCTTTCGCACGGTGAGTGATGCTTCCCGTTTTCAGGGCCAGATCCTCGCTTTCCTCCCGCAGCGTGTCTGCAGTAATCTGCGCTCCGAGCTGGTAAAGTAGTGGCTCACAGCACTGCCGGTTAAAATGCTACAGGCGGTATTAAGGAAGAGTCTGAGATTACCACTGTGTTTGGTGTCCCTTTTTAACCAGACTTCCCTACTTCTGAGTTCCCAGGCCAGTTTTCCTCAGCTCTCCAGAAGTAGCGCAAGGTCGTTTTACCAGGAGCATTGAAAGAAAAGGGGGTTTATGGAGCTAGTGGTAATACCACAATGGCCGGGTTGAGTCAACAGGTGGGGGGTCACGTCATTACAGAAGAGCAGCTGGCCCATGGGACGATCTAACCCCTCACAGTGCGCCTTCCTCCCCACGATGTCGCCTTACTCCTCACCAGGTCCAACCCAAGCTCTCTGGTCACTCTAAAATGGCCGCCCTGGTTCTGTCCTTTTATAGACTGGGCTCTGGTTGCTAGAACTAGCTGGAAGGTTCTGGAGCCTTCCCATTGTAGCCCTATGGCTGAGGTAAAAATTTGGCAGTTACAAGCCTCCATTTTGTGTCTCACTACGCTCCATTTTAAAGGAGCACCTGTGCCTCAGGATATGTGGAGTGGATGAGGCACCCAAAGCCCCAAGGACAACACCAAAAATTATAGTGGACGCAAAAATAAACAAGGGTTAGGAGGCCAAAAAGGGGACAAAATAAATAAATAAATAGGAGGGACCACCCAAAGGGCTGACAGGTCTAACACGCGTCCCCCCCAGCTGAAAGTGGGGCGAGCTACCCAACCCCTTGGGAGTGGAGTGGTGTGGCTCACTGGTTAGAGGCGGCAGACCCAGGAGCAGAAGTCGGTCCAGGACCAGGGTTCAATTCCCGACGCGGCGGGGTCGTGGACCAGGGTCAGCGGACTCGACAATTCTCGCCTCGGTGCCTACTCTAACCTGGGGTCCCACTCGGCAACTCTGGGCTTTAGCTTGCCTAATCTCCACAACAGACCCATCAACGCTGGGGATGCCTGGCTCCACCTTGGGGATTCCCAGTAGGGACCATCCCACAGGGAAAGCCAGGACGGGTTCCCCAGCGGTATACAGCGCCGGGTAGCCCCTTTGCTGGGGCAGCTGTGCGCTTTACAAGTATACAACATTTAACATTTAACATTTCTCATCACTGAGGCAGAAATACCTAGAGAGACCATCTGCATTGGCGTGGTCCACTCCAGGCCGATGTTCCACCCGGAAGTCCATTCCCTGTAGGGAGATGGACCATCTCAACAACTTGGGATTCTCTCCCTTCATTTGCATCAGCCAACGAAGGGGGCGGTGGTCCATCTGTACAAGAAAGTGCGAGCCAAACGGGTATGGCCGCAGCTTCTTCAGAGCCCATACCACCGCAAAGGCTTCCCGCTCTATCGCACTCCACCTCTGTTCCCGGGGGAGCAGTCTCCTGGACAAGAAGACCTCAGGTTGGTCCAGGCCCTCTTCATTGAGTTGCGATAACACTGCCCCAATGCCATGCTCTGATGCATCTGTTTGGACGATAAACTCCTTAGAAAAATAAGGGGCCATTAGGACTGGAGCTGCACACATTGCTTGCTTCAAGGTGTCAAAGGCTCGTTGACAGGCCTCTGTCCAGACTACCCGTCGGGGTTGCTTCTTGGATGTGAGCTCAGTTAGGGGGGCCACAATTGTGCCATACCCCTTCACAAAGCGACAGTAATATCCTGTGAGGCTCAAAAATGCTCGGACCTCGGTTTGGGTCTTGGGGGGCTCCCAGGCCATGATAGCCTCAATCTTAGCCTGGAGGGGCTGCACCGTTCCCCTGCCCACCAAGTGGCCTAGATACACTACCGACCCCTGCCCAATCTGGCATTTACTGGCCTTGATTGTCAAGCAAGCCTGTTTCAGGGCTTGGAGAACAGCCAGTAGGTGACACAAGTGGTCCTCCCAGCTGCTGCTAAAGACAGCAATGTTGTCTAGATAAGCAGCAGAGAAGGCCTCCATCCCAGAGAGGACCTTGTTCACCAGCCGCTGAAAAGTGGCAGGAGCGTTCTTGAGCCCAAAGGGCATCACACAGAACTGGTAGTGGCCCTCAGGCATGGAGAAGGCTGACCTTTCCTTTGCTCCATCTATAAGGGAGAACTGGCTGTACCCTGATGTGAGGTCAAAAGTACTCAGATATTGGGCAGCTCCCAGCCGGTCAATGAGCTCATCCGCTCTAGGGATTGGATGGGCATCAGTCTTAGTCACTGAATTCAGTCCCCGGTAATCCACACAGAACCTGAGTTCTGGAGTGGTGCCCGGCGGGGCAGCTTTTGGTACCAGAACCACCGGACTGGACCAGGGCTACTTGAAGGTTGAATCACTCCTAACTCCAGCATCTTAGTGACTTCACTGTGAATGCTGGCCTTCACCTTATCTGACAGCCGCTAGGTCTTAGACTTCACAGGTGGGCTTTCTCCGGTGTCCACATCATGGGTACACAGGTGAGTCCTTCCCGGGATAAGGGAGAACAGCGAGGAATATTGCCCCAGGACTTGGCGGCAGTCCCTCCGCTGTTCAGGAGTTAGGGATGGTGAGAGAATCACTCCCTCCACAGACCCATCCTTTTCTTGAGACGAAAATAGATCAGGGAGAGGCTCACTTTCCTCTTCCTCTGCTCCATCAGTCACCATCATCAAGATGACCTCGGGCCTCTCATGGTGTTGTTTGAGGTGGTTGGCATGGAGCACCCAATGGGGCTGCCTGGGGGTCTTAAGGTCCACTAAATAAGTGGCCTAGCCCTTCTTCTCAATCACCTCAAAGGGGCCTGTCCAGCGATCCTGGAGGGCACTAAGCTCTCCAGGCTCCATCACCCACACTTTCTGGCCAGGCTCCAACTCCACCGGGTGAGCATTGTGGTCATACCACTCTTTCATAACTGCCTGGCTGGCTTCCAAGTTCTCAGAAGCTTGCTTCCACAATTTAGCCATTTGGCTCCGGAAGGCCAGCATGTAGCTCACCACATCCTGGGGAAGCTTCCTGGGAGTCTTTTCCCATCCGTCTTTCACCAGGCTGAGAGGTCCGCGAACAGGGTGCCCATACAGAAGTTCGAAGGAGCTGAAGCCCACGCCTTTCTGTGGCACTTCCCTGTATGAGAACAACAGACAGGATAGGAGGACGTCCCATTTCCCCCGCAGGCTCTCAGGCAGACTTCTGATCATGCCCTTCAAGGTTTTATTGAACCTTTCCACCAGACCATTGGTCTGGGGGTGGTAAGGGGTGGAGAACCGGTAGGTAACCCCACACTCCTTCCACATAGCCCGCATGTAGGCTGACATGAAGTTGGTCCCCCTGTCGGACACAACTTCCTTAGGGAAACCCACTCGGGACAAAATCCCCATCAGGGCCCTAGCCACTGCAGGTGCAGTAACGGTCCTCAAAGGAATTGCCTCTGGGTACCGAGTGGCGTGATCCACCAGAACCAGGATAAACCTGTGACCAGCTGAAGTGGGTGGATCCAATGGCCCAACAATGTCGATTCCCACCCTTTCAAAGGGGGTGCTAACGACAGGCAGTGGTTCCAGGGGAGCTTTTAGCTTAACCCCTGTTTTCCCACTGGCTTGGCAAGACACACACGTCCTACAATAAGTGTCGGACGCTACCCTCATTTGAGGCCAGTAAAAATGGGGGACAAGCCGGGCAAAGGTCTTGCCCTGACCCAGGTGTCCTGCCAAGGGTATCTCATGAGCCAATTCTAAGAGAAAGGCTCGGTAAAGTTGAGGGACGACTAAGGCCCGTGACGAACCGTGCACTGGTGCCTTGGGTTCACTGTAGAGAAGACCATCCTCCCAGTAAATGTGGTAGTTCCCTGCAATGTTACCTGCTGCCTGGGCTTCGGCCTGTTGCTTTAGACCCTCAAGGGTAGGGCACTCCTTCTGGCCCTGACAAAACTCTTCCCTGGTAGGCCCCCCCTCCACGTGCCAATCGGCAGGGATAGGTAGGTTCTCCAAGGAGACAACATCCCCCTCCTTGGACTCCGGGTCCACCACCACAGGCGGCCCATCCATCTCACGGGGCGTGGATGCCGAGGCAGGTGTCTCCTGTCCCTGGATCTTTCCCTTTTTGGCAGCTGGCTGTGCCTTTGTCCCAGGCTCCAGCCCTGGCGAACTCCCCCTTCGGGTAGTCGCGGACCGTGTGCTGACACAGGTCTAGTCAGGTGTACCCAGCAACTCTGAGTGAGTCCGGTATTCCACCTCCTTCCAAGCATTGTGCTCCATATCATTCCCCAACAGACAATCGACTGGCACGGCAGGGCTTACGCCAACTCGAAGAGGACCTGCGACCCCTTCCCACTCAAAGGGAACTTCGGACACAGGGTAGTAACCTAGTCTGCCGTCAGCCATCGCGGCAGGGTAGAGTACGTTTGGGATCACCTGCTCTGGGGACACCAGATGACTCCTTACCATAGTCATACTGGCACCTGTGTCCCTCAGAGCTTCCCCTCTTTGGCCATTGATGGTGACCCATTGCCCATACTTGGTAGTATTTGGGGGCACCTGGATCTTAGGAACCATCTCTCTGTCTCCCAGGGACACTAAAGTGACTCCCGCCCACTCCCCTCCCTTATCTAAGGGCAACTCCTCCCCGAGCACTACACTAGCTACTCCCGGGGTTTTTCCTCCAGTGGGAGGGGGTGGTCTCTTTGGGCACTTGACATCTCCTTTATAGTGCCCAACTCCACCACATTCATAACAGCGGACAACCCTTGGCTGCTGACTATGGTCAGGATGAGGGGGTCTTTGTGGGTTGGCTCTAGGAGTGAAACCTGATCCCTTTCCTTGGAAACGGTTTTGGGGCCTTTTGAGAACTCCCTCTTTTTGTCTCCCCCTTCTTTCTTCTGGGGAGCGCCCTGACCAGTCCTTTGGGAATCCCCTCCAGTCCCCTTTGAGGACACCCAGGTACTGGCCCAGATGTCCGCCTCCTCAGCAAGCTTCCTGGGACTGGTCTGCTTGCTGTCCACCAGGTCTTGTCGCAGCTCTGGAAAACATTTCTCGAGTAGGTGCTCCTTTAGGATTAGATCATACAACCCCTCGAAGTCCCCCACCTCGCTGCCTTGCACCCAACCCTCTAGAGTCTTCTTGGCATAGTCTAGGAAATCCACCCAGTTCTGTGTAGCCAGTTTGTGGCTGTTCCTGAATTTCTGTCTGTATTTCTCAGGAGTCAGCCCAAACTTCCTGATCAGCGCCACTTTCATGGTGGGGTAGTTAGTCTGTTCCTCCTGCTCTAGGTCAGCCCAAACTTCCTGATCAGCACCACTTTCATGGCCGGGTAGTTAGTCTGTTCCTCCTGCTCTAGGGCTAGAAGTGCATCCCTTCCTACTGGACGCATATATTTATACAGGCCACCCCCCCAGTGACTTTCTGATATCCCATGGGCTCTTAGCGAGACCTCATAGGCAGCCAACCATTTTGCAATGTCGTCCCCTACACTGTAACTGGCGACTACGTCTTATGGCAAGTAGGGTCTGGGTTCCCTGATGATTTCTTTGGGTATGCTGCCACCAACAGGAGTACTAGGAGTCCCCATTTGCAGGGCCTTGAGGTCTAACTCCTTTAAACTTAATTCATGAGCCATCCTCTTTTCCTCCCTCTGCTTCTCCAACCTAGCTAGCTCCCACTTCAACTGCCTTTTCTCTCTCCGGTCAGCTAATTCGGCTTCGGTCAGGCTCCTTACAGAGACACTACTGCCCTCCCTCGAAAGTGTCCTAGGACCTGTTAGTAGGTTCTCCCCTTCGGTTTGGTACAGTACATCCACTCCAATGACAGGGTCCCGATCCCCCTCTTCCTCCTCCTCCTTCCCATCTGGATGGGCTGCCACCCATGCTCTCAAGCTGGTTTGGAGTTCCCCCTTTTTCACACCACGCTTGAAGAACACCCCCTTTCTCTGGCAAAATTCCCTGAGTTGGGCCGGAGTGTAGGTCTCCAACTCCTCCAATTCAAATTCCATTTTGCCAACAGGGTCTCAGACAGTCACTTTGAAGAATTCAAGAAAGGGGCGTTAATTAAGGGCTACCTCCACCCACCACCAGAAAAGAATTTGGAAAAACAAAACTTCTAATTAGGGAGTCCGCCAGGAGAAAACTCCAGGTGTAGGTACGTGGTGGACACTAAGCTACAGCTAAGTGGACGCAAGCACAAGCTCTGATCCCACCGCTGAACACCAATTATGTTGGACCTGGGGTTACTAGTCCACATACGGTAGCCTAGCACAGAGTGAAGAGACTTATTCCAAAGGCAAATGTGTAATGCTTGCGTCACACTCCTCACAGCAACCCAGCGCCCATCCACTAAAAATGACACTACACCAGTTTAGAAAATACGGTTTGCTTTATAAACATCTTTATTTTGTCTTTGTCTTTCAACAGTGTATAACCTTAACACAGTAAATATCTCCACCTTCGATTACTGGTATCCATAAGGCTTTACATTGCATTAATTAACACTTTTTCCCCAAAATGAAAAGATCTCAGCAGTAACCCTTGCACCTTCACTTTTCAGCAAAAATAATGCTTTCCTATGAGGAAGCCAGTATGTACATTACCCTTAGGGACTCTTTGTCAACAAGAACTGGAAGTTACAGATGCTCAGCAAACAGTTCCCCCAATGGTATACTTGTAAATTGATTCATGCAACTATATTTCTAAATGGAAACAGGCAGGTTATTTAATCATTTTCATATAGACATTTAGCTTGCTATATGCCCGCATGGGATGGCCGGGATACCACAGTACACTTCTAAGCCCTGAATGAACTGCACAAGGATATCCCCTTAGCACCGTCTTTTCCTTATTCCCGTGTCAGCCCTATTGCCCAGGCCTCCAGTAGCTGGTGTCTGTACTTATGCTCAGAACTCTCTCTCCCTCACAAACCACTCCTGCCCAGGTTCGGTAGTCACTGGAATGAACAAGTCCGGTAGTTATGGGACACTATCTGTGGTGCAGTTAGTCTGGTTTAAGACGTCTCAGGCTTGTGTGTCACTACCACCAATTCAGGACTAGACCCGATCTTTTCCACCGCCCCCCCCCTCCGGTTTAGGTTCCTCGCTTACTTTCTTAACGTAGTTCTGTCCTTCAATTTCCAGTCAGCGCCCGTTCTGAGTCCTCTGTCAGAGGAAGGCTTCACTACCGACTGGCTCGACTTGCCTTCCTGAACGAGGTTGAAGTCCGACGTTCTTAGCTCCTTTGGGGGCGTTCGACAGAGTTTCCGCGGTCCTCCTCTTGCTGGCTCCACCCGCGAATAACTCCGCCTACGCCCGGCCTCCTCCAGCTTCTCCCCGCCTCTTCCGACGTCGCTGCCAACTTGCCTTCGGAGTTCAATCAGCTTCCGCCATCCTCAAACTGCGCCTGCCGGCCTCCGCTTTGCCACCACAGCAGGAGGATTCCGCGTCAGGGGCAATCCCGCGCAGAAGGGGATGACAGCTGGCACAGTGGGTCTTTTGCACGGTGAGTGTTGCTTCCCGTTTTCAGGGCCAGATCCTCGCTTTCCTCCCGCAGCGTGTCTGCAGTAATCTGCGCTCCGAGCTGGTAAAGTAGAGGCTCACAGCACTGCCGGTTAAAATGCTACAGGCGGTATTAAGGAAGAGTCTGAGATTACCGCTGTGTTTGGTGTCCCTTTTATACCAGACGTCCCTACTTCTGAGTTCCCAGGCCAGTTTTCCTCAGCTCTCCAGAAGTAGCGCAAGGTCGTTTTACCAGGAGCATTGAAGGAAAAGGGGGTTTATGGAGCTAGTGGTAATACCACAATGGCCGGATTCAGTCAACAGGTGGGGGGTCACGTCATTACAGAAGAACAGCCAGTCCATGGGACGATCTAACCCCTCACAGTGCGCCTTCCTCCCCACGATGTCGCCTTACTCCTCACCAGGTCCAACCCAAGCTCTCTGGTCACTCTAAAATGGCCGCCTTGGTTCTGTCCTTTTATAGACTGGGCTCTGGTTGCTAGACCTAGCTGGAAGATTCTGGAGCCTTCCCATTGTAGCCCTATGGCTCAGGGTCCTGAGGTAAATATTTGGCAGTTACAAGCCTCCATTTTGTGTCTCACTACTCTCCATTTTAAAGGAGCACCTGTGCCTCAGGAT
Organism: Lissotriton helveticus; assembly: GCF_964261635.1. Lineage (NCBI taxonomy): Eukaryota > Metazoa > Chordata > Amphibia > Caudata > Salamandridae > Lissotriton > Lissotriton helveticus. The sequence continues at coordinate 274,991,764 of NC_136065.1, read as the reverse complement.
ATGTGGAGTGGATGAGGCACCCAAAGCCCCAAGGACAACACCAAAAATTATAGTGGACGCAAAAATAAACAAGGGTTAGGAGGCCAAAAAGGGGACAAAATAAATAAATAAATAGGAGGGACCACCCAAAGGGCTGACAGGTCTAACAAGACCCTACCGCGGCTCACGCATCCTGCGTGAGCAGGCGTACGCCGCGTACAGCCTCTCCGTGTAATAAGAGGCATACAGGTACAGAAGGGCCGTAAGAGGTGTGCGGGTGCAGGCAAACGTTGCGCACTGGTGATATGAAACGCACAACCTCAACTAACAATCCTCAGCGCTTCCGTTTGACTTACGGGGAAATACAACGTTGCGGGCTCCGAGCACGGTGCACTCTTTCATTCTGCACGCCACATGGGGAAATAAAGCGTTGCGGGCCCCGAGCCCAGTGAGAGTTCAATACTCTCGATGCAGATGGCGCGCTGAACACGGAGCACCCTGGACAAAGCAAGCGTACGATCCACTCAGGGAGGTGCGCACGGAGATCCTCAGCGCACCGCGGGCAAGAGACAGGCGTACTTCTTGAATTTGAATTTGAATTTAAAAACACTTATAAAGAGCACTTTTACCTGGCGGTTTCATGGCGCTAGGACTTTTGAACATCGGATAGCAGCTGGAAGGAGACTAGGCGGGGAAGGCATGCAGGAAGAGATGAGTTTTTAAGGTCTGACGAAAATCTTGATAGAGTGAGATTGAGCGAACATTGGGGGTAAGAGAGTTCCAAAGAGTAGGGCCGAGAACCGCAAACTTCGCCCCCCCCCCATCCTCGTCTTCCTGAAGCGTGGGACATAGAGGAGGGATTGAGAAGAGGAGCGAAGCTCTCTGGCAGGTATGTAACTGGAGATTGCAGAGTTTATAAATGCTGGGGCAGTTCCAGCTCGGGCCTGAAACACAGTGCAGCCCAATTTGAAGGGGGCCCTCTCCCTTATTGGCAGCCAGTGCAAGTTCTTAAGTACAGCACTGGCATGATGGAACTTAGGAAGGCCAAAGATAAGGCATGCTGCTTGGTTCTGTACCAGCTGTAGGCGTCGAAGAGCATACGCTGGGACGCCATTTTAAAGGATGTTGCCGTAGTCCAGCCGGGACAGAACAATCGCCATCATGATGAGTTTGAGAGCAAGAACTGAAAAGAATCTTGAGATTTTCCTAATAGTGCGGAGAGTAAAGAAACAAGAAGACACCACCGTGCTGATCTGAGAGTGCAGAGTTAAATTTCGATTTAATGTGATCCCAATTGTCTTAACTGAGAACGAGGGTAAAGGAGGGGAGCCAAGTGCAGGGGGCCAGAACGTGGGGGACCAGGGACTGGATGCTCCACCCGTCAAAACCAGCTCAGTTTTGTCTGGGTTGAGTTTAAGATGGTTAAAGTTCATCCAGTCCCTGATGAAAATCATAATTGATTGAAAATTAGAAATAGATTTAGAGGAATCAGAAAGATTGAAGATCAACTGAAGGTCATCCGCATAATTAAAGACGGTGACCTCCAGCTGTTGAAGGGCAGAAATAAGAGGGAAAATATAGAGATTGAATAGAAGAGGGGACAGAGAGGAACCCTGGGGAACACCACAGTGTACCTTAAGTGGAGGAGAAGAAAACCCATCAAGATGGACGGCCTGAGTTCGGTCCCTCAAGAAGGAGGTCAGCCAGGTCAAAGAGGGCCCCCTGATGCCCGCTGCCCTGACACGGGTGAGGAGGATGGAGTGGTCAACCGTGTCAAAAGCAGCGGACAAATCAAGGAGGACCAAGGCCTGGGGTTGGCCTCTGTCCATTCCCTCCCTCAAGCTGTCCAGAACCGAAACCACAACCCTCTCCGTAGATTGGCGGGGACGAAATCCGGCCTGGCGGGGGGCCAGGTAACCACTATCCTCCAAGAAAGAACTGAGGACAGCGGCGACGTGGCGCTCCAAGATTTTTCCCAGGTAAGGGAGAAGGGAAATAGGGCGGTAGTTCGTTAGGGAGGTGAGGTCAGCACCGGGTTTTTTTAAGAGAGGGATGATTAGGGCTGATTTGTGGAGTTTTGGGACTACGCCAATTGCTAAAGAGTCATTTAGGAATGTCAAAGGAGGAGCAGGGCAGGCCCGAAAGATTTCTTTTAAGATGGGCGCTGGACAGATGTCTGAAGGGGAGCCAGATTTAACTTTCGCTGCCAGAGAGGACAGCGATTCTTCAGTCAGCAAAGGAATATGGTCCAGATAGAACCTATTAGGGGGGGGTCCGGGGCTGGGGGGAGTGTGGGAGGGGGACGTATGTTGGCCTTGATACCTTCAATTTTCTCCACAAAAAAATTATTCAGAGAATCGCAGAGAGCTTGGGAAGGCAAAGGTTTTAAGGTCGTTCTATCTGATAGAGCTAGCTCATGTACGGTAGAGAAGATTTCTCTAGACTGATTTCCTGCTGAAAGTATTTTTCCAGAGAAATAGTCAGTCTTAGCTGAAAGAATTGCCTTTTTATACGCATTAAGCAAAAGTGAATATTGGGTTTTTAGTATAGGGCAATAAGAGCGCCTCCATGCGCGTTCGGCCTGGCGAGCAGCAAGCTTCTTACCCTTAAGTTCATCCGAAAACCAATGGTTTACATTGTGGGGGCGTTTCACTGCAACGTGTTTCAGGGGGGCAACCTGGTTGCAAGACCTGGATAACCAGGCATTAATCGTAGCAACCTGCGATGGTGGAGAAAGTTCCTCCAGAGAAGGGTAGGAGTTTTGCAAAATGGAACAGAGGGCAGGGATGTCTGCCTTGCTCCAATTGCGAGCCCAGATATTCCTGGGAAGGGCTGGGCGTTTGGGTAGGTGCAGGTTTAAAGTGAACGAAATTAGGAAGTGATCTGACCACATACAAGGGGTGATAGTGAGGGGAGAAACTGGAATATTCAGAGACCAGATTTGGTCTAAAATGTGGCCCTTACAGTGAGTGGGAGTGGATACATGAGGAGTAAAATTGAGGCTAAGGAGGGAGTCTGTAAAATTCCTAGATGCTGTGTCTTCTGCCGGATCAGAGGGCCAAAGGTTGAAGTCACCAAGAACTAATTGACTATTAATGTGGCCAACAGCTCCTCAAATTCAGCTAAGAAATGAGGGGTCGAGCCGGGTGGGCGGTAGAAGAGGACACAGGTTACAGGGGTTTGAAAGGATGCCGACCGAATCACCAAACACTCGGTTCCCTTGATGGCCGGACAGGAAAGGGTTTGAAAATGAAAGTCCGAGCGGACGATCAAAGCAACCCCTCCGCCTGCCCTGCCCGGTGGTCGGTCCGCCCGTAGTGCGTAATAAGTAGAGGGAAGTAGTGCACGAATATTAGGGAGGGAATCGGGGTTTCCTTCAAAAATAGCAAATCAGGTTTATGGCTATCTAAAAAATCGAAGAGTTCTAGTTGGTGCTTCACCGCTGACCTGGTGTTTAATAGACCAGCCGAGATGGTGGCTCCTAAGCTAGAAGTCTGGGCAGATTCTTGGGGATGATGAGACAGGAGAGAGGTAGAAGGATGGGTAAGGGCCATGGGGGGAACGACTGGGGTCGGGCAAGGCCGAGGGTCAATATAGTGGACACAGAGGTAGTGCTAAGAGCACCGTAGTTTTGATGGGCAAGGAGCTCGTCTGAAGAGTAGGTTAAAATTTGGGCATAGCAAGGTGCCCCTAGCCCCGGCCGGCCGCGGACGGGCGCAGACGGGCTTGCCATTGGCGCGCCTTTGGCGTGCCGCCGGCGCGCCCGCTGCGCGCGTCCGCTGCGTGTGCGCATTGAGCTTCGCTTATGAAGCCTAGGAGCGCGGAGGCTGGAGCGCTGCCCTAGGAACTGGTCTGTCCCCTCAAGATGGCGGCCGCAACCCCGTCAGCCCTCCGGATCAAGCGGCACTCAGCCGTGCCGGACAGGGGCTAGGGGAGCGGCGATGGTGTGTGAGGAGCGACAGCCAGGTAAGAAAATAGCGCCAAACAAACAATTTTTAAAAGTCAGCAGTAAAATATGTAGCGAGCCCACGAGCACCGCAGCAGGCGCGAACGAGCTGCCACCGGGTTCAATTGCGTCTTGGTTTAGTCGTCCCTCGTGCAGGGGGATGGGTCGTAGGGGTCTGGTGCGCCAGGGGCACCAGCGTGGCTTCGGATCTTTAATTGACAGTGGGTGTGTGCGCACAGTCACGCGCGGCCCACGACCTCAGTACGGACTGTACTGGGGTCTCCCGAAGGGGGCGGCGGGCCTGTAAGGTGTCTTGGGGGATGTAGCAGGGCAGCAGGGTATGTTCCTACGTACGGGTAGCTGCCCCTGCGTCTATCACCACCCGAAGAGGAATTCCGGTGGGAGGGGCGAGAGGGCGCTTCAGCGAGCTCCTAATGGCAGGTGGGGGCAGAGAAGCAGGCAGCCTGACCCGGGGACAGAGAGCAACTCCAGCAGAGCGAGGCTCTCATGGGTAAAGGGCAGGCAAGCTCCCGAGTGCCACAGCCCTAGGAGGGGCGAGGGGGGCGCAGTCTCAGCTCCGGCGGGAGGCACACACGGCTCGAAGTTCAAGACGAGCGAAGGCACAAGGACCCCACTGGTCCTGGGGTTCTGTTCAGGGGGCAAGCTCAGACAAGCCCTTGGAGTCAGTCTCAAGCACAATTCTGCAAAGTCCTTTGTAGGTCTTCTCCTCTCCTTCCTCAGCAAGGCAAACAGCAGATCAGTCCTTCAGCTTCATCCTTCTAGTTGGGCAGAGGTTCGTTGTGGGAAACAGGATCTAGTTTGTTAGGAGCAGGGCTCCTACTTTTATACAGCTTTTCTTTTGTTCTGACAGGTCAGGGGGGCCTCTGCATAACTTCTTTCAGTCCTTGAGCACTGTGTTGGGTAAACTTGGGTCTCTCCTTTCAGGGAGCAGGAGGTGGAGTCAGTATTGTGTGGACAGGGGCAGCCAGGAGCACTTTGTTAACAGGCTTCCCCCTTCCTGGGCCAGGTGTCGGGCTGAGTCATCAGTCTCTCTCCAGGAGGTGGAGCCAGCATTGTGGGGGCAGAGCACAGCCCTATTCAGAGTTCAGGGGCACTCCTACCACCCACCGAGGTGTAATCCTTGCATTCACCACCTGTCATCCCCCAGCCCTGTCACTCACACAACCCAGACAGCAGATACACATCCTAGCAGAGGCGGGCTGAAATGGTTAGGCAAGCAAATGCTAGCTTTCTAAAAGTCTACAAAAAACGGGGGATTTTACCTATGCCTCTATTTTTAATATCAAGTAGTTACTCTTTATAAGGATAAACCAAGATTCAATTAGTTATCCTGACATGTATATTATGTCATTTTATTTATCCATCAATCATTTTTTTGATTCATCAGAGAAAGTACAATATCAACTCAACGTTTTGCCATACATTTTTTTCAAAAAATTCAAAAATAATAGACATTACAAAAAACAATTCACAAACACAATACTGATTGTATACAAAATGTGATCAAACAACAACTTCATACAGTTACCAAGGGACAATTGGACACACAACATTGTTTATACAATGGTAAATCAATGACCATCATTTGTTGCTTAATGCGGAGCAACAAAGTTTTTTTACAACGTGAACAATGCCCCTACACTCTGAACTATATCATATTTCATCAAAATGAATCAGAGTGTACACTAAATAAAATGACATAATAAACATGTCAGGATAACTAATTGAATCTTGGTTTATCCTTATAAAGAGTAACTACTTGATATTAAAAATAGAGGCATAGGTAAAATCCCCCGTTTTTTGTAGACTTTTAGAAAGCTAGCATTTGCTTGCCTAACCATTTCAGCCCGCCTCTGCTAGGATGTGTATCTGCTGTCTGGGTTGTGTGAGTGACAGGGCTGGGGGATGACAGGTGGTGAATGCAAGGATTACACCTCGGTGGGTGGTAGGAGTGCCCCTGAACTCTGAATAGGGCTGTGCTCTGCCCCCACAATGCTGGCTCCACCTCCTGGAGAGAGACTCCATTGTTCACGTTGTAAAAAAACTTTGTTGCTCCGCATTAAGCAACAAATGATGGTCATTGATTTACCATTGTATAAACAATTTTGTGTGTCCAATTGTCCCTTGGTAACTGTATGAAGTTGTTGTTTGATCACATTTTGTATACAATCAGTATTGTGTTTGTGAATTGTTTTTTGTAATGTCTAATATTTTTGAATTTTTTGAAAAAAATGTATGGCAAAACGTTGAGTTGATATTGTACTTTCTCTGATGAATCAAAAAAATGATTGATGGATAAATAAAATGACATAATAAACATGTCAGGATAACTAATTGAATCTTGGTTTATCCTTATAAAGAGTAACTACTTGATATTAAAAATAGAGGCATAGGTAAAATCCCCCGTTTTTTGTAGACATAGAGGCCCAACCTACCCTCTTTCCCAAAGGGCCCAAACCCCCCTCTTTCTAAAAGCTTTCTAAAAGTAGCATTTGCAAACACAGGATATTAAAATAAACTTTACTAAAATAAGTATTTTATTATTCTGAGTTCAGGCATACTAAACTTGACCTTCTACCATGTTCCCTGAGCCTGCTGGGATTATAGAGTGTAATAATTCCAGCAGCCCATCTTGGCCTAAGAGAACAGGTAGCCTTACAATAGTGAAAAACGAAATTGGCTGTAATTCACTATTAGTACATGCCACACACATCAGGGCATGTCCTACCTTACACTTACAATGCACCCTGCCCTTGGGCCTACCATAGGGGTGACTAATATGAAGCAAAGGGAAGGTTTAGAGGCTGGCAAGTGGGTGCACTTGCCCAGCCAGCATGACAGTACCAGACTGCACACAGGTTCTGCAATGGCAGACCCTAGACACATTTTACCAGGCTACTTCTGTGGGTGGCGCAACCAGCGCTGCAGGCCCACTAGCAGTATTGGTATTTACAAGCCCTGGCTCTCCTGGTGCACTTTACTGGGGACTGACAGTAAATCCAATGAGCCAATCATGGAAATCAATTACAGGTACACTTTACATTGGGAGCACTTGCACTGCGGCACGGATTGGCCGTGGCGCAGTGCCCTGAGCAGCGTACACCAGCAAAAACATCTGAGGCACATCAGCAAACAGTGGAAGGGAGACTCACGCCAAGGTGCCAGGTCTAACACTCTTCAATACATTTTTTGAGTTCTGTGGGGAGGGAGGGCTGGAACTTACCATGGCTAAAACTAACTTTATGTTCTTTGGCAAGGCCACTACCAAATGCCGTGCTGTCAGGGCTAGAGTGGACAGATTAGATAAGGGTGTACAGCTCTGATAACTTGGGGGTAACCTTAACAGATACATTTAAATGAGGGGTCTCAAGTTTACAATGGTTCACTTTAAATTGCCCCCAGATCAAAAGCTATTCCTCATTTTTTTTAAAGCACTTATTCCCACTCTGTCTCTCCCACCTTGGAAGCCTATTTTGCGAAGACGCAGAGCACTGCTTTATATGGAACCGAAGTGTGGGGCTACACAGACGTTTGAAAGCTTGCTGTGGCTGAGAACAACTTTGCAAATGTTTTGGTGTCAGAACCAGCCAACACTCCTCTCATCCCGCTCTACTACGATGCAACTAAAGTTATTACTATTCTGGATACTAATCTGGACGAACTCTGAGTTAGCATATTACAGAGACCCCCTAAAAGATCAAATGAGGTTGGATCATGATACATAGGTTCCCTGGCTAAGATTAATCTTTGGTTGGTGCACAAAATTGGACCTGCTTACATTCTGAAAAAATAATCCTGAATCCTCTTGTAAGGCTGATAAACTGGTCTTTAAAGTGGCCTATTGGTCTAATGTGAATGAACAGCATTTGAGTAGGGGCAACCTGTGCCACTTGACTGAGCACTTCTACAATTTAAGCCAATTCTGGCTTTTGAAAACCACTTAAATGATATTATTCTGACCCTGGCAAAAAGTCTATTTATAAGGTTTAGATATGATTGCTTATCATTAAGAACATTTAGCAGCAACTGGAAGCCCAATGACTGGCCCTGCTTGCGGCTCAGAAACAATAGAACATATTATGTTTGTTTGTCCTGGATACTGTGGAACGCGCCGCAGATGACTACGACCAGTTTGTCTGAGCATGAGGGTAATTCATTGTATGGAAGCGCAGCGCATTTTGAGATCAGATACATCTGGCCCTGTTGTATTTTGAGTAAGCCGCTTCTTGTTAAATGTTTGGCATATAAGAGAGAAGACTTTTAAATTTTCTCTAACTGTACCTAGGTGATATATATATCACCTAGGTACAGTTAGAGAAAATGTACTATATATATATATATATATATATATATATATATATATATATATATAACTGCTCCAATTGCACCAACAAGCCAAAGCACTCGTGGGCGGGTGCTCTTCGCGGTGGTGCCCCTCGATATAAATTCACGCTCCAAAACTCTCTTCCATGGCAAAGAAGTCAAAAGAGCACTCAAGTCGGGCGGCATAGAAGATTTTTTATTCAGCCAGCAGCAAGTCAAGACAGACGCGTTTCGTTTCCTTCGTCAGTGTCAATGTTTGACGCGGCCGCGAGGACGCCATTTTAACTGATTTGCCGTCACTCCGGCTGCACGCCCAGAATACTTTACATAAATGGGGATAATTGTCGGCCATCTTAACATAGTCAATGTTCACAATGCCGAAATCATGTACACAGCGATAAATTCATCAATGTTACACAACATGTCCATATTCATTTTCTAAACTATCTCATGGCGAATCTTATGTTATTAATCCGATCATCCCTTTATCGAGTTGCTCGGTTGTTTATGTGTAGTGAAATACATAGACATATGTAAATGGTTCATATTAATGATTAGCTCTGAGGCCAGGAGCACATTACTCCTGTAGGTGGAAGGGGTAGAAACTCAAATTAATGTGAAACAGTAAAAATACTCCATAATGTCAGTGTTCAATCATTGTTTAAATTTATAAAAATAAAACTACTCTATTTAACAGGTAAGCATCTCGTTCAGTTAAAATGTGGATTTGTGCGGAAAATCAGACAACGCTACTACCTTCTTGGGCTGAGAAACCACCCCAACCTTGTTCATAGCTCCTTAGCGCTAGGCACTAGACTTAGGTTAGGTTAATAATGTCCAAGATCATTCAATGCAGATTGTTTCAGGTCGTGGATAAAAGCCACTTAGTGTTCAGGTTATTAGCAAAGTCTAAAGGAGGACCCAGGCGGGTTCTCTGGATACCACTTTGCTATCAACGTTGTCCAATAAAAGGTGGCCCCCAAACATTTGTATCCTAAATACACACCACCCAATCCAACAGGTTTTTGCACAAGAAAATGCCCTTAGGTCAACCCAGGGTCTGATTAGAGATTTTGTATTATCGACTGAATTCCAGGGACCCAGTGAGGACCCAACTGGTAGCCATGCTTGTGAGAAGCGCTGGGCAATTGACAATAGACGGCCGACTACCACTGTGGTGTTCCAAGGTCCTTTTTTCTTTTCGGGTCCAGATCTCAGGATCTAATGGTTGTGGGCAAGATTTTGCAGCAGCAGCACCTGCTGGACTGTGTGTCAGTGGTGTAATCAGTCTCTACTAGAAACAGGTCACTTTAATGCTAAATGTAACTGTGGCTTCAACCAGCGTTGCCTCCACTGAGCCTTAAGGGCCAGAAAGCTGACTCAAAGGCTTCTGAAATCAAGGAGATCTCCAGTCAGTGGAACCAGACCTAATACCCGAGGTGCAAAGACTGACTGCCTCTTTTTACCTGAAGGGTTGAAGAAAGTATAATATTTGCATGGGGTCTGGCAGACACAGACACACGCTTCTCGATGCAGGAAGGTGATGCAGCAGCTTCTAGGCTCAGGCGATGTTCTTGATTCCTCCTAGGCAGCTTGTTGTGTCGACCTCATGGTTCCTGGGCAGGCTCATTCACTTCCAAAGGACCCTGGGATTAAGAGGAGCCCTGCTGTACACCACCTCCACTGCAAAGGAGCTCTGGGATTAGGAGGAGCCCTGCTATACACCACCTCCACTGCAAAGGAGCTCTGGGATTAGGAGGAGCCCTGCTATACACCACCTCCACTGCAAAGGAGCTCTGGGATTAAGAGGAGCCCTGCTATACATCACCTCCACTGCAAAGGAGCTCTGGGATTAAGAGGAGCCCTGCTGTACACCACCTCCACTGCAAAGGAGCTCTGGGATTAAGAGGAGCCCTGCTGTACACCACCTCCACTGCAAAGGAGCTCTGGGATTAAGAGGAGCCCTGCTATACACCACTTCCACTGCAAAGGAGCTCTGGGATTAAGAGGAGCCCTGCTGTACACCACCTCCACTGCAAAGGAGCTCTGGGATTAGGAGGAGCCCTGCTATACACCACCTCCACTGCAAAGGAGCTCTGGGATTAAGAGGAGCCCTGCTATACATCACCTCCACTGCAAAGGAGCTCTGGGATTAAGAGGAGCCCTGCTGTACACCACCTCCACTGCAAAGGAGCTCTGGGATTAAGAGGAGCCCTGCTGTACACCACCTCCACTGCAAAGGAGCTCTGGGATTAAGAGGAGCCCTGCTATACACCACCTCCACTGCAAAGAAGCTCTGGGATTAGGAGGAGCCCTGCTATACACCACCACCACTGCAAAGGAGCTCTGTGATTAAGAGGAGCCCTGCTGTACACCACCTCCACTGCAAAGGAGCTCTGGGATTAAGAGGAGCCCTGCTGTACACCACCTCCACTGCAAAGGAGCTCTGGGATTAAGAGGAGCCCTGCTGTACACCACCTCCACTGCAAAGGAGCTCTGGGATTAAGAGGAGCCCTGCTATACACCACCTCCACTGCAAAGAAGCTCTGGGATTAGGAGGAGCCCTGCTATACACCACCACCACTGCAAAGGAGCTCTGTGATTAAGAGGAGCCCTGCTATACACCACCTCCACTGCAAAGGAGCTCTGGGATTAAGAGGAGCCCTGCTATACACCACCTCCACTGCAAAGGAGCTCTGGGATTAAGAGGAGCCCTGCTATACACCACCTCCATTGCAAAGGAGCTCTGTGATTAAGAGGAGCCCTGCTATACACACCTCCATTGCAAAGGAGCTCTGGGATTAAGAGGAGCCCTGCTGTACACCACCTCCACTGCAAAGAAGCTCTGGGATTAGGAGGAGCCCTGCTATACACCACCTCCACTGCAAAGGAGCTCTGTGATTAAGAGGATCCCTGCTATACATCACCTCCACTGCAAAGGAGCTCTGGGATTAAGAGGAGCCCTGCTATACACCACCTCCACTGCAAATGAGCTCTGGGATTAAGAGGAGCCCTGCTATACACACCTCCATTGCAAAGGAGCTCTGGGATTAAGAGGAGCCCTGCCATACACCACCTGCACTGCAAAGGAGCTCTGGAATTAAGAGGAGCCCTGCCATACACCACCTCCACTGCAAAGGAGCTCTGGGATTAGGAGGAGCACTGCCGTATACCACCTCCATTGCAAAGGAGCTCTGGGATTAAGAGGAGCCCTGCTGTACACCACCTCCACTGCAAAAGAGCTCTGGGATTAAAAGGAGCCCTGCTGTACACCACCTCCACTGCATAGGAGCTCTGGGATTAAGAGGAGCCCTGCTATACACCACCTCCACTGCAAAGGAGCTCTGGGATTAAGAGGAGCCCTGCTGTACACTACCTCCACTGCAAATGAGCTCTCAGCTCTGGGATTAAGAGGAGCCCTGCTATACACCACCTCCACTGCAAAGGAGCTCGGGGATTAAGAGGAGCCCTGCTGTGCACCACCTCCACTGTAAAGGAGCTCTGGGATTAAGAGGAGCCCTGCTGTACACCACCTCCACTGCAAAGGAGCTCTGGGATTAAGAGGAGCCCTGCTGTACACCACCTCCACTGCAAAGGAGCTCTGGGATTAAGAGGAGCCCTGCTGTACACCACTTCCACTGCAAAGGAGCTCGGGGATTAAGAGGAGCGCTGCTGCGCACCACCTCCACTGCAAAGGAGCTCTGGGATTAAGAGGAGCCCTGCTGTACACCACCTCCACTGCAAAGGAGCTCTGGGATTAAGAGGAGCCCTGCTGTACACCACCTCCACTGCAAAGGAGCTCTGGGATTAAGAGGAGCCCTGCTGTACACCACTTCCACTGCAAAGGAGCTCTGGGATTAAGAGGAGCAGTGCTATACACCACCTCCACTGCAAGGAGCTCGGGGATTAAGAAGAGCCCTGCTGTACACCACCTCCACTGCAAAAAAGCTCGGGGATTAAGAGGAGCCCTGCTGTACACCACCTCCACTGCAAAGGAGCTCTGGGATTAAGAGGAGCCCTGCTGTACACCACCTCCACTGCAAAGGAGCTCTGGGATTAAGAGGAGCCCTGCTGTACACCACCTCCACTGCAAAGGAGCTCTGGGATTAAGAGGAGCCCTGCTATACACCACCTCCACTGCAAAGGAGCTCTGGGATTAAGAGGAGCCCTGCTATACACCACCTCCACTGCAAAGAAGCTCTGGGATTAGGAGGAGCCCTGCTGTACACCACCTCCACTGCAAAGGAGCTCTGGGATTAAGAGGAGCCCTGCTGTACACCACCTCCACTGCAAAGGAGCTCTGGGATTAAGAGGAGCCCTGCTGTACACCACCTCCACTGCAAAGGAGCTCTGGGATTAAGAGGAGCCCTGCTGTACACCACCTCCACTGCAAAGGAGCTCTGGGATTAAGAGGAGCCCTGCTGTACACCACCTCCACTGCAAAGGAGCTCTGGGATTAAGAGGAGCCCTGCTGTACACCACCTCCACTGCAAAGGAGCTCTGGGATTAAGAGGAGCCCTGCTGTACACCACTTCCACTGCAAAGGAGCTCTGGGATTAAGAGGAGCAGTGCTATACACCACCTCCACTGCAAGGAGCTCGGGGATTAAGAAGAGCCCTGCTGTACACCACCTCCACTGCAAAAAAGCTCGGGGATTAAGAGGAGCCCTGCTGTACACCACCTCCACTGCAAAGGAGCTCTGGGATTAAGAGGAGCCCTGCTGTACACCACCTCCACTGCAAAGGAGCTCTGGGATTAAGAGGAGCCCTGCTGTACACCACCTCCACTGCAAAGGAGCTCTGGGATTAAGAGGAGCCCTGCTATACACCACCTCCACTGCAAAGGAGCTCTGGGATTAAGAGGAGCCCTGCTATACACCACCTCCACTGCAAAGAAGCTCTGGGATTAGGAGGAGCCCTGCTGTACACCACCTCCACTGCAAAGGAGCTCTGGGATTAAGAGGAGCCCTGCTGTACACCACCTCCACTGCAAAGGAGCTCTGGGATTAAGAGGAGCCCTGCTGTACACCACCTCCACTGCAAAGGAGCTCTGGGATTAAGAGGAGCCCTGCTGTACACCACCTCCACTGCAAAGGAGCTCTGGGATTAAGAGGAGCCCTGCTGTACACCACCTCCACTGCAAAGGAGCTCTGGGATTAAGAGGAGCCCTGCTGTACACCACCTCCACTGCAAAGGAGCTCTGGGATTAAGAGGAGCCCTGCTGTACACCACCTCCACTGCAAAGGAGCTCTGGGATTAAGAGGAGCCCTGCTATACACCACCACCACCACTGCAAAGGAGCTCTGTGATTAAGAGGAGCCCTGCTATACACCACCTCCACTGCAAAGAAGCTCTGGGATTAGGAGGAGCCCTGCTATACACCACCACCACTGCAAAGGAGCTCTGTGATTAAGAGGAGCCCTGCTGTACACCACCTCCACTGCAAAGGAGCTCTGGGATTAAGAGGAGCCCTGCCATACACCACCTCCACTGCAAAGAAGCTCTGGGATTAGGAGGAGCCCTGCTATACACCACCTCCACTGCAAAGGAGCTCTGGGATTAAGAGGAGCCCTGCTGTACACCACCTCCACTGCAAAGGAGCTCTGGGATTAAGAGGAGCCCTGCTATACACCACCTCCCACAGGCAGCGGCAGGATGCAGTGTACTATGGCCATTCTCTGTGTGGAGCCTGGAACACCGACAGTAAGAGGAGCAGGAAGTAGAATGCAGCAAAATGTGACCATAGTCGAGACAGGTTTATGGCATTCATTAAGCAGTGACGATAGGGGTACTTCTTGTCACCCTCCTTATTTCTGTCTTTCCAATTAACGTTAAATGTGCGCCCCGTTGCCCTCCCTCACCTCAACAAAACAAAAACTGTGTTATGCTAGGAAGGGCAGTCCATGCAGTGCTTAGTAGCTCCTGCAAAGGGTTTTTCTTGGTTCCAGCTTGCGTAAAAGGTTACCAGAGACCAGGAAACCCTTGTTCCCTGGTTTATCATATTCCAAAATGTGTAATCCCTTTTTCAGTCATCCAGTTTAATTTTCGTATTAGATCCTGGACTGAATGTCTACTGGGAACCTGATTACAGTAGGGGTGATGCACTTTTGGAATGTCTGGACCAGGACTCGCAGTGTGCCCTAGCGTGAAATGTGTGTGTTAAGCAGCAGCGCTGTGCTCTGGTTCCAATCTGAAACACAGCATGTCACGGCTCTGAGAGGAGGCAGTGAATCCAAGTTGATGCCGTGGAGACTGTTGTACTTGCAGATTGACCCACCGCATATACTGACTAGCAGGCAGCAGTAGGGTATAGTTTTGAGAGTCAAGCATGTGGTGGTGGGGTAGGGAAGCTAGTCCTGTCCAGCGGGGAAAACCCAGGCGCCTTGTCAGTGATCGAAGATGCTTTAAATTTTCTCAGATTGAAAACAAACAGGTAGCAGGCAAGCCTGAGAATTTCTGCAACTGTCCTCCTACCCTCCACTAACCATCTGGATTATGAATATTGATTTATATTGCAATATTGAACTCAGGGAATTACAGATTTGTCGCAAGCAGCTATAGGGTGAGAAAAGTGTGACATGCCACTGACCACAAGATCTGTCTTTAAATGACCCAGGGAGCCTAACAACAACCTCCACACTTAAGTAGGCGCTAGCAGACAGCTGCATCAGCATGTGAGAGTGCAAAAGCAGTGGGCGTTTGGCAGGAGAAGCACCACTGAACCTCGAAGAGGCAGTGGAAGTCCCCCAAGACACTACTCCAAGCCAGAAGTAGGAGAGAGGTGCAGGAACAGGGAGAGGTGCCTGGTTTGATACTGAATTGGAGAGCAGGCAGGCCTAACATAATAAGGGTGGAATACTTCCGAAAAGGAGTTAACAAGAGACGAAGGATAGAAAGGCTGGAAAGTGGTATTGATAGACAAGCACTGACCGAAAAATAAATGCAATCTTCACCTTGAGGTCTAGTAAGGGGTCCACTTCCTCAAGTCTCTTTCATAAAAAGGCTAAGGGTTACTGTTGCAAAGACAAAAAGGGAAAAGGTTTATGCTACCACAAACTCAAACCAGATAAAGGAAATTTTAGTTTGTAACCCAAGTGGCTGGGAACAAGAAGATGACAAGGATTGACAAGGGAAAAGAAGAGGGTATATAGTATCGGTCAAATCACTTTCAGCATAAGCAGAGACACACTAAACACCACTCAATAGATCTTTAATCAAAAGATAGATAAAGCACTAGGAAAACAGAGCATTGTCCTCAATAAAGCAAGGGACAAAAGGAGTGATAAACAGGAAGGAGACATTTGTAGACGTGAGTAAGATCAAAGGTATGATCAAGCATGATCCCTACAAGAAGAGGCTAGTACAGTACACCCCTAGTGAGGAAAAGACCAAAGGAATACAGTAGGCGGGTGAAAGGACAATAGAAGGGGTAACAGGAAACCAATCCCTCTTAGGCTTTCTGCCTTCCTTAGACTTTGATCTCATAATGCACAGTAATGGAACGTGTTGCACACCAACTGATTTATGACCTAACTTTCATTTTGCACTGCAATAAATGTACTAATCTGTTGCAATGCAAAATGGTCATTCAGTAAGAATTTCAGAATCCTGTTTGCGAATCCCACTTAACAGGCCTGTGAGTGAAGGGGTGATGGTGGCATGCAAGAGAGAGAGCAGACCCTCAACCCTGCATTGACAGAATGCTAACTTTTTTTCCAGCTCATCTTCCTTGAAGGGGCAGGTGCTGCAATCAAAAAAGAAAACAGAAATTCTATGATTGGCTATTTTAGGTGTCCCATGGACCGCTGTCTGCTTCTCGCAAATGCTGATAGCCCAAAGACACAAAGCCAAATCTGTCCATCAGGGTCAGTTTCCAGTTTCCTTTTGAATAGCGGCCCCTGCCAGGTGTCAGAATCTAATCAAATTAGTGCAACTGTAATTACAGTCGGAAATCGCTCATGATTTGTACTATGATTTAGAAGGAGGAAGCACTCATCCCCTTTCATAAATTGTGCAAATTGTAAGTCAGGAAACCATTTCCTGATTGCAAGATACCTTTTGTGCATCATGACTTGCCCTTTTGCAGTTGCAAAGCCTACAATTCTGTGAATTGTGCAGGCTCTGTGGCTGCAAAAAAGGTTTAGTACATTATGTCCTAACCTCTCATCCAGTGTTTATCAAAAAATGTGAAAAAAAGATAGAATTCTAGGAGCTCAATTACAGGATGAAGGAAATGAACAGTGTGCAGAACCATCAAAGTTGGAGGCATAATGAAGAGACATAGCAGACTAATTGGAAGTGGAGTTCAGAAGTACAAATTCCTTTTAGAAGAGCTGACAAGAGGAGAGGTAGCTGCTAAGAAGTATTATAGCGATCAAACACCCAGAAAATGAAACCCCTCCAGTGGCTGACCATTAATAATTTCCCAAAAGCAGAGGTGGCTAAAATGACTCTTTTAGGAGCTCTTGTTAAAACTTGAGTGCTATTCTCAAGTCCACATTTTTATCTATAACGCCCAGGGACTAGGAAAAATGGAAAAATAGAAGGGAGTGGGCATTAGAGAGGCCTCCTACAGATAATAGTACCTCCTCAATAATGTGCGCCTTGTGTTGGCTTCAAAATGACATGATCCGTTTGGAAATATTTGTTAAGGAAGCCCTAGAAATAGGGTCAACTATGAAGCCACACTACAGCACCCACTGGAGTGAACAGACCAGTGACTTATGGGGTGGGGGGGGGGTATATGTATGTCAAAAACTGGGCCATCAGTCTATGGCCTTATGACAGTATCGTCCTAAGGTTTTTTGGGCCCTGAGGAAGTCATGTTTTGGGGCCCCCTGTTTCGAATAATTTTGAATTGTATTAATCATTTTGTGCTTACCAAAGCTAGTGAAATGCCCGACAATATTAAAGCATGTTAAACTTTCAGAAACGGAATCACACAAAAACAGCTTATTATGTCTTGGCCATGCCCCAAAAATACTTATGATTGCACTAGAGAGGGGAGAGATTGAGTTAGAGAAATATATTGAGTTCATATAGAGAGAGAGATCAACTTCCCAGGGGGGGCCTGGGCAACTGCTGGTGGGGGGTTCCAGGAAAAGCACGTGTGCAGGACAAGAAATTCACAAGAAGATTGGGGAGATAAAGGATGCAAAGGCAAAACATGTTTCTGAATAACTGAGAGAAGTGAATAATTGAGTACTATAGCGATCCAAGGGGCGGTTGTAACCCCATTCGTTAACCTGACAACAAGTATCATCACAGGGATTAAACTGCGCACAAGAAAATGCTAAAACATATAAGAAAGGTAACATTAATAAATACTGCGTTTTCACAAGAATGGCAAACCAAGAAAACTCTGAATAATGTAGTATGGTACTGACTGGCAAAAGGCCTATAAAATAGCATATCGAAAAATAAAATTTGAAAATTCTGTAGTATGAACAAGAAAGTAACTACCATGGAATGGGCGGACGTATAGTTAATTATAGACACAGACAGACCTCGCGCACTCCCAATTGGCATAAGTGCAAATGATAGCACAAGAACTCATAGGACTATGATTCCCATTCCACTTCTTAAGTGGATGGATGTGGGGAGAGGTAGAAACCAAGTACAGCTGGGATGCAGGCCAAGAATGGAGCTGGAATGTAGTTGAGAATGAAAAGGATGGGGATATTGGGCAGCGAACAAGTCATGGGAGCTCCGCTCCAAAACAACAAAAGACACCAGAAGACCAGAGAAATGTCAAGGCAAGCAGATGAAGGATACATGTCAAGAACACAACTGAGATCAAAGGAGAACAACAGAGCAATGCACATCATAGGACACAGAGAAGCACGAAAACCAGTAGAGAGGCCTAAAATAATTGTTCTGAATGAATGGCCAATGGAATAAAAAAAGTGATATGGAATGAAAGATCAAGTAAAGCATGTGAAATGTAAGCAGGAACAACATAGTTACCACGGGGCTCGCAGTCTGCTGTGATATGCCGCTGGCGATGGAAAGGCACAGGGAGATGCAGCTCCGAAGTTGCAACTGAAATTTAAAGCGTGGCGCTTGTAAAATGAGTGCCACACAGAGGGGCAGATTTATGAAGGCCTTGCGCCGCCGGTGCGTCACTTATTCTCATGTTAAAAATAACGCACCGGCGGCGCAAGGCCTTCATAAATCTGCCCCAGAGTATGTTGAAAATCAACAACGTCCTCGAACAAGCAGTGTTGTGAGGGTGCAGTACCACAGGTTGTCACTAGGTGTCTCTTGGGATCTCTCTTCGCCACATATAGTACTGCACCCTGCAACATGGCTAGACAAAGGATTAAGGGCCATATGTATCAAGCTAATTAGCATTCGCAAAGGGCGAAATTCTGCGAATTTCGGCCTTTGCGAATGCTAATTTGACAAATGGTATGTATCAAACATGTTTGATGCAAAATAAGGAATAGCAAAATTTGCAATTCCTTATTTTGCGATTGCACTTAAGGAATCGCAAATTTTGCGATTCCTTAAATGCAATGTATCAAACAAAAAATATTCAAAAAATGCCATTAAGGATTCGCAAATTACCACCAACTTCTAGTTGGTGGTAATTTGCGAATTCTTTTCAAAAATCTTTTTTCCAAAAAACAAAAGGTGCCATATGACGCCCATACATGCCCTTAGGGCATGTATGTGCGCCATATGCCCCCAAATGTCTTTTTCAGGGGTGCAGCAGGGTGTTTTTGAGACACCCCTGCACCCTTGAAAAAATTCCTAATTTCCGATTAGCTAATTGCTAATCGCAAATTGCCCCTTCATTCCTATGGGCCTCCTGGCCCATAGAAATGAATGGGTAATTTGCGATTAGCAATTTGCTAATCGCAAATTAGGAATGGTAAGGAATCGCTATTAAATAGCGATTTTGTACATACATACCGTTTTGCGAATTCCAAATAGCGATTCCTTAAAATTCGCTATTTGGAATTCGCAAAACAGAAGTATGATACATATGGCCCATAGTGCAGCAGTGAATGCTGCCGACTGGTGAGCTGGGGATCCGTGTTCAAGTCTGGTGTCAGCTCAACATCCTGTGATAATGGGCCGATTGTTTAATTACCCCGAGCCAATGGCTAGATGCGTTATATAAATAAAAGTGAAAATAACATAAGAATTCAATGCAGACATCTCAGGGGCGGGGAAGCTGTGTCGTGCAGGCGATGGGGGTAGACAACAAAGGGATATTAAACAAGAGCACTGCACTGCAAATTATGCGTAAACTAACCAAAAAACAAGCAAAACAGCAGTGCCGGGGTGGTGGGGGGGCCTGCGAGCAGTGTTGTGGAAGGGGTGAGGGGGAGGCATGGGTAGATTAAGGGGCATGAAGCATCAGAAGCAGTTTTGTGGGGGGGGGGGTGGGGAGACACAGGGAGATAAAGGGACAGAAAGCAAATGAAGGAACCGAAGTTTCATTGCACAAGTAAACAGAACAGTTAACAAGCAAAGAGGCAGGCCAACTAAAAAAGAAGGGTCTCTGAGTATAAATAACCTTAACAGTAAGAACACGTGTTAGAGGGCCAGTCCTCATGGGAAGATACAAAATTCCAAAAGGAGGACCTGCTAAGTGTATTCACCAATGAAATGCCAGCATTTTTTAAGGACAGCAACAGGAACCAATGAAAAAGATGGGCGTTTTTTCAAGCCCATATCCTAGATGCAGCATGTCTCGAAGAGACAGCACAAGCGCTGCTTAGGCGAGGCCTAAAGAGCTATTGTAAAATACAAACAGAGCTACAATTAACTTTAAGAAGTGCAAGTTATTAAATTCCTCACATTCAATTCTAAACTCCTGGGAGGCTAAATTACTACACAATACCCAAAATTTTGGGAGACAGTGACTTACTATTCTATCGTTAATGCATACAGAGACAAGACTATATACACACAGTGACAAATGTTACCCATACAAACAGAAAAGCAACAACACATCATTCCAACAGATACCAATGCACATACACACCAACACACCTACAGACACAGGTCCACAAATTGTCTCCAAACATATAACTAATTAGCCATGCATATAGACTGGCTGACATGCAGTCACACACCACATAATGTCAGTTGGCACACAATCAAGTCCACATAGGCAAAGGGGAATAGACAAGTGGACATCTGGCTGAATGGACAGATAGAAGCTGGCTAGACTCGGTTAATCATTAGCCTCTCTTCTGTAGGGGACTTATCTGAGGCAAAGAGGAGACTTTAAAAATATATTCCACTAGATAACCGAACAGCCCAGCTTTTGCACAAGCAGAAGCTGAACAGTAAACATAAATGTACAGTATTGAGAAAACTATTAAAATCACTTGTTGCAATGGATGAGGCTAACTTAGAGTTACTGTATTTGTCACACAGACTCAGTCGGCCCTTACCTACAAGACGTTCTCAGCTGCTTCTACGGATTACTGGAAGTGGAAAATCTGAGCACCCAGTATGACCTATGTTGCTGTAAAATAGAAACATAACAAATCATGCACCTTAAACTTCTCTAACCAAATCATATTTAAATTTACTGTGCTGAGTGACTGACATATCTGTGGTCATCTCCATACTATTTAGTCCTTGTGAACTACACAAAGGAGGGGATTGGTGAAAGCCCTATCTGTTTCTCCCTCTGTGGCTCCCAGGCAATCTAAGGGCCTTATTTAGATCTCAGCGGGAGGAATACTCCTTCCCGTCCGCCATATTTCACTACTACGCCATTTCATTACAACTTCCCAAAAGGATTGTTGGATTTTTCATCAGACCAATCCCCTTGTTTACTTCTTTGCTGCCAGGCTTTCAATATAGTGGGACTTTTTTGCTTTGCTCCACCTTCTTGTAGTTGCCTTTGACTATCACATTCACATGTTATGCGCTGCCTTTCAGTATTTCATTTCATGCTCTTTTGCACTGCCCTTTCCGGCACCCCTAACATGAGGTGATTTTTGGTTAAGCATCTGTTGAGGCTGCACATTTGTTGTTCACCTTTGGTCAGCACTCCAACTGTTCACCTGGGGTCCACCCTCTGCCGTGCTTTAAAATGTCATGTTCAACCATGTCGACACTTTTTCCTGCTCAGGCTCAGGTGCTTGCATTGTCGTGCCCTAGATTCATTACGTTTCTTCTCCATCTCGGTATGCCTGGCCGTCTACCACTTTGGGACCAACAGACTTCTACATGTCTTTCAGTCATTTTTAGGTCTCGTGACCTTAAATGCGCGCAAGCGCATTGAGGAACGAGAATTCAAGTGCTCAAAATGCTCATGAAACCACCAGCTTTTTGCTGGCGTTTTCATGCAGTTCATGTGAACCACGTGTTCAAACATGAACGCGCATCAGCCTCCCTCCATTTGCCGCACAGCACATCAAAGGGCTTCGCCCAGCGTGCGCTCTGCGGCTTCTCGGCTTCTCCTCCCCTAACTTCCTTGCATTTCTCCTCCCCCTCCCCAGCCAGCTTCCCCCAGGCCGTGTTCCCTCATCCCTCGCACCCCCTCCTCCTTCAGCTTATCACATTCTTCAAACTAAAAATGCGTCCCCGCTTGTAGCATGCAGGGGCCTAAAGTGATTGCATTAACCAAACTAGTTTTCCTACCCAATTTTTTTTCCCGACAGATAAAGGTAAGTTGCATTTATATTTTCCATTTAAGGTATGTGCGTTGTATTGTGTATGTCTGTACGTAAACATCTACCAAAATCCCCCAGGATCAGAGTTCACTTACTTTTATTTATGCACTTTGACTGCTGCCCAGATCAGTGATGAGTGCTTGGCAAAGAATAAATAGTAATAATAAAATACATTTTCATGCAGATTTTAATAATGCTAATCAGTAAGTGGCCACATCAAAGGCTCTGTGCCACTTTCACCCACACAGCAACACTTACAGACACGCAACGCCACTCACACCCACGCAAGCCCGCTATCATCCACGCAACACCACACTCACCCACGCAACGCCACTCACCCAAACAACACCACTCACACACGCAACGCCACTCACACACGCAACGCCACTCACACACGCAACGCCACTCACACACGCAACGCCACTCACACAGGCAACGCCACTCACACACGCAACGCCACTCACACACGCAACGCCACTCACACACGCAACGCCACTCTCACACGCAATGCCACTCACACACGCAATGCCACTCACACACGCAACGCCACTCACACATGCAACGCCACTCACACATGCAACGCCACTCACACACGCAACGCCACTCACACACGCAACGCCACTCACTCAAAGCCACTCACACACACGCAGTGCCACTTTCACCCACACTGTGCAGTGCACAATAGGTCTCGCAGTAGGAAAGTTGGAGCTATTGGTTTTGTAAATGACAAAGCCCTTTATGTTTTTAAAATGAAAACAAAAATAAAAGGCATTGTTATTTGCAATTGTAATAGCTCCAACTTTCCTACTGCGAGACCTATTGGCAACGCCAGTGCTTGATAGATGAGCATCAGCTTTTTTCTTAGTCTTCAATAAATTCTAAATAAATCAACGTGTGAAATACACTCAGGTTATTTACACTTTGTGTGCGAGCTAGTCATACGCACCAGCTTTAGCTTTACAATAAATTGTGCAAACAAATCCAGTGTCCATATAAAAGCCAAGAGGAACAAGCATTGGCATGGCCAATAGGTCTCGCATTTGGGACCTTATAAGTATTTAGTTATGCAGCACAATATCCCTGGTGCAACAACATCAACTGTTGCGTTGCTAAACACTTATAAGGTCCCAGACACAAGACCTATTGGCTATGCTAATGCTTGTTTAGTCTAACGCTGCACTATTGCTAATCCAAGTAGTTGTATCACCTGCCGCCATAGTTATGCCTGTTTCGTGTGTCTCCTCTACACTGTATCAACTTTCCTTCTATTATAGCCTGTTCGGTGGATCATCCCTCCAGTTGATCTGCTCCTCTCGTGTGGCCTTCTGCTTTTCCCTTCACGCTAATATTAGTAAGCCTTGTGTTTTTGTTCAGTTATGCAAATTCAAACTTTTCCAAGATGAATGCACTAACATGACCCATGGTATATTTTGCTGATGTACGCAATTGACAATTACTCTCTCTTTATAACTTTCCATTTGCATGTGGTACTTTGCATAATACATTATTTTTGTGATGTATTGACACCAGTGTATTGATGCGTAAAACTAAGTTCGTTGCTGAGTCAAATTTTCTCTTTTACATAGATAAGATTATTTTTGTGTAAAAATATGCTTCCTAAAGGAGGGTTCGCAAAGTGGAATGTGGCATGGTATCAAACTTGAAGTAATTCAAATGGAATAAATCATAGTGTCGTTATAATAAAAATCCCATCACTTTTTTGCTCTGCACAAGTGAGGGATCGAACACTATTATTTTTGCTGAAAGATGTTTAATCTTAATGAAATATATATGCCGTGATTAAGGCAATTTAGCAATATAACATTTATACAGAGCTGACTACTGCTATGTGGGGCGCTAAAGTGCCTGCCTACAAGGGTAGCATGCTTCACTACACTGGTAACCCTCAATTTTTTCAACAGGTGCAGTACAAATGGTGGGACAGCAAAGAGCCTAAATAATTACCTACTAGGCAACAGCTACTTCTCAGGATATCGAAAACCAAAAAATCAACACAAACAGCAGGTCTCAGGACTTTCAGGATGATTATTTCGAATATAACCTAAATCAGAATGGTGTAATGTCCTACGTCAGGGTAGCGTTGCAGTCTACCCACACTCTGAGGTGTTACGGGAGCGATGGCACGTGTCGTCACGTGCTAGGTATACATAAAGAGGCGTGGCCCGGCTCCAGCAGTCGGGACCACGCAGTTACATAATGAACAGTGTCCAGCTATAATTGCGGCGGCCGCGCTAATTATTCATGCGTGCACGGCGCCCTTAACACTGGCGACGAGGCAGTAACGAGCCCTAATTGCTGCCTTTGTTGTGCTGATATCCATGAGTGGCCTGAGCTTTCACCCAGGCCTTGCAGCCAGGGGAGGAGCCAGCTGACCTGTGCAGGCCTGCTATTGCTCAGTGGAAGCCTGCTGCCTCCTGTGAAGGCCCTGCAGCCCTTGGGAGTGCCTGTGTGGACTAGGGGCCCTCTCTTGACCCCCTCTGTCTGGCCCACGCATGTGACTGCCCCAGCACCCTGGAGGAGGTGTGTGTGAAAGTGAGGCCACGCACCCACAGAGTGCAAGGGAGAAGCCTGAATGTGCCACCGGCCCACCGTCACACTCAGCCAGGCGGCTACCGCCACACCCAGGAGGGAGGCAGTGCACCTGCAGCGAGGTGTGACAGCACCTGCACCAGAATGGTGTCAATCCCGGCCATTGAGCCCTTTCTTGTGGACGGTGCCCCCTCGCCCCGCAACGGAGGGACTGGACCGACCGTCTCCAGATCTATTTTGAAGGGGCAGGTAAAACCTGGAACAGGCACAGAGCCTTACTCCTCCACCTAGGGGGCAAGGACATACACCGCATTTACAAAACACTAGTGGAGGCCACGCCAAAACATATAATTGCGGCGGCCGCGCTAATTATTCATACACGCGCTGCACCCTTCACAAATGGTATCAAAGCTCGCATATTCAATTACGTTCATCTCAGTGACTTAAGCACCGACTCCAGAGAACTGTCTGCATTCATGCCTTACCCATACATGTTCGGAGAGTGATGAAAGCTTGCACTAATCTGCCCTGTTGAATCTGCTCTGCAGGGAATAAAAGATTGCACTTGTGCCTTCCTTGAGAGAAGAAGCTTGCTTTGATACTGGCTTGCTGTCCTGTTCTATGAGGAAGCAAAGCTTGCACAACTGCTGTCCGATCTGTACTTGTCCTGTAATGAGAAAGCATGCTCTACTGTTGCAGCTGCCGTAGCTAAACCTGTCTTTTGAAAGAGATAATCTTGCACTGTTTTTGCCAAGATGTACCTGTTCTATGAAGAAGGGGTGTCCCATCTCATGAAAAAGCAATGCACTTACATAACAGGACAAGGCTACACAGAAGCTTTTGTGGGCCCCAGGGCAAAAACTAGTGGCAAGACCCTAACCCAGTAACACTGGACTCAATTCGGCTTCCCAGCTTGACAAACCTGTTTTACCCTGGGCAGTCACTTCTCTTCCGTGTGCCTCCCTACCATGATCATCATATTCGGAAAATTCCTTGAAATGTTTAAATTCAGGATGTGCACTGTACATAAATCTCTCTTGTATAGGGTTTAAAAGATCATAATGTTGTCCCCTCTATACAAAGAGGCTCCCACTGGAGAAACAAGACATATGACTTGCTGTTTTAGTTATTAACTAAGTTAACAGGGCACAGAGTGCACGGATTCACTAATTCTAATAAAGGTAAATCAGGGCAGTGATATTAGCTAAAGGGGTAAAATGAAATAATGCATGTTTGGTATATTTAAAAGTTTGTACCTCACCTATAAATAAAGTAGTAGCCATCAACACTTGCAGAGGGGCATGGTCTGGTACCATGTCATACTATGATTAGAAAGACTTGCTCTGTGAAACATGCTGCACGTGTCAATAGCCTTGCCAATAGCACAAGTGGGGCTTGGGAAAATGTTTCCTCTGTGTCCACCTCCTGAAGCTTGTGTTCTTGAAATTCAGCCAGTGATTGTAATACAGTATTTGATGTGAGATACTTTTAATTCAGAGAAAGACGCAGGACCCCATAAGGCAATGATCGAGTGTCGAAACAAGTTGATGGAAAAGAGAAGCATGGTATGTTGCTTGGCCCTACTGTTTTTAACACAAGTAACAACTCATTTTAGCTCGCCCACAAACCAATTCAATGTAGTTTTGGCAGTTTAACAAAGGTAGAAGATAAATGTCAACAAAAGGGACATAACCTAACCAAGCTTGGGAGCCCCATGCCAGGAAACTGTAAACTAGTGAAAAATGTTACTCTCAGGTGCTGCCCAGTGCTAGCAAGCATGCCGCACAGGGCAGGAGAGGGTGGATAAACCAATATGAGTACATGAATGTATGGCAATTTAATAACAGGTTTGGCTGGTTTATGAAACTAGTACAACAATCGCCTCTCACTACTGTAATGTGTTGGCAAACTGTGTTTTAGTTGTCCAGAATATGTGAGAGAATTGTGTGACGTTCCTTCTGCTACTGCCACACTTCTTATTCTATGTGTTTGGGAAGGTTGTGCTTCTACTGTCCATGTTTTAGCTTTACTGTGCTGTGAAGCTCGGTGTAAATCTTTACAAGAAACAAAAAAAACTATTCACAATGTTAATACTTGTTTTAATTCATGATCTGAGTGAAAGAGTGAACTCTAAAATAGAATGTTTGATTACTTTAGGTTTCATGTGTGAAACCAGCAGTTTTTTAAATGGACTAGACCACTTTGTAAATGATTTAAACATGGCTTCAAGTGACTCCATGTCATGTGTAACCCCTTCAGCCAATTCTGGCATTGTAGCCCACAGTGCTTGGCATGCTGGGATTTTGAGGCAATAATGGAAGCCTTAAAAGCAAAACTACAAGCCCCACAACACAACTTGCTGCTGGCTGAAAAGCAAGGAAAATGTAATGCTATTGCATGTAACAGTGACACTATGCAGGAGATTTATTGAAATGTAAATAAAAAGTGGCTCCTGATTTTAAGCATTTTTTCTTGCACACAGGTTAAATAGTCAATCGGGTGAGAGTGAAATCAGCATATTCTAGCTATCTGGCTTGCATTACCACTCCTTGCAAAACCAGCAGGTTAAAATTACTTTATTTACTAGAACAGCAAGCAGCACAGCTAGCTAGACTGTCAAAAAAGAAACTGAAAAAGGTACTGGCACCTCACTTTGTAAAAAATATTTGGTATTTGGGACGTAATATGCTCTGACTGCCTTAAAAAGGTGCAGCAAGTGCTATAAATGCAGACCCTCAAGGGTCGACCTGTTACGCCATGTACCTTTTGAGCATGAAAGGGTGTGTTTCAGTCCTATATGGGAACTGTTTAATATCATGCTTGATGACCACTGAGGCGCGGTTACTGTGCTATGGGACCCAGCGCCTAGAAGTGTGATAGATATTCGATCTCATCAAGAATCCCAACTGCTCTCCCCAACCTCCAAGTTGGAGGATTCTACAAAGAAAGCAGCGGATTTCGCTATATTCTTTGACGAAAAGGTGAAATTACTTGTGGATAAGGTCGTTCATCCTACCCCTCCAGTGGAGCGCAAATCCTTAGCCATTTGGCAGAACTTTGACCCCATCTCTGAAGATGCCCTCCTCAATTGCATCCTCGAAACAAAGCCCTCCAACCATTCTCTTGACCCCATCCCTAGTGCCATTGCCATTGACTTCTATACCCATTCTCTTTCCTGTTGGACCACTCTGGTCAACCTCTCCCTCTGTCAAGGCTCCCTTCCTGTCTCCTTCAAAACTGGGCAGGTCACCCCTCTTCTTAAAAAACCCACTGCTGATGCGAATGACCTCAACAATTTCCACCCTATCACTAACCTACCCTTTCTTGCGAAGATCATAGAAAGATGTGTAGTGAAACAACTCTCTCGTCATATCAAGGACAATGATCTTCTTGACAATTTTCAGTCCGGCTTCATCCAAAACTGCAGCACTGAAACAGCCTTGCTGCAAGTGATTGATGACGCGCTGCGGATACTCGATTCGGGGGGTCTTGTCTTCTAATCCTCCTCAACCTTTCTGCAGCCTTTGACACTGTCAATCACAACACTCTCCTCAACACTCTTCAACAGAGAATGGGCATGGAGGGCACTGTGCATAAATGGTTTGCTTCCTTCCTCTCTGATAGATTCCAAATGATCAAAATAGCGAACAGTCTTTCATCTCCTTTGGCGGTACGTCAAGGTGTTCCTCAAGGCTCCATACTTGCACCCACATTGTTCAATCTCTACTTAGAACTACTGGGAAATCTCCTAAGTAAATCCGGGATCCACTATCATCTCTATGCAGACGACACTCAAATCTACCTCAAGGTTGCCTCCACTCACGATCTCTCTATCCTAAGCTCTACTCTTGCATCCATTCAAAACTGGATGTCAACTCATCAACTGATTCTGAATCCCTCCAAAACTGAATTCCTCCTCCTATCCTCCTCACTTTCTTCTCCCCCGGTTCAATCATGGATGGATCAGATGAATCTACTTAATAATAAACCCATCATTGTCGACAGCGCAAAATCCCTTGGTGTCATACTCGACAAAAAACTCAATCTAATCTCCCACATCAACTCCGATGCAAAGTCTGCTCCATACCAACTGCGCCTTCTTTGGGGAATTTGTCGCTTCTTTCTGGAGCAAGACCTTAAAACCCTAGTCCAATTGCTGGTCCTCTCCAGACTGGACTACTGTAATTCTCTTCTTACTGGCCTCCCCAAATCCCACCTGCCCCCCTTAAATCTGTTCTCCATTCAGCAGCTCGTTTCATTTATGGGGCTAAAAGAAGCGACCACATCACACCCATGTTATCCAGCCTCCGCTGGCTTCCCATCAAGGCAAGATCTATCTGCAAGACTGCCTGTATTACCCACAAAGCCTTGCACTCCTCCTCTCCTAGCTACCTGGCGAATAAACTGAAACTCTCTGGAGGCTCTAGACCATCACGTAAAGCGGAAAATCTACTGCTTGAACTTCCCACTTTGAAGAAGGAAAGATCGATGGCCCAATCCTTTTTAGGCAACGCGGTGAGAATCTGGAACTCACTTGCGCCGCAGCTCTGGACCACCACCTCCTTCCAGGCCTTCAAAACTGACCTCAAAGTTCTCCTCCTTCAAAGACACTTCCAAATATAATTCTCGCCCTCTCTATTATCTGAAGGAAGACCTTCCATTATAGGAAATTCTATTCTCCATGACTATGGAAGTGCCGTCCAAGTGTGTTCTTGTGGTTTGAGTGGTGTTGAGTAGTCTGCCATTTATTGAAGTATTATCCTTCTACCTGTGTTTGGTACTCTTTTGTAACATGCACACGTCCCTTTTCTCTTGTAACACACTGTTTGCTACCTCCTACATTTTGTTTGCTTTAGATACTTGCACAAGTGCCACCATTGCCTACGTAACGTTTGTTCTTGTCTTTAAGTGTCTGCCATTTATTGCAGTATTATACCTCTACTTATACTTTGTACGCTTGTAACTTGCACACGTCACTTTTTCCTTCCTGTAATGTACCATTTGCTACCTCTTGCATTTTGTTTGCTCACAATTGTCACTTTTACCTCATGTAACTTAACATTTGCTTTTGTAATTTGTTCACTGTTAATTTTCTCCTCATGTATCCAGTCCTGTCAAGTATCACGCATCTGGCGTGATACTAACGCATTTTAATGTGGTAATCCGCATTACCGCATTGAAATGCTTTGTCACGCATATGCATAGCATCTCAAGATGTTACTGCAAACTTTTAAGTGGGGCAGGAATCAGCGCGGAAAGCACCCACGCAGCTCTCCCAGGCTTGGGGCTGAGTTCGCAGTGATCTAAGGCAGCAGACAGGCTCACACTCCCTGCTCTAATGTTTTATAATTGCGATTTCCCCTGGTGCGCTCTGGCTGTCAGCCTGACGTCACAGGGCCCGTCAGGTTGTGTGCTAGTATGTGCCGGCGCCAGGAGGGGGGAACTGTCATCACATCCTGCTTTCAGAGCGGGTGAGTTCAGTTTGTTGAGGGAGGGAGACGGCTGGTGGCAATGCTGAATTTGCCGCGCCGCCCGCATTCTCAAACCATTCATGGCTCTAGCAGCTTCCTGCTGCAGTTCGCAACGTCCCGAGCTGGGCCTCTCAGCTGCTGGCACCCTGCCAAATTCAAGTCTTGCCGGCCGTAGCTGAGAGAAGGAGTCACTCACCTGCGATACAGCAGCCGTCAGGACAGTAACTGACTGGACCATCCCGCTCGGGAGTCACAGGACATCCCGGACGACTCACAGCTCCTTTAGGAAACGTGAGTGATATTTCATTTGTGCTAAGTGTTGCACCACGTATCGGCCCTGTGTTTTCAGAGTGCTAAATGTCAATATCAGCTTCATGTGTAATCAAAGATGTACGCTACGTGCACAGTCGGAGTAGACAGTCAAACCAAGAAACAATAATACAATGGACCATCCCCACCTCATCTGTCTGATTATGAACTGCTGAAAATCTTATCGCTCCGCATTTTTTTGGGCCGACAATATGCACAGTGGTACAGGGCCGTTTTTCAATGGGAGTGTATTTTACACATGGAATCAACGAAGGGGCACGAGGCCGCAATGTTGGTGCTATGAATGTGTCCCACAGAGCTACAAATACCTAGAGTTTCTGATTCAAAGTGTCGTAATGTTTCTGCATCATTGACCATGTATAATAAATACCATTGTTCGTGGCATGGTTTCTTCATTAGTTATCCTATAAAATAACATGTCTGCTGAAGCTTGTCTATAAAACTAAGAAAAGACTGGCTGTGCAATTTGTATTTCTTTGCACTACCACGTGTTTAGAGCGAAACACCAACAGGTTTTGCGCTCGTGCTTCCCAACATTCTTTTTCACCTTATTGCATTAGCAATCAATTACGCCTGTCATTGCGTGATGGTATAATCTCCAAGTTGCACTTTCTATGCAATACAATTTGCTTTTTAGGCTAGCACACAGGTCATGAATGATCTGATCAATGAGATCATCTTCTGAGCAGAAGTGCCTGCCCGCCTCTGTTACTAAGAACTACAGTCATGCAGCCTGTCTCCCTTCCTTCGTTTCTTGTGCTTCGCAGTACTTTTAAGATCTTCCTTGAGTTTCCCGTTGCTCAAATGGGTGTCATGACTGATATTTATATGTTTTGCCTCGTCTTCATTGCCTGATTTTGCTCCCGAGAAAGTGTCACTCATAGTCGTTGAAATGTCACTCATAATTACTCTGAAATTCTGGAACTGTCACACATAGCATTCTGACACCTTGGCAGCTATGTGTATCATTAACGTTCCTATTGTGAAGCACTCTGACACCTTGGGGTAAAGTCTGCGCTATATATAAAACGCATAAAATAAATAAAAATAAATAAAATAAAAATGAATTGTTTAACTTTATACATTGTGTTTGAGACCTAGGCACTGCTGTTGCCCTGAGACTTTCTGACCTTCGAGTCTGTGTGCAGACTTAATGGATTACATTAAATTTAAAAATAAACGCAGATTATATTCCATGCCCTCTCTTGTTTATGTAATTGGTTAGACACTGATTATCGGGCATACGCATGCTGTTGCAGGCGGTGATAAATAGTTAAGGGCTACATGATGGCAACTATCGGGCGTACCGCTCTAGCATCTCTGGTAGTCCTTTCTTTACATCTAAACCTGTGGTGCTCTAGTCCTTTTTTGGTTTCTATTATTAAAACTCTTTGGCAGGCGCATTCTAATGACGTAAACCCTTGGCCGGTGCCAGCCCTCTGACGTCAAGTGCTTCAGGCAGAGGCAGGGAAGGTGAAGGTAGGTGAGAAATGGGAAAGAGGGAAAGGTGGTTTCAAGAAGGGGTGGAATTGAGGAACTACAGCTCTGGCGTGGAGAGACAATATGTAGACCTAGTGGTAAAGTGGAAAGGCTAGGGATAAAACGGGGACGGTTTCGGTTTGGAAGCGATTTGGCATTTACATCGGTCAGATAGAGATGGGAAGCGATGACACGGTGATGGGAAAACAAATACTGGGTTGATGATAGGACGGTTGATGCCGTTATCTTAATCGAACGTTTGCGATCGTGATGACATGCGCGTAATAATAGGCTACTTAGAGGCATCGTACTTTAGGGCTCCATCAAGTATCACTTTCGGGTGGGGTGATGTACTATGTATGTATACATTCCGCATAGGGGCAAACACTAAACAGACTTATGAGAGTAACGGACTCGTCGTATAGTTGTTAGCATTTTCTAACAGTATTAATGCATAATATTTCTCGCAGTAAACATTAGAGACGAATAAGAGGCTTCCACTTTAACCAGCACTCCGACTTCTGTTGCTGATGGAACATCATATCATACATGTCACAGATCTGCGCTTTAAAACGGAAACGAAGTGCAATTTTGTAATGTGGCGAGCTGAAGGCTTGGGGCTAGGCCTGTAAAGATGGTCGCATGAAGTAGTAAAGTAGAATCTTTATTCTAGAGGAAGCAGGTACATGTCTTCACAACGACATCCCCACATCAACTTAACAGAACTTAACAGTAACCCACTCATTCTGGAATCTCACTATGCAGTGTGCTTCCAGTTAACATGACACTGGAAGCATCATAGCAAGGATGCCATGGGACCACCGTCAGAGCTGTTAAAAGATGATGCTAAGATTTGTATCTTTTACTGCAATTACTACATTTTCTAGGCTTGTCTGCAACCTTTTGCAAGTGGAGCTGTGTTTTTTGTGTTTTGAGTAGAAAAGGAATAGGTTAATGTTCTCTTTTAACGTTCTGTCGTAATGAAGCACTAAGCAAGCCATATCCAGTAATGTATTTATTAGCTGTGAAGCACGGAAGGACACAGCTTAACCCTCCAGTGTCCTTCCTCCAACTCCCCCAAGAACATTCTACGAGTTGAACACAAACATTCTATCAATGCCTGCTAGTCTAGGCATTCCTGGTAACCAAGCAACCCAACACGCCCCCCCCCCCGCTTTTCCTTAACAACAGTTAAAATAATATATACATATATATAAATGTAAATAAATGTAAATGTATATCAATAAGAGCAATATACACAGTAATCTAAGACTAATAAAAAAATATTATAGCCTGATAGGACAGTGCATTTTAGACTATAGAACGTAACATAATGCAGCCTTCACTAAAAAAGATACAACCTGCAACCTAACTAAACATAGCCATTATTAACAATATAATCTTTCAACCAACCGGGAGCTTTCCTTCCCAAATTTTGCTTAAGGTCCTGGTTCGTTGTCACATCTGACTCGGTAACTGCATCATCTAAAACACCTGATGTGCTTGCGCTGACAGACTCCTTTGACCTAATAGTTTTTCCATCACCTTCCTCCATCCTAGAGTAATTCATTGCATCTGCATGAGTGGCATTCTCACACAAGGTTTGTTCATACCTTTCTGACCAATGCCCGACTTATCCAAACTAACATAATCAATAAGCCAGTCAAAATCAACTTTCTTACTACCATCCTCACTACCATCCTTCCCTTGGCAATCCTTTTCAGATTCCACACTTTCCTGTTCCTAAGTCTCACAGCATTCTGCAACACTTCCACAACATCTTCAGCATCAAAAATCAGACTCTCTCTCTTACAAACCAATCCAGGTTTTTTAACATGCACCCAGTTATCAACTTCTATCTCAGCTGCTCTCACCCTCCGTTTCACATCGTAATACTCCTTACTCCTGTTATGCATCTGTTCCATTCTGTTCCGTACCTTATCTGTTGACCATAAGTCCATCCCAAAACAACGCAACCAAGCAGGGTTATATTTTGAACTTGGCTTACTCCTTGCTTCGCTGCGGCGATCCATCCGCTGCGGAGCGGAATTTTTTGTTTGCGTGCGCAGCTTGGAAGGTCGGCGGCCGTCCACCGCACACGCCCATGTGACGTCGGCTGGACGTTCAGCGCATGGAAAAGGTTAATTGCAAATGGTGGCAGGCCTATCACATCAGTGCACGTGACAAGATAAGCTCAAACCATTTTTTCCCAACCTACGTAATCCAATCTACATTCTTCCGTAATGAAGCACTAATGCAGCTGTTAGAACTGGGGGTCTCTAGTTGGCTGAGGTAGGTACCTTAGTCCAAATAGGGACCCTTGCTTCTAGTAAGGGTAAGGAGGGACACACTCTGAGATAACCCCTGCCCCCCCCCTGGTTGCATGGCACGAGCAGCCACTGGCTTATCTCCAAGGCAATGTGTAAAGTATTTGGAACCACACTTCCAGTAACACAGTGATAACACCACTAATGGACACCACACGGGTTTCATAAAAATAGCGGTATCTTTATAAAAGAATACGAGGAGACCAACGATAGAAATCCAACATATGCGTATTCGGAATATTTCACTTGGCCGGTTATTAGGCCAACAATCACTTGTAGGTTCATGCTGTATTAATGAGCAATTCACGATCTCCAATGCAGTCCTAATGCAATGCAGTTTGTAATGTAATAATAAGCCAGTTCTTAATGCAAGAATCGGGCAGTTCATTATGCAATAATAATGCGATTAGTAATGCAGGAATTAGGCAGTTCGTAACGCAATAATATTGCGGTAAGCCAATCTGCGCGGTCACCTCGGGTTCCACTAGGCCCCAACAGCAGATACAACAGTCATAAGCTTAAAGGGAGCGACCCGGGCAGGAATGGGCCGCTCGGGGACTCAGCGCATCTAACGCGGTGCAGCGGGAGAGAGATCGGAGCATCCTGCTCTCCTCCATCATGCGTCCCCAGGCCACACAAGCTTGCGGCTCCCGATCGTAATCCAAGCCTTACCTGGGGGTGTGCTACCTCGCTCTCTCTCTCCGCTCGTTGGACGTCCTGCTGGGCGATCCCGATCACGTTGCAGTTCTGTTGCTAGGCGACGCTGTAGCCGTACTGGTTACAGCGCTGCCTTCTCCTTTGTTGACGCTTTTGGGCAGATTCCTTTATATAAACAACGATCGCAATCCCTTTCACCTTGTAACTTCCTTAGGTTCAAGAAATCCTTCAGTATGTTGCGGCTCGGGCCGGCGGCGGTGATCTTTACTCACAGCCTCAGTTATGACGACGGCTCGGGCCACAAACAGCAAGGCAGCAGCGTGGATGATGTTTCACGTTGCGGGGGCAATGCGATCACGGGGCACCTCGTAAACAGTACCATAGACCAAGCAGCAGTCTCAGGCGTGCAAAAAGCACACGCATACAACGTCACTGAGACACACTTCTTAGTTTCAAATAAGCCTATAGCACATTGCGGCTAGGGCCGGTGGCGATCTTTACTCACAGCCTAAGTTACGACGATGGGTCGGGCCACAAACAGCAATGCAGCAGCATGGATGATGTTTCACGCTGCGGGGGGCAATGCAATCACGGGGCACCTCTTAAACAGTACCACGGACCACACAGCAGTCTCAGGAATGCAAAAAGCACACGCACACAGCGTCGTGAGACACACTTGGAAACATTTATGTTCCTATATTTTCCACAACAGGGGACCATCTCTCCTCGGGCACTTGGAGACAAGTTACTTTAGGACATAGCACACAGCAAAGTCCTCTCAAGCAGGGGGGACACAGCACACAGTAAATTCTCTTGTCCTCTCCTTAGTCAAATCAGCAAACTGCATGCCAGCCCCAGAACACACAGCAAGGGCAGTCCTTCTCTTCAGTCTCTTCAGCTGTTCTTCTTTGGCAAGGTTCCTCTTGAACACAAAGTAGTTTCAATCATTTTTCAGTATGGATCTAAGTCTTGAGTTCAGGGGTTACAGCTCTTACGTGTATACTCCTAAATGCTGTTTAAGTCTTTGTGTTCAGGGGGCTCTTACCTCAGTTCAAACCAGACCTGGGTGTCTTCCTGCCAGTGCAGCCCCTCCTCCTTTGATAGTCAGGGTCTGGGGCCCAGATGCTCAGCAGGAGATGGAGCCTTCTCTGGTGGCATCAACACAGCTCTCTTCACATCCAAGGGGCTACTCCTCCCCCCCACATCAAACGCAGGCCAACCTGTTGCTGTCTCACCTACTCCTCCCTGGGGTCAGGACACTTCCCAGACCCGGTTACATCCAAACCCAGGCAGGCAATATATTTGTGCCTGCATGCCTTAATACTGCACATTTTATGAAGATACTGCAAGATGTGGGTAGCTACAGGTTGCGACAGTTGGATTAAGGTTAGCAGCAGCATTTGAATGGTCCTCGCTGCAGCAGAATTTCAAGCGCAGCAGTATTCTATGTGCATTGCTCCATCTTGATGCTGTGGCGTATGGTGTGACGCTGTCATAGTGCATGCTGAAAAATAGAAAGGGATCAAAGATAGGATCACTTCGTGTTGGTATCCAGCATTGTGACTCAAGTGCGTTACTGCAAAGTAGCCGGCAAAGGATCACATGATGGATGCAGCACCATATTGGATCGGGGAGTAATCGTGGTCGCAACATCAGCATTCTATGGAAGTCAAATGAACTGCATATGCGCTTCAACTATTCAGTGAATTTTATCAGAACTGCACTCAGATCTTCATGTCTCTGTTTAGTTCAAGTTGAAAAAGAAGGAACTCTGTGGAGTACCAAGGTTTACTAAGACATAGATTGATTATCTGATGTATAACAGAGTAATGTAGTTAAACTGATAATACTATTTGACATATAATGTTTTAATTGCAATCTACTGACATTGTTCCACTATTATTCGTTAAGCATCAACATCAGTGCTAAGAATTTTTCATTAGCTCCACCTCAAGCATTGTGACCTGCAGGAGGGAATCCATGCTTGAAGTGGCCACAATGGAAAGCGTATTTTTTAAACTTCTATCGCTACCATCGATGAAGAGGAGCAAATGTCTGATGACCAAAAAAGAGAGACTGTTTTTGCATTCTGTGGGTCCAAAATGTTTAAAAGTTTATGAACACATGGCCAGGGATACGGGGGCTGGTAGTGATGGAAATGTCTTTGACAAAGCTATTGGTGATTTTGACCAATATTGTGCTCCAAATGTATGCATAGTGATTGAAAGGCATAAGTCTTTTCAAAGGAAATAATGTCTCAATCAATTTATTGATGAGTATGTGGCAGCCCTTAAAAGGTTATCTTTGGATTGTAAATCTGGAAACCTACAAGAAGAATACTAGTAGTCAGTACAACACGGATGTAGAAATGTGTAGGCCAAGTTAACACTTTGAGGATGATTGTAATAAAGAGTTGAATATGGGTGTGAAGAATAATGTGGTTACATATGAAATTGGTGAAACTCGCAAATGCGAGGACGGTACAATTGAAGAAATGGAGGATATTTGTGTAATTGTGAAGAAGGAAATGTGTCTGTTGGAAGACATTAATAATGATTCTGATGGTAATGACAGTACAAATGTGAGTGTAAATAAAACAACTAGGCTGCGACCTAAGTGGATGTCAGATTATGTCTGTTAGAAAGAGGATGGGCCCGGTGAAGCATCTGAATTGTAGATCTATACATTGCAAGAAAACATTACCTATATGCGTAGGCCTTATGTAAACCTTACATTATTACATGTTGTTTGTCCTTTACAATGTTATAATTATATCGCTATATGGGTAAATCATATAGTATACATTTTTTGCTTAATTTATTGCAACGTTATAGTTATTAATTTTCTTTATGCAATGTTTTATGCTCTTCTATTTTTTTTCCTTTATTCTTTAAGGGTTACTACCTTAATTAATTGTACATAGTTTTGTTATTTATTTAACAGAGGGCGATGTGTTGTGTTTATTCTAACTTTCAATGTAAGCAGCTGCTCTAGACTCCTGAATGTTGGGACTGAAATCGAGGACTTGTTGTATAGACTTCCTTACCTCCCATTTTTGCTGGAATCTGTTTTTGTCGGACTTGGTACACTGTGCACTTTACCACTGCTAACCAGTGCTACAGTGCTTGTGCACATTACCCTAAGCATGGTTTGATTGGCATTCACCTAATGTAATTTACTTATAAGTCCCTTGTAGAGTGGTATACCATATACCCAGGGCTATTCTATTTTATGCTACAAGTCGGCGTGAAGCACTTATTGTTCCGCCCACTTAAGTACCATCTTAAAACAAGTCCCAGGCCTGCCATTGCAACCAGAATGCCGTTTTAAACTGCAATGGTGACTTGGCATTTAAACCGCCTTGCCAATCCTTAAACTCTCCTCTTTAGTACATATAGGACACTCCTGAGGTAGGCCCTAGGTAGCCCATAGGGCAGGGTGCTGTGTAATTAAAAGGTTGGACATGTACTTTTTTACACAGGAGTGATAAAGGCCACTGTGAGGCCTATTCCTCCCATACGCTGTAATTCCTAATTGGGAGCAGCTAGATATATTATGTTTGGTACCTATGACATCCTAATGATAAACCCTATACAATGGTAAAGACGCATTTATCATTACAATTTTGAAAATGCTACTTTTAGAAGGAAGCTAAGCGTAATGGCAAAGCAAACTTAAGGATGCAAGGGACCCAGCATCTTCGCTTCGTCACTTGAGCGAGGTCTACATCATTGAATGGATGTTTATTCACTACAACTCCCAGAATGCAACATAAGTAACATCGAGACAGGTGGAGTACTAATGACCAGAAACCGGTAGTAACCTTGATTGAATCAGCCGGAGGGAACGTGTTTAGAATGCCAAAAGCTTTACCGCCGACAAGTAAGTTCACTGAATATGCTTCCTTATGGCAGAATCTCCACTTTCAAAATGGCAATTTTGAAAGTGAAAAATTACTTTCACTGTGGTGAGATTGCTTGGCCATTATTAACCCGCTTGCGCATGCTTTTAAATACCTGATTTTTGGCGTTCTAGGAGCGCT
This sequence comes from Lissotriton helveticus, assembly GCF_964261635.1. Taxonomy (NCBI): domain Eukaryota; kingdom Metazoa; phylum Chordata; class Amphibia; order Caudata; family Salamandridae; genus Lissotriton; species Lissotriton helveticus. The sequence goes on along the minus strand of NC_136065.1, from coordinate 274,952,994 downwards.
GTGCTCATTTTGGAGACTTTTCTTTACTTACTGGCATTTCACTTGTCTTTTGCCGCCCGCATCTCGGTTCCACCACGGGGCTTCCCCGATTGTAGTGGAGGGTGCAGGCGAGACAGTATCTCTTCTGTGGCTGATGGGGGCGGAGCGCCGCGACTATCGCCGCGCTCGCAGTCTATATCAATCCATGGCTTTCCTGTCGCGCAGCGGGCGCGTCAATGGCAAGCCCGTCTGTGGCCGGTCGGGGCCTGGGGCCATGCCTTATGCCCATTTTTTCCGCTACTTTATATCTGAGCTATATTCACTTCAGGGCAATTGGGCCCTTCATCCCCTCACTTTGAAGACTCTAGACAAACTACGGAGTTTGTCCTATAAGAAGGTTGTTTGCACATCTTTGGTCACACCTTCGGACCATGAGCCCCCTACCCTCTGTGAAAATTCTACCCCTACTCCCCCCCCCCCCCCCCCATCTCTTTTGGCTCGATACCAGACAAAATGGCTATATGCTATCTTAACACCCGTTCCATGGTCAGACATCAACTGGAGATCTTCTATCTCTTAGGTGCCAGTAAACCAGATATGCTTTTATTATCAGAAACCTGGCTTACAGCTGAATCAAGCCCTGATATCTTAGCAGCTATACCTGATGACTACATGCTCCAGACTAACAGGTCGGAGAATAAAGTTGGTGGTGGTGTGGTGGCAATAATTTCTCAGGCACATAAATTCACTTCTCTGACTATTGTAGGTATTCCTTCTGTTGACAGCCTCCTTCTCAAATTTGAATCTACCTCCTCCTCCTCTTTCATTTGTGCACTTTTCTACAGACCCCTTCTTCTTATGCCCTCATTTCCCTCAGTAATTTGGCCATGCAATTGCCGACCTTGCTATAAACCACGCCAGAGTACTGATCATCGGCGACTTTAACTATTGGCCACATGACCTGCGGGAAAGCCTCTGTTCGGCTGAATTCACTGATCTTCTCACAGGTATGAATTACATCCAGCATATCAAGGTAGCCACACATATTAAAGGTCACACCCTCGATCAGGTTTGGATATCCATCCTTGAGCTGTCCAATTTACAAATTCTCCCTTGCCCATGGTCAGATCATTACAGCATTTCCTTTACGATCCCTTGCTTCTCCCCCATCAAAGCCCCCCTCTGAACCCACTATGGCTAGAAATTGGAACCGGGTAGATATAGCAGCATTTTGCTCTCTTCTAGCCACTTCCTTGCCCAGTACCCCTACACCTTCTGCCCATCTGATATCTCTTCATATCCAGGCGGAACACATCAATGCCTGGCTGGATTCAGCCAGAGACAGACTAGCACCACTGAAGAGAATTAAGCACAAAAGGCCCCATGATGCTCAGTGTTGGTTTTCTGACATCCTAAAGGGAAAGAAATTTGCCCTGCGCCAGCTTGAGCGCAAATGGAGACGAGACTATTGCCCAGAAAATAAGGCTATCTTCACATTAGCCCTCAAAGATTATAAGAATACTATCCTTAATTCTAAAACTGAATATTTCTCATTAAAAATCCTTGACTCAACCAACAAAGCCAAGGACATTTTTTCTGTTGTTGACGAACTGGTCAAACCTGACCGTGTCACACCAAAGCCCATTCCCTCTCAACCTCTGTGTGATTCCCTTAACTCTGATTTTTTTGACAAAATTGTAATTATTAAAGCCAGCATTCCTAAAGCTGACATCTCATCTGTACCCTGTTGCCCACACATTAACCCCCACCATTTCGATCATTTCCCCCCTATCACCCAGGAGATCTTTTTCTCTCTTCTTCATGGGCTTCGCGCTGGCTCTCCTACTGACAACTGCCCTCCTCATATCACTCGGGATATTTCCCCCGATATCCTGAACCCCCTCTGTCGCTCATCAACAACTCCCTTGCTGCTGGCATTGTCCCTAATCTCTTTAAGAGTGCTGATGTTGTCCCAGTATTGAAGAAAATTGGTTCTAATCCACTAATTCCTAGCAATTTCCGCCCCATATCATTACTATCCTATTTGGGAAAAGTTCTAGAAGCCCATGTCACAAATTGTCTGAGCTCTTTCATAGAGCACTCTCATTATCTTGACTCGCATCAAGCAGGCTTTAGGCCCAAACATTCCACTGAGTCTGTCTTGGCGACTCTTAACGAACTAAGGAAGGGAGCAGATCAGAACATCACACAGGCATTGGTGCTCCTGGATCTCTCGGCGGCTTTCGGCACCGTCGACCAACATCTCTTGGTCGACGGTGTCGAGACACGGGGTCCAGGGCCCCCCACTAAAGTGGATAGCATCTTTTCTTAGTGACTGCTATCAAGCGGTTCGCCATGCCAATTTTTCATCTGTGAAGAGAAGAGTGACTTCTGGGGTGCCTCAGGGGTCATCCCTCTCTCCTCTTCTCTTTAATCTGTATATCCTTCCTCTGATCCTGGCCTTACGCAAGATGAAGGTCATCACTTTTAATTACGCCGATGACCTCCAGCTGGTTTTCAATATTGATTCCTCACCCGCCTCCATGGAGGATTTTCAAGCTACCATGACTTTTATCAGTAATTGGATGATTGCAAACCAGCTTAAATTGAATCCTGATAAGACTGAGCTGGTTTTTACTGGGGGTCTGACCAACCCTTGGAATTCCAATTTTTGTCCTCAATCACTGGGTTGCCCACCTTCCCCTGCCAGCTCAGTTAAAAGCCTAGGTATCATCATTAGCAGTGAACTTACCATGAAAGCCCAGATAAAATCTGCGGTCTCTGCTAGTTTCTTCCATTTGCGAAGAATTTGTAAAATAAGTAGATTCTTAACCACCGAGGCTTTGATTCAAGTCATTTTGCCCCTTGTCATGTCGCGTATTGACTACGCCAATTCTTTATATGTAGGAATCCCAGCATACCAATCAAGAAAGCTTCACTTGGTGCAGAATCAAGCCGCTAGGCTTGTTTACGGCCAGCGAAATCTCTTCATGTTCAACCATTACATAAGAGCCTTCATTGGCTCCCTGTGACTCAATGTTGCCTTTTCAAACTTGGTTCTATTACCTTCAAGGCCCTTCTCGATCAGGGTCCGGCTTTCATCTCAACCAGAATACAGCGTTATGTTCCCATTCGTGAATTGCGCTCATCCAATATGAACCTTTTGAGTCCTTGTCCATTTAAACGTAAGAAACATGGCGGTCTCAGATTCTTGTCCTTAGCCCCTCAATTTTGGAATTCTCTCCCTCTGGACCTTTGTCTTTCCACTTCCTACTTTTCTTTTAGGAAAGCTCTTAAAACTTGGTTGTTTGCTCAGGCTTTACATTAGAGTATCCGCTGTGCCTGTTTGCATGTGTGTCCGCTTAGCGCCAACAAACCGTTTGGTGATCGTGCGCTCAAGAAATACTTTTAACTTAACATAACAATTAACCAGCCTCCCATGTCCTGTTTGGTGTAGAATCAAAATGGAACAGTGGGTGACATTAATCAGACATTGGTTTGTTGTTTATTCAAATCAGTGTTCATTAAACTAGATGAGAAGCTTTGAACTACATTGGATTTGAATGACCGTAAAGTAAGACATCTTCACTTTTGTCTTGATGGAATGCTTGTTCATTTACTAAAGTTAGTGAGGTAGGACATTATAGGTGCTCATTTAATTTATATATTTCCGACCGGATGGTCCCAAGGACACATATAATACTAAAAAGGAATGAATAAGCGTATCCTGTTCATAACTTCAAGTAAAGGCAAAAACAAAAGAATCAGCAGGAACCATTAACTGCATCAAGGATATAAGTTGAACAAGATATATCTAGAAGGGACGAGAAATTATTCACAAATATGAGTTTGATTGTTTTTTCCACTTTTAGATTATACACAGTTATAGCTCTGAGGAGAACCCCAAGAACAATATTGGGGCATAATTTACCATATGGGAAACATACACATACGAGTAGGATCTGCTCTAAGGGACTGTTTGAAAATTCCAAACCTTGGTAGCCTTATGTATTTGTCCCAGTGGGCAGCAACCTCTAAAAGGACTTTATAAATTGTAAAACAAATTATGATTAGTGTTGCTGCAGAAAAATTAATGACTGGTTTAATATTGTAATCTATTTTTCACCAATTCACTTAGTATTTGTACTGTTTGCCACGTTTTTTGTTTGTGATTATTCAATATTTTGATTGTAACTTTATTTGTTGAAACAAACAGTGTTTTCTCGGTTTCTGATACTAAAAATGAAAAAAAAACAATTGAAAAGTACAGAATGATGGTTAAATAAATAACCAGGAACAATTAATTCGTTATTGGTCTTAGTCTGTTTAGGTAGGTAACAGCAATATAAGTGACAGTTAGATACGTTTTTCTATTTTGCATAGGCTCAATCTAGCGGTAAAGTATTTGGGCCTACCCCCTCTTGACATAGTATAACTTTTTAGAAAGTTGGCATTTACCTGCCCTTTGTGCCTTTAGCCTGTCTTGGGCCACTTGACTAGGAGTAGTTGACATACTTTTTAAATTCTTCCCAGACAGCCACACAATGGAGGGACTGGGATAGGTGCTCCTCAGTGGGCCATCTGGTGTGGGGCGGAGATGAGTCCAGCCCCACTTACACGAGAATAGCCTGTGCTGTGCCTTCACACAAAGGGCCTAGCAATCCTGTATTGTCACTCTAGCCAGCTTGGAGCCAGGGTAGGAGAAGCAGGAAACTCCAGGCACTTCAAAAAACATCTCCAGATGCTTCTAGCGCCATCCAGAAGAATGCTACTGGGATATAAAAATAGGACTTTCAAACCCACTCTTCAGTTCACTACTGGATCTTTGGAAGAACTTGCAGAGTACTGCCTGCTGCTGTGACCTGCTGTACACTCTGTCAGACTGCTGCTGTACTTGGAAGGACTGCTTTGCTGCCTGGCGCCTGCCTTGAACCCTCAGAGGCCAGACCTACAGTTGAGCCCTACATCTTCATCTGTACCGAGGACTACCAGAGGAGACTCCAAGGGCTAGTTTGCTGACCTCCTGTTCAGAGCCACAGGGACATAAAAGGCTCCCACTGTCGTGAACCCTTACTTGGACCCAACCTGAGTGAGTCCAGAACCCCAAAAAGAGGTGTCCTGTGATAAATTGGGTTTTTGGTTGACTGAGGGTGTGATCCCTGGTAAAGCAGCAACCGCAATCTCTGTCAGGGCAAGACACAAGCAAACCCCAGATTAACCTATGCTCAAAGTGCAGTCAGGCTTAACTCAGAAGCATCGTGAAAAGTATTTGTGCAACACCTCAAACTGTGAAAACACTACAGAAAATGTATCCCGCACCAAGTTAGAAAAATAGAGCAGACTTGGATAAATGAAATAAGACCAAAACCTTACAGTACGACTCCCTGGAAGAGTTGCTCACACCCAGGGTTTTACAAATGGCCATCTGGACATATGGTGGAATCCTTCACAGCAGCCTTTGCCGAGAAGATAGGCAGCCTAGGCCCGATATTTAACAAGGCCCTCAACACAATGCTCCTCAAGCCAGGCAAGGGCCCACTATCCTGCGACAGCTATCACCCCATCTCGCTCCTGAATGGGGATGTCAAGATCCGGGCCAGTATCCTGGCCGCACGGCTCAAGAAGGTCATACGTAGTCTGACACACTCCACACAGGTCAGCTTTGTTCTGGGCTGGTTTTTCTGTAACTATTTACGAACCCTGGCTCACCTCCTCTAGCTGATGAAGGACCTACCGGATGAGGCACTGGCCCTCTCCCTTGATGCCAAGAAGGCGTTAGACTGCATAGTGTAGGGATATCTCTTCGCAGTCCTCTGATGGTTTAGGGGATGACTTTATTTCCAGGCTCCAGTTGTTGCATGATGACACCTTGGCACAGGTGAATTGCGTGGGGTTCCTATGCTTCTTTCCAGATCAAACCCGGGACGTGCCAGGGTTGCCCTCTCTCACCACTCCTCTAACCTTCTAGCCCTTGGCTGCAGCTTTTCGTCAATCACCTGGGATCGTGGGCTTAGCAACCCGGTAGGTCTCTTCTCCAGCCTCCTTTATGCAGATGATATTCTGCTCTCACTTACGGATTTCCCTCAATCCTGTCCAGCTCTTTTTACCCTCATAGATGATTTTGAACAGATGGCGGGCTACAGGATCAACTGGGGGAAGAGTAAGGTCCTCCCCCTTTCTTCCTCTATGATGACGGCTTTGGACTGGGGCCACCAATTCCGCTGGACGTCGACCTGTCTCAAGTACCTGGGGATTCTTTTCAACAGGGGGTTGGAACGCATGATATTGGACAATCTCGAGCCCCTTCTAGACCAGACGCTGGTGGACTTTGCCAAACGGACGCACCTCAATCTCTCCCTTTGGGGGCACGTCCAGGTGGTTAAGATGGTTACCCTGCCTAGGTTTACGTATGATTTTGGGTATGTTGCCCTTTCAGGTTCCGATCTCCCTTCTGCACTCCATGGATAGCATTATCAAGGGCTTCATATGGGGTGCTGTGTGGCCTCGACTGGCGATCTCCAAATTGGTCGCCCATAGAAAGTATGGCGGGCTGGGTTTTTCCTCAGTGGAACATTATGCTTTGGTCTGCCACCTGGAGCAAATCGCCTATATGCAACGGGGAGTGGCGGACCCCCCTGTGGATTCTGATAGAATGGAGCCTCTCCAGTGGCCTGTCCAGCTTTTCTTCGCTTTGTGTACGGCGCCCTTAAGGCATTCTCCACTAACCCCATGTTCCAGTTGATGGCCATCACCTGTGAACAGGCGCATGCCCTCATTTGCGGTCAACCACTTTTTGCATGCAGAGGCCCCCCGTGGCACAACGCCGGCATCCATATCGGTTACCCCGCCCGAATAGAAGAGGGTGGGCATAGAAATGCTCTTCCAGTTGATTGATTGATTGCTCCCTCAAGTCCTGTGCAGGCCTCCAGGATGAATTTGAACTGCCCATGCACCAGCACTGGTGCTATTTACAACTCCGCCATTGTCTTTGTAGCTGTCTGGGGGTGCCTGCGTGGGACCTGGGATCCTCCTCTGTTGTTACTTACTTCTATGTGTGGGGCATCTACTGTGGGGTGATGTCGGGTCTGTACAACCTGATGATTCGTCACAAATTCTTCTACTTCAGGCATGCTGGTTACGTACTTTGTGGCGGGGGATCCTACAGGTGGAGTATGATGAGGAGGTGAAATCTAGAGGATCTAGACCAGGTGTCTCCAACGAGTAGCTTATGAGCTACCAGTAGCTCTCCAGATACCTGTAAGTAGTTCTCCTGTAGTCAGCCCTGCCTACTAATATAGAAGTATTGTTAGGTTGAATTATTATGTGTACAGCAAAATTAAAAAGCGCAGTTTTGAGACGAAAATGTGTGTATTTTCAGAACTCATAAGCTGGTGTTTAAAAAAAAAATGGTTGAGTGTTCAAAATGCATTTAAAGCTATTATTTGAGTGATAAATCATGTGGTTTTGGAGAGACTTATTACTCGTGTAATTACCTTTGGGTGCTATTCGGATTACAGCTATGACTGTTATATATTACCCATGTAGAGACATTAAAAATTGATAATTCTTTTTTAGGTCTCGCCTAGGCAGCGCTTGCGCTGTCTCTTCGAGACATGTTGTATTCAGGTATGGACTTTAAGCTCCACCCATTTTCCGCCCACTTTTTCTATTGGCTCCTCTTCCTGTACTTTATTATTAAAGGCTTTTGATTTGTCAATAGGATTAGTAGTCCCTCCTTAGTACCTCCCTGTCTTCTGTTGTTACCTCCCATAAGGACAGCCCCACTTACAGATGTCCCTACACTATAGCTTTCATTAACAGGCAGGATGCACTATTTAATCAATTCAAGTCTTGCTGAAGCAGGCATGACAAAGCGCACAGCAATGGCGCCCTTCTTGTGTGTATTTGCAGCAGTGAGTAATGTACGCTTTCACTTTAACAATGTCTGCCGCTAATTTTAAATGCAGCCCACACAGCAATCGTGGGACTCAGCTTATTTGTACTTGCAGCGTGCAATGCGAGCTTTCACTATTAGAACAGCTGCCACCCCACACAGCACTTGTCTCGCAAGTGCTGTATGGGGCTGCAGCTGTTCTTAAAACGAAAGCGCCCAAGGCCTGCTGCAAATAATAACAACAGGCACCATTGCCGAAGCTGGCGGGGAGGGCAGAACAATCGAACACAGGCTTCTGGCATGTCGGCTGCTTGTTTGTTTTATAATGGCTGCCATCACACACAGCACCTGTGGGATGCCGTCTTTGGCAATGGCGGCTGCTTGTTTGAATTTGCAGTGTGCCTTGTGCGCTTGTACTTTAACAATATCTGCCTGTCCCACACAGTGTGTGGGGTGGAAGCTTTTCTTTAAAGTTGAAGCGCGCATGGCGCACTGCAAATACAAACAAGGGGGAAATGGAGAAATCTCCTGCCGTTAATAAGATGCGGAGTAAAATGCCCAAGTACACAGATGAATGGTCTTCCTGAATGATGACAACACCTCTAGGCTAGCGTCCCAGCCGATCAATGCTATGCTAGACAATGGCAGTGGCATGGTCTCTGAAAGGGGAGTGGACAATAGAGCACAGGCTGTGCAAATGATTTAAAATGGGCCTAGACTGATAATTACTACCATGCAAACAGCCTCCTCTAGCAGGTGCTTTCCATTCGTTTGATAACTAAAACAACATATAATGCACCCGTGTTTGTGTGTTTTCCTCTCTTCATTTCATAATAATACTGAACGGGATTTCTTTTCAATTAAACTTGGGAGAGCAGTGTATTCGTCTAGTGGCTCGGGTGTGAAGTTAAATAAATAATATAATTCTTTTGACGGCTTGTGTTTGCTTCAGATGGATAATCAACAGATTGTGCATTTCTGTACCCCAAAACAAAGTATAATTTTCATGCCCCCTTCTATTAGAGTAAAGAATACAAGTTTCAAATAAACAATGCAGGATTTCGTTTAGTTTGAAAGCTATGTGACTCTCCGGTCCAGATGTGTGAACAATACGAGCTAGAAAAAAACACTACACTGCTTGCTCTGTTAATTTTAGGGCTTTTTCTAGGTTTGGAGAGTGTACGTTTCTGTGGCACCAATCACATTTCTCCAATCCATATTGCTTTTCATTTTTTTAAAATAATCATGTGCCATGTGACCATCCGCCCCTTCCCCAATTATTGACTCCCAAGTTAAAGATAAAAATAGAATCCCAAAATGAGTGGAACAATTCTCTTCAGCTCCAATTTGTACCAGATTCCACAGGAAATGTGCATCTTGCCTCAATTCTGAAAACACTGTATTGATCAACGACCCCTCCCTCATTTTCTACCCAGCCCTAAAAACAGCAGCAAAGGCGGATTTTCATCATGGGGTAAACAAGCCTTTGCAATGCAATAGGTCTCAGATTTGCGAGAGTTTGCTCTATTGGCTTTGTAAATGACTGTCACACTTTGTACTTCTAGTAGTTGCTCACCAGAAGCAAGACTGGCAGTAACTGCACCTTTGTTTTTACTGCCAACCTTGCTTCTGGTAAGGAAGGACAATGTGCGTGTTGACACACCGGTTGCAGGATTTCAAAACACAAATAAAAGGCATTGTCATTTACAATGCCAATAGCTCAAACTCTCGCAAATGCGAGACCTATTGCATTGCAAATGCTGGTTTAATTTACTGTTGACAACTCTGTGGATGCACTAACGGGATCACTGCTGATGATTCTGGATTGGGTGGACACTTTTACATCACCAATATAAGTAGCTCGGGTGATTTTCATAGAACATATGTAGCTGTTATAAAAGAAAAGGATAGACTGTGGCGTGTGGGCGACCAGAATTAAATTTTTGCCTCTTTAAATCGGTGCAGGGTTGGCACTGGATGCCCTCCAGGTTGGAGCGCGCACTGTTGGCATTACACTCTCCCCCCGTTGTGACGTTCCGCACGTACTCTTGACTGTCCAGAACTTTGGGGACTATGGCCAGAGGTGCAGGCAATGCTGAGGTGTACTATCCCACTTACTTCTCTGCTCTCCCGCTGTGTTCCTACATGAGTTTACCAAGATGTTTCAAAATGTCTTGCATGAGCATCGTCTCCTCGCCATGATCTTGATGTCAGTAAAGCTGATGGAAATGTTTAGAATAGCATCCTATGAGTTGCTCATTTATTCGCTCAACCATAAACTGGACGTCTGTTTGCAGACATGGGCCCAGTTCCTCACTGATGATGCGTGATTGAGCAGGGGACGTTCTCCTGAGAGTGTCCTGGGACTTAGGCTGTGTCCATGCCGTGCGTCGTCGTTACTGTTCCTCTGGGGTCCCTGGTCTTCCCCCACACTTTCCTGGCTGGTTCTTTTTTAGGTCTCGCCTTTTCCATTCCGAAGGAATGGGAAATGGAGAGAATTCAAGTGCTCAAAATCCTCGTGAAACCAAGGGCTTTTTGGTGCGGTTTTCTTTGAGTTCACGTGAATCACGTGACCAAACAAGCACGCGCATCAGCCTCCCTCCCTCCCTCCTAATTGCATTTTGTTCACGGCCGCCACCACATCAAAGGGCTTCTCCCAGCGTGTGCTCTGCGGCTTCTCCTCCCCTATTTATTCATGGCTGGCCGGCCGTACTTTCAGTTTCCCGGCCGCTCTTTATTGAAAGCTTTTTGCCTATCTCGCTGTCTATCCTCGATCACTCCGCTGCTCTCTAGCTATGCTTGTTATTTATTCCTTTTCGTGTCCGTCTGTTCTCCATGTTACTCTCGGCTTCGGCTGCCTCTCTGCTGCCCTCTTCTGTGGCTGTCTATCCTCGATCACTCCGCTGCTCTCTAGCTATGCTTGTTATTTATTCCTTTTCGTGTCCGTCTGTTCTCCATGTTACTCTCGGCTTTAGCTGCCTCTCTGCTGCCCTCTTCTGTGGCTCCCCCCTTATCTATTCTCCTCTGTGCCTCTTTCTCATGTGTGCTTCTCGTTCTGCCCCATCTCTCCCCCACTGTATCTGTCACTCCTGTCTGTCTATCCTCGGCCCCTGTGTCTCCTCTCCACTGCTGTCCCCCCCTATCGTTTCTCCTCGTGTTCGTCTGTTCTCCATGTTACTCTCGGCTTTGGCTGCCTCTCTGCTGCCCTCTTCTGTGGCTCACCCCCTTATCTATTCTCCTCTGTGCCTCTTTCTCATTTGTGCTTCTCGTTCTGCCCCATCTCTCCCCCACTGTATCTGTCACTCCTGTCTGTCTATCCTTGGCCCCTGTGTCTCCTCTCCACTGCTGTCCCCCCTATCGTTTCTCCTCCCTCCGTGCAGCCGCTCCTCTGTGCCTGTCTCTCTTCTGTGCCTGTCTGTCTCTCATTTGTGCCTGCCTGTCTGTCTCTCCTCAGTTCTGCTCCTCACACTGTTACCCTGCATGCTTCGAGTGCAGCACTCAGCATGCCGCTCGCTTCCTCATTCCTCTGACAGATTTTACCAGAAAGGTGCTGAGGAGAGGGTGTCTCAAGAACTTGTACGACATCAGCGTTCTCTCTATTTCTCACACTTCCATCTTCTTGCCTTTCCACCTTTCCCTCCCTTTTCACCTCTCCTTTTTTTCTTCTTCCTTTTTCCCCCTCCATCTATTTCTTTATTTTTCTGTTTATTTCATTCTTTTTTGTTTCTTTCTCTTCGTCCCCTATTTCTTTCTTCCTTCTTCTCTATTTCTTCCTATCACATCTATCTACCTTCTTCCGTTCCCTCCCTTCCCTTCTTTTGTGTAGCTCACTTTTACAATGTATTTTTTCCTTGTTTTGTGCCAGGGCTCTCTTTGTGTAGGGGTCTCCCTCAATAAACAGCATTCCACCCATTTGATTAAAGTGAGGTGCACTATAAGTGAAGTTTTAAAGAGGAGAGGGAGGTGGCTACTTAGAACTCGCTAGATTGTATACAAACGCAACAGAGCAAAGAGACTGAAAGATTAAAACCTGGATGTGGTGCCACGCAGCTTGGGAGTGGATAGTTAACAAGATTAACAAGCATTGGCATAGCCAATAGGTCAAGCATTTGGGACCTTATAAGTGTTTAGCCATGCAACAGTTGGTGTTGTTGCACCAAGGATATTCTGCTGCATAACTAAATACTTATAGGGTCCAAAAAGCGAGACCTATTGGCTATATTTATACAGGCACGCGCTTTTGGGCCATAAACTTTCACGGCCATCTGTTCCCCAGCTCCAGCACCTCCCCTCTCTCTCCCCGCGCACAGCCTTACTTGCATTTCTCCTCCCCCCTCCCCAGCCAGCTTCCCCCAGGCCGTGTTCCCTCCCACCTTTCCTCCTCTCTCCCTGCTGGCATCCCCCCTCCCTTCTCGCCCAGTCCTTCTTGTTTGAGTCTGTCTTGCCCTTTGCCCTCTTCCTTCCTCCTCCATTTGTCCTGGCGCCTCCATTTCTCACCCCGCTTGGCTGCACCTCTTGACACCTCCCGGCTCCTGCTCATATCTCTGCTGTAACGCATTAGACCCACGATGGGTATTCGCCGATTCATCGTTTTCCTGCCTCTTAGACTTCCAGTTCCAGCGCTTAAAAGCCTCTTTTCCCCCCAACACCGTCTTGTCAGGCCTCCATCGCGTTCTTTCTATTGTCACTGTTATGACTCCATGGCGTCTTTCCACATAGGTGTCCTTTCAGTCAGAATCTCTGCCTCCAGTTTTTCCCCATCCTCGGAGTCTATTTTACGTTTTTGTTGTCTTTTTGCCCATCTCAATTCATCCCCCGTAGCCCGTCTCCAACCATCTGTTTACTTCCATTCCTCTTCCTGTAGTCCCTTCACTTCCATCTGCCGTGGCTCCCCCTCGTCTCTTTTCACATCGTTTGCTCTCCCTTGTGCTTTTCTATCCTTTTCTTTGTCCACTTCCATCCCACCCCCGGTTACTCATCTAAACCCAATTCTTCCGTTATGTTTAATCCCCTTCTATCTCGCCGAAATTTCCCATGTCTTCACCTTTACTCGCATTCCGTTCACGTCAGACTAAATTCTCCCCTCATGCTGATCTAGAAGTCCTATCTCCGCCATCTAGGTTTCAGTTTTATCGCCACCCTCGTTCACTGACTAATATCTCTCCCAGGAGTTGAGTTCCTTGAAGTAAGTGGGCGGTCATGTGGGCGCTATCTGCCAGCACCAAACGTGCACACCAGGGGCCGTGGATTCTTAAACACCACGGTGAAATGAAGTCCCCACAGTACCCTCGTGAGCCTTCTGCCTCCTCCCGCGTGCACGACCTGACCTGCCGGTGACTCACGCACCACATACTCCCTGAACCTCGGCCGGTCACACTCTGAGCCGAGACGCGCGCCTTTATTCCCTCATTCTACCCGAGCTGCGCTGTCTTCACAGCCGGGTGATTGACGCTGTAAGGACTTCCCCAAGGAGAATGCCTTTGAGTGCCCCAACCGATCACCGCCGCCTCTGGGGGTGTCTAGTTACACTGGGCTGTACACGCCGCTCAGCTGCCTCATTGTATTGGTGACCCTTCTTTAGTTCAAGGCCTCCGTTTGGTGCATGAGCGAAGCAGGCACTAATATTTCTTTAGGTGTTTTTTAAAGCACCTTTTGTAGATTTATACAGTTTAAGTGCCAGGTCGTTCATAACAATACATCTTGGCTTTGGGGATAGATGCTCCACTGTGGAGGTGCACGTGTGTTCTTTTACATCTGAACCAGCGTACGGTGTACATTTCTCAGCAATCCCCATACATACAAGCATTTGCAATGCAATAGGTCTCGCATTCACAAGAGTTTGAGCTATTACAATTGCAAATAACAATGCCTTTTATTTTTGTGTTCATTTTAAAAACATAAAGGGCTTTGTCATTTACAAAACCAATAGCTCCAACTTTCCTACTGCGAGGCCTATTGGCAACGCCAGTGCTTGTTTCCCTTGGCACCCTTGATTAGGAATACTGAGATCTCAGATGGCAGATTTTTTAATTGCGCCGCCTGCTGTTATTGACACCTCCCCCCTGACTACTGTACTGTGTAGCTGGGCTAAGCCTATGTTCTGTACTGTTTGTGTTGCAAATCTAAAATATAAACTGCAAAAACAAACAAAAAAAAGAGCAATATATAGATATTTGCAAGAAGTACTAAACATTAGCTAAGAGACCTACAATTTTAGCGCTTACTGAGTAGACTTTTACCAAATGCAAAATATCAGACTGTCTTATTCTCTCCCTGCAGAACACCGTCTACAGCATAAACTGGTACAATCATTGGTCGGAGTGTGTTAGCTTTTTACCAGCTCACGTTTAAATGGCTCATGTGGGGTAATGACACGTGAAGTGAACCCATGTGGGGTGATGGCACGTGAAGTGAGCGCGCAACGTAAAGGCAATGGTGTAGCCCTCTTTAAATGTTACACAGCTGTTTCTCCTTCATTCTGCTTAAATATGTTAAGAAGTGAAGTGGTCAATCAAACGATAGAAAGTCTATTCCATGCAATGGATTTAAAGTATTTGGAGTGTTTGTGATCAAAGTGTTAATCACATTTTACCAGCTATTGTTAAATAGAACGTGTGGATAATCTCACAAAGTTAAAGTCAGTAGTGTCAATGGTGTGTGGCAGCTGCGCTAAAAGAGTTCAAAGAAAACATTTTTAGTATTAAAGTATTTAATTTAACATTAGGATATTTCTTCCAGACACTGAATATAATGAATATAGAGTTGGTACCTCACTCTCATATCTATTAACCAACAAATTTTTTCTCCATTCAAAAGTCGGGTTGAGTGCATGCGTCCTATCTAAAACGATAATACGGCCATCTTGGAATGGTGTCGCATAACTTGACCAGATATTGTAGCAACAATACCGATGCAGGGTATGCATATTTTAACATAATATGGTGTTTCCTTACAAACCTGTTCATTGATTATAATTGCTGACCGTGTTATCAAAACACTAACACATGTCGTGTCAAACAGTATGAATGCTAATGTGCTACAGCCATTGTGCTATTATGCAAAGTGACACTTGTGGATGAGACCTGCATTCAAAACATGTGCATACAGGAATCATATTCACCATGACGTTCAGTGGAATGTGTATCTAGATGTATGACCAGCGCTTCAAAATAAACACTCTTCCTGCGTAAATAATTCAGAAATAAATCATACATAACTTCGTTTTAATCAAATGCACCAATGTAAATATTAATCATGTTAAAAAAATGATATTACAGCCAGGCTGATTACAAACAACATGTAATTTCAGTTCTGCCATTCAGCCCTTTGAGTTGTAAAGTGCTGAGCCATTTTTTATTTTTTAATAAATCTTTTTATTAAGAAACATTGGCATCTAAGCAATCATCAAATAAGCTTAGAATCAATACAAAGCGATACAAAAAGGGATGATGGACGGAGCATTTGAGCAAATCAAACACTCACCCCCAGTCAACTGATCTGGGTTTAATCCATCACCATTCTATAGCTCACTCTGCCAACCCAATTCAGACATGGCCATATGCAAATCAGTCTGACCCTGTTCCTCATGGGAACAGTCCAGCCTGAACTGCCAAGCCATGTCTTCCCTGGACCGGAATCAAGACTCCTGTGACCGGTTTCAGATTCATAATCCTCATCAGCCAGGCTATCTTGAATCCAGTGGCAAAGTGAGCAAGGGACTCACGTCTGAGCATACCCTGCCAACTAAGGGAGAACAAAGCAATACAAAAGGGGATGATGGACGGAGCGTTTGAGCAAATCAAACTCTCACCCCCAGTCAACTAATCTGGGTTTAATCCATCACCATTCTTTAGCTCACTCTGCCATCCCAGTTCAGACATGGCCATATGCAAATCAGTCTGACCCTGTGCCTCATGAGAACAGTCCAGCCCGAACTGCCAAGCCATGTCTTCCCTGGACCGGAATCAAGCATCCTGTGACCGGTTTCGGATTCATAATCCTCATCAGCCTGGCTATCTTGAATCCAGTGGCAAAGTGAGCAAGGGACTCACATCTGGGCATACCCTGCCAACTTAAGGCGAGCAAAGCGATATAAAAGGGGATGATGGACGGAGTGTTTGAGCAAATCAAACACTCACCCCCAGTCAACCGATCTGGGTTTAATCCATCACCATTCTTTAGCTCACTCCGCCATCCCAGTTCAGACATGGCCATATGCAAATCAGTCTGACCCTGTGCCTCATGGGAACAGTCCAGCTCAAACTGCCAAGCCATGTCTTCCCTGGACCGGAATCAAACATCCTGGGACCGGTTTCGGATTCATAATCCTCATCAGCCAGGCTATTTTTAATCCAGTGGCAAAGTGAGCCAGTGATTTGCTCAAACGCTCCGTCCATCATCCCCTTTTGTATCGCTTTGTTCGCCCTAAGTTGGCACGGTATGCTCAGACGTGAGCCCCTTGCTGACTTTGCCACTGGATTCAAGATAGCCTGGCTGATGAGGGTTATGAATCCGAAACCGGTCCCAGGATGCTTGTTTCCAGGGAAGACATGGCGTGGCAGTTCGGGATGGACTGTTTCCAGAGGCACAGGGTCAGACTGATTTGCATATGGCCATGTCTGAACTGGGGTGGCGGAGTGAGCTAAAGAATGGTGATGGATTAAACATTTAATCCAAGATATCTCACTTTGAAGAAACATTTTGGTCATGTCTGTATTCAATGGATTGAACGTTCTCCAATACTTGAAATTGCACTTGTTAAATATGTTTATTTTTATTGAAGTGTACTGCCACACTGGACTGCAACTTCTGATGTTACTCTTATGGTCTGAAATTCTTACTAAAATATTGCATTCAGTTTTGCCCACGTACAGCAGTCGATACAGGCATTTTCTTATTGCTGGTTGCATTGTGTTTCAAGAGTATTCTGTGTCCTTTTAGGAGGGTAAACAACATTCGTACCTCCCCCGCCGCTGCTGGAGCAAAATCACCGAAGACCAACTACACGCGAACCTCGCTCTCAGCCCACCGAACCCTCCTACACCGACGACGCTGCCCACAGCCTTAGACGCTGGATCGAGGACTGCGCCAACACCCTCGCTCTGCTGCAGAAACCCCCCCACAGAGACACCAGCAAGAGGGCCAGCTGGTTCACCCCAGAACTTCTAGCCTCCAAGCAAGCCTGCTGGAAACTAGAGAAGAAATGGCACAGTGAACAAACTCCGGACATCCATGCAGCACACAAGGACGCCATCCGCAACCACCACCACCTCATCAGGGCGGTCAAGAGGACCTCCTTCAAAGACCGCCTCCACAACAACGCACACAATAGCAAGGAGCTCTTCAACATCGTGAAGGAACTCTCCAACCCCAGCTCAACACCAACGACATCCCGCCGTCGCAAGCCCTGTGCGACTCCCTCGCCACCTTCTTCCACCGCAAGATAGCAGACAACCATGACAGCTTCAACACCCAGACAGGCCCAACAGACAGCAACACAACAGACCCTTAGCACACCATCGACCACGACCCCATGCTAGCCTGGGCCAGCGTGAGCATTGATGACACCATCAAGACCATGCGCACAATCCACTCCAGCTCTCCGTAAGACCCATTCCCGCACCACGTCTTCAGAGCAACCAGCTCCATCGCACCCCACCTGCGCAACGTCATAAATCTCTCCCTCGAGACCGCGACCTTCCCAGAGATCTGGAAACACACCGAGATCAACGCCCTACTCAAAAAACCTAAGGCAGACCCAAGAGACCTCAAGAACTTCCGGCCCATCTCTCTGCTCCCCTTCCCGGCCAAGGTCATCGAGAAAACCGTCAACAGACAGCTAACCCGATACCTCGAAGAAAACAGAATCCTGGACCCTTCCCAGTCAGGGTTCCGCAGCAACCACAGCATGAGACTGTCCTCATCGCCGCCACCAACGACATCAGGACCCTGCTGGACTGTGGCGAGACTGCAGCACTCATCCTCCTAGACCTCACTGCCGCCTTCGACACCGTCTGCCACTGCACACTACGCGCATGCCTCCACACCGCAGGGATCCAAGACAAAGCCCTGGAATGGACTACCTCCTTCCTCTCTAGCAGAACCCAGAGTGTCTGTTTCCCCCATTCCATTCCAAAGCCTCCGAGATCATCTGCGGCGTACCCAGGGATCCTCCCTCAGCCCGACGCTGCTCAACATTTACATGGCCCCGCTCGCACACGTAGCCCGACAGCACGACCTCAACATAATCTCCTACGCCGACGACACTCAACTGATCCTCTCCCTCACCAAGGACCCCATCACCACCAAAGCCAACCTCCACAAAGGAATGAAGGCTGTCGCCAACTGGATGAAGACCAGCCGCCTGAAGCTGGACTCTGACATGACAGAGGTCCTCATCCTCGGCTCCAACCCTTCAGCCTGGGATGACTCCTGGGGCCGACGGCACTGGGGGCAGCCCCGACACTCACCAACCACGCACGCAACCTGGGAATCATCCTCGACTCAACTCTTTCAATGACCAAGCAAGTCAAGACCGTCTCCTCCACCTGCTTCAACACCCTCCGCAACATCTACTGGTGGGTCCTGACAGATACAAGAAGGACAGTCACCCTCGTCAGCAGCAGACTCTACTATGGAGACGCCCTCTATGCGGGAGCCCCGACCAAGCTCATCAAATTACTGCAACGCATCCAAAACGCCCCAGCACAACTGATCCTCGACGTACCATGCCACGGCCTCATCACCCCCACCTGAGAAACCTGCACTGGCTCCCCGTCAACAAAAGGATTTCCTTCAAGCTCCTCATCCACGCACACAAGGCACTCCACAAAACTGTCTCAGCCTACCTCAACTGACGACTTTTCTTCTACAACCCCAACCGCCAGCTCCGCTCCGCTGACTTCGCACTCGCCACCGTCCCGCGCATCCGAAGAACAACCACCGGCGAGAGATCCTTCTCCCACCTCGCCGCCAAGAAATGGGACACCCTCCCACTGAGCCTACGACAGACCCAAGACCTGTTGACCTTCACAAGGCTACTCAAGACCTGGCTGTTCAACCAGTAGCGCCCCCCCCCCCTTAGCGCCTTGAGACCCTCGCGGGTATGTAGTGCGCTTTACAAGTGACTGATTGATTGATTGATTGAAGCTAGACTGGCTAATGAGGGGTGATACCTCAAAACTGGTCCCAGGATGCTTATTTCCAGACCAGGGAGGAACTTGCCTGGCAGTTCAGGCTTGACTGTTCCTGTTCCTGTGGAGCAGGGTCAAGACTGATTTTCATATTACTGGGTCCAAACTGGGGTGGCTTGGTGAGCAAAAAACCTGTGGATTAAACCCAGATCTGTGACTGGCGTAAATGTTTGATTTGTTCAGCAATCTGGCCATCATTTATTCTTTTTTGCAGCTGTGCAAATGTGTGACAGTTTGGTGGTTTATGTGGATGCGATCAGGAACTTTTAAATGAGACAGATGGTCACAAAATTGTGGTGTGAGCAGCTACCCCTTGCTATGAAATAAATAGAAATGACATAAGCAGAACAACCAGGCAATTGTGGTAAAGACCAACAAGAGCACCCACCTTATTTTGTGCCCAGTCCATGCTAACTTGTGGAAACCTGTGTTGAAACAAATCTTACTTTCTGTGGATTCCAGAACTATAAAAAACTTAACTTGAAAGTGACCGATCAAACTACTGAAGTTCTGTGATCGTCTAACTACGTCGTGGATGTACTGACTATTTAGTATGTGTGTCTCTTATATAAGGCACCATTAGCTTCATAAAAGAAAATAATTCTGAAGAGAATTGTGAGTGCATGGTTGAAGTTCTGATTCTGCATGTCCTTGTTCCCATAGCGCAATGTCCATGCTGTTCACCCGCTCCAGTCCTGTTGTTTCTGCTAAGAAGGACAAGAGACTCATGGCGGATGTTAATGCTTCTCCCCTCAAGCATTTTGTGACAGCCAAGAAGAAGATCAATGGTATCTTTGAGCAACTGGGAGCATACATTCAGGAGAGTGCCACCTTTCTGGAAGGTAACATTTTCACTTAAACCAAGAATTTCATCCTATCTATCAAAGCACTACATGTTCACCATTAAACAGCTAGTACCGTGACTGTGTTGTATTGTGTGTAAGAATTAGTCCAAAGCAAATTGTTAGTGTATTTTGCTTAGTATCACTGATCTGCAATATAAGTTATGCATGCACATATATCAGTCAATCAATCTATCAAGCGGTTTCATATAAATGAATAAAATGAAAAGAATATTCATATAGAGCGACTAATACCCAAGGGTGTCTAGGCGCTAACTCTGGAAAGAGACCACAGAAGCCTGACAGAGTAGCTAATCACCCGAGAGGGTATGCAAGTGCTTGAGGGTCATGATGGTTTAGGTGAATATGTAGAACAGCCAGGTCTTGAGTGCTCTCCGAAATTCCAGTATAGAGTTAGAGGTCTGTAACTGTGCAGTAAGATCGTTCCAGGTTTTCGGCGTGAGGAGGAGAGGGAGCCTCCTTTGTTGTTGCTTCGAGGGATGCGGGTGTTGTGGGCGCGTGAAAGGGAGGCGGATCATAGTTGTCAGGTAGGGTGGTGGAAGATCAGGCAATGGTTGATGTAGGCTGGTCCTTGGTTGTGCAGTGCTTTGTAGGTGTGGATCATCAGCTTGAATTGGCAGCTCTTCTGCATGGGGAGTCAGTGTGGTTGTCTGAGGTGGAGGGTGATGTGGACCCACCTGGGGAGGTCAAGGATGAGTCTGGCAGCGGAGTTCTGTATGGTTTGGGGTCTCTGCAGAAGGTGTGTGGTGATCTCCGCATAGAGTGCATTGCCGTAGTCTAATCGGCTGGTTCTTAGTGCCTGAGTGACGGTATGCCTGGTGTTCCGGGGGAGCCATTTGAAGACTGTTCGTGAAGTGCTAAGTGTGTGAAAGTAGGTAGAAGTGACTTTGTTGATCTAGGATGTCATAGTCAGTTTGCTGTCCAGGATTGTGCAGAGGATTTTGATGCAATCGGTCAATTTGGGTGATGGTCCTAGTTCTGAGGATCACAATAAGTTGTTCCAGGAGATGGTGTTGTTGCCGAAGATCAGCACTTCCGTTTTGTCTGTGTTGAGCTTAAGGCAGTTGTCTTTTGTTCAGTTGGCGACACTCGTCGTGCACCTGTGGAAGTTGGTTCTTGTGTTGGCTGGATCATCTGAGAGCGACAGGATAAGCGGAGTGTCATCTGCATAGGGTATGACGTTTAATCTGTGGGATCTGACGATGTTAGCCAAGGGGTCGTGTAGGTGTTGAAGAGGGTGGGGGTGAGGGAGAATCCTTGAGGGGCATCGCAGATGATCTCCTTGGGTTTGTAGGTGAATGGCGGTAGGCAGACCTTCTGCTTTCTTCCAGTGAGAAAGGAGGTGATCCTCTTGAGGGCTCTTCTTTGGATACTGATTTGATGAAATCTTCTGATCAGGGTGTGATGAGATAGTGTCAGAATCAGAACCAGTTTTTTTCGATTTTATACAAGTAAAATCACAAAAGCAAATATAGCTGAAAAAGAAACAACTCCTCTTTTAGAAAACTTACATACAAACGTACAGTTCATCCTACAGTTCATTCTACACAAGGGGTTATAAATAAATGTGCAGTGTTGGAAGAAAACCATTTTAAAATGTGTCTCACACATACAAATCTATCATAAAATGTTAAAAGCCCAAATCCTAATGAGATTTAACCGCTAATAACCTTTTTGATTCTCAATATACTTTTTAAAAAAACAGGCAATAGCTACAGTAAAACATTTGTTGTCTAGAAATTGCAAATATAGAAATGCCGGTTGACATTGCCCCCATCCCCGTAGCCTTAAAATAGTAAGAATCCACCGAGCTCTCTGTTTTTTTTAATAAAATTTGCACACAAAAAAACACATGTATAGTTGATTGCAGAGACAGATCAACATAGGGGCAACAACATAATTCTTTGGCCCAGATGTTTATCTCAGGAAAACGTATCAAACGGTGAAAATTCCCAAATCTACTTCGAGTTAAAACGTATCTGTCATATCCACATAGGCTACACAGTAAATATGGCTGGATATCCTAAGTTATTAAAATCAGTTGATGCTGTACTTCTGTCAGCTTGTTTTCTTCCTGAGAGAGTCTATTTGCCTCGAGGTGGATCATACAGATTCTTTTAAACTCCTTCCTAGAGACAGAATTCATAGATTCCGGGAAATTATAATAATCAGGATGCCCAAGGTCATAGATGAAGTTTTTAATGTATTTCAACCAGGAGATCTTCGTAACCTGGTCCATCTTCATAGAATCTTTAATAATATCTTGATTCAGACCTGCACTACTAGAAGTCCAAATCCTATGCCATAGTAATACCGGCTGGGCTCTAATAATATCTGCAATATATGGAATGCCCAGCTCGCGGTGGCAATTGTAAACAGAAAAGCTTCCTGGGACCACTAAAAGAAACTTTAAAAAGGCATTTTCAACTATCTGAATAGGTTGTGAATCTTGAAAGCCCCACACGCCCGTGCCATAGGTGGCAATAGTCACGCATTTTGCCCGGTAAATCTGGAGGAGCAGTTTTTTAGCAACATTGGCCACAGCTGCCGTCGATTGTAAAAAATAAAAAAAAGAGAAGACACCTACTTTTGACAGCCTGGCGCCAAGAACCCATGCAGGCAGATAGTGCCTAAATATGAAAATGTCTTAGTGGATTCTACCCTACTTCCCCCTGTACATATACTCCTGCATTTCTGTCTTCCCTTCCCACATATCATGATGTATGTTTTCTTGACATTCAGTTATAAACCTAAATTATCCATAAAAGTTGTGTAGGCGGAAATAGCTTTCTGTAGGCCTATTTGGGTGCGGGCCATCAGTACTGCATTGTCCGCATAGAGAAGGGTGGCTATCTGGCGTTTGTTGATGTAAGGTGGGTCCTTGGCCTTTTCCACCATCACTTGTTCCAAGGTGTTTGTATAAAGAGTGAACAAGCCCTGTCTAACCCCCATTTCCACTTTGAACGACGCAGTACATTCCCCCTTGGTTCCGTGTCGCACCTCTTAGCGGTCGCCCGCTGTCCAACTGCCTCAAAAACAGGATCAACGGGGGGTCCACCCTCCTATCCATTAAAATGTCCGATAATATGCTGTGTATAACACAGTCAAAAGCGGCTGTGAAATCAGAAAATGCTAAATATAGCCTCCCTGGTTTGGCCTGGATGTATTTCCCATTAAAATACTACGGTTAATAACTTGCTCCATATTACCCAGCCCCTGCCTAAAACCATACTGTATGTCTGTTAAAATATTTTTTTCCTCTGCCCAAGCTTGAAGACGATTCAAAACAATCCGCCCTGCTACCTTCCCCAACGAATCCAATAAAAATATTGGGCGGTAGCTGTCTGGATTGTGCCTATTACCCTTCTTAAAAATGGGTACAATGATTGACTCCGACCAAGCCTTAATAAAGCCAGTCGAGCAGCAAGCTTGCAATACTCGTGTCAGTAGAGGAGTCCAGAGGGGGAGGTTTGATTTAAACAAATCAATTGGCACACCATCTGGGCCAGGAGCCTTTCCACGCTTACTTTCTTTTATTGCTCTGATGACCTCATCATGTGTAAAGTCAAGATCTATTGGAGGAAGTTCATGGAAACATTCTCCCTGCTGACTACACAGAGTCATTTCCCTTACTTCATCTGCATGAGGATTGTAGAACTTGGAGAAAAAATCAACCCATTGCTTTTCATCTATTGAAACCTCCACCAACGGTTTGTTAAGGGTGGTAAAGAACGGGGCCTTCACCTCCCGCCAAAAGGAGACGCTGTCTTTATTCAATGACGCTTCGTTAAGGGTGACCCAAGCATTCTCTTTGAACTCCTTTTTGCGTGATCTTAGTGCTTGTCTATATTCCCTCCTGCACTCTCGGATTTCCACACTGTCCCTCACAGGTTCATGAAGAGCCATCTTTAATTTGGTGTAAGCTTTTGTACAATTTGTGTCAAAGGAGCCCAGGCTACGTGTATGTGCACCTTTACACTCCGCCCTAAGAAGATTTTGTATTGCTAATACAATTTGAACATAAGCTTCTAGTGTCCTATCATGGGGAGTAGATTCCTCCAGACATGTTAAGATGGAGTTATAGGACTTGGTCACAATTTGTTTGTTAAACTCAGTAGGTTCGCAACTAGACCATTGCAAAGTGTATCCATTTATCTTTCCCAGTGATAAATTCTGAGTCCAAGCTATTTGACACCTATGTTGATTTTGTATATTGGTTGAAAGAGCTTGACTAATACTCAATTGAAGATGGTCACTTATTACATTTTTATGGACTTTGTAATTTAAAATATGTGAAGTGTAATGACTAGGAAAGATAATAAAGTCGATAATTTATTCTATGCCTCTCCCAATAAAAGTATGCTCAAAGTCAATCAATCAATCAATCAATCATGCCATTTGTATAGCGCACTACTCACCCGGGAGGGTCTCAAGACGCTTGGGGGGGAGGGGTATGCTACTGCTCGAACAGCCAGGTCTTGAGTTGTTTCCTGAAGGCGAGATGGTCCTGGGTCAGCCGAAGGTGGATGGGGAGGGAGTTCCAAGTCTTGGCAGCCAGGTAAGAGAAGGATCTTCCTCCGGCGGTGGCTCTTCGGATGCGTGGTACGGCTGCGAGGGCGAGGCTGGTGGACCGTAGCTGGCGGGTGGGTGTGTAGAAGGTCAGGCGGTCGTTGAGGTACTTGGGGCCCAGGTCGTGGAGAGACTTGTGTGCGTGGGTGAGGAGCCGGAACGTGATCCTCTTGTCGACGGGGAGCTAGTGCAGGTTCCTCTGGTGGCTGGAGATGTGGCTGCGTCGGGGGACATCCAGGATGAGTCGGGCGGAGGCGTTCTGGATGCGCTGGAGTCTTTTCTGTAGCTTGGCTGTGGTTCCGGCGTAGAGGGCGTTTCCGTAGTCCAGTCGGCTCGTGACGAGTGCCTGGGTGACAGTCTTCCTGGTCTCGGTCGGGATCCAGCGGAAGATCTTGCGAAGCATACGCAGGGTGTTGAAGCACGATGAGGAGACGGCGTTGACTTGTCTGGTCATCGAGAGGGAGGGGTCCAGGATGAAGCCCAGGTTGCGTGCGTGGTCGGTTGGCTTGGGTGCGGTGCCCAGGGCTGGGGGCCACCAGGAGTCGTCCCAGGCGGAGGGCGAAGATCCCAGGATGAGGACTTCCGTCTTGTCCGAGTTCAGTTTCAGGCGGCTGTCCTTCATCCACTCGGCGACGTCTTTCATCCCTTCGTGTAGGCAGGTTCTGGCGGTGTCGGGGTCTCTGGTGAGGGAGAGGATCAGCTGGGTGTCGTCGGCGTAAGAGATGATGTTGTGCTGGCGTGCGATGGCTGCGAGAGGTTTCATGTAGATGTTGAAGAGGGTGGGGCTAAGTGAAGATCCTTGCGGGACGCCGCAGATGACTTCGGTGGCCTCGGAGCGAAACGGGGGGAGGCGGACTCTTTGTGTTCTTCCGGCGAGGAACGAGATGATCCACTCCAGTGCCTTCTCTTGGATACCGATGTTGCTGAGGCGCTGGACTAGGGTGCGGTGGCAGACCGTGTTGAACGCAGCGGAGAGGTCCAGGAGGATGAGGGCCACTGTTTCCCCCTTGTCGAGCAGGGTCCGGATGTCGTCGGTGGCTGCGATGAGGGCGGTCTCGGTGCTGTGGTTGGCTCTGAAGCCGGACTGCGAGGGGTCGAGGGATCCGTTCGTCTCGAGGAAGGCGGTCAGCTGTCTGTTGACGATCTTCTCGATGACTTTAGCAGGAAAAGGGAGGAGCGAGATGGGGCGGAAGTTTTTGAGATCGGTGGGGTCCGCTGTAGGTTTCTTCAGGAGGGCTCTGATCTCGGCGTGCTTCCAGCTCTCCGGGAAGGTGGCGGTGTTGAAGGAGGCGTTGATGATGTTCCGGAGTTGGGGTGCGATGGTGGAGTCGGCCTTACTGAAGACGTGGTGTGGGCAGGGGTCAGTCGGTGATCCGGAGTGGATGGTGTTCATCGTGCGGGCTGTGTCTTCGGTGGTCACCGTGGTCCAGGTGCGAAGGGTGGTGGTGGGGGGCGTTGGTTCGACGGTTGGGTGCGTGGGTGGGGCGCCGAAGCTGTTGTGGATGTTGGCGATCTTGCGGTGGAAGAACGAGGCGAGGGAGTCGCAGAGGTCTTGTGACGGAGTGATGTCGTTGGTGCCGGTGCTGGGGTATGCTCAAAATCAACTTGGCGAGAACACAGACTGTTAGTGAACCCTAAGTCGTGTGAAAATAAAATCTCATTTAATAGATCCCCACAATAGGAATGCAAAAAATCAGGCAAAGAATCATGATCTTCTAGAGTCCAATGTTAAAATCACCCCCCCCCCCAGATAGTAATCATGTTTGCTCCCTGTCTTCCTGCAATTTGTCCATGTCGCTGTTCAACCTCTTCAAAATTGCTCCAAGTTCCTCTTGTTGTAGGGCGTTATTATTGAAGTTTATCAAAGCTAGTGTACAATTATCATCTAGATGTAACAATATTATTTGATAGTAAATTTCGGATAGCAACCCAAACAGGATTATTCAATTTCTTACAGAGGCCTGCAATGTTCCAAAAGAGCACACCTAGAGTATCATCCTTACGTTGTGCTGTGCCTGGAGGTGGTTCGGTTAAACATGGGGCTTCTCGTACTGCCAGTATATTACTAACATGGTTGCGCACCCTAGACCGAATAAATGAACTACTAGGCATTTATTTTGTCGCTAGGTCCTGGTAACCGCTGTTAGAGGATACCCCCAGTGCTTCGATTGGGACGGTATCCTGCTTAGTTATGTAATGATCTAAGGCAATTTGAGTAGCTATTCCTCCTATAGACCCCCTATTATGTATTTGGGTAATTAGTCAGTCATTCTCATCCAATGTTTGGAGGAGCGCAAATCTGTATGAGACATCTAGATTGTAATTGGATTGACCAAAACCCATTGTGCCAACACAATTCCCATTTCGCCCCATGCCATGCGCCGGCTGGTAAAAAAAAGCCCAGCGGGAGAACATTAATACGGTGTCAAAGACTGCTGAGAGGTCGAGGAGGATCAAAGCCACTGTTTCTCCCCTGTCGAGGAGGGCTCTGATGTCATCGGTGGCTGCGATCAAGGCTTTTTCTGTCCTGTGGTTGGTGCGGAATCCAGATTAGGAGGTGTCTAGGAGAAGGTTCTGCTCCAGATATTTTGTGAGTTATTAGTTCATGGCTTTTTCCAGGACTTTGGTGGGGAAATGAAGAAGGGCGATGGGCTGTAGTCTTTGAGTTTACTCGGGTCAGCGGAT
Source organism: Lissotriton helveticus (assembly GCF_964261635.1). Classification (NCBI taxonomy): domain Eukaryota; kingdom Metazoa; phylum Chordata; class Amphibia; order Caudata; family Salamandridae; genus Lissotriton; species Lissotriton helveticus. Next base: position 274,925,812 of record NC_136065.1, on the reverse strand, counting down.
GGTTTCTTGAGGGGTGGTTTGATTTCTGCATTTTTCAAGTCTTCGGGAAAGGTGGCCGTGGCAAGTGAGGAGTTAAAGACCGTTGTGAGTTCGCTCCTGATCCTGCGGCTTCAGAGGTTGAAAATGTGTTGTGCGCAGGGGTCCATGGGGCTCCTGACTGAACAGAGGTGGTGTCCTGGGGTGTGAGTTGGTCCTATGTGGTAAGTCGGTGGTTCGTGTTGTTTGCAGTGAGTTTGTGAAGGTGAAGGAAGTCTGAGGGCTTGGGCTGCAGTTCGAAGTTTCTATAGATGGTGGTGATCTTGTCATGGAAAAAGTTGGCAAATTTGTCACATAGTTCGGGGTTGTCGAACTCTCTGATGATATTGAAGATCTGTGGTAGGAACTGGACTCAATGCAGCCGGCTAGGGCTTTCCTCTTTGCGTCTCTCAGTAGCCAGTGGTAGAGGTTGATGAAGGTCTTGAGTGTGGTCCTGGCTGAGGTGTCCTTGGTTCTTTCCAATTGCTTGCAGTGGCGTTTTGGTGTTCTCAGTTCCTTGGTGTACCATCTTGCCTGCTTGATGGGTTGGCTGTGTCTGCTGGTTTTGATGAGAGCAATGATATTGGCGCAGTTTGTGATCCCGCTTGGTCCAGATTTGCTTCAATATTGGGGCATGATGTGTTGCCCGTGTTGGGCTCTTGGCTCTTTGATACTTTCCTTCATCTGCAGTTGGGGGAGCTAGGTGGCTGGGCATCGGAGGATCAGGGGGTTGAGATGTTGAAGTGTATGATGGAGTGGCCAATCTAGGTGAGTTCAGTGACATGGCTATACTTGACCCTTTTGCTGGAGGTGAAAATGGGGTCCAGCCTGTGTCCTGCATTGTGGGTGGGGTCGGTGACGAGTTGAGCGAGTTCGATGTCATTCATGCTGTCAAGTAGGCAGACAGTGTTGTTGAAGACGTCAAGAGGAAAATTCAGATCTTCAAGAAAGATGTAGACTTTGGAGTCAATGGTGAGAGGGGCGATGATGTCGGGGATAGCGATGAAGAAACTGGGGCGTGGTCCAGGTTGTCTGTAGGCAAGGTTGCCTCTGATGGTGGATTTTCTGTCTCTTTTGAGTTTGAAGTTGAGATCTTCCATTGTCTGGAGTGTCTTCTTATCTCTCGGTGGTGCAGTGGTATAATGCTAGAAAGATTCATGCAGATTGGTCGAGAAAGGCTAAAAGTTTCAGAGAAAAGTAAAAGAAAGTTACAGGGAATGGGTGGCTCAGAATTTTTCTGTAGTGATGTTTGTCCAAAAATCGCTTGAAATATGAACACCACAGTTTTCTTTTAGATAGAGGACACTGCCCTTTTTGTGCATTTTTCTGTTTGGAAAAAATCTGTTCTGCAGTCTTATAAATATTTTTTAAAACCAAGGGTCAAAAATGTTTGTATAGAAGTTGGCACTTGAGTTGCAAACCAAAATGTGAGCAGAAGATGGCACTGCTTGTTGCCTATCAGGAGCTGATCATTTCTTTGCTACTGTCACTAGTTTAAATGTTCTGATTTGCAGTTTGCAAATAGTACTGTAAACATTTTCCTTTGGGCCATATGTGTGCAGGTGAAGAGGATAAGAAAACACCACAGACTGAATAATATCTTGCTGACTTAAACTGGTCTTTACTGCTTCAAGCTGGTACTTGCAGGGTTCAGCTGGCTCTTACTGGTTACAGTTACCCCTTACTAGCTTGCACTGGTTTCTGTAGTTCTTAGTTGTTTCAGTTCATTGTTATTTGCTGCCAACTATTCCTGCAGGTTTTAACTGGCATCAAATTATCTCTGCTGTTGCTCACTGTTTTCATATTGATCCTCCTATTTTCATGTGGTTTTAAGGGAGTCTTGTTGATTTCAATTTTCGGTTAGTTTGTAGTAGTTCATACTGGTTGCACTTGTTTCCCCACTGGCTTTAGTGGTTTTAGTTGTTTCTTCCTTGTCTCAAGCAGGTCTTTCTGTTTTTCGGCTGTTTTTTCCTGATTTCAGCTGCCGTTCTCGGGCTCCTACTTGTTTTCAATTGATTCATGCTGGTTCTTACCAGAACTATTTTAAGGTGTGGGCAAACTGTGCAATTGTGTAAGAACCAACCCTCCTTTTCAAGAACCCCTTTTGTAAAGTGAGCTGAATAGTTAAAAGTATTGTCATAATAACTGTGTGTAAAAAACAAACAAAAAAACAGCTAGTTTTTGTTTTTCAAATGGCCAGCTGGGAATACACACATCAAATAGCTTTTGTGTGCATGTCCAGCCTGCCAAACCTTAATTTCCAAACTCTCAGGCAGTTGGTTACATTTAAATAAAAACAGTTATCTTTCTCTCTCATGTCTATCTTCTTACTTCACTTCTTCGATCTCACCCCTATCGCTACCTATCTCTGTGGAGCTACTCCCTTACATTTTCTACCTCTACTATGTCATGTTACCTGCCTCTACCCACCTCACTCATGGCTGTCTTCTCTACCTCACTGTGCCTACCTCTATATCTCTCCTCCATCTACTTCATCTCATTACTTGCATCATCTCTCTTAACCTCATGTCTCTCTCTTTAACTTACATACTGGCACTCTACCTCATCACTCTCTACCTTAGTCCTCCCTCAAATGTATATCTCCCGCTACTTCATCTCTTTCTACCTACCCTCTAAATTTACTTCACCATTCACCTTTCTACCTTTCTTCCCTATCCCACACCTTTCACTAACTTTCTTGATATTTATGTTGCTATCTTTTCCTGTCATTGCCCTCTTTCATACTTCTCTGCACCTCCTTCCCTATTTTAGCTCACCATTTCCAGCTCTCTTCCCTCAATCCACTGCTCTCTATATACATGTCTAGACCTCACCACATAGTATTTTCCTGTTTTTCTAGCCCACCAGTCTCTCTGCCTTAAGTGTCTTGAAATTTGGGATACAGAGTCTGAAACGTTTACAGTACTTCGCAGTATTGCACAATGTCTGTTTTCTCCCCCTCTTGTTAGGTCTCGCTGAGCCAGCGCAAGCGCTGCTCGGAGAGACATTTAGTAGGTGAGTTTTCAAAGTGCTACAGGCTGGCCTAGCGCTTGCATTCACGTGAGCGTGCGCACGTGCCCACAGCCGCCATCTGTCTCCTCAGTCACCGGTCATTAAGTTGCTTGTTCCCTTCTTTCATGGCTTATTAAACCTTACAGCATGTTCCTTCACCCCCTTGCTCTCTGCCCTCACTACCCCCTCCAACGCAGCCCTCACTACCCCCTCCCACTCAGCCCTCCTCCTCTGTAGCAACCTCCTTCCCTGCCTAGCCTTTCCTCACGACCAACGCATAAACACCACATACACACACAACCACACACACACACACACAACACACACACAACCACACACACAACCACCCCCACAACCGCACACACACAACCACACACACACACACAACCACACAAAACCACAACCACACACACAACCACACACAATCACACACACACAACCACGCCTATACCACACACAACCACACCCACAACCACACACACACAACCACACACAACCACAACCTTACACACAACCACACACACACAACCACACCGACCCCCACACACACCCCCACACACACCCCCACACACACCCCCACACACACCCCCACACACACCCACACACACACCCACACACACCACACACAACCACACACACCCACACAACCACAACCACACACAACCACACACACAACCACACACACCACACACCCACACACATAGCCACACCTAACCACACACACAGCCACACCTAACCACACAACCACACACAGAACACACACACAACCACACACACACAACCACACACGCACAACCACACACGCACAACCACACACACACACGCACAACCACACACACACGCACAACCACACACACACGCACAACCACACACTCACACATAACTACACACTCACACATAACCACACACTCACACATAACCACACACACATGCATAACCACACACAACCACACACACAACCACACACACAACCACACACACAACCACACACAGAACCACACATGCAACCATACACACAACCACACATACAACCAGACACAACCACACACACACAACCACACACAACAGACACACACAACCACACCCACAACCACACATACACACAACCGCACATACACACAACCACACACAGACAACCACAGACAACCACAACCACACCCAACCGCACACACACACAACCACACACACAACCACACACACATACAACCACACCCACACACAACCACACCCACACAACCACACACAACCACACACACACACACACCCACACACACAACCACACACACACAACCACACACAACCACACACAACCACTCACACAACCACACACACACCACACAACCACACACACAACCACACATACCACACACACACACACAACCACACACACAACCACACCCAACCACAACACGCACAACCACACACACACAACCACACACAGCCACACCACACAACCAGACCTACACACAACCACACACACAACCACACACAACCACCACACACACAACCATACCCACAGCCACACCTACACACACAACCACACACACAACCACACACACAACCACACACACAACCACACACATACCCACACACATAACCACACACACCCACACAACCACACACACACACACAACCACACCCAACCACAAGCACACACACACAACCGCACCTACACACACAACCACAACCACACACACAACCACACACACAACCATACCCACAGCCACACCTACACACACAACCACGCACACACAACCACACACACAACCACACACACACACACAACCAACCACACACAACCAATCACAACCACACACAGCCACACACACCCACAACCATACAAACCACACACACACACCACAACACACACAACCACCACCACTACACACACAACCATACACACAACCACACACACAACCACACACACAACCACACACACACAACACACGCAACCACAACCAACCACACACAACCACAACCAACCACACACAACCACAGACACACACAACCACACACACAACCACACACACAACCACACACACATAACCCCACACACACACGCACAAACACACACACGCACAACCACCAACTCACGCACAACCACCAACTCACGCACAACCACACACTCACGCACAACCACACACTCACGCACAACCACACACTCACGCACAACCACACACTCACGCACAACCACACACTCACGCACAACCACACACTCACGCACAACCACACACTCACGCACAACCACACACTCACGCACAACCACACACTCACGCACAACCACACACTCACGCACAACCACACACTCACGCACAACCACACACTCACGCATAACCACACACTCACGCATAACCACACACTCACGCATAACCACACACTCACGCATAACCACACACTCACGCATAACCACACACTCACGCATAACCACACACTCACGCATAACCACACACAACCACACATACACAACCACACACACCCAGAACCACACACAGAACCACACACAGAACCACACATGCAACCATACACACAACCACACATACAACCACACATACAACCACACATACAACCAGACACACACAACAGACACACACAACAGACACACACAACAGACACACACAACAGACACACACAACAGACACACACAACAGACACACACAACAGACACACGCAACCACACACGCAACCACACACGCAACCACACACGCAACTACACGCACACAACTACACGCACACACAACTACACACACACCACACACAACCACACCCACAACCAACCACACCCACAACCAGCCACACACACTCACAACCACACACACACGCACAACCACACACTCACGCATAACCACACACTCACGCATAACCACACACAACCACACCCATACCCAGAACCACACACACACAACCACACACACAACCACACACTGAACCACACACACTGAACCACACACACAACCACACACACAACCACACACACAACCACACACACATAACCACATGCACAACCACACACACATAACCACACACACACACGCATAACCACACACACACAGCCACACAGCCACACACACACAGCCACACACCCAGAACCACACCCAGAACCACACACAGAACCATACACAGAACCGCACACAGAACCGCACACAGAACCGCACACAGAACCGCACACAGAACCGCACACAGAACCGCACACAGAACCGCACACAGAACCGCACACAGAACCGCACACAGAACCGCACACAGAACCGCACACAGAACCGCACACAGAACCGCACACACAACCACACACACAACCACACACACACAACCACACATACAACCACACACACACACACACCCACACACACAACCACACACACAACCACACATACAACCACACACAACCACACACACACACACACAACTACACACACAACTACACACACAACTACACACACAACTACACACACACAACCACACACACAACCACACACACAACCACACACACAACCAACCACACATAGACAAACACCCACACACACACAACCACTCCCACCACACCCACACAAAGAACCACACACAGAACCACACACAGAACCACACACAGAACCACACACAGAACCACACACACAACCATACACACAACCATACACACAACCATACACACAACCACACACACAACCACACACACAACCACACATGCACAACCACACACACCCACACACAACCACACACAACCACACACAACCACACCTACACACAACCACACACACAACCATAGACACAACTACACACACAACCACAACACCCACCCACAACACCCACAACCACACACAACCACACATACAACCACACACACAGCACACCTACACACACAACCACACACACAACCACACGCACAACCACACACACAACCATACTGTTAGACGGGGACCGGGAGGGCCGGCCGAGCACAGTGATCGCACAGACAGGTAACTTCCCCCCCACAGATGGACACCACACAAAGATTAGGGTAACACCTTTTATAGGCACTTCGGGTCGTAGAGTGGTACGATACAAGGCGGTCAGGACACGATGATCCTCTCAATTCTAGTCTCTAGTAAGGGAAGGGGGTAGCGGGACAGTCTTGGTACCCACGGGTACGGGTGTGTAACGGTGATAGCTCACAATCCTCGAGCTCGGTGTTCGGAGGGGTCAGACCGCGGCAGCGCCGGCAGGTCCCGAAGAGGTCATAGGTGGCAACGGGCCGCGGCAGCGCCAGCAGGTCCCAACGAGGATGAAGGTTACAACGGGCCGCGGCAGCGCCAGCAGGTCCCACGAGAATGCAGGTTGCAACGGGCCGCGGCAGCGCCAGCAGGTCCCACGAGGATGAAGGTTACAACGGGCCGCGGCAGCGCCAGCAGGTCCCACGAGAATGAAGGTTGCAGAGGGCCGCGGCAGCGCCAGCAGGTCCCACGAGGATGAAGGTTGCAGAGGGCCGCGGCAGCGCCAGCAGGCAGGACAATAGTTCACAAGGCAGGGCTGTGGCAGCGCCAACAGTCCGTCAAGGATGAGTTCGTCGCGGTGTCTCTCGACTCCAGGATACAACTGCCTTCCTGCCCTGGGGCTGCCTCAGTTATAGGTCTGGCGCCCTTTGATGTCCGGACCCTCGCTCTTGGAGGTCGGGAGGTCTGGGATGAGGGAGTCCAGACACCCAGCAGGGGGGTGGAGCCAGCGCCCGAGGAGGCTGGGGGTGCTCGGCACCTGGCGGGGGAGAGCCATCGACACTTCGTACTCCCATTGACCTGCCAAGTGGGCCGTTCACCTCCTGGGTGGAGGGTGGTGCCGGGATGTCGGGGCCTGGCCAGGCCCAGGGTTGGGGTCGGGCTGAGGCCGCGCGGCCGCGTGGTGCCGTGTCCAAGATGGCGGCCGGGCCGGGCAATGGTGCTGACGGTGGCCCGGGCCCTGTCCTGCGGGGAGGGAGCGAGCCCTTCATGGGGCCTGTCCAACATGTGTCCCCCCCAGCTGAAGGCGGGGAGAGTCACCCATCTTCTTGGGGACTTTCCTCGTCGAGGCGGAAAAAGCGGGACAGGCCATCCGCGTTGGCGTGGTCTTGGCCGGGTCGATGTTCCACAGTGAAGTCCATCCCCTGCAGGGAGATGGACCAACGTAGTAGTTTCGGGTTTTCCCCCCGCATCTGCATGAGCCATTGCAGGGGTCGATGATCGGTCTGGACCCGGAAGTGGGTGCCGAAGAGATAAGGCCGGAGCTTTTTGAGGGCCCACACCACGGCGAAGGCCTCCCTCTCGATGGTGCTCCAGCGTCGTTCTCGGGCCAGGAGCCGTCTGCTGATGAAAGCCACTGGCTGGTCAAGTCCTTCGGGGTTCAGCTGGGAAAGGACTGCCCCAACGCCATGGTCGGAGGCATCTGTTTGGACGATAAATTCCCGACTGTAGTCGGGGGCCTGGAGCACCGGGGCGGAGCACATGGCGGCCTTCAGCTTCTCGAAGGCCGCTTGACAGTCTGGGGTCCAGTTGACCTTCTTTGGTTGGTTTTTGGAGGTGAGTTCCGTGAGGGGCCCTACGATGCTGCCATAGTCCCTCACGAACCGTCGGTAGTAGCCTGTGAGTCCCAAGAAGGCGCGGACCTCGGTCTGGGTGATGGGGGACTGCCACGACTGGATGGCAGCGATCTTGAGTTGCAGAGGGGCCACCAGACCGCTTCCCACCTGGTGCCCGAGATAGGTCACGGACCCCTGGCCAATTTGGCATTTGCTGGCCTTGATCGTGAGGCCAGCTCGTTGGAGGGCCTGTAGCACCTCTCGGAGGTGGTGGAGGTGGTCGGACCAGTGGTGGCTGTACACAGCGATATCGTCCAGGTAGGCGGCGCTGAATCCTTCGAGTCCTGTCAGGACCTGGTTTACTAGCCGCTGAAATGTTGCTGGGGCATTCTTCATGCCGAATGGCATGACCTTGAAGTGATAGTGGCCATCAGGGGTAGAGAATGCAGATCGTTCTTGGGCCCGGGGTGTGAGACCGATCTGCCAGTAGCCCGCTGTCAGGTCGAAGATGCTGAGGTAGCGGGCAGCTCCCATGCGGTCGATTAGTTCATCTGCTCGGGGGATGGGGTGTGCGTCTGTTCTGGTGACCACATTCAAGCCCCGGTAGTCGACGCAGAACCGGAGCTCCGGCGTGGCGCCGGGGGCGGCCGCTTTGGGGACCAGTACCACTGGGCTGGCCCAGGGGCTGTCTGAGGGCTCGATGATCCCGAGTGTGAGCATCTTGGCCACCTCCTCTTGGATGCAGGCCCGTACCCGGTCTGGTACGCGGTAGGCCCGATGGCGGATAGGGGGACTGTCTCCAGTGTCCACGTCGTGTAAGCACCAGGGGGTGACCCCTGGGGTGAGGGAGAACAGGGTGGAGAACTGTAGCAGGAGGACTCGGCAGCCTTGGCGCTGTTCCAGGGTGAGGGCCTCCGAGAGTCGGACCCCGTCCACGGAGCCGTCCTTCTCCCGTGACCGTAGGAGGTCAGGGAGGGGTTCGGAGTCCTCCTCGGTTCCATTGTCGGTTGCCATCAGGAGGCTGAGTTCGGAGCGTACAAAGTGGGGTTTCAGTCTATTAGCGTGGAGGACCCGGAGAGGGTTTCGGGAAGATTCCATATCGATGAGATAGGTGACAGGGCTCTTGCGCTCGATTACTTTGAAGGGCCCCGTCCATTTGTCTTGCAGGGCGCATGGTTCGGTGGGAGACATTACCCACACTTGTTGGCCGGGTTCAAATTCGATGGAGGAGGCATTTTGATCGTACCACCTTTTCATGTCCTCCTGACTGGCCTCCAGGTTTGCTTTTGCCATCTCTCTGAACCTTCTGGTCTGGTTGCGGAGGGTTAGGAGGTACTTGAAAACATCTGGCGGGTTCTTTAGAGGGGGCATTTCCCAGCCTTCTTTGACTAGGCTGAGCGGGCCTCGCACCGGGTGTCCATACAAGAGTTCGAAAGGGCTGAAGCCGAGGGACTTCTGGGGGACTTCTCGGTAGGCAAAGAGAAGGCACGGTAGTAGCACATCCCACTGGCGACGGAGGGGCTCTTCCAACCCCCCAATCATCCCTTTGAGCGTGCGGTTGAACCGCTCAACCAGTCCGTTCCCTTGAGGGTGATAGGGGGTCGTGAATCGGTAGGTGACCCCACACTGTTGCCAGAGGGACTTCATGTATTTTGAGATAAAGTTCGTATCCCTGTCGCTGACGACTTCCCGGGGGAAGCCCACTCGAGAGAAGATCCCCATCAAGGCTCGACCCACTACTGGGGCTGTTATCGTACGAAGGGGGACCGCCTCAGGATAGCGGGTAGCGTGATCCACCAGGACCAGGATGAAGCGATGTCCCTGTGCTGTTCGGGGGTCCAGGGGCCCCACAATGTCTATTCCCACCCTTTCGAACGGGGTGGTCACCACGGGGAATGGTTGTAGGGGTGCCTTGAGTTTGCGGCCGCTCTTCCCACTGGCCTGGCAGGTCGGGCAGGACCGGCAATGGTTGGATACGTCATTCCTCATTTTGGGCCCAAAAAAGTGAGTCACCAGGCGGTGGTAGGTCTTGTCTTGGCCCAGGTGCCCGGCCAGGGGGACATCATGGGCTAGGTTCAACAGGAAGTCTCTGAAGGGGAGAGGCACCACCAGCACTCGCCCGGCCCCCAGTTCTGCGATTTTCTGTTCGCTGTACAAGAGATCATTGTCCCAATAAACCCAGTGGGCCCCGGTGGTGTCTCCTTGGCTCTGGGCGAGCGCTTGCTGTCGCAATCCCTCGAGGGAGGGGCAGGTCTTTTGCTCCTGCCGGAATTGTTCCTGGGTGGGCCCCCCTTCTTGACGCCACTGAGCCAGGTCGGGAAGCTCGGGGGGCTGTGTGGACCCCTCTGGGGTGGGGTCTGGGTGGTCGGCCTGGAGGAAGTCTTCTTCTGGAGTGATCGAGGGCGGAGGTGTTGCCCATTCTGGTTCTTCTGGTCTAGGGATGGTGCGGGTGGCCATGGACCGGGTGGTTACGCATGCCCAGTCCGGGAGACCCAACATCCCCAGATGCTCTCTTCTTTCCACAGCGGCCCACGGGGAGCTCTCGAGATCGTTCCCCAGGAGGCAGTCTACGGGGGCATCGTCACGGACAGTTACTTTCAGCATGCCGGACACTCCTCCCCATTCGAAGGGGACGCAGGCCATCCGACACAGGCTCTCCGAGTTATCTGCCGATCGGATGGGGCAAAGTACGTTTGGTAGGATTTGTTCTGGGGTCACCAGGTGACAGCGGACGGCCGTCACACTGGCCCCGGTGTCACGCAGGGCCTCGGCCTTGCGCCCATTGATGCTCACCCACTGGCTGTACTCCCGAGTGTTGGCGGGCAGGGGAGTCCGCGGGACCATGTCTCTTCCTCCCAGGCATGCCAGGGTCATGGCGGCGGGTTCCCACTCGAACTGCCCCGACTCATAGGTCTCCGTGTCTTCGGAGACTTGTTCTTCTCCCAGGGCGGCGGCCGCCATCTGGCGGGGCCCGGGGGCCTGGTTCTTCGGGCAGGTCGGGTCACTGGCATAGTGGCCGACTCGCTGGCATCGATGACCCGTCACGTTAGCTCGGAACCCCGGGCGCATCGGGGGGTTTCCCCGGCCTGCTGGGGCCGGGGTGGCGTTAGTGGGTGCGGCCGGGGCGGCGTCTCTGCCCCGGCCCGGGCCTCCTCCTCCTCCTCGGGGACGATGGTGACCTTGGTTGGTTCTGTTCTGCTCATTCGGCCCACTCCGGGCCACTCGGGTGCTCTCCCACCGGTCAGCCTCGGTGGCGAGCTGCCGGGGTTCAGTCAATTTACTGTCGAGGAGGTGCTGCCTGAGCTCGACAAAGCAGTTGTTGGAGAGGTGCTCCCACACAATGAGATTGAAGAGTTGTTCGTAAGTGGTTAGGTTGTTACCCTTGATCCACCCCTCGAAGGCTCGGCTGAAATAGTTCACGTATTCCACCCACGTCGTACCTGGGATCCGGGTGCAGTTGCGGAACCTCTGGCGGTACATTTCGGGTGTAAGTCCATATCGACTGAGGAGGGCGGCCTTCATGTGGTCATAGGACGTCATTTGATTGTCCGGAAGCTGCAGCAGGGCATCACGACCCTCGTTGACGAATCTCCCCCATAGACCGGCTCCCCAGTCACTTCGAGCGACCCGGTGGGCGGTCATGGCAATCTCATAGGCCTTGAACCACTGCTGTATGTCGTCGTTCCGGTGATATTCTCGGACCACATCCTTGGGGATGTGGACCTTCTGCTCGGTAGGACCCGGGGAGTGCGGTTGCTCGGGCACCCCTGGGTTTTTGTTCAGTTTGCGTATTTCTATCTCCGCTAGTTTGCACTCGTGCTCGTATGCCAGTCTTTTTTCTTCGAGGTCTCTCTGTCTCTGTTTTTCCTCTCGCTCTTCTCTGAGCCGTAAGTGTTCTAAGTTTATTTTTTGTTCCGCCAGTTTCAATTCTCCGTCTAATCTGAGTCGTGCCAAGTCTAACTCGTGTAATCTATTTTTTTCCCGCTACTGGATCTCTTCATGGGAGGGGCCTATTCTCCGTTCCTCCGTCCGGGTGGTGTTGACTTCCGGGGCTGCGGGGTCCCGGGGGGTCGCGGTATTTGTCTCTGTCCAGGCCTCTAGGGCGTTTTTGAAGTCTTCTTTTGTGCTTAGCCCGGTGGTAGCAATGCCTAAGTCCATGCAAAATTGTTTGAGCTCTCGGTGGTTGTATTCTTCCAGCTTTTCCATCTGGAACTTCTCCGCCGATCCGCTCTCTTTGGTCGTCATTGTGGTTTTAGTCGTAGGGTGAGTTACTGTCTGTACGGTACGCGTTGGTTCGGATCGCGCCGCTAGCCACCAATGTTAGACGGGGACCGGGAGGGCCGGCCGAGCACAGTGATCGCACAGACAGGTAACTTCCCCCCCACAGATGGACACCACACAAAGATTAGGGTAACACCTTTTATAGGCACTTCGGGTCGTAGAGTGGTACGTTACAAGGCGGTCAGGACACGATGATCCTCTCAATTCTAGTCTCTAGTAAGGGAAGGGGGTAGCGGGACAGTCTTGGTACCCACGGGTACGGGTGTGTAACGGTGATAGCTCACAATCCTCGAGCTCGGTGTTCGGAGGGGTCAGACCGCGGCAGCGCCGGCAGGTCCCGAAGAGGTCGTAGGTGGCAACGGGCCGCGGCAGCGCCAGCAGGTCCCAACGAGGATGAAGGTTACAACGGGCCGCGGCAGCGCCAGCAGGTCCCACGAGAATGCAGGTTGCAACGGGCCGCGGCAGCGCCAGCAGGTCCCACGAGGATGAAGGTTACAACGGGCCGCGGCAGCGCCAGCAGGTCCCACGAGAATGAAGGTTGCAGAGGGCCGCGGCAGCGCCAGCAGGTTCCACGAGGATGAAGGTTGCAGAGGGCCGCGGCAGCGCCAGCAGGCAGGACAATAGTTCACAAGGCAGGGCTGTGGCAGCGCCAACAGTCCGTCAAGGATGAGTTCGTCGCGGTGTCTCTCGACTCCAGGATACAACTGCCTTCCTGCCCTGGGGCTGCCTCAGTTATAGGTCTGGCGCCCTTTGATGTCCGGACCCTCGCTCTTGGAGGTCGGGAGGTCTGGGATGAGGGAGTCCAGACACCCAGCAGGGGGGTGGAGCCAGCGCCCGAGGAGGCTGGGGGTGCTCGGCACCTGGCGGGGGAGAGCCATCGACACTTCGTACTCCCATTGACCTGCCAAGTGGGCCGTTCACCTCCTGGGTGGAGGGTGGTGCCGGTATGTCGGGGCCTGGCCAGGCCCAGGGTTGGGGTCGGGCTGAGGCCGCGCGGCCGCGTGGTGCCGTGTACAAGATGGCGGCCGGGCCGGGCAATGGTGCTGACGGTGGCCCGGGCCCTGTCCTGCGGGGAGGGAGCGAGCCCTTCATGGGGCCTGTCCAACACACACACATACCCACACAACCACACACACACCCACACAACCACACACACACCCACACACACACACAACCACACCCAACCACAACCACACGCACAAGCACACACAACCAGACCTACACACACAACCACAACCACGCACACAACCACGCACACAACCATACCCACAGCCACACCTACACACACAACCACACACACACAACCACACACACACACAACCCACCGCACACAACCACACACAACCACACACACAGACACACAGCCACAACCACACCCACAACCACACCACCATACAAACCACACACAACCACAAACACAACCACAAACACAACCAACAACCACACACCCAACCACACACACACACAACCATCACCACTACACACACAACCACACACACACTACCAACCACACACAACCACACACTACCACACACACAAACAGACACACAGCCACACACACACAGCCACAACCACACCCACAACCACACCCACACACACAACCACACCCACACAACCATACAAACCACACACAACCACAATCAAAACCAACAACCACACACACACACCACAACACACACAGCCACCACCACTACACACACAACCACACACACAACCACACCCACAACCAACCACACACAACCACACACACACACAACCACACACACACACAACCACACACAACCACACACACGCACAACCACACACACACGCACAACCACACACACACACACAACCACAAACTCACGCACAACCACAAACTCACACATAACCACACACTGACGCATAACCACACACTCACGCATAACCACACACTCACGCATAACCACACACTCACGCATAACCACACACACATGCATAACCACACACATGCATAACCACACACAACCACACACACAACCACACACACAACCACACCCAGAACCACACCCAGAACCACACCCAGAACCACACCCAGAACCACACCCAGAACCACACCCAGAACCACACCCAGAACCACACCCAGAACCACACATGCAACCATACACACAACCACACATACAACCACACACAACCACACACACATAACCACACACACACGCACAACCACACACACACGCACAACCACACACACACACACAACCACACACACACACACAACCACAAACTCACGCACAACCACAAACTCACACATAACCACACACTCACGCATAACCACACACTCACGCATAACCACACACACATGCATAACCACACACATGCATAACCACACACAACCACACACACAACCACACCCAGAACCACACCCAGAACCACACACAGAACCACACATGCAACCATACACACAACCACACACACCCATACAAGCACACAACAGACACACACAACAGACCCACACAACAGACACACAACCACACACAATCACACACACAACCACACACACAACTACACACACACACAACCACACCCACAACCAACCACACACACAAGCACACACAACCACTTACACACACAACCACATACACACACAACCACACACATAACCACACACTCACAACCACATGCACAAGCACACACACGCATAACCACACACACTCACGCATAACCACACACACATGCATAACCACACACATGCATAACCACACCCAGAACCACACCCAGAACCACACCCAGAACCACACCCAGAACCACACCCAGAACCACACCCAGAACCACACCCAGAACCACACCCAGAACCACACACAGAACCACACACAGAACCACACATGCAACCATACACACAACCACACATACAACCACACACAACCACACACACATAACCACACACACATAACCACACACACTCGCACAACCACACACACACGCACAACCACACACACACACAACCACAAACTCACGCACAACCACAAACTCGCACATAACCACACACTCACGCATAACCACACACTCACGCATAACCACACACTCACGCATAACCACACACTCACACATAACCACACACTCACGCATAACCACACACACATGCATAACCACACACATGCATAACCACACACATGCATAACCACACACAACCACACACACAACCACACACACAACCACACACACAACCACACCCAGAACCACACCCAGAACCACACCCAGAACCACACACAGAACCACACACAGAACCACACATGCAACCATACACACAACCACACACAACCACACAACAGACACACACAACAGACACACACAATCACACACACAACCACACACACAACTACACACACACACAACCACACCCACAACTAACCACACACACAACCAACCACACACACAAGCACACACAACCACATACACACACAACCACATACACACACAACCACACACATAACCACACACACACTCACAACCACATGCACAAGCACACACACGCAGAACCACACGCAGAACCACACCCAGAACCACACCCAGAACCACACCCAGAACCACACCCAGAACCACACCCAGAACCACACCCACAACCACACACACAACCACACACACAACCACACACACAACCACACACACAACCACACACACACATAACCACACGCACAACCACACAGGCATAACCGCATGCACAACCACACACGCATAACCACACACACACGCATAATCACACAACCACATACACACACACACAACCACACCCAGAACCACACCCAGAACCACACCCAGAACCACACATACAACCACACATACAACCACACATACAACCACACATACAACCACACATACAACCACACACACAACCACACACACAACCACACACACAACCAACCACACACACAACCAACCACACACACAAGCACACACAACCACATACACACACAACCACATACACACACAACCACACACATAACCACACACACACTCACAACCACATGCACAAGCACACACACGCAGAACCACACGCAGAACCACACCCAGAACCACACCCAGAACCACACCCAGAACCACACCCAGAACCACACACACAACCACACACACAACCACACACACAACCACACACACAACCACACACACAACCACACACACACATAACCACACGCACAACCACACAGGCATAACCGCATGCACAACCACACACGCATAACCACACACACACGCATAATCACACAACCACATACACACACACAACCACACCCAGAACCACACCCAGAACCACACATACAACCACACATACAACCACACATACAACCACACATACAACCACACACACAACCACACACACAACCACACACACAACCACACACAACTACACACACAACCACACACACCACACACACAACCAACCACACATAGACAAACATCCACACACAACCACTCCCACCACAGCCACACACAGAACCACACACAGAACCACACACAGAACCACACACAACCACACAACCACACACATAACCACACGCACAACCCCCCACACACACCACACAACCACACACACAAGCACACACAAGCACACACAAGAACACAACCACACACACACAAGCACACACAACCACACACACAACCACACACACAACCACAGAACCATACACACAACCACCCACCCACCCACAACACCCACCCACAACACCCACCCACAACACCCACCCACAACACCCACCCACAACACCCACCCACAACACCCACCCACAACACCCACCCACAACACCCACCCACAACACCCACCCACAACACCCACCCACAACACCCACCCACAACACCCACCCACAACACCCACCCACAACACCCACCCACAACACCCACCCACAACACCCACCCACAACACCCACCCACAACACCCACCCACAACACCCACCCACAACACGCACACACAACACGCACACACAACACGCACACACAACACGCACACACAACACGCACACACAACACGCACACACAACACGCACACAACCACACGCACACACAACCACACGCACACACAACCACACGCACACACAACGCCACACACAACCACACACACAACCACACACACAACCACACACACAACCACACACACAACCACACACACAACCACACCCACACCCACAACCACACCCAAAACCACATCCACAACTACGACACACACACAACCAACCACACACACACAGCCACACACACAACCACACCCACAAACACACCCACAAACACACCCACAAACACACCCACAAACACACCCACAAACACACCCACAAACACACCCACAACCACACACCCACAACCACGCAACCACAACCACGCAACCACAACCACGCAACCACACACACGCAACCACACACACGCAACCACACACACGCAACCACACACACGCAACCACACACACGCAACCACACACACGCAACCACACACACGCAACCACACACACGCAACCACACACACGCAACCACACACACGCAACCACACACACGCAACCACACACAAACAACCTCACACACACAACCACACACACCCAGCCAATCACTGCCTATCAGCCTCCTCTCAGCCAGTTAGCGCGATCGCAATCAGTTTCACTTTCATGCGATCAGTTTCACTTTCACAACTGCGCTCGCCGTGAAAGTGTTCGGTTTCTAGATTTATTCAGCATTGACTCTTGTTTCCTAGTTCTTGACAATCAAATCGATTCAATATTCAAGCAGCCTGCACGTCTCCTTTCAACCATACCACTCCATGCATTTTCTCCGATCCACATAGATATCAGTGGTACAGACAAAGGTAACCAGGTTTCTTATCCTTCCTTCAAGCAATAACCAGAATTCTAAACTGCATTTGTGCCCCACTAGTTTTAAACAGCAAACAGTTATTCTAATCTAATCGGTTTGTTTCACAGAGGTTGTGTCTTAGGAGAAGGGCAGTGGCACTCGCATGGCACTATATGCTAGTGTGTTAAAAAAAAAAGTTTTATGAAAAATTGACTCTTTTAAACATTCTGATTCCACCAGAATCCTAGTCCTCCACAAAACCCTGTTTTTGTGGCTGTCAGCTGTGAAAAGGAGACCAATATTGCCCCCATTTTTATTATTCTATATCCTCGGTTCAATCCTGAGGTACTTTTTTAACTTGTCACTAGTTCATTTCGAATCTTACTGTTACTAATTCAAATTGTGTTAGCTTTGGCTTATTTGCAATGCAAACTTTATCTCAATAAGTTGCTGTAACAAGCTGCAAGTCTGCTACGGAAGCCCATTCATTTGCTTATTATTTTCCACTTAAGGTTGCAAGACCATAAAGTGAAGTTTTCAGGATTTTGAATAGTTTCTTGTTTGAAGATGTTACTCTCTTCCTCGCACCCCACTCCTGTACTAAGGTTACGAGTGACCTGGCACCCGCCTTTCAGAGGTTCTTACATCCACCCAAGTCTGGCCTGGCATTGGTGCGTCCCAGCCTGGCACACACATCTCCGCACCTCCTTCTAGACCCCAGCTCACTACTGTTTGCAGTCTGTCACTCACCTCTCACCTCCCTAGCACTCACCCTTCACACCTCAGCCCTGGCAGTCACTCCTCACACCTGGCACTCACCCTTCTCCCTCTCTCGCACTCAGCATTGACTCTCTGTGACACTCAACTGTCACCTCCCTGACACTCACCCTCGACCCTCCTGGTACTCATACTTCCCCTCCCTGGCACATATGCTTCACCTCGCTGACACTCACCAATGTCCCTCCTGGCATTCACTACTCACCCCCTTGGCACTCACCCTTCACCTCCATGGCACTAGCCCTTCATCCCCCTGGCCTGGCAGCTACCCTTCCTTGAACTCACCCTTCCCTTCCCTGGCACTCACATTTGACCCTCCTGACTCTTACGTCTCACCTCCATGGCACTCACCCTTCATCTCCCTGGCACTCACCCTTCATCCCCCTGACCTGGCACTCAACCTTCACCTCCGTGGCACTAGCCCTTCACCCCCCTGGCCTGGCAGCTACCCCTCACCCCTGGCACTCACCCTTCCCCTTCTCGGCACTCACCCTTCCCCTCCCTGGCACTCACCCGTGACCCTCCTTATGTCACATCTCCCTGGCACTCACTCCTCACCTCTCTGGCACTCACCCTTCACCCCCATGGCGTGACAGTCATCTTTGTCCCTCCTGGCATTCACTCCTCACCTCCCTGTCACTCAACCTTGACCCTCCTGGCACTAGCCCGGTTTCCCCCAAGAACAAAAAATAACAAGCATTGCCATAGCCAATAGGTCTCACCTTTGGGACCTTATAAGTGTTTAGCCACGCAACAGTTGATGTTGTTGCACGAAGGATATTGTGCTGCATAACTAAATACTTAGAAGGTCCCAAAAGCGAGACCTATTGGCTATGCCAATGCTTGTTTCAATTCAATATCCAGGGTAGTTTTAGACTTTATTTTGTGGGTCCCTGTTTCTTTTGGCAATTAAGTTGGCCGTCTTACTTTAGTATTCATGTAATATTTACTTTAGGCAAAGGATGGTTAGCTCTTTGTAGTCCATGAATTTTTTATATCTGTCTACTTATCTTCCCTATTTTACATTAGGTTATTTTGGGATTCAGTCTCTTCTGTATTGCTCTAATTCGAATAGATGTTTTGAAAGCTTTTCATTTATCAGTCTTCAGGCTCCTGTTATGTCACGATAATTGTCATCCTTATTGCTGTCTGTTACATGGTGAATGGGCATCTGAGTCCTAATGTACAAGAAACCCAGTTGATGCTGATTATCAGTTCTCTTATATGTTGTGCACCTGGTCAGTGAGCTACCATCCTATACTCCTTGATTTTTGGGTTCTGAGTCTGTTTACTGAGACTGGGGGTATTGGTAAGACTGTAAAAGGCTCCTAGACAAACATGCGCAGTCATATATCATTTTGGAGTTGAGGATATAATCCACTCAGAGGCGAGTCGTGTGCACTTGTCTATAGATGGTAAACCCTGATGATTATGGTTTTATGGTCCTTCCAGTTATATTCTAGGGCTGCATCTTCTATCTAGTATGAAATTTGGATACTGATATATTTATACAGCCATACTGTAAAATACTCCCTGGAAGATCTGCCTATCTCTGAATTGATGGCAAAGTAAAGATTCCCACCACCTCATGTCTCCTTCAAACCAGGCTAGTTCTAATCGAAAATCTAATAGTAGAATGTTTGGCTATAACTCAAGAAATAGGAGTTCCTGGCATTCAATGCTTTCCCCTTAATCAAAATCTTCATCCTCTCGACTTTATCAGAATAAAGTTCCTTTAGACATTAATTGATGCTCTTGCTCTCTTCTACCTCTTAAGTTTTGAATTTCTGTCCATATATTTACTATTGTGTTTCTGTTTAATGGTTTTCTGCCGGCTTTGGATGTTTTTTCTCAGCTACTATGGATCTGTTTGAGGAACACACTTAATCTCCTAGTTCAGGTACATTCTTGTGCCAGGGTTGTTCCTTAACCTTCAAGCCTGTGATTTTCCTTCCTCAATTCCATCTTCTCTAAGATACAGAGGGTGTAGAGGAAGGGGATCCTGCTTATTCTTAAAAGAATGGTTGGATTTTTGTTTCCCCAGTTTTTTCGACATTTAATCTCATTAGTACTTTTCATGGAGTGGGTCTCCCACCCAAACTATGCCAAGTGTTGTAGATGTGATGGGTGGATTTCTCAGTATTTCTGATTGTGCTTTGTTGGTTTTTCGTAGTCGCTTTATAGATTCCAATGGCTAGCAGTAGAATTTTCGCTTCAGTGAGGGTGCATGGGAAAAATGTACCTTTCTTATTTACTTTTAATATGATTAACATCTCTTACTGTTATCATGGGCGTGGCATCCTCTCTGATCACATAATAAACATTCTGTATATATTTCCCCAGTTATCTGGGTTCTTCACTTTTTTACTGTAAGTCTCACTATCAAATATTCCAGGCCAGGCACCAGGAGCCTTGCTTTCTAGGACCTCATTTGAGGATAGTTGTAACTCCTATAATTTCCTTGTGTAGTAGTCCTTGTTAGTGTTTCGGTAGCCTAGGCCAACCTTTAATACACCAAGTCTCAGTGTCTATTTAACCTGGTTCTTAAATATCACAAATTGCTTGCATATTGCATTAGGAAAATATTTTCATTAGTACATTTGAGTTATATGATCACTGGTTTATGTAAGCAAACTCTACACAAGGTCAGATGTGGAGAATTAATTTGGCCCTTAAGTTCAGTGTAAGGTAGGGACTTGACACACAGTAGTGGATAAGGCTAAGGCAGATATAGAATAAGTTGATTACACCTTAGGAATTATTTTTTTTAACTTTTTACAATCTACTTGTTGGAAAATTATACTGATTCTAGAAACTACAATAGACCGATTTTGAGTGGCATTGCAATAAATTCTCTTGTTCCATATTACTCTGTGAACTGCAGTCTGATAGCTTGTCATACATTTTCAATATTTCTCTGAGCAGAAAATCTAGTAAAAGCAAATGTTTTAATTGTGAACATCAGCACACTTCCCAGAAGACACTGTTCCCTGTGTGTGCATACGGGAAAATAGACTGTCTTGACTGCAGGATTATCAAGTAAGTTGTTTAAATGTTTATTTTTTTGGCAGCCTGTACCAATAGAAAATCACTGTTTGATTGATTGGGTTTGGTCTCATGGATTTCCCTAGCCATATTTCACCAGGAAAAGCGGCCATACTTGCATTACAGCAATTTCGGGTAACAGTCTTCTCCTCCCTGCTCTATGGAAAGCTTCCGATTAATCTCATACGAAGAATGTGTTGGCATTTCTTTCATGTATTTCAGAAACTCATAGGAATTCTGAGCTCGACCCAGTTACCACTGAAGAGCAAGTATGTGAGGTGAAAAGTTACCTGGCCAAAGTAAGTGGTATCGCAGAAGTGCTGGCACGACGTCACATGAAAGTTGCTTTTTTCGGAAGGTAAGAAAGTACATGGGTTCCCTTACCCCTCAGAAGATGCATGTATTTATTTCAGGGGTGGGGGTTGGTTGATGTGTACAAATCCAGTTACCTCAGATATAAGTGGAGAGGGTTCAGGAGTAGCGGTTCCGAAGGGGAGCTACTTGGACATCAGCTTTGTAATGTAGCATGCATTGTAACTTGGAGTAGCATTTCTTTGATTACTGTGGTGTCTTCCTTTGCCAGTGGAGTGTTGTGCTGCTGCAGGGTATGTGGACTGTACTTGTGCTTTGTCTCATGAGCTTGGATATTCTTTGTGTTCTAGGACGAGCAATGGGAAGAGCACAGTGATTAATGCTATGCTTTGGGACAAAGTCCTTCCATCAGGTATAGGACACACAACCAACTGTTTCCTGCGGGTGGAGGGCACAGAAGTGAAGGAGGCTTATTTGCTGATTGAGGGCTCAGAGGAAAGGAGGAATGTAAAGGTAAGTGAGCTCTAAAGGACTAAAATTCAAACTGAGAAAAGGTTACAGGTTCTATTCAGTATGCTTTCAATAACCCTATGAAGATGATACTCTTAATGTCGCTGTTTGTTTAGAAAATATCTCTGGTCAGTTTCTTATTTCTCTATGTCACCAGACATTCAATGTCTTTCTCAGTTATCCTTTCAGATATTGTCTTCTGGCATTTTACTCAGTCAGTTCTCCCTGCCTCTTTTTCACTATTTGGAATGCTTCCGTGCGTCTCTCAGGTCTTCCTGCTTCGCTGGAACTCTCGCACTCTGTCCTTCCATGTCACCATTTCTGTTTTATTGACACATGATTGTCATTGCTTTTTACAGACTGTAAACCAGCTGGCTCACGCCTTGCACCAGGATGACCTTATTGACTCTGGTTCCCTGGTCAGTGTCATGTGGCCTAACTCCAAGTGTCCTCTTCTAAAGGATGACCTTGTGCTAATGGACAGGTGAGATAAGCTGCTTGATTTGGATAGGAGGTTCCATCCTAGTTATGCGCTAGTAATTCTATTTTTAAACCCTGTCCACATGATGTCTATAAATGGGGATCATTGCTGTCATTTTGGGATTGTGGGGCTTGCACTTTTATAGAAACAGATTGGAACAGAAGTGCTTGTATTTCAAGTATGTCAATCCTGTCTTAGGGATAATATAAAGATCAATATCTACGGTATATAATCCTTTCAATACCAATTCAATAGAAGTCACATAGACAAATGATATTACAACAGAGTCACGTGTTTGTGTTGTGAATTCTTCCTTTATATTTCTTTAAAGCCTTAGCTCAGTCAGCCCAGCCAACGCGTTTCGTCCATAAGGACTTCTTCAGGGTTTATTAATTATATACGTTGGGCTTCACCATTTATGAGAGTGCCCATCCAATTGGTGAAGTCAAGAGCATGACATCTTTACAGTAGACTGTATGCAAGGGAACGCCAAACAGTCTCCAACGCAATGCGCAAAATCGTGTGATCTTTGTATTGTCCCTAAGTCAGGATTGAGATACTTGAAATACAAGCGCTTCGTTCCAATCTGTTTCTTAAATGGTTTATTATATGATTCCTTAGCAGTGGGCTCATGAACAGTTGAGTGCTTACACTTGCTGTTTAACAAATATAGTCGCACATACTTGTGCAACCATCTGACAGTCCACACAGCTTTGTTTTCTCGAAGGCACTTTTATAGTTCTGCAGTGATGGTCATGTATCCCTCCCCCCACCCCTTTGTACTAAGAGACACTGGAGCTTTAATGTGTGCCTGGGATACCCTCCTTACAATCTAAGTGTGATATTGTGATTCGTGATTCAAGCCTCTTTTAGGGTTTGGTGTTGCCTCCTAAGACCATTGTAGTGGGGATGTTGTCATTTGCCGTTGTCTGGCATACTGTTTTACCAATATCTGCCCTTATGAGTCAAAATCAGTAGACTAAACACTGTCATCTAGCTCGTAGATAAGTTCAAGGTATTTCTACAAATAAACTCTCACCATGTCCCTCAGCCCAGGCATTGATGTTACCACAGAACTGGATAGCTGGATTGACAAATTCTGTCTGGATGCCGATGTGTTTGTGTTGGTTGCAAATTCTGAATCCACATTGATGCAGACGGTAGGTTGCACAGCAAATTCACCATGAGTGGCACGGTTAAGTTTGGATTTTTTGTGATGTGCCTCTTGTATTTCTTCGTGTAGGAGAAACAGTTCTTCCACAAAGTAAACGAGCGCCTCTCCCGCCCCAACATCTTCATACTGAATAATCGCTGGGATGCTTCTGCTTCGGAGCCCGAGTACATGGAGGAGGTCTGTAACAAAGATTTTTGTACTGGGTGGATTTAGGGAACTGGTTTATGAGGGCTGCAAATTAGACATTTGCATTTCATCGTCTGTCTGTGCTGGATAGAAACTGCAGTGCAATACTCCTGGTTACAAAACTAGAGCACTAGCTAGTTCTTGCAACCTTCTCTTGGATTTGTGACTTGTATTGCATGAAACTGTATGCAGGGCAGGGTATGCAGCTATTTTGCAAGCATGTAAGTGTTTTAATTCAAATTGAAATATTAAGACTTCTGTCTGTCACAGTTTTGTTAAATCAATGTAGGTAACAAGTTATTTTCCTTCTAGGTAGATGCTGTCTGCAGTTCTTCATCCACTAATAAGACTCTTTTTTATTATTATTAGTATATCTCCAGTGTTCTCTTCTTTCCCCTGTATCATACCATTGAGCTGTCAGACCTATGTCAGAAGATGACGAAAATACAAAAAGAAAGTTCATTTGCTGGCTAAGCTTGGCCTTTTTGGAAACCAGAAAGAGACACCTGTAGAAGCATTCAAACTCAGCCAAAGAGTCACGGAAGGTGATTTCTCTACCTCCAAGCTTATTAGGACCCACTCTTAAACCCCGAGTGTTCTTGTCCCTTGCAGGTGACAGTAAAGAATAATAAATTCACTGAGACTTAATATTATAATTTCTTGTGCATGCCACACTGATGGACACTGACATTTGGGTCTGAGGAGAATGAGATAGTGAACAGGAAGGCAGCTTTCTCCTGGCTAGGAGTACCTCTTACTAGATTCATGTAACTATTGAACTAATCGGGGAGAGACCTCTTTTTTCAGATGTCCTAAAACCTGCTGTATATTTGCGTACATAGAAACATGACACACATCTGTTGGATATCTCCACATGTTGGAGTAAAGCAAAGGACAAATGGGTGCTAGACTATCTACAGAATATTTAAACTGTTCTGGAGTTTGTGTAGGAACCTGGAATGTCAGGCTTTCGGTGGTGGTGAGTGCTAGAGGTAAAGGTAATGAGGCAAAGAGGGCCAAGTCTTGATTTTGAACTATGACTGAGCTCCTACTAGGCCCAGCCAACATGATCCTCAGGATAAATTGGTTTATCTAAAGAATTCCTTGACTTGCCTATGATAGATTGACCAAAGTCCAAGGTGTCCTCTTAATGTGTGGAACATATGTGCCACAGCTAATCAAACAATACCAGAGTTAAGAGAAAAAAATTAAAGATCCAAACCAAGTTATTTGAAAGTTGAAAATGTAATCAAATAGGTTAAGTCGCACACATAGGAAAAATAGGTAAAGTTGACATGATGTATATAGCTAAAAATACTAAAAATCACAAAAGAATGAAATGGGCCCAAAATTAATCCAAAAGCTCTTGCTGGTTATTGAGGGGATGGGACAACCCCTAGAAGAGATGTTGAATCTCAGCAAGCTGACTGCAGCTCAAAGCTCCAGCGACACTGTATTACATGGCAGGTCGAACCATGAAGTGTTGCTAACAAAGATGGAGCTGAACCTGGAAACAGGTGGCTCAAAGACGCAGGCATCCAGGAGAGTGGGTAGGTCTTCCTTTTTCTTCAGTGCCAAGGGTTCTCTTCTGCAGTATGTAATAGGCATTCATAAGCTATAACTGTATCATTGTGGTTTGGTGAACTCTATGTAAGATGACATAATGTGTCTCTGCTTCAGTAGAGGTAACGAATGCTGAACTGCTAAGCAAAAAAAGTTCTAATGCACAAATTCCATGAGCAGAAACAGTGCATCGTCTTGCATCGTGTTACTGTTGTGATTGTATAGTTTCATCCGTAGCTCTTGCTTGCTTTTTAACCTTGAATGTATGTTGCAAACAGTTCAGTTCTATTAGAAGGTGATGTGACTTCCTCTCATTTCACTTTTGTTCTTATAGGTTCGCAGGCAGCATATGGAGCGCTGTACAAGCTTTCTAGTGGAAGAGCTTGGGGTATTGGATCGTGCGCAAGCTGGGGACAGGATCTTTTTTGTATCTGCGAAAGAGGTTCTGAACGCACGAATCCAGAAGGCACAGGGAATGCCTGAAGGAGGTTTGGAGAAGCATGACTCAATTTGCATTTAGTTCTTTTCAAAACCATGATAAATGTCTGAAGGAAATGTTAAAGCAGTTAACTGGAAGCAAAGACCTGGCTTTTCTCTTTTTTCCATTGTCTGAGGGTGAATTGCTTGTCACTGAGATATTGTCGCTAAACATTTTTTCAGTATCTGTAATATCCAAAACGGACAGCGGCTGTTTTGTGCATTATTTGGACAGTACAGATAAAACAATGATGATGCTGGGTCAGGGATTAAATGGGTGATATTAGTAGGCTTGGTGTTCTTTAACAGCAAACACTGACTGAGGAGACTGCTTTAGTGTAATGGATTTGAAATTCAGCCTCGTGGGAATAACTGGAATGGGATCCTTGCCATTTAAATTGCATTCAAACAATGCAGAAATTAATTGCAGATAAAGTGTAATTGGAGGCAATCATATGCTTAAGAGTTAGTTGCTATGCCAGCTTTGTAATTTTAGCTCGCCAGTTCTCGTTTTAATGATAACAGTAGGCGATCTGATTGGTCAGCATGCCAGGATTCATACTAAAGTCTTGCAAGGGGCATACACTAAATTAACCAAATATTCCAGTTGAACATACTCTGTGGATCTCTTGCATTGGAACACTTTTGCCTGATTGTTAAAAGTTCAAAACCTGATAGAGTTGGTCATGTAAGGTGACAAGTTTACTTTCAGTAGTGTGCTGGCAGTAGTTCAGTTATCTCTTGTTGTTCAATGATGCTATTGTCTAAAAAGGAGTGTATGTCAGTTGACCTATTTGTTTTTATTTCAGGTGGTGCTCTGGCAGAGGGATTTCAAGTACGAATGATGGAGTTTCAAAACTTTGAAAGACGATTTGAGGTGATCAGAGTTCATATTTATTCCCAAGACCTCTCAAGGGGCATGTTCTTACTTCAAAATCATAACCTGGGAAAAGAAGAAGAAAATTGTGCTAAGGAGGAGGGAGGTTTGGGGTGTGCGCAGTATTGGTTTCAGATGTGGTGAGATTTTTCTCCGGCTGAGAGTAAATGTTTGCAAGGTTTCTAAGCAACTTTTCCTTTTACAGGAATGCATCTCTCAGTCTGCAGTGAAGACCAAGTTTGAGCAACACACAGTGAGAGCAAAGCAGATTGCAGAGGTCGTGCGTCGCGAGATGAACTCTGTGCATGTCGCTGCACAGGAACAAAGGTGAGATTCTGTGGAGAGGAATCTGTTGACTCTGATCGAGGTCTGCATGGTTTAAATAATGGCTTCTAGATATTCTGAATAGATTTATGAGTGAACGTTCTGCCTTGAACTGATGTGCATTCATTTACTAATATTCTAGTGTTGTGTGGAATATTAGAAACATTTATTTTTGGTGGTGGGTATGTGGTCTTAGTGTCATCTGAACAATCGGCTACTCCCTTTGCCCACCGTTTTAAATTTAAGTCACTGTAGTCATCTTGTACCTGTGCACTCAGTATTCCTCTCCTTTCTGTTTTTCCTTCTAGGGTACACTGTCTGGAGAAGCGAGCGGAATTACAAGATCACCTGGAGTTCATTGATAAACAGCTTGATTTGCTTACACAGGATTACAAGTTAAAGATCAAACAGATCACAGATGATGTGGAGAGACAGGTAAGAGGGTTTCAGAAACAAGGAGTAAGTGTATAAGTGTGTATATATATATATATATAATATATATTATATAATATGTCACAACAGGGGACGGCACCAATCGGTATGTTTACACAATTTTTGTATTTGATTTTTGCAGCATTTCAAAAGTGGTTCGTGCTCATAGATCTGGTTGACGCGTTTCAGCAAAAAAGCCTCCCTCTACTACACCAACAAGAGGTCATGGTTCAGAGTGTCTATTTAAAGGGAAACCTCCTTCCATTTCTTTAATCCCACCCCCAATTTAAAATCCATTTTAGACCTTCCTTTAATCTTTGAATTTTCGGTGAAGTACCCTTTGTGACCTCTACATGATTGTTGGAAAACAAACCTCATATGCAAACCTATTGACAAGATCAACTTGTATTGTCTATTCACATTCAGTTTTTTCGGGGTAAAGTACTCCCATCTCCAATTCTCTAGCAACAATAAATTTCATCTACAATTTTTTCAACATATTTCCTTGTAATCACCAATTAGTTGTAAAGTACTTTACAATATGAATTTACCATTTCTGCAGTATTTTTTCATAGCAGCATCTTACATACTACAAATTGCTGCCTATTACATCCGATCCGAACTCTATTGTGTTCTTTTTATCACATTCCTGAGATTAAACAGCAATTCCATTGTCTCTTAAATATGAGGCAATCAATAAAGTGCAAAAAATGTCTCCTCTCTACAAAAGTGCAAGCCGTGCCTAATTCCATTGCGTTTGTTAAATATCATTTTTTTAAAGCATTTTAAAATGCCTTCCATTACAGTATATTATCTCGGTCTTACCAGTATGTTATAAAGTGCATCTTATAGCAGCATTTTATCTCAATTTCCTCAGTTTATCATAAAATACATAATCTTTAAAGAGCATTTCCATGGCACCAACATATATGATATAAAATTATGTCAGGTATCTCAGATCTGATCTCTATTGTTTCCGTGCATTACCTGGCAGCCTATTTTCTTGGTCTCACCTGTTTGTTATATGGTGCATCTTATAGCAGCATATTCTTTCAATATCATCAGTGTGTTATAACCTGATCATTTCTAAAGTGCATTTGCATAGCAGCATCTTATATGATGTAAAGTCATTTCAGTTACATCAGCCCCTGTTCCTATTATAACCTTATATTATCCATTTGTTTAAGGCATCACACACAATCCACCTTGCTTTGAGGGTGGGTCAGGAAGTGGTAAACAAAATGAATACTACTACTAATTTGAGGGTTATTATGCACAAGGAGGATGAATAGAATTACCCTGAAGATTATAATCAAGGCTAGATTACAGTCATAGTCTGGGCGTCCGATAATCTTGATTAGCGAACACTCTGAGATGCTGAAGTATACGCAATGTATTTTGTTTACAGTACTTCCAATGTATTTCTTACCACACCTAAATTCTAGTATGTACACTACATGTGTGGGATTACAATGTATCAATTCATGAATTTGTTTTGTGTTACCATCTGATGTATTAAAGCTTGTCATATTTCGACCTATTTGGCATGCTTTGCACTTCTGGTATCTAAAAAAAAATACCCGGTTTCTTAAGCCAATTTTTTAATGAATTTCTTGTTTTTACAAAATGGCTTTGTCCAGCCTGTCACCTAGTGAGGCAGTCTTTTTGTATGTAATGTTGAGAAATTTTGACATTTCCTCCCTCAAATCTTCATCTTTTGTGAGAATATTTCAATAGGTGCACACCGTTTTTTTTTACTTATCTCTCTGCCTGATTAAAATCCATTATGTATCTTATGACTTAGTCATCCTCCACATTGTTCAAATTTTTTGGAGTCAATAAATCATCCCAGTCTTTGGATCTAGCTCTTGAAAAGCCATCCTTGAGCCCACTGATCGGATATCCTCGCCGTCTGAATCTCTCAAACATCTTCCGCCCCTTAGATTCAAATTCTTCTATTTCGGAGCAGTTCCTGCACACTCATAAAATTCCCTATATGGAACGCTTCATTTTAATGTATTTGGATGGGCACTGTTAGCAAATAAAATACTGTAACCGCTCGATGGCTTACGGTGTAATTTAGTGCACATTTTTTCTTTTTCAATATACACTTCAGTGTCCAAGAAGTAGATTTTTTTCATTGCTTATCTCATAGTGAATTGTAGTTTCAGAGGATTCTCAGTCAGTGATTTTAAGAAGTTTATTAACCCTTCCTCACCTCCTTCCCAAACTAAACACAAGTTATCAATGAAGCGTATGATGTAACAAAAGGCAGGGGAAAACGAGGATCAATTTTGATCCAGTAGTGCTTTGATTACCATTCAGAGAGAAGTGAATGGAAGGTCCGGCCGCAGTCGTAGCCCCAGATATGTAGACAACAAAAGAGATGACTGGGCTGTTCCTAGGGGAAGGAGAAAGGAGGGGGTTGGTCACAATGGTGAAGGGGCTAGTGCTCAATGGAGGACCATCCCTGGGTATCCAATTTGTTGGACTATCCGGACCCGGTGTGATGTGTAGGCAAAACTGGCCTGGACACAAGCAGTAGAAACCTTCACCCACTTGGCTTCTCCCTTGATGTCAGACCCACCGGGTACTGTTGACACCTTAGATCTCTAACCTTTAGGCAAGAGCAGTGTCAGACAGGTAGTACAAGTTATGTGCTGTATTATAACTGATACTATTTATTAGATCATGTTTTTGTAGATTGTAGTTTGTTATAAGGTCCTGAAGAATCGCAGTTAATATACGAAAAGCGAGAAACATGTCTACTACACCATTTGCACTTTAGCCTTGGTCACTCTGGGAAACCACAGTTCCCATGAGCACCGGCTACCCTTGATTTTACCTGTGGCAGAGGACCACCAGAATAAAATTGTTTTCCGGTACCTTGCGCCACATTTTATCTTCACCCACACTTTCTACTCTGTCCTGGCCCCTCACTCCCACTTCACCCATAGGCAGTTGGATAAAAGATCTCCGATAAAGAGCCCCTCTTTGAGGTGAGCCCGTTGGACATTGCACCGCCTACCCAATGAAAAGCATTGCCTATGATGAAGCATGACACTCGCAAGGGTGTGTGAGGCCATTATATCCAACAAATTGGATACCCAGGGATGGTCCTCCATTGAGCACTAGCCCCTTCACCCTTGTGACCAACCCCCTCCTTTCTCCTTCCCCTAGGAACAGCCCAGTCATCTCTTTTGTTGTCATCAATGAAGCATACCCATAGGATCACCTTCTCTAGGATCTCATTGTTGCCCCAGTATTGGAACTTTCATAGATTCCCATGCTTTTGTATCATTCCCCGTCGTCGGCATGGGAGTCTCGGTAACAACAATAACATAGAAGTAGGTACAAAAGAGAAAGAAAAAGGCCTAGGCCTCATTCCCTTTTGTAGCATATCCGCCTCTTTTTGTAAAAGAGACCAAACTTAGGCATCAGCCAATCAGAAGAGCCTCACCCCATAGAACCCTCCTGAAGGAACCTCAGAGCCTCAGATTTTCTACCGCACGTTGTGCTAGGGAGTCTCCTTTGAGCTCTGCTCAACTTCTACTCTTTAGGAAGTTTCTTCAAGGTTTTTTCTTCAGATTCTTTTCAGATTCTCTTCAGATTGTTAGCTGTTCCTTCCAGGATGTCTGACAAAGAGAAAAAGAAGGCTCTTTTCATGCCATGTTCCACCTGTGGTAAGAAAAGGCTGTTCATTGAGGATAAGCATAAAGACTGCATCTATTGCCTCTATCCTGACCACAAGGCTGCGGACTGTAAGATCTGTTGCACTTTTTCAACCAAGACCCTCGGGACCGTGAGGGTAGGCTTCTGACATGGCTCCAGAAATTGAAGTCCAGGAAGGATACTGTCTCCAGTGACAGTGATGACTCTGCGTCTAAGTCTTCATCAAGAAGGTCAGTCAAGAGGGGTAGGGGTTCCCCTGCTCCTTCTGTGGAACATCTTTCTAAGGCCTCAAAAAAGACCCCCAGAGAGTCTGAAAGCCAAGGTCTAGGCGAATCTCCTCACCTTGGTGAGAAGGAGAGGGTGGGACTATCTACGCCTTCAAAGGGTTTGAAGACTGATCCAGCCTTCAGAAAACCCTCTTCCCCAGCTTCGGGAAGGTCTGACAGGAGTTCCAAGTCGTCGTCGATGAAAGCGCCATCGACGGAGGCTCCGCCGCCTAAGAAAAGAAGTCTAAGCTGACACTGGTTCCGTCGACGGGCTCGTCCACGGGACAACCGACGACGACAGGATCGTCGACGACGGCTACAACATCGTCGTCGACGAGGATGTCGACGACGACAACGTCGACGACGATGACAACGTCGCCGAAGGAGTCGTCAACGAGAAGTTCGTCGACGGTGGTGACGACGACGGTGTCGTCGACGAGAGCCTTGACGACGACAACATTCACAACGTCGACGGCGGGGATGTCGACAGTCTCGTCGACGGCAGCGACTACGACGCCTATCTTGTCGTCGAGTGTCTCAGTGTCGACGAAGCATATTCCGTCGACGAAGCCGACGACGACGGTGTTTTCAGTTAGATTTTGGCATCGGAAAAGAGAATCACTATCTCAATAACCAGAATTACGCCGGACATGACTTCTCCAAGAAGGGTAACCCCCTTGCCACCATCACTCTTGTTGAATGAGGATGAGTCAGAGGAAGAGGATCAGGAATCATATGAATATGCTGACAGTCCCTCTCAACTTCTGGTAAAGTGCCAGGAGACGGATTCAGAAGGAGGGTATGACCAAGAGGGTGATTGTCATCCTCATCCTCATTCTTCCCAACCACATCAATCTTCGGATCAGGGCATGATTTCAGTTCCTTCTTCTTTCTTGCAAGAGTTACACCTGATGCTTCAGGATTACAAATCTAGAACAGCAAGGTCTACTCAGGCTCCAATTGTACAAACCGTTCCTGTCACGGCATCTACCTCAACAGCTGTTCCTGAGGTACCAGCTCAGGTGTCTCCTCCACCACAGACACCAATGCCAGAAGAGCCTTCCAGACCAGTAGACACCTATGATTATTCCTCGGATGAGGATCATGATTCAGACGATGGTGATCAAGCTGCTGAATGGAATGAATACAATATTCTGGACCCTCCATCTCCATGTCCGGACACGGTGGATTCCCCTCCGGCAGATATAGGCGGCTTCCATCAGTTAATGGAAAGAGCAGCTGGCAGATTTAAGTTGGCAATGCCTGCGGTGGCCACTGAGTGTTTCTTGTATGATTTCAAGGAACCTTATAGGAAGACGACAAGATCCATACCGATAGTGCAGCACCTGTGGGAGGAAGGCCTTAAGGCTATGAAGAACCCAGTGATGGTGGTCCCTGTGCTACCACGTCTTGATAAAAAGTACAAAGCACATGACGATGGGCCAGCGGCCTAAACGGGCCACCCGAGGCCGGATTCAGTTATCTCGCAAGCGGCGCAGAGGAAATCCCGCAACCCCTCTGCTCCCTTGACAACTCCTCCGGACAAGGACGGACAGAGATTGGATAATGCTGGTAAGAGATTCTCGTCGATGGCGAGTCTTATGGTGCGAGCTGCCAATGCCCTGGCGATATTGGGCAGATATGACCGCCAGCTTAGGTGTGATGTCGCTCCGTTCCTGGATCAGCTTCCTCCAGAATCGAAATCAGAGGCAAAAAAGATCTTACAAGAGGAGGAGGCGACCTCGATGGAGATCATTGACTGCGCGATGGACATTGCTACTACGGCGTTTCGCTCGTTATCTAGGGCTGCAGTTCTCCGTCGCCAGGGGTGGCTGAAGGCGACCTGGTTTCGACCTGAGATACAGAATAAGGTCCTAGATCTTCCTTTTGATGGGGAAGCACTATTCGGAAAGCTAATTGACGACACTCTCCAAGACATCAAGAAAGACACGGAGACCGCCAGATCTTTGGGTACACTTCAGTACCGCAAGACGCCTTTTAAAGGATCCAGAGGCAGAGGTACGAACTATAGAGGATCCTATCAGCAACAGCGATATTCATCTTATGGCTCAGGATCACAGCAATACCGTCGGCCTTATCAACAAAGGCAGGGCCAATCCTCCAATTACTCCAGGCCTTACAACAAGGGGAAACAGGCTCAACGGGAACGTGATACCTCCAAACGTCAATAGCGGCCTCCTGGCTCTTCCTACTGTGCCCTCCTCCAGGAAGTCCTCAGTTGGAGGCAGGGTATCCCAATACCTTCACAATTGGTCCAGGATAACATCAGACCGTTGGGTGCTCAACACCATTCGAAAGGGCCATACCTTAGAATTCACTCAAATCCCGCCATCCAAAGCCCCTACTACAGCCATTCCATGTAAACTCCTGCGTCTTCTGCGGCTCGAAGCACATCAGGTGCTCCTGAAAGGGGCAATAGAGCCAGTTCCTGCCGACCAAGAAGGACAAGGATTCTATTCCAGGTTCTTCCTGGTAAGGAAGACGCTAGAGAAATGGCGCCCCATTTTAGATCTCAGGGAGCTCAACACCTATCTCATCTCCCTGTCTTTCCGGATGGTCTCTCTTCAAGACCTCCTGCGGCTCATCAATCTGGGGGATTGCATGGCCACGCTCGATCTCGAAGATGCGTACTTTCATGTACCGATTCACCCAGCGCACAGAAGGTTCCTACGCTTTACGGTAGCCAAGAGCCATTTTCAATTCAGGGTTTTACCCTTTGGTCTTCGCTCAGCCCCGAGGATTTTCACGAAGGTGCTGGCGCCAGTAGCAGCTTTCCTGCGGAGGAATCATTTTCAAGTCTTTCCTTACCTGGACGACTGGTTGCTGAATGCCCCGTCCAGGAGAGCTGCGCAGGACGCGGTTCAGGCATGTACAAACCTGTTTCAAAATCTGGGTCTCACGTTAAACAGGGACAAATCGTCTCTGATTCCATCCAGAGAAGCACGTTTCCTGGGAGCAATCCTGAACTAAAAACTCTCAAAGGCTTTTCCAACTCTAGAAATATGAGAGAAACTGCAGTCCATGTCTCTGGACATACAAAGAAGAAGGTGTCTTTGAGTACGCCGCTACAAGTCTCTGCTGGGGGTAATGTCATCATGTATACACCTGATACCTCACTGCAGACTGCGCATGCGTCCTCTCCAAGAACAACTGGACATCCAGTGGACACAAGTTCACGGGTCATTTGACGACAAAGTAAACATCACTCCGTCAATGAAAAGAGCAGCCCCGGTTGTGGACAGACCAGAGAAACCTTTCCCAAGGTCTATCCTTCGTCAGTGATTCGTCTCCTCAGGTGGTGACAAAGGATGCGTCCTTGGAGGGCTGGGGAGCGGTGATGCAAGACCTGCATGTCAGTGGCCATTGGTCTCCTCACGATCGTCGACCCCACATCAATCTTTTGGAGCAATAAAACTGGCTCTGCAAGCCTTTCTCCCTCGCCTAAAAGATTCACAAGTGCTCATCAGGACGGACAACACCATGGCCAT
The DNA here is from genome assembly GCF_964261635.1 of Lissotriton helveticus. Lineage (NCBI taxonomy): Eukaryota > Metazoa > Chordata > Amphibia > Caudata > Salamandridae > Lissotriton > Lissotriton helveticus. Next base: position 274,889,601 of record NC_136065.1, on the reverse strand, counting down.
GCATTATGTGAACAAGGAGGGAGGAACCAGATCTCTCCTTTTGTCGCAGGAAGCTCAGGGGATCTGGGAATGGACGATCCTTCATGGAATGTCGCTGCAGGCAGAACACTTGCCAGGAGTTCTAAACGAAAATGCCGACAGATTGAGCAGGTTATCCTCGGTCAGTCACGAGTGGGAGCTGAACCAGCGGGTTCTGGAAGAGGTCTTTTACCAGTGGGGCAGACCAACAATAGATCTCTTTGCCACACAGACCAACAAGAAATGCCGGTCTTATGCAAGCAGACATCACCAACAAGGACCATTGGAAAATGCGCTTTCGATAGCCTGGTCGAGGACATTTGTCTACGCCTTTCCCCTCATTCCACTAGAGATTGATCAAGAAGATCAAAGTGGAACCATGCAGGATGATCCTAATAGCCCCTGCTTGGTCCAGACAGTTCTGGTACACGGAGCTCCATCTGCTATCACTAGCTCCTCCTCTTCCCTTGAGGGCTATTCCAGATCTCCTCACAATGTCCGAAGGACAGGTTTGGCATCCAGATCCACAGTCGTTACACCTGACAGCATGGCTCCTGAGCAACGAGAATTTATGAATCTCCCCATCTCAAACGAAATTAAGGAAGTCCTCTCCCAAGCGAGAGCTCCTTCCACAAACAGGACTTACCGCTTAAAATGGAAGAGATTTTGTATTTGGTGCAGGAGACAGAAAGTTGACCCCTTTACTTCTAAGCCTCATCAGCTTCTACCTTATCTCTTGTCCCTGGCTAAGTCGGGGCTGGCCCATTCTTCTATAAAGGTTCATTTGGCAGCTATTTCAAGATACAGACGATCGGAGTCAGGTCCTTCGTTGTGGTCTTCCAGAATTGTGAAACAATTTTTAAAAGGCTTGTTCCGGGTCTATCCACCAGTGAGGCCTCCGCCTCCTACTTGGCACCTAAATCTAGTCCTCACTCACCTCATGAAAAGCCCATTTGAACCGATTCATCGTTCAGAGATGAAGTTCCTTTCATGGAAATTGGCTCTCCTTCTTGCTCTCACATCGGCAAGACGTATTGGAGAATTGCAGTCTCTCACAAGACACTCCATTGAACTTTGGAACCTACTCGACACTACATCGCCGGACGTCGCCTTCCTCACAGAAACATGGATGAACGCCTCATCAGCGCCCGACATCGCCATAGCCATCCCGGACGCTTACAAGATCATCCGAAAAGACCGCACCAACCAAACAGGAGGAGGCATCGCCATCGTCCACAAGAACACCATCAGAATCACACCCAGCTCCGACGATAATTTCGCTACCGCCAAACACCTTCACTTCCAGATCCACACCGACCCTAGGACCACACTTAGAGGCACCCTCATATACAGACCACCAGGAACCCGTATACAATTCAGTGAAGACATCACTGACTTCATCAGCCCACATGCCCTCGCCTCCGAGAACTACATTCTACTAGGAGACCTCAACTTCCACCTGGAAAACATAAACAACAGCAATACCACCACCCTTCTGGACAACCTAGCCAATCTCGGACTCAAACAACTTGTTGACTCCCCCACCCATGTAGCCGGACATACGCTCGACCCAATCTTCACCTCCAACAAACACATTTCCTTCGATCGCACCACAGCTCTCCATTGGACGGACCACAGTTGTGTTCACTTCAGCTACAAAACCACCTCGACCCACAACCCCCCACAACCTATTCCTGGAAGAAACTGGAACAAAATCACCTCCGACCAACTCCTCACATCACTCAACCAAAACCCTCCCACCCTCTCATAGGACCCAAACCAAGCTGCCACCAAACTCAAACAATGGATCACTCACAGCGCTGACGAATTAGCACCTTTGAAAAACCACCAGATCAAATCAGGTAACAAAAAGGCCCCCTGGTTCAATGATGACCTTAAGAAATCCAAGAAGCTATGCCGTACTCTAGAGAAAACATGGAGAAAAAACCCAACCACCGACAACATGACCACCTTCAAAGCAGCCACCCGCAAACACCACCAACTGATTCGATCCACCAAGAAATCAGCATTCAAGGATCGACTCGACAACAACGCCCATAACAGCAAGGAACTCTTCAACATCGTGAAAGAATTCACCAACCCCACCGCAGCCTCAAACGACATTTCTCCCTCCCAAGACCTCTGCGATTCGTTATCCTCCTTCTTCTACAACAAAATTGCCGACATACATAACGGCTTCGAGAACATTTACAACGAACAACCCTCCCCACCCCCCTCTGAACCTACACCGCCCGCTAACAACCTCAGCGCCTGGAACCCAATCACCACTGAAGACACCATCCGCCTAATGAACTCCATCCATTCTGGCTCGCCAACCGACCCATGTCCTCACCACATCTTCAACAAAGCAGACTCCATCATCGCACCCCATCTCCGTGATGTCATCAACTGCTCCTTCAACTCTGCTACCTTCCCAGAAAGCTGGAAACACGCCGAACTCAGCGCCCTCCTAAAGAAACCCACAGCAGAACCCACTGAACTTAAGAACTACCGCCCCATACCCCTCCTCCCATTCCCTGCCAAAGTCATTGAGAAAGCCGTCAATAGCCAGCTCGCCACCTTCCTTGAATCCAACAACTCCCTCGATCCCTCTCAGTCCGGATTTCGAGCCAAACACAGCACTGAAACCGCCCTCATTGCAGCGACAGACGACATCCGAACACTACTGGACAACGGAGAAACAGTGGCCCTCATTCTACTCGACCTCTCCGCCGCTTTCGACACAGTCTGTCACAGCACCCTTATTCAACGTCTCAACAACATCGGCATACAAGGAAAAGCCTTGGACTGGATCATCTCGTTCCTCGCTGGGAGAACTCAGAGAGTCCGACTTCCCCCATTCAAATCAGAGGCCACCGAAGTCATCTGCGGTGTACCACAAGGATCATCACTCAGTCCCACCCTCTTCAACGTCTACATGAGTCCACTCGCACCCATCGCACGTCAACACAACCTTAACATCATGTCCTACGCTGACGACACCCGGTTGATCCTTTCCCTCACCAAAGACCCTAACACCGCCAAAACCAATCTCCACGAAGGCATGAAAGAAGTAGCCGAATGGATGAAAAACAGCCGCCTAAAACTTAACTCCGACAAAACGGAGGTGCTCATCCTAGGATCTTCCCCCTCTGCCTGGGACGACTCATGGTGGCCTTCGGCTCTGGGCACAGCACCCATACCCACTGACCACGCTCGTAACCTCGGCTTCATCCTGGACTCCTCACTCTCGATGACCAGACAAGTCAACGCAGTCTCATCCTCCTGCTTCAACATACTTCGTATGCTCAAAAAAAATCTTCCGTTGGATCCCCCCAGACAAGAAAGACTGTCACCCACGCACTGGTCACGAGTCGACTGGACTATGGAAACACACTATACGCCGGAATCACAGCCAAATTACAGAAAAAACTCCAACGCATTCAAAACGCATCAGCGAGACTCATTTTGGACATCCCTCGCCAAGATCACATTACCGGCCACCTAAAAGACCTCCACTGGCTTCCCGTCAACAAGAGAATAACGTTCCGTCTCCTCACCCACGCACACAAAGCCCTTTACAAACTAGGACCCGAATGCCTCAACACTCGACTGTCCTTCTACACACCCACCCGCCAACTAAGATCCTCCAATCAAGCCCTCGCCTCAGTTCCGCGTATCCAAAGATCCACCATGGGAGGTAGATCCTTCTCCTACTTGGCGGCCACTCCCCACTCACCTCCGCCTTACACAGAACCACATCTCCTTCAGAAAAGAACTTAAAACCTGGCTATTAGATAAATAATGACCCCCCCACCCCCCAAGCGCCTTGAGACCCTCTGGGTGAGTAGTGCCCTATATAAATTCCCGAACTTGAACTTGAACAATCCAAGAACCTGCAATTTAAAAGGAACACTGTTATTTTGAGAACTAACCCAAGGTTCATACCCAAGGTGCCCTCGGACTTCCACTTGAACGAGCCGGTTATTCTGAAGGCGTTCTTTCCTTACCCGGCTACACCAGCGGAGAAGTCACTACATTCTCTGGTCGTTCCACGATGTTTAAAATTCTATTTGGATCGTACCAAGAGATTTCGGAAATCCTCTCAGTGGTTTGTTGTCTTTGGTGGTCCAAGCAAGGGTCTCCCGCTGTCAATACAGGGGATTGCAAGATGGATTACAGGTGCCATTCTACATTGCCATACTGCAGCAGGTAAACCGCTGACTGGCAGGGTTCGGGCACATTCCACAAGATCAGTGGCATCTTCAACAGCCCTCTTCGCGGGGGTGCAGGTTAAAGATATTTGCAGAGCTGCTACCTGGAGCAGCGTCCACACCTTTACTAAGCATTACTGCTTGGACTTCTTACAGCAATAATAATAATATATTCCACATTTGTAAAGCGCACAATCACCCGTAAGGGTCTCTAGGCGCTGGGGGCCGTCGGGAAGATTAAGCGAGCTATTGCCCAGAGTCACATGGTGCTGGGCTAACCTGCCGCCGGGGCCGGGGATCGAACCCTGATCCCCAGATTCCAGCGTCAGTCACCCTGGCCACGGCGCCACACCTCTCCCACAGATACGGCAGTGGGCCAGGCTGTCCTGAGGAACCTATTGCAATAATTGGTGAGCTTTTCCTTTCTATCCCACCTTCCGTTATTTTGCACATTTTGTATCTTTGTCGTGTTGGCTATTGCAATGTTTTATGACGCAAAATGTGTTTTTTATTGCTAACTGCTTGCTACTCTGATACAAAAGCATGGGAATCTATGAAAGTTCCAATACTGGGGCAAGAAAACAAGTTACTTACCCGTAACTTTGGTTCCCCAGTATTGGTAACTTTCATGGATTCCCATGCGCCCACCCACCTCCCCGGGGAAAGCTCAGCCTTCAGCAGATATGGTGACTGTTACACAACGGTTACGAAAATCTGAGGCTCCGAGGTTCCTTCAGGAGGGTTCTATGGGGTGAGGCTCTTCTGATTGGCTGATGCCTAAGTTTGGTCTCTTTTACAAAAAGAGGCGGATATGCTACAAAAGGGAATGAGGCCTAGGCCTTTTTCTTTCTCTTTTGTACCTACTGCTATGTTATTGTTGTTACCGAGACTCCCATTCCGACGACGGGGAATGTTACAAAAGCATGGGAATCTATGAAAGTTACCAATACTGGGGAACCAAAGTTACAGGTAAGTAACTTGTTTTCTTCTTCTCAGTCCACACTGTCTCAGTTTCCCAGTATCCCATCTTTAGATTAGCATATGTTGCAGCTAAGGAAGTGCCCATTGCCATTCCTTCCTTCTGGAGATAAAACTTTTCATCAAAGAGGAAAACATTGTTCTTTAAACACAAATCCATGATCTCCATTATCATTTCTCTGTGCTCCAGGAGACTTAATGATCTGGAGCGTAGTGTTTACATGCTTCTGAGCCATCTTTGTGTGCGATTGATGTGTAAAGAGAAACCACATCCACTGTGGCCATGATGTAGTTCTCCTTCCAAGGTAGTATTCAATTTATACGATTCAAGAAATCCATGGAGTCCTGATGTATGAGGGAAGTTTTGCTACATAGGGGAATGCAAAGATTTCCACAAATCTTGAAGCATTTTCCAAGAGAGAGTCGCAATAGCTCACGATTGGACACCCTTGAGGATTGTCCAGTTGTAAGTAAGTAAATCGTTTATTGTGATGATTATTTAAAATCTTACAATATTACACATCTCAGACAAAAACTGTGTTCTTGAATAAAAACACAACATGTTATTTGTAAGTACTTAGGTTTCTAAAATAGGCATGACATCTAGTTTACTTTTGACTATCATTAAAAACTTTAAAAAAATAGCATTTAAAATAATGTCATTTGAGTTCATGCAATTAATCAAGGCCTGTCTACATGTCCTTATGACACGTGCTTTGAAGGGAAACTTTAGTGACGATTTCCTCTCCTGTAAAAGCATAGGGCAGGTACAGAGAAGATGAAGCATATCTTCCTCACCATAGTTACACAGTCTGCATTTCATTTGAGTTTTCGGTCTCTCCCACGGGGGAAGGTGACATAGGCCCGGCATAATTCCAAATCTGGCTTTAAGGAGAACCTGTTTGTTTTTTTCTGTCCATGGTGTTACCAGGTATTGTTGGATTTCCTTCTTTTTGTATCCATTAATTACCATCCATGCGTGTTTTCTTTTGGTGAGGATAGCTTTATTGTTTAAGATGGATAGATGATTTGTAGTTTTATTAATTATTTTCTTGAACGATGACTTATTTATATTGTTTTCCCATATTGGAGTGATTGCAAAATCCTTTATTGCTTCCCTAAGGTAGATCCACGCAGTAGAATTTGTGTCCTTATTTATTTCTCTCCATAAGAGTTGCGATATTTCATTTTGATGGTCATTTTTTATTTTATTCCATACTTTTATAAAGTGGCCTTGCCTTGCATATTGCTGGTTGGTCAGTCCGAACTCTAGCCTTACTTGGGCGGGGGACGCATTTGCTGGTAAATGGAATATTGCTCGGTAGGCTCTGGTTATGCTCTTATTCAGAGATTCGCTATCCTTGCCCATTATCGCTTCACTGCCATAAGTTATGGTCGGTAGGAGTTTTGCGGCAATTACATTCAGCAGGGGACCATAGGTTAGGCTGGGAAGTGACTTTTGCACAATTCTAAATGCTGCAGTTAGTGAGTTCGCTTTTCTATGAGTCTCAGTTTTTTGCAGTTGATAGCTACCGTTCGCATCAAATAGCAAACCCAGGTATTTATATACCTCTACTTGCTCCAGCTCCTTTGTATCCATAATCCATTTACTTTTATATCTTCTCTTGTTGTTTTTGGCCACTACCATAATCTTTGTTTTAGTCTCGTTTATGACCATCCCGTTCTCTTTTGAGTATGTTTGAGTCCGCATGATTAGACGTTGTAGTCCCACTTTGGTATGGCTCAATAGTATGACGTCATCCGCATACATCAAATTCGTGAGGCGTTTATCAGCTAGTTTCGGAGGATGCGCATTCTCCTCATCCAGTATTCCCGTTAGGTCTGCAAGAAACAAATTAAAAAGTAGGGGGGCTAAAACACAGCCTTGTTTCAGGCCTTCCTTTGCTGGAATCTCCTTTGATAGTGTTCGTCCGTCCCCCATCCTCACACTTACCCATGTCTCTGTATATAAAAGTCGAATCAGCTTGAGGAGGGAGAGTGGAATATCCCTTTTTTCCAATTTATTCCACAGTTGTTTTTGGACTTTTGGTAGCGTATATAGTGTTGGAGTAATCGGATGTTCCTTTTCAGGTCTCGGCCTGACGTCAGCAGCGCATGCGCTGTTCTTGTCGTATGAGACTTCTTGGAATTGATACGATTCCAGAAGCCTCGTCCCCGCCCTGCCTTCAGCTTTCATTCGTGCACGTCCTTTGGCGTCACAAATTATGCCTAAGGCAGTGCAATGATTTCACTGAAGGCATGCCAATCATTCCTTGTTGCCACCCTGCCTCGTTTTAGGCACGCCCACCGGGATTGGATCGTTTATGGGCGGATTTGCACTCTTTGCCTTAAAGGACTCGAAGCACTTTTCTTTTCTCATTTGCAGCGCCATCCACATGCTTGTAATGGCCGCTGACAGCCTCTCCTGCTTCTGCCCACTCTCGCAAAAAGTGGAATTCTGCTGCATCATCAACGCACCTCATCTCTCTGGTGTTTAGCTTTTTAAAGCAATCTATTCATGCATTAATTTGCGCATTATGTTGAGCTGACGAGTATATTCCGTGTGAGGCTGGGTTGGACTACAGCTCTAGAGGCAGAGAACCAGGTCAGCAGAGCTGCTGTAGAGTCAGAGAAACCAGGTCAGCAGAGCTGCTTTAGAGCCAGAGAATCAGGTCAGCAGAGCTGCTCTAGAGGCAGAGAACCAGGTCAGCAGAGCTGCTTTAGAGCCAGAGAACCAGGTCATCAGAGCTGCTCTACAGCCAGAGAACCCGGTCAGCAGAGCTGCTTTAGAGCCATAGAACCAGGTCAGCAGAGCTGTTGTAGAGCCAGGGAACCAGGCCAGCAGAGCTGCTCTAGAGCCATAGAACCAGGTCAACAGAGCTGCTCTAGAGCCAGAGAATCAGGTAAGCAGAGCTGCTGTAGAGCCAGAGAACCAGGTCAGCAGAGCTGTTCTAGAGTCAAGAACCAGGTCAACAGAGCTGCTCTAGAGCCAGAGAATCAGGTCAGCAGAGCTGCTTTAGAGCTAGAGAACCAGCTGCCTTCGAGGGAGAGAACCGGGTCAGCAGAGCTGCTCTAGAGCCAGAGAACCAGGTCAGCAGAGCTGCTTTAGAGCCAGAGACCCAGGTCAGCAGAGCTGCTTTAGAGCTAGAGAACCAGGTCTGCCGAGCTGCTCTAGAGCGAGAGTACCAGATCAGCAGAGCTGCTCTAGAGCCTAAGAACCAGGTCAGCAGAGCTGCTGTAGAGTCAGAGAACCAGGTCAGCAGAGCTGCTTTAGAGGGAGAGAACCAGGTCAACAGCTGCTTTAGAGGGAGAGAACCAGTTCAGCAGAGCTGCTTTAGAGCCATAGAACCAGGTCAGCAGAGCTGCTCTAGAGCCTAAGAGCTAGGTCAGCAGAGCTACTTTAGAGGGAGAGAACCAGGTCAACAGCTGCTTTAGAGGGAGAGAACCATGTCAGCAGAGCTGCTTTAGAGGGAGAGAACCAGGTCAACAGAGCTGCTTTAGAGGGAGAGAACCAGGTCAGCGGAGCTGCTTTAGAGGGAGAGAACCAGGTCAGCAGAGCTGCTTGAGAGAGGGAGAACCAGGTCGGCAGAGCTGCTTTAGAGGTAGAGAACCAGGTCAGCAGAGCTGCTTTAGAGCCAGAGAACCAGGTCAGCAGAGCTGCTCTAGAGCCTAAGATCCAGGTCAGCAGAGCTGCTCTAGAGGCAGAGAACCATGTCAGCAGAGCTGCTGTAGAGCCAGAGAAACCAGGTCAGCAGAGCTGCTTTAGAGCCAGAGAAACCAGATCAGCAGAGCTGCTTTAGAGGGAGAGAACCAGGTCAGCAGAGCTGCTCTAGAGCCTAACAACCAGGTCAGCAGCGCTGCTTTAGAGCCAGAGAACCAGGTCAGCAGAGCTGCTTTAGAGCCAGAGAACCAGGTCAGCAGAGCTGCTTTAGATCCAGAGAACCATGTCAGCAGAGCTGCTTTAGATCCAGAGAACCAGGTCAGCAGAGCTGCTTTAGAGCCAGAGAACCAGATCTGCAGAGCTGCTCTAGAGCCAGAGAACCAGGTCAGGAGAGCTGCTTTAGAGCCAGAGAACCAGGTCAGCAAAGCTGTTGTAGAGCCAGAGAACCAGGTCAGCAGAGCTGCTCTAGAGCCTGAGACTAGATCTGCAGAGCTGCTCTAGAGCCAGAGAACCAGGTCAGCAGAGCTGCTGTAGAGCCAGAGGAACCAGGTCAGCCGAGCTGCTTTAGAGCCAGAGAACCAAGTCAGCAGAGCTGCTCTAGCTGACACTGACTGACTGACACTGACTGACTGACTGACTGACACTGACTGACTGACACTGACTGACACTGACTGACTGACACTGTCTGAATGACACTGACTGACTGACTGACTCTGACTGACTCTGACTGACTGATGACACTGTCTGAATGACATTGACTGACACAGACTGACACTACCTGACTGACTGACACTACCTGACTGACTGACACTACCTGACTGACTGACACTACCTGACTGACTGACACTACCTGACTGACTGACACTACCTGACTGACTGACACTGCCTCACTGACTGAATCTGACTGACTGAATCTCACTGACTGAATCTGACTGACTGAATCTGACTGACTGACTCTAACTGACTGACTGACTGACACTGAATGACGCTGACTGACTGACACTGAATGACGCTGACTGACTGACACTGAATGACGCTGACTGACTGACACTGAATGACGCTGACTGACTGACACTGAATGACACTGACTGACTGACACTGAATGACACTGACTGACACTGAATGACATTGACTGACACTGACTGACACTGACTGACTGACTGACACTGACTGACTGACTGAATGACATTGACTGACTCTGACTGACGCAGACTGACATTGACTGACTGACATTGACTGACTGACATTGACTGACTGACATTGACTGACTGACATTGACTGACTGACATTGACTGACTAACAATGACTGACTGACAATGACTGACTCTGATTTACACTGACTGACTTACTCTGACTGACTTACTCTGACTGACTTACTCTGACTGACTTACTCTGACTGACTTACTCTGACTGACTGACTCTGACTGACTGACTCTGACTGACTGACTCTGACTGACTCTGACTTACTGACTCTGACTGACACTGACTGACACTGACTGTGAGAAGTTGGCCTGATGTGCAGTGTTCACTATTCTAGTGATCACTATATATCAGTCCAAACAACCCTTATTGATGATTGGTTGTAAGTCAACCTTATAGACCAGCTATCCTAGTAGCATGGATACGAGCAGTCTAAGGCTAAGACTCTAGAGGGCGTGTTAAGCCAGCTGTTTTACCATCACATTACCCCTTGAACACCCAGTGAAAGGACACCACACAAGTTGTTATGAAAATAAACAGTGTATTTATTTATAACAAGACTACCCTGGCTCTTTATGAGACAGGGAGCTAAGCACACAACAAAACTCTTACGAAAATACTTAAGTTAGCACGTTATACACAAATGCCCGAGGGGCACGAAAAACCATATACTTTAAAAGTGGAATGCGAATTACTAGCAGGTAAGTAACAGTTCTAATAGGCTTTGGAATCGCTAGGACTGGACTAAGGAATCGTTAGATTACTACTAGGAGGCCCAGGGGACTCGGGTGCAGAGTGTGCACTCTCACGCGGGATGCGGGACAAAGTCTATGGAAGCTAGAATTCACAAAGTTAGTGTTCACGGGCGAACCCGACCTGGTAGGGAGAAAACGACAGTGGATCCTGACCCTTGGATAGTGAGGCTATGCTGGGACACCAAAGTGCCGAAGTTACCTAGCCCAGGGGCTGCAGCTGCATAGGTCTGAAAAGACGTCGGGGATCTCGTTGCCGGACCAGGAGCCTGGAAGGAAGAAGTTGCTGGCAGGCGACCAGTGAAGAAAAGTTCGATGGATCCAAGCCTGGATCAAGGAAGAAGAAAACCTGAAAGCAGAGGGGACCAAGTTCTTGAATCACTAGCCAGTGATTAAGTGGGCACCAGGATGGCACCGGGCGAAGTCACCGCAGTCAGGTGAGTGGGCGCTGCTGGGCTCTGCAGTCTCTCGGACCAGGAGGCGTTGTCGGCGACCAGGATGGAGGGGCGAGCTGTCCCACGAAGGTTCTTGCTGTCGACGTCGCTGGACCCAGGATTGGGCAACAAGTCTTGGCAAATGCAAGGCCCACGCGGTGGACCTAAAATGGCGTCTTGGGTGGACCAGGAGGGTCCAGGGTACTTCTCCGATGGAGGGACGCAAGGGCCAGTCTGGAGCAACCAGACCAGCAGCAGAAATGTCGTCGGGCGTCGTCAGGAAGGCCACAAGCCAGCGGGCTAGTAGCCAAACAACGCAGTGAGCAGTAAAAAGCAGAAGGGCCCCACGCAGATCGTGGAGATGCTGGGGGGCTGCTCTTCGGTGCTGGAGCTGCTCAGGGTGGGGGCTTCTCGGACCCCAAAGCACTCACCAGGAATTCACTCGGCGGGCTTGTTGTTCAGAAGTCGTGCAGTCTTGAAGATGGCCGGTCCCTCGAGGTCTCGTCACACCCACGAATCTCAGCGTGACTGATGATGTAGGTAGAGGTCAGAGGTGCCAGGGAAGCCGGTTCTCGTCGAGCTGGGCAGTCGGATTCCGGAGGAAGGACTTGCAGCAGACCGCAGTGTTCTGTAGATGGTGCCTGCGGATGCAGGGTGACTACTCCTTAGTCACAAGGGAGAAATCTTAGGAAGAAGTCTTGAGTTCCTTTCGTGGAAAGTAGTTTCAGGATTCAAAGATGATCTGATTTGGAAGGGGGCCAGTCTCTACCTTTATCCTGTAAAAAGGGGCTGGCACGCGACTAAGTCCTGCCCTATGGGTGGGACTAGGAGGGGGGTGGTTACACCCACTTCCTTGGCGGGCTTTTCCCCAGCACAGGGTCTGGAGTGACCCTGGAACTGGTTCCAGCCAGCCTATGCACAGTGAGCACCGGGGTGCCACGTGCAGTCACCTTCCTCTAAAGCCCTGCCTACCTACAATACACAAAACCCTGTCTGGGACGGTGCTGGCACCGCCCCTGGCAGGAAACCCTTTGTCCTTATCTCCTGCTCTGGGAGGACTCCCAGCAGCAGGAGGGCAGACTTGTGTCTCGGTGGCAGCATCCATTTTGTGGATGCTAAGGCTCTGTCTGACTTTTAACCGGGTTATAGGTTACATGCATGTCGTGTCCCTCTAGAAGGGTGGAATGCTAACCCCGTCGCCAGAATTGGCGAGGGGTTAGTATTCCAATTCGTATGACACCTTACTCGACATGTTTGGATAAAGCGATACCAGAGTTGGCATTTAACCGCGAGGATTATAATGCACTTAAGAGTATATGGTATGCGATATCATGGAAACGGCTAAGGGATGGGTCCCGAAAGCCGCAGACAGGCTCAGCTCATGCCAGAGCACCATCTCACACGATTCCAAGCACTCTGCCTTCAGGATTGTTAAGGCCTGCCATAGGAGTGACTGATAGGAGATCTGTGTGTCCATTTTAGGGTTAGATATAGGTATACTATATCTAAAGCAAAGGGTGAGTACACCACCTTGCCCCAGCTGTCGTGCAGCCAGTTGTGTCAGTTTTAGTTAGTCAATCCAGGGGTGGCACAAGACATGCTTCAGCCCCTGGGAGACTTCTGGGTGCACCTCAGCCCTGGGTACAGGGACTTGGAGAGGGCCCAGTGCCAATTCAGTACCTGAGTACAATTTGGATAGAGAGAACAGCTAGGCTGTGGGTCTGATTAGCAGGCCCACAGCCAGGGAAAGTCGTAAACCAGTGCTGCAAAAAGCAAAAAATCTGGGTGATCATAGGATTGCAGACCCTACTCTCCTACATGACCCCCCCCCAAACTTTGGGACAATAAACTAACCTTGACCAGGTGAGTCTTCTTGCTCTAAGTGGAAATACCTGGAGAGCCCATCAGCATTGCTGTGATCAGTCCCAGGTCTATGCTCCACTGTAAAATCCATCCCCTGTAGGGAAATGGACCACCTAAGCAGTTTGGGGTTTTCACCCTTCATCTGATTTAGCCACAAGAGGGGCTTATGGTCTGTCTGAATGGTGAAGTGAGTGCCAAACAAGTAGGCCCTCAGCTTCTTCAGGGCCCAGACCACAGCAAAGGCCTCCCTCTCAATAGCTGACCAATTTTTCTCTCTGGGTGTCAACCTTCTACTAATGAAAGCAATAGGCTGATCATTACCATCAAAATTCAGTTGAGACAGAACAGCTCCCACACCCAACTCAGAAGCATCTGTTTGGACAATGAATGGCTTGGAGTAATCTGGACTCTTGAGGATAGGTGCTGTGCACATGGCCTGCTTTAGGTCATTGAATGCTTTCTGACAGCTTGCTGTCCACTGAACTTTCTTTGGCATCTTCTTGCTTGTCAGGTCATTAAGGGGGGTCACTATGGACCCATAATTTCTGACAAACTTCCTATAGTACCCAGTCAGGCCCAAGAAAGCTCGAACCTGAGTCTGGGTGATTGGAGGAGTCCAGTCCTTGATGGCCTGTATCTTACTCTCCAGTGGCTGAACCTGGCCTCCACCTACAAGGTGGCCCAGGTATACAACCTGTGTCTGCCCTATCTGGCACTTTGTGGCCTTGATAGTGAGGCCTGCCTTTTGCAGGGCCTCTAACACTTTCCTCAGGTGGACCAGGTGATCCTCCCAGGTGGAGCTAAAGACAGCAATATCGTCCAGATATGCTGCACAGAAGTCATCCAGCCCAGTGAGGACTTGATTCACCAACCTTTGGAAGGTGGCAGGTGCATTTTTCAGTCCAAAGGGCATTACCACAAATTGATAATGCCCTCCAGGGGTAGAAAATGCTGTCTTGGGTTTGGCTTCCTCAGCTAACCTGATTTGCCAATACCCAGCTGTCAAATCAAATGTGCTTAAGAAGTTGGCAGAAGCCAATCTATCTATAAGCTCATCTGCTCTTGGTATTGGGTGGGCATCAGTCTTAGTGACTGCATTGAGGCCTCTGTAGTCTACGCAAAACCTCATCTCTCTCTTACCACCCTGGGTGTGAGGCTTTGGCACTAGAACTACTGGGCTAGCCCAAGGGCTATCTGAGGGCTCAATGACTCCCAGTTCCAACATTTTCTGCACTTCAGTTTTGATGCAGTCTCTAACATGATCAGGCTGTCTGTAGATTTTACTCTTGACAGGCAGACTGTCTCCAGTGTCAACCTCATGGGTACACCAATCAGTTTGGCTGGGTGTCAGAGAGAACATATGTCTGAAGGATTGCAGAACTTGCCTGCAATCCTGTTGCTGATGTTCAGTGAGGCTGCCACAAAAGACAACACCATCAACTGACCCATCATCAGGATTCTGAGTGAGCAGGTCTGGGAGAGGGTCACTCTCTTCCTCCTGTCCCTCATCTGTGGCCATGAGCAAGCTCATGTCCTTCCTGTCAACATATGCCTTGAGCCTGTTAACATGGAGCACTCTGAGAGGGCTCCTGGGAGTTCCAAGGTCCACCAAGTAGGTAACCTCTCCCTTTTGCTCAATGATGGTGTGGGGCCCAGACCATTTGTCTTTCAGAGCTGCTGGGGCCACTGGCTCCAGCACCCACACCTTCTGTCCTGGCTGGTACACAGTCAGAACAGCCTTTTGGTCATGCCAAGCTTTTTGAAGTTCTTGGCTGGCCTCAAGGTTTTTAGATGCCTTTTCCATATACTCAGCCATCCTGGAGCGGAGACCAAGTACATAGTCCACTATGTTGGTTGCAGGCTTTTTGAGAGGTCTCTCCCATCCTTCCTTCACCAAACACAGGGGTCCTCTTACAGGATGCCCATACAGAAGCTCAAAAGGGCTGTAGCCAACCCCCTTCTGTGGGACCTCTCTGTAAGCAAACAAGAGGCAGGGGATCAGGACATCCCATCTTCTCCTAAGAGGTTCAGGTAGTCCATGAATCATCCCTTTCAGGGTCCTGTTGAATCTCTCAACAAGCCCATTGCATTGTGGATGATAGGGTGTGGTGAACTTGTAGTTCACACCACACTCTTTCCACATGGCAGTCAGATATCCTGACATGAAGTTTGTACCTCTGTCAGAAACGACCTCCTTAGGGAAACCCACTCTGGAGAACACTCCAACTAGGGCTCTTGCCACTACAGGGGCTGTAGTGGTCCTAAGGGGAATAGCCTCAGGATACCTGGTGGCATGGTCCACCACCACCAGTATAAACTTGTGTCCTGATGCTGTCTGGGGTTCCATTGGACCAACAATGTCAATCCCCACTCTTTCAAAGGGAACCCCCACCACAGGTAGTGGTATGAGGGGGGCCTTTGTTGTGCCACCTGACTTACCACTGGCTTGGCAAGTGACACAGGAGCGACAAAACTCCTTGGTATTCTCATTCATATGGGGCCAGTGAAAGTGTGAGACAAGCCTGTCCCACGTCTTTGTCTGACCTAAGTGACCTGCAAGGGGAATCTCATGGGCCAAGGTGAGAAGGAAACCTCTCAGAGACAAGGGGATGACCAGCCTCCTGGTTGCACCAGGCTTGGGGTCTCTTGACTCAGAGTACAGGAGTCCATCTTCCCAGTATACCCTGTGGGCACCTGTGGCATTCCCTGCAGCCTCAGCAGCAGCCTGCTGTCTGAGGGGTTCAAGGGAAGGGCAGCTCAACTGTTCCTTCCCCAGGTCTGCTCTGGAGGGTCCCCCCGAGCCCAGAAACTCAACTTGATCAAGTTCAAGCTCTTTAGGCTCAGTTTCCCTCAGCTCTTCCAGATCAGCCTCCTCAGAGACTTGATCCTCAACCTGGGGCAAGGGGGAAGGCAAAGCCTTACCCTTACTGCTCTTCTTCTTGGAAGGTGTCTGGTCCATCATTTCAGGATCCAGCACCTGTTCAGTGGGGCATTTTCTGGCCTGTGACCTAGTCACAGCAAGCACATGTGCTGGCAAGCCTAACATCTCCATGTGAGTCCTCTGCTCCACTTCTGACCATTGTGATGACTCCAAATCATTGCCCAACAAACAATCAACTGGGAGGTCTGAACTGACTACAACTTTCTTTTGTCCCTTCACTCCACCCCAGGAGAAAGCCACAATTGCCACACTATGACTAGTAGTGACATTGCTGGCATTGGTCACCAGGAAATCAGTACCTGGCATGATCTGTCCAGGGTCCACAAAGTTAGGTGTCACCATGGTGACACTGGCACAAGTGTCCCTATAGGCCTGAGCCATTTTGCCATTTATCAAAGGTGTCTGCCTGTATTCGCCCAAAGTATTGGGACTTATTTCAGGGGACATATCCATATCCCCTGTACAGACAAGGACAGCCTGAGTGAGTGTGCCAACTAAGTTGTCAGACCCCTCAGTACCCAAGGTTAACCCAACTAATGCCTTGGGAGGTGCACTACCACTACTGACTGTACTAGGGGGTGCAGTTGCCTTAGGGGCTGTAGTGGCAGGAGTTTGTCCTCCTCTTTTGGTGCACTCACTAAACCAGTGAGATTTACTTTTACAGTACTGGCACCACCTTTTTGACTGGCCTTCTTGAGTCTTCTTCTTCTGGGAAGCCTGACCCCCACCCTCTTTGGTTTGTTGGGGACCTGGTGAAGACTTCTGGTCATTTTGCTCATTCTTAACATTACCCTTCTGGTCTGCTTTCTTCTGACCACCCTGGTTCTGGTTCTGCTTGATCCTTGTCCTGACCCATTTGTCTGCCTTCTTTCCCAATTCTTGGGGAGAGGTCAGATCTGAATCAACAAGGTGCTGGTGCAGCAACTGGTTCTGACAATTGTTCAAAATTTGTTCTCTCATCATTAGATTATACAATCCTGTGTAATCTGTAACCTTGCTACCCAGCAACCAGCCCTCCAAAGCCTTAGTGGCACAATCCACAAAATCAGACCAGTCCTGCGACTGAGTTTTCTGGGTGTCTCTGAACAGCAACCTGTACTGCTCAGTGGTTAAACCAAACCCATCAACCAGTGTATTCTTCAGGACCTGGTAATTGTTAGCATCCTCCACTCTTGTAGTGAGGAGCTTATCTCTACCTTTACCATCAAAGGAGAGCCACAGTATAGCTGCCCACTGACTCTGGGGAATGCCCTGCACAGTGCAGGCCCTCTCCAGAGCAGCCATCCATTTCTGGATATCATCCCCATGCTTAAAGGGGGGCACTATTTTAGTCAGGTGTTTAGTATCTAAACCCTTCTCTCTATCTCTTGGGAGATTGCTGCCACCAGTGGGTGCTAACCCACTTATCTGCTGCTCTCTAGCAAAGGCAAGCTTCTCTTTGGCCAGGGCAAGTTCTTCCCTTTCAATCCTCAGTTCAGCTTGTCTCATCCTAGCTTCATGCTCCCTTCTCTGAGGGGAAGTGAATCTCCTCTGTGGAGGATTCCTTCTCCCCTGAGAAGAGGCATTAGAGTGCAGAGATCTATTGGAGTCCCTAGAAAGAGATCTATCTCTCCTAACTCCAAGGTTAGGCCCACCTCGGGTTAGTACTGGGGGTCCCCCAGATCCTAGCCCAAGTAAGTCTAAGTTGGTCCTAGTTAGCCTTCTGACTACCTCAAGACCTTTGTCTACCTCATCCCCAGAGAGTTCCTCCTGATCCCCCTCCTCAACTGCTGAATCAGTGTTGGGGAGGTCTGGATCCCCAGAGGTTCCCTCTAAGGCTGGCATGTTCTCATGTAACTGAGAAAGCTTTCTGGCATCATATGTCTCTAAGAGACCTATCAGAAAGGGAATGGTGGGGTTAGACCCCTGCTTCAGTTTTCTGGAGACACAGATTTGTCTCATCTCCTGGAAACTGAGAGCTGCATATCTTGAAGTGACCTGTGGAGGGTCAACACTGACCAGGGGAGTCTCAGTAGATTCTCCCTGGGTAGACATGCTTTTCTAGTGAGGTGTAAGTGGTGCACTTACCTACACTATATGTTTGCCTACTGATCCCTTGCTAGAGTTGTAGTTTAGGGTGTGCTAGGCCCTAGGAGCTACAACAGCTGGTTCAGTAGAACTCAGAGTATTCTAAGCTAAGTTATATGTACCTTTAGTACTTATGTGATCTTTCACAAGATATTCTTAGGGCATGTGTGGTAAAACAACAGCAAGCTCAAATCCCAACCGCTGCTCACCAATGTGAGAAGTTGGCCTGATGTGCAGTGTTCACTATTCTAGTGATCACTATATATCAGTCCAAACAACCCTTATTGATGATTGGTTGTAAGTCAACCTTATAGACCAGCTATCCTAGTAGCATGGATACGAGCAGTCTAAGGCTAAGACTCTAGAGGGCGTGTTAAGCCAGCTGTTTTACCATCACATTACCCCTTGAACACCCAGTGAAAGGACACCACACAAGTTGTTATGAAAATAAACAGTGTATTTATTTATAACAAGACTACCCTGGCTCTTTATGAGACAGGGAGCTAAGCACACAACAAAACTCTTACGAAAATACTTAAGTTAGCACGTTATACACAAATGCCCGAGGGGCACGAAAAACCATATACTTTAAAAGTGGAATGCGAATTACTAGCAGGTAAGTAACAGTTCTAATAGGCTTTGGAATCGCTAGGACTGGACTAGGGAATCGTTAGATTACTACTAGGAGGCCCAGGGGACTCGGGTGCAGAGTGTGCACTCTCACGCGGGATGCGGGACAAAGTCTATGGAAGCTAGAATTCACAAAGTTAGTGTTCACGGGCGAACCCGACCTGGTAGGGAGAAAACGACAGTGGATCCTGACCCTTGGATAGTGAGGCTATGCTGGGACACCAAAGTGCCGAAGTTACCTAGCCCAGGGGCTGCAGCTGCATAGGTCTGAAAAGACGTCGGGGATCTCGTTGCCGGACCAGGAGCCTGGAAGGAAGAAGTTGCTGGCAGGCGACCAGTGAAGAAAAGTTCGATGGATCCAAGCCTGGATCAAGGAAGAAGAAAACCTGAAAGCAGAGGGGACCAAGTTCTTGAATCACTAGCCAGTGATTAAGTGGGCACCAGGATGGCACCGGGCGAAGTCACCGCAGTCAGGTGAGTGGGCGCTGCTGGGCTCTGCAGTCTCTCGGACCAGGAGGCGTTGTCGGCGACCAGGATGGAGGGGCGAGCTGTCCCACGAAGGTTCTTGCTGTCGACGTCGCTGGACCCAGGATTGGGCAACAAGTCTTGGCAAATGCAAGGCCCACGCGGTGGACCTAAAATGGCGTCTTGGGTGGACCAGGAGGGTCCAGGGTACTTCTCCGATGGAGGGACGCAAGGGCCAGTCTGGAGCAACCAGACCAGCAGCAGAAATGTCGTCGGGCGTCGTCAGGAAGGCCACAAGCCAGCGGGCTAGTAGCCAAACAACGCGGTGAGCAGTAAAAAGCAGAAGGGCCCCACGCAGATCGTGGAGATGCTGGGGGGCTGCTCTTCGGTGCTGGAGCTGCTCAGGGTGGGGGCTTCTCGGACCCCAAAGCACTCACCAGGAATTCACTCGGCGGGCTTGTTGTTCAGAAGTCGTGCAGTCTTGAAGATGGCCGGTCCCTCGAGGTCTCGTCACACCCACGAATCTCAGCGTGACTGATGATGTAGGTAGAGGTCAGAGGTGCCAGGGAAGCCGGTTCTCGTCGAGCTGGGCAGTCGGATTCCGGAGGAAGGACTTGCAGCAGACCGCAGTGTTCTGTAGATGGTGCCTGCGGATGCAGGGTGACTACTCCTTAGTCACAAGGGAGAAATCTTAGGAAGAAGTCTTGAGTTCCTTTCGTGGAAAGTAGTTTCAGGATTCAAAGATGATCTGATTTGGAAGGGGGCCAGTCTCTACCTTTATCCTGTAAAAAGGGGCTGGCACGCAACTAAGTCCTGCCCTATGGGTGGGACTAGGAGGGGGGTGGTTACACCCACTTCCTTGGCGGGCTTTTCCCCAGCACAGGGTCTGGAGTGACCCTGGAACTGGTTCCAGCCAGCCTATGCACAGTGAGCACCGGGGTGCCACGTGCAGTCACCTTCCTCTAAAGCCCTGCCTACCTACAATACACAAAACCCTGTCTGGGACGGTGCTGGCACCGCCCCTGGCAGGAAACCCTTTGTCCTTATCTCCTGCTCTGGGAGGACTCCCAGCAGCAGGAGGGCAGACTTGTGTCTCGGTGGCAGCATCCATTTTGTGGATGCTAAGGCTCTGTCTGACTTTTAACCGGGTTATAGGTTACATGCATGTCGTGTCCCTCTAGAAGGGTGGAATGCTAACCCCGTCGCCAGAATTGGCGAGTGGTTAGTATTCCAATTCGTATGACACCTTACTCGACATGTTTGGATAAAGCGATACCAGAGTTGGCATTTAACCGCGAGGATTATAATGCACTTAAGAGTATATGGTATGCGATATCATGGAAACGGCTAAGGGATGGGTCCCGAAAGCCGCAGACAGGCTCAGCTCATGCCAGAGCACCATCTCACACGATTCCAAGCACTCTGCCTTCAGGATTGTTAAGGCCTGCCATAGGAGTGACTGATAGGAGATCTGTGTGTCCATTTTAGGGTTAGATATAGGTATACTATATCTAAAGCAAAGGGTGAGTACACCACCTTGCCCCAGCTGTCGTGCAGCCAGTTGTGTCAGTTTTAGTTAGTCAATCCAGGGGTGGCACAAGACATGCTTCAGCCCCTGGGAGACTTCTGGGTGCACCTCAGCCCTGGGTACAGGGACTTGGAGAGGGCCCAGTGCCAATTCAGTACCTGAGTACAATTTGGATAGAGAGAACAGCTAGGCTGTGGGTCTGATTAGCAGGCCCACAGCCAGGGAAAGTCGTAAACCAGTGCAGCAAAAAGCAAAAAATCTGGGTGATCATAGGATTGCAGACCCTACTCTCCTACACTGACTGACTGACTAACATTGACTGAAACTGAATGACACTGACTGAATGACACATGACTGACTGAGACTGACTGACACTGGTTGACTGACACTGATTGACTGACTGACACTGATTGAATGACTAACTGACACTGACTGACTGACACTGACGGGCTCTGACTGACACTGACTGACTGACTCTGACTGACACTGACTGACTGACACTGACTAACACTGACTGACTTAGACATTGACTGACACTGACTGACTTAGACATTGACTGACACTGACTGACTGACAAGGACTGAAACTTACTGACACAGACTGAAACTGACGCTGACTGACTGACGCTTACTGACTGACACTGACTAACATTGACTGACGCGGACTGACTGACTGACAATGACTGACACGGACTGACTGACACTAACTGATACTGGCTGGCTGACACGGACTAACACTGACAATGACTGACTGACAATGACTGACAGTGACTGACAGTGACTAACTGAGACTGACTGACTGACACTGACTGACTGATACTGGCTGACTGACACTGGCATTGACTGACACTGACTGACACTGGCATTGACTGACACTGACTGACTGACACGGACTGACTGACACGGACTGACTGACACGGACTGACTGACACGGACTGACTGACACGGACTGACTGACACGGACTGACTGACACGGACTGACTGACACGGACTGACTGACACGGACTGACTGACACGGACTGACTGACACGGACTGACTGACACGGACTGACTGACACGGACTGACACTGACTGACAGACTGACACTGACTGACAGACTGACACTGACTGACAGACTGACACTGACTGACAGACTGAAACTGACTGACAGACTGAAACTGACTGACAGACTGAAACTGACTGACAGACTGAAACTGACTGACTGAAACTGACACTGACTGACTGAAACTGACTGACACTGACTGACACTGACAGACTGACTGACACTGACTGACTGACTCTTACTGGCTGACACTGAATGACACTGACTGACTGACTGACATGACTGACACTGACTAACATTAGGTCTCATCTTTCATTAAGTTAAAGCCATTTGCTTTGCTATACAATACCATTAGCAAAGCAAATGGCTATAACTTAATCAAAGGCGAGACTTATTGCATTTTCAATGCTTGTTTAAATATATCAGTTCTTCATCCTCTAAGGGTCCCCATTCATGCCACAGATTCAATTTTGCATGAAACCTCATTGTGATCTTTTCCATTGTGTTACTTGTTAACTTTTCACTATGTTGTGCATTATTTAGTTATCTTTTAACTTTATTCAAATATTTTGTCTTCTCCATAATCACTATATTGCCTTTATTGTCGGAGTTTTTTTATAATGACTGAGCACTCCTTCTGTAAGTCTTTAAGTGCCCACCAGTCATTTTGTGTCATGTAACTGGGACAATTTGGCTTAATTTTCTCTTTGAATGCTAATATATATATATATATATATATATATATATATATATATATATATATACATACATACATACATATTACCTACTGGCGGTCGCCAGTAGGTATATATAGTTAGGATTTTTTTGAATAGGGATTTCTGAAAATTCTATGTTGAATAACTTTGGCGTTGATGGACGGATTGGCTGAAATTTTCAGGAAAATGGCACATTTTGTTTCTGAGCGTCCCCTGAAGTTTGGGGGGGTTTCGTCAAGCGGGGGCCGAG
This sequence comes from Lissotriton helveticus, assembly GCF_964261635.1. NCBI lineage: Eukaryota > Metazoa > Chordata > Amphibia > Caudata > Salamandridae > Lissotriton > Lissotriton helveticus. The sequence goes on along the minus strand of NC_136065.1, from coordinate 274,866,843 downwards.
AAGAAAGGGGGGTCCCAAAACGTGTTTTTAACATTGAGTTTTCCATAGGGCGGTTGGACTCACTTTTAGCTCGAACGGCTGAATGGATTTCTATGAAACTTGGCAAAATTGTAGAGACTGTTTGCCCGATGTGCCTTTGCTAGGTCTCAAGATATGTGCTCCAGTGGATTTTGAGAAATTAACGTTCAAAAAAATATATATATCTGTGACAGCGTCCCGGTGAGCGCCCCGGTTCGCGTACCAGACGCGTAACGGAACTTCGCGAGGAGAAGCGGATTGGCTCTCCGGTGACTGTCAACATTCTAAACAGTCCGGAGCGGCCGCCATCTTGTCTCTCGGTAGGATCGAGAGACAAGAGGTGGAAATAAATGAAGGGGGAAATGAATGAAAGGGGGCAAGGTAGACCCCTCCTGACCCCCTAGGATTGATGTGGGGGCTATTAAAGGGCCCCGCGGGGCAAAAAAATTAAATATTTTTTTTTCTCGATTTTTCGCGGTGGAAGCGATACCCGGTACACGAACCGGGTAGCTCACCGGTAGCGTAACGGGAGTCCGCTATCTTGTGTTTCGGACGAATTTAGTCACAAGATGGAGGATAAACAATGTTGGGAATGGGTATAAGGGGGCACGGGAGACATATCCTGACCCCCTAGGTTTTCTGAGGGTGGCTGAGGAGGCCCATATATGTAAAAAAAAATTACGCACGGTTAGCGCCCGGTCCGCGCACCGGGTAGCGTTCCGGAAAGCGTAACAAGGGGAAAACCAAGGGAAATATTAAAATAATATTTTAGAGTGCTTTGAGGTAGGGTAGCTCTGAATAGAGCTGTTGTGTTGTGTGGGTGATGTAAGTACCAACATGTAGGTACCAATGAAGAGTCTAAAATTCAATGTACACCGTCTCCTCTGTAGATATTTTGTATGTTCTAATATGGGTTATTTAAATGTAAATGTGTGGAAAAGCACTTCATGCTTTAAAGCAATTGTATTTTTGAACTGATTGTTCTTTCCTCTTAGTCCTCCTCTTTTTTTTTTTTCCCCACACTCTTCTTCAGCATGATAGTTGATAAATTCGTTCACTCAAAAAATTTATATACATAAAAAAATTATATTAAATACATATAAAATATATTTTTCCTTTAAAAGAAGAATACATTTTACAGCTTTTGATATTTGCTATTAAAAAACCATTGAAATTCACTGAAAAAAAAAATAGGTTATAGACCATATATATTTAGGAATTAGGATTTACAAAACCTTGAAAATTCACTGAAAAAACCATAGGTTATAGACCATATATAGTTCGGAATTAGCATTTAAAAAACCTTATTTTACTCACACAAAACCATTGAAATTCCATATATAGTTAGTTGCACTAACTATATATCGCGCACCCGCAATCCACTGCTGATCATGTCACATATTACATCATTCATGACATGGTCAGTGACATCACTGATGACATCACTGATGACATCTCAAATGACATCACTGATGACATCACTGATGACAACATCCAGTGACTGTATGTTTCTGTAAAGTTAAAATATGTCTTACATATTGAAGAATGAGTGGATGTATAAGTGTCTGGATGAAGGATTTAGTAGGTGCGTGACTGACTGTATGAGTGAGTGATTAAATGTGTCTCACTGAATGCATGGGTTAGTGACTAAACTGTCTTAATTTGTGCATCATTATGTCTGTTGTTCTGTAAACTGCTGCATGTGTTGATCATTAGCTATACGAGAGGCTATATGTGTTATTAATTGGTTGCCCAAGTATTTCTATGGGAGATTGAGTTTGTGTGGGGTGGCTGGAAGGTGTGTGACTCTATGCATAGATGTGTGAGCAGTTTATTCACTAGGTGTATGAGTTCAAGAGTGCATGTGGAAACAGCTACATGGGCAGTTGACTGTGTGCATGAGTGTATTGATGAGTGAATGGATATCTCAATGCTACATGTCATAGTAAGTACATATGTAAAACACAGTACATGTGAGAGTTGGCATATATAAATAACTGTGCATGAGAGCCACTGAATGAGTGAGTGGTTGTATCGATCATTGTGAACTTGTATCAGGGATTGTATAAGAGAGTAAATATGTGTTAGTATATGTTTCAATAAGTAAGGTGTGTTTAACTGTATAGTTGAAGAAATGGAGGTGAGATTGTTTCTTTGCATGACTGACTGGGTGTGTGAGTAACTCCATGGATGAGTGGCAGTGTGTGAGTGTCTGTATACACTGAGTGTATCTAAGGTTATATTAGAGTCTGAAGAGGTTTATCGTATTAGCACAAGAATGATGTCAAATGAGATGTCATCAGTGATGTCATCAGTGATGTCATTTGAGATGTCATCAGTGATGTCATCAGTGATGTCACTGACCATGTCATGAATGATGTAATATGTGACATGATCAGCAGTGGATTGCGGGTGCGCGATATATAGTTAGTGCAACTAACTATATATGGAATTTCAATGGTTTTGTGTGAGTAAAATAAGGTTTTTTAAATGCTAATTCCTAACTATATATGGTCTATAACCTATGGTTTTTTCAGTGAATTTTCAAGGTTTTGTAAATGCTAATTCCTAACTATATATGGTCTATAACCTATGGTTTTTTCAGTGAATTTCAATGGTTTTTTAATAGCAAATATCATAAGCTGTCGAATGTCAAGTACGTGGTAAGTGAAAACATTTTCGTGTTTATGCACACTGATCTGCTTTGAATGGTGCCCCCCCCCCTCATTTCTATTAGGAGTACTCTCTCTTTGCAGATAGTGAAAGGTAGTTAACGCAGGCCTTTGCCCCCGTTGTAATCCGTCGTGCCTGCTTCTCTCTCCATTTGATTGATTGTTATCCAAGTATTTACTGTTTTAGAATTAGTTCTCTTTGGTTCATTCTCTATTTACAAACAAACACAGAGTCGCAATACTCTGTTTAGTCTTTGCAGATAACGAAAAATCGTGTAAAAAAAAAGAAAAGGAATCGAGCAAAATCAGTAGGCCACTAATGGGATCTCTTTTTGACCTCGCTAAAATAGAAACATTAGGAACAACCCCTCATGACAAATACAAAACTAGTGAGATGAACTGAACTCCACACAATGATGGCTGCAAAACAGCTCGGCTCCGCCACCCACCCCGCCCAAAATAACGATAAAGAACGGCTGCCATGATTGGTTGCGGAATGACCACGACGGAGCTACGAAATGGTGCTGCTCTCATGCTAACCCCAGCTTCAGTCTGAAACATCCAGAAACACTGTAGACTACCAATTCGATCAGTTCCGGTAGCGCCCCAATGTAACCCGGTAGAGAAGAACTAGCCCTCCCCTCTTTGACTGATGGTTCTTGTTGCCTGTCCCTTCTGTTGTCATTTAACAGAACTATTTAGCCTGCTGAAAGGGGTTGTGTTCCGACCGCTGGTTGGTGGAGACATTTTGACTATATTCTGTACCTGCGTTGTCGCGTAATGCGTCATATGACGCGCCGCGTTAGCGCATCCGGAAGTCATCCGGGGCGCGCAGCGCGTAACGTAAGCATAACAAGTCATGTGACTTGTTAATAAAACTTTTCATTGGTTCATTTTACTTTTCTTATTGTAATGATGAAAGGCTTGGTCATATGACCTAAAAATTACGCTTTTCATTACTTCCGAACATTATTTTTTCTTAAATATATGTTATAATGTTCCAGGCTAATGTACTTTCCCGGAAATTTTACAACTGTCCTGCAATTAAAATATATTCTTTTTTCGAGAAAAAGAGCGTTTCTTCGTCCCATGACGGAGCCGTTGAGCAAAAGAGGGTCGACCTGCTGTCTTAGTCGCCGATACGCCTGAATATGAGATTCTTATCGATCACTTTATGTTGCAGGAATAGAAAACACAACAGCCCTTGACCATTTATCTTTACTGCGTTCCTTCGTATTATACCTTTTACCCTTCATGTAATTGGTCTGCTTTATTTCACTTGCCTTTTAATGATTCTAAAACAGTCACTATTATTAAAAACTTTACCAATGTATATACTACTACCATGTTTTCTTTTAAAAACCTTTATTGTGAAAATTTCATTATACAAATACGAGCCTATAACCACGTGGGCCTGCCACTGTGCAAGCTGTAATCGTATATGATGAATAGACATTTACACTGTAGAGGAACGTAACGGGCGGGCCATTAGGTTGCAAGAACTAAGGTGTCTAACAGTTACGGAATCGGTGGACGTACATTTTATAATTAAAATACGACAGGGCCAGTTACAATAAAATTATCTAGATATACATTTGCGGGCAAGTACCATGGGTGACGTTAATTCGAACTTTCAACAGTACAGTAATCAATAACACATCAGAACTTAATATCAATAGGGATGTCGAAATATTCAATCAATTCTCGTCCCCGCCCGCCATGTGCTTCAAAACTGCATACGTATCTCGTGATTTCAAGGTTCTGCAACCAGTACACAACAAGGAGTTACGAGTCCCATTTATTCCGGCGCCATTTTGGGCGAGGACGGGCAGGTCCAGGATATAGTCAAAATGTCTCTACCAACCATCGACTATGATGATGTTCATATGCTGTATTTATTAGAGTAACACTCATCTGTCCACATGAAATTAATTTGCCACAATCTAAACATGTCATTTTAATCTTTCCAAAGTTCTTCTAAATATTTGGGACCGTTTCCCTTGCCTCTGAAGCTCTCAGTGCCACTTCTTTGATGAATGTACTAGCCGGTCAGGGGTTCTCCTCCAAATCTCTCTTTTATGCAGCACTATAATTAATTGGTGCCACCTCTCCATATGACGATGCATGGTATAGTTACCACAACTATATTTTTTTTCGGTTCCTCTGGAGAGTTCATCGTGGCAGATGAAGCGTGTAACGTACCGGGCATTTACCTTTTTTTGCATGTACAGGAAAGGAAAAAAAAAATCGAGCGTCCGAGTTCTAAGGTGTCCCAGGGCCATTTTAGTGGACCAGGCCCAAATCCAAAGAACAGGCCGCCATTTTGAGAGTCCTCTTGCAGCCGCCTGTCGCTGTAGCATCAACAGCAGCCGAAACTCAGCTGAATGGCAACTGAAACGGTAAAGGGGCGCCCCACTACAGCAGACGAGCCTCCACCTAGGAAGGCCCATTCACGCCGGCTCCCCCCCCCTTCGGGCACCCCACGCCGTTATTCGGAGCAGTATTGTAGGATGGCCACACCAGTGCGGCAACTTGCTAGACATCACCTCGGTGGTAACCGAATCTCAACGCCTTGTGGTGTCTTCTATTCAAAAAACATTGTTATGCTGCCTTCGACCTATTCGCCGCAAGTGCGCACACAACTCAACTGCATAGCTTGCTAGACACCACCTCGGTGCCATCCGGATCTTGGAATGTCAGCACCTTTTGGTGTCTTCTCTTCAGAAAATATTGTTGCGCTGCCTTTGGCCCCATTCGCACATCAGTCCGCTACTGACGCCATCTCACAGGCTAATGGGGCGCCCCACGCCGACTTTCAGCATTGTAGAATGACCACACCAGTACAGCAACTTGCTAGACATCACCTCGGTGCCATCCGGATCTCGGCGCCCCACTGCAGATGAAGTGCCTCTCAACTATGAAACCACCATGGTGACATCCGGATCTTGGCGCGTTGTGCTGCCTTCGGCCTATTCGCACATCGGTCCGCTACTGACGCCATCTCACAGGCTAATGGGGCGACCCACGCCGAGTTTCAGCATTGTAGGATGACCACACCAGTACAGCAACTTGCTAGACATCACCTCGGTGCCATCCGAATCTTGGCATCTCAACGCCTAGTGGTATCTTCCATACAAAAAATATTGTTACGCTGCCTTTGGCCCCATTCGCACATCGGTCCGCTACTGACGCCATCTCACAGGCCAACGGGGCGCCCCACGCCGACTTTCAACATTGTAGGATGGCCACAGAAGTGCGACAACTTACTAGACACCACCTCGGTGCCATCCGGATCTTGGCGCGTTGTGCTGCCTTCGGCCTATTCGCACATCGGTCCGCTACTGACGCCATCTCACAGGCCAACGGGGCGCCCCACGCCGACTTTCAGCATTGTTGGATGGCCACACCAGTGCGGCAACTTACTAGACACCACCTCGGTGCCATCCGGATCTTGGCGCGTTGTGCTGCCTTCGGCCTATTCGCACATCGGTCCGCTACTGACGCAAACTCACAGGCCAACGGGGCGCCCCACGCCGACTTTCAGCATTGTAGGATGGCCACACCAGTGCTGCAACTTGCTGGACACCACCTCGGTGCCATCCGGATCTTGGCGCGTTGTATTGCCTTCGGCCTATTCGCACATCGGTCCGCTACTGACGCCGCCTCACGTGCCAACGTATTTTCTCCGCATTTTATACCCTATGCCGCATAACAGGTCATGTGACTTGTTTATAAAACTTTTCATTGGTTCATTTTACTTTTGGTTTCCTAATGATGGAAGGCTTGATCATATGACCTAAAAACAACACTTTTCATTGGATGAAAACTTTTTTTTTTTCCCAAACGATGAAAGCCCCACCTTGTTTCTGGATGTTTCAGACTAAACTGGCGTCAGCATGAGAGCACCACCATCTCGTAGCTCCGTCGTGGTCATTCCGCGAGCAATCATGGCAGCCGCTCCCCACCAGAAGCCTGCAGGAGTCGGGGCCCCCAAAACTTTTGATGAATTCTCAAGGCGGAGGGGACGCTTTCGAGAATGGGGTCCAAGACCTAGCAGACAAGCGTCCGATTTCCAAGGTGTCCCAGGGCCATTTCAGTGGACCAGGCCCAAAAAGGAAAGAGCCTGCCGCCATTTTGAGAGTCCTGTGACAGCCGCCTATCGCTGCACCGCAAGAGTGGGCGCAACTCAGCTGAATTGCGGCTTTTGACACAGTGGACCAAAAACGGACGGAATGGCAACTGAAACGGTAAAGGGGCGCCCCACTACAACAGATGACACTCCACCTGGAGAGGCCCGTTCACGCCGCCTCCCCCGGGGCGCCCCACGCCGTTATTCGGAGCAGCATTGTAGGATACCAAAACCAGTGCGGGAACTTACTGGACATCACCTTGGTGCCATCGTTCTGCTGCCTTGGAACTATTCGCACAACAGTTTGCTACTGATGACCCACCCCCCGCGACGCCCCACGCCGTTATTTGCTGGGTGGCAACTTACTAGACATCACTTTCGTGTCATCTAGATTTCGGCGCGTTCTGCTGCCTTGGAACTATTCGCACAACAGTTTGCTACTGATGACCCACCCCCCGCGACGCCCCACGCCGGAAATCTGGACGTTGTGCTGCGTTGGGACTATTCGCACAGCCGACCGCTACTTCGTTGTTTTTCCCTAAAAATGTTTATATGTTATTACTATTTTTGTTTTCTTGTATATATTTATAAATTAAAGTTTTATAATCTTACTACTTTGTCGGAGTGCTATATATTTTTAATGTGACACATAATTGTAAAAACTTTGATGTACAAAGAGTCATCCCTGGAATCTTCCGCTTCACGCTCGGTCCCCTCCCCAATCACAATACAGGATGGTTTTCAGATAATAGCAACGCTTCTGCTGTGACGGATCTCATCGAGTGTGGGCCTTGATCTACTATAACTCCTTTGAAGAGGGGTGATTCTTTACAGCTGTGGCCATAAACTACATCTGCAGGGCTAGCTGATAGCCTAGGACCGGCCTGGACAATCGGACACAGAGGAAAAGGAGTGTCAGAGGGTGCGGTAGTGAATAGGGCGAAAGGGAGGTGTCGGGCGGGCACAGGGTGTGATTCTCAGGGAAGAGCAGCGCAGATGGGGGGAGGTTTATTACCCATGCATAAGACAGAGAGCGGGGGTGACCACTGCCTGGGTGAGATGCTTGCGAGGGTGGGGAGCCATGCTAAGGATCGACAGCGTGCACAGAGTGGGTCTGGTCAAGGCATCTAAAATGGCTGCCGTGCACGACAAAAGTGTGGCATTTGAAAAAAGACAAGATGGCGCAGACAATGTTTTTCAACACTTCCTGATTTCCTTCGAATCGAACGTTAACAGACGTTGGGGCATATTACCAAAGTTAAGCGATATTTATCCCTAACGATGCATTGCAAAGATTTTTTTACCGTCAGAAATTATCGCAGATAAACCTTGCTATTATCAAGGTTTATCGCAAATACGATAAACAAGCATTTACAATGCAATGGTTTTGCCTTTGTTAAAGTTAGAGCTATTGGCATTGCTCTTGACATTATTTTTATTTATGTTTTTTTTTAACATAAATAAATGGCATTGTCATTTACAATGCCACTAGCTTTATCTCTCGCAAATGACACACACAAACACACACAGAGCCCCCCCACACACACCCACACAGAGCCCCCCACACACACAGCCACACAGAGCCCCCCACACACACAGCCACACAAAGCTCCCCACACAGAGCCCTCCACACACCCACACAGAGCCTTCCACACACACCCACACAGCACAAGCAGGCAACAGGGGCACGAAAACGGAGGCACAAGCAGGCAACAGGGGCACACGGAGGCACAAGCAGGCAATATGGGGCACACGGAGGCACAAGCAGGCAACAGGGTCACGAAAACAAGCACAAGCAGGCAAAAGGGTCACAAGCAGGAATTGTAATTTAGACGGGGCTGAAGTGGAGAACGGTCAGTAGGGAAGTAGTGCGGCTGGTGCAGTGGTACCAGGCTGAAAGGTGAGAGGGGCTGTCTGCACCCCAGTTTGGACAGTTTCCACTACCTAACAGGGATTGGTGGGAGGGGGGTGTACTTCTTGCTTTCTTTAGGGCTGTTACTTCGGGGACGCAGTGCACGCTCTTGCCTGCTGCCTGCTGCCGCCGGGACACGACAACAGGCAGGGAGAGGACAGGCTGGGAGAGGGCAGGGAGGGGACAGGCTGGGAGAGGGCAGGCTGGGAGAGGGCAGGGAGGGGACAGGCTGGGAGAGGGCAGGTTGGGAGAGGGCAGGCTGGAAGTGGACAAGCTGGGAGAGGACAGGCTGGGAAAGGTCATGGAGGGGACAGGCTGGGATAGGGCAGGCTGGAAGTGGACAGGCTGGAAGAGGACAGACTGGGAAAGGGCAGGGAGGGGACAGGCTGGGAGTGGGCAGGCCGGGAGAGGACAGGCCGCGAGAGGACAGGCCGCGAGAGGGCAGGCTGGGAGTGGGCAGGCTGGGAGTGGGCAGGCTGGGAGTGGGCAGGCTGGGAGTGGGCAGGCTGGGAGTGGGCAGGCTGGGAGTGGGCAGGCTGGGAGAGGACAGGCTGGGAGAGGACAGGCTGGGAGAGGGCAGGCTGGGAGAGGGCAGGGAGGGGACAGGTTGGGAGAGGGCAGGCTGGAAGTGGACAAGCTGGGAGAGGACAGGCTGGGAAAGGTCATGGAGGGGACAGGCTGGGAGAGGGCAGGCTGGAAGTGGACAGGCTGGAAGAGGACAGGCTGGGAAAGGGCAGGGAGGGGACAGGCTGGGAGAGGGCAGGCTGGGAGTGGGCAGGCTGGGAGAGGGCAGGCTGGGAGTGGGCAGGCTGGGAGTGGGCAGGCTGGGAGTGGGCAGGCTGGGAGTGGGCAGGCTGGGAGTGGACAGGCTGCGAGAGGGCAGGCTGCGAGAGGGCAGGCTGCGAGAGGGCAGGCTGCGAGAGGGCAGGCTGCGAGAGGGCAGGCTGGGAGAGGGCAGGCTGGGAGAAGGCAGGCTGGGAGAAGGCAGGCTGGGAGAAGGCAGGCTGGGAGAGGACAGGCTGGGAGAGGACAGGCTGGGAGAGGACAGGCTGGGAGAGGACAGGCTGGGAGAGGGCAGGCTGGGAGAGGGCAGGCTGGGAGAGGGCAGGCTGGGAGAGGGCAGGCTGGGAGAGGGCAGGCTGGGTGACGACAGGCTGGGAAGCAGAGAGGGTCTTAACTGAGAAGTCTGCCAGTGCGGAGCTCTCCGGGGCGCAGAGCAGCAGCAGGGCCCAGCAGAGCAGGGCGGGGGGCGGTAGGGGCTCACAGAGGTGTCTCCTGGGGCAGCCGACCAGGTCCACCATGGTTTGGCTCCGAGCCCCAAGCTCACATGGTGCCAGCCCTCCTCCGGGGCAGGCGCTTCACACCTTTGTGACACTTCACACCCCTTCACTGGCCTCTTTTTAACAGAAGGTGATGGTTGTCAAGCTACGCTCCTTGCTAATAAACTAGCGGGTCAAAAAGGGACATTTGCACCTAAAGTATCGGAGAAACCGATACTGGAAACGCACACAAGGGCTGAAGTAATGTGCTTAATTAATTTTATTCAACGCACTCCAATTTAACATATATGAGATATGATCACATTTACAGGAGCACATTATGCATTTTACGGACCTTCATTTGAAAACATGGACACATAAAACGTAGACACAACCATGCATACTAAGGCCGAGGGAGACAGCCTGGCATCTGATATATTGGGTATCACCAGTTCTTGTCCTTGTGTCTCGTCCATGCAACGAAAGTACTGACGTTCTCAGATGGGTGTGCGTTTACCTATGAGCAGGGCATATAGGATCTGAATGAGGGGCTCGTGTTTCAGCCCCCTAAAGGCAGTACTGGGGATCCGTTCCAGAATCCCCTCGTAGATGCGCCGTGCCACCTCCTGGTCCGAGGGCTGAAATTCCCGAATGTAAACCCGGTCCTTGGTCCTGGCATCCTCCTCTTCAGCGGCGACAAAGGACGAGGAGACCGGGGCAGCTGCTGGCATCAAGGGCCACATCTGGGAGGAGGACACGATCTGGGCATCTTTCTGTGTGCTCCCCGGTATGGAATTGTGATCTTCAGCCACTATTTTAGTCTCGCAAACCATTTTGGAAGACGAATACATCCTAAGTCATTCCGATCCTTATGACTCGTGGGGGGGGGGCTCGCGCGGGGTGATGGGGGGGGGAGAGTTGGGGGTGCGGGGGACGACGGGACTTGGGGGTGCGGGCGACGACGGGACTTGGGGGTGCGGGCGGGGGGTGGGGGGGGAGGGGGACTCGCGCGGGGGTTAAAAAGTAAATTTTTTTAAAATAAGAAAACTTACCTGACTGCCCGTTTCCGCGTCAGAGCAGAGGAAGCAGCTATAGTGATGACGCGACTCTTTGCACCTGCCCTCCTCACCACATCTGTTGCCTACAGCCACCGGAAGCCCCTCTTTTTCGTCCACTTCTCACCACATCCAGTTTAGATTACAATTTACAAGTCAAGCGCCTCGAGGCCAGGCTTCCCTCCTCTGCTTGCTAACACCCTTCACAGTTTGCTACACTATTGGTTAAAGCTTTGCTGATGCATTGCTGCTCTCAAGTTGCTGCCAGTGCCAGTTTAGTTGCTCCCTTGGTTAATCATTTACATAGTTACACCCATGTTTATGCCATGGCTTTGAAAATAAATGTGGCCCATTAACACATAACATGTTATTTAGATTAACCGTACTAATAAGCACACATTCACACGTTACTACTTCGGTGCAAAGATCAAATTAGATGTTATTATCACAATTCAGCAAAAGAAGCAGGAGAAAAACACCTATGTTGCTTCACAGATTGCATTCAACTATTACTCTACACAGGGAAACAACTCCCCTAATAGTCACAGATATCCCTTCGGTGTGGTTGTACAGTGCTGAACAAATTGCAATAGCCTCTGCATCCTGATTTCAGTGAAATATGGTTACAAAAATAAATAAAGAAAAGAAACACAATAAAATTCTCCGGCACAAACCATATATGCAGGTGCACAATATATAACATGAGATTTAGTACCACAGTTGAGTTTAGGGAGGGGGGTCATGGCCTGTTTTACAATGGAAATAAAAGACAAATTATATACCTGCGTGTTTATTATATATATATATGTGTGTGTTTACACACACACACACACACACACACAACTCCCGCTCCCGAGGAATAATTTATGTATCTCATTGATTTCCTTTTTCCTGGTCACAAGCTGATTACTCGAGTTGACAGAAAATATCCGAATACAACGAACACATCCAAACATGATACCCGGATTCACCACTAGTATTGATGCAATCAGCCTCCCCTGCAAGAAATGTACACAAAACGGGGACATTTCCATTGAAACCACGGACCACTGCAAGCCGAACACTGCAGGAATCTGCGAGGCAACCCTTCACTTCTGCATACAATTGTGCTCATTGTGCAATGTGTGCGTTCATAAAATCTCCCTCTTCTCAAGAGCACACTCGAACATGCCCTGTTCTTGTACCACAGAGAACGGACAGCCGAACAACAGGTGCAGTATTTGCATTTCTGTTTTCAAAAACATGATCCGTTTTAAAAAAAAGAGGCCAAGTATTCCATACCTAGTGTGGCAAAACAATCATGAAATATAAAAAATACATAACGGGTGACAAGTGTTTTATGGTCTAAGGTGGGGATGGACATCTTGTGAGTAAGGGGAGAGCACAGTAAATTCCCGCTTCCTTTCCCCCATCTTCCTTCTCTCCCTAAGCTCTCACGAGCTCTCGAGAAGAGAGAGACACTCGGGAGAGCACCTACCGTGCCACATTCACACGCGCACAGACGGTGCTGTCACAGGTACCCTATGACGCAGAGGAGACTGCAGCAGACACTTCCACGTGCCGAGCTGCGCGAGGCCCGCGGTGCCCAGTGTAACATGGCGCTCCCAGTGCCAGGCACCAGAGCCACGCCCCCACCAGACTTGTAATTAAATATGTGTCAGCCTCCTGTCACCAGGAAGCTTCTCGGCACCAGCAAGGGAGGTTAATCGCTTTTTTAGGGCAGTGGCTAGATTGCTACTTGATACATTATGGAGCCCCATTGTTAATCCTCCTGGCTGCCCCACTTGGCCAGACAGACTGTGTGATCCTCGGACGCTAGCTTTAGCCAAGTGTGCCTCAGTTCTATTCGCAGGATACAACGGAGAGCGGGAGGGGGGCGGGAACGGCCACACACTGACAGCGGAGGGCGAGGGAGGGGGGGGTGCGAACAGACACACACGGACACACTGACAGCGGAGGGGGGGTGGGGGAGCGGGAACAGACACACACGGCAAAAAAAACAAAGCACTCACGCAAGCAGGAAGGCGGGTGCCGGTCAATGCCAGACCAGATTCGGGGGCGTTCCCGGCTTTCGGCTGACGTCGCGTGACGTCGGCAAAAGCCAAAGAATCTCGGGAACGCCCCCGAATCTAGTCCGGCATTGACGGACAGGCCCCTCGTCCAATGGCTAGGCTCCATTTATGGAGCCAGCCAATGAATGACGAGGGCCGACCCAAAGCCACACTACAGTTCTCATCAGGTTTTCGCCTGCGCGAAAAAGATGCGCAGAGCGCATCTTTTCGCCAGGCAAAACCTAAAAACGACCGCAATGCATTAATATCGCTGAAAACTCAGCGATATTCATGCATTACCGAGCTAATGCTCTTAGCCATGTTATCCACCTCCCATTGGATAACATGGCTAAGAACTGCTCAGGGCAGCTGTTACTTTTTGGAGATATTCGCGCTTATCTCGAATATTTCCCAAAGTTGATAATAGGAGATAGCGATGTTAGCGACTGTTTCCAGTCGCTAACATCTTGGCATGCCCACTTTGCATGTCATTAGTGATAAATATCACTCACATGCAAAGTGGGGCCCAAGATGGTCGCTATCTCCTACTAGCCGTCGCTAACTGGTGTTAGCAACAGCTAGGTAATACAGATATAATTTTATCTCCGCGAAGCGGAGCGCTGTTACAGATATATATCTTGTTTTTGAACGTTAATTTCTCAAAATGCACTGAAGCACATATATTGAGACCTAGCAAAGGCACATCGGGCTACCAGTCCCTAATATTTTACCAAGTTTCGTGCAAATCCATTCAGCCGTTCGATTATTATTATTATTATTTTTTTTTGCCCCGCGGGGCCCTTTTAAAACCTCCACATCAAACCTAGGGGGTCAGCGAGGATCTACTATGCCCCCTTATGGTCATTTGCCCCTTCGCTTTGGCCTCCTCTTGTCTCTCGATCCTACCGAGAGACAAGATGGCGGCCGCTACGTACTGTTTGGAATGTTTACAGACACCGGAGAGCCAATCAGCTTCGCTTCGCAAAGCTCCGTAACGCGAAAAGTACGCGAAGCGGTGCGCTGTTACAGATATATATCTTTTTTTGAACGTTAATTTCTCAAAATCCACTGAAGCACATATATTGAGACCTAGCAAAGGCACATCGGGCTACCAGTCCCTACAATTTTGCCAAGTTTCGTGCAAATCCATTCAGCCGTTCGATTATTATTATTATTATTTTTTTTTGCCCCGCGGGGCCCTTTTAAAACCTCCACATCAAACCTAGGGGGTCAGCGAGGATCTACTATTCCCCCTTATGGTCATTTGCCCCTTCGCTTTGGCCTCCTCTTGTCTCTCGATCCTACCGAGAGACAAGATGGCGGCCGCTACGGACTGTTTGGAATGTTGACAGACGCCGGAGAACCAATCAGCTTCGCTTCACAAAGCTCCGTTGCGCGAAAAGTACGCGTCCTGGAGCGCTGCCCGGTCCGCTGTTACAGATATATATCTTTTTTTAAACGTTAATTTCTCAAAATCCACTGTAGCACATATATTGAGACCTACAAAAGGCACATCGGGCTACCAGTCCCTACAATTTTGCCAAGTTTCGTGCAAATCCATTCAGCCGTTCGGGCTAAAAGTGAGGCCAACCGCCCTATGGAAAACTCAATGTTAAAAACACGTTTTGGGACCCCCCTTTTTTCTCGACCCCCCCTGGACGAACCCCCCCCCAATTTTCAGGGGCTGCTCAGAAACAAAATGTGCCATTTTCCTGAACATTTCAGCCAATTCCGTCCACAAACGCCAAAGTTATTAGACATAGAATTTTCAAAAAACCCATAGAGAAAAAATCCTAACTATATATACCTACTGGCGACCGCCAGTAGGTAATATTAATATATATATATATATATATATATATATATATATATATATATATATATATATATATATATATATAGTGGCAACTCGGGTGATAGAGGACTCCTACAATGTTTCATGTGCAACTTTTAAGGTACATTATGTATGACACCTCAGACGGGTAATGGCATACTGATTGATATTACATGATGAAACTCAGAGAGGTCAGGGCAACTGCTTAAAAGTTAGGTCACGGTAGCATGATTGGGTGAGATGAACACTACTCAAACCCTCATGTGTGAGAACGAGAAAACCTATGCAATTCGTCATGTGATGGAATCATTGAGAAGTGCCTTCTGCTGATCATATGCTGATCATAAGTCGGTTGGTGCCATTGCTTACAAATTAAGCTTCTCACTTCTTTTATTTCTGAACTTGTGAGACTTTAATATGCAAGAACCAGTGAAACGTAATCATCCTTCTCTTAATGTTTACTTTGAACCTCTTTATATAGAGAGATAAAGGTAATTCACTGCTCCTAAGTGGCTGCCTTTGCATCCTTTCTTCTACAGGTGTCCAATGCAATGGCAGAAGAGATCCGACGCCTCTCTGTGCTGGTAGATGAATTCCAAATGGATTTTCATCCGTCTCAAGTTGTGCTGAAAGTTTACAAAAATGTGAGTTTTGAGACATCAGTATGTTTTGATTTTTTTGATCTCTGTGGTTTTTTTGATCAGTTATCTCCATGTTCTTTACTTTTAGGAGCTTCATCGGCACATTGAAGAAGGTCTCGGAAGAAACATGTCGGATCGCTGTTCCAGCACTGTTACTGTTTCGCTGCAAGCGACACGTCAAGAAATGATGGGTCAGTCAACATTAGAAGCAGAAGGATGGGTATTAAGTCGGGGGGGAAATTTGGGTGCTTTTGTCAGCTTTCAAGGGATCATGGTAAAGCAAAACAATGAAGAAGACTGGGGTAGCAAAGGACACTTGTCATTCTGTGGAATTTACTTCTATCTGTACTGTCCACACTGCAACCCAGAAGAAATTAAAGTTATGGGATTGTATACCAAAATACAAATAAATTACTAGAATGCATGAATATTGAAAGTAACAGGAAAAAAACAGATCATTCCCGTTGAGGCATTTCCAGGTCCAAGTATGCTACATTGTCTTGGAGGTACTGTGTTTATATTGAGGGCCTTGCTGATATGATGCTTTTAGCTTAGTCCATATACTGGCGGAGTCTAATTTCTTTCAGTGTCTGGCACATTAGATGAAAGACATTCCTTAGTGTTCTCTTTACTGTCTTGCCAGGCATTACAAGTGTATGCTTGTTTGCATTGCTTTGACTTGTTCCCTTTTTCTTGCCAGATGGATTTCTACCTCTCCTCCCAGACAATCTGCGAGGACAGGTGGATTTGTTGGTTCCCCGTCAGTGCTTTAACCTCAGCTACGACCTGAACTGTGATAAGCTGTGTAGTGACTTCCAGGAAGACATTTCCTTCCACTTTTCTATGGGATGGACAATGTTGGTTAACAGGTTTCTGGGACCAAAGAATGGGCGCAGAGCATTGATGGGATATAGTGACCAGGTGAGACTCCATAATAGAACGTCAGTGTGATGACCTGGTCTGTCTTGTTCGGACAGACACTATTTCTTGCACAGTTCGAGCTTTTAATTCTTGGGAAAGGATGGTGTTTTTTTGGACCAGTGAGTCTACGGCATAAATTGTCACATACAGATTTGAAGCTAAAAATTACATAGAAACTTCACTTTAACTGTGGTTTGGTGCTGTTCCCTACGTAAGGCATGCTACACTGTGCTGTGTAGTACAACTCTTTTGCTGTGGCGTTGCCCTAGCTGTGCATGAGTTTTGTATGCTTTTTCTTGTCTTCCACTGGGTGTAATCATAGGAATTTCAGATTTTTAAGGGTTGATACAAACATAAGGGTTAGTCGTTCCTTTGCAAGATAAGCTGTGTAAATTGCCCTCATGACTTTCCTTTATCACATTTGAGTTCAGTAGCCAGGATTCCTGTAGAAGATACCAGGGCTACCTAAACATTGTAACCAACACGTATTTAGTGCACTGTTCTGTTTCAACCAAACTGTTTTTATCATAGGTTCAACGTCCTTTACCTTTAACACCCGTGAATCCGAGTATGCCCCCATTACCACAGGGCTCCTTAACCCAGGAAGAGCTCATGGTCTCCATGGTGACTGGCTTGGCATCACTGACTTCCCGCACCTCCATGGGGATTCTAGTGGTGGGCGGAGTGGTGAGTACATACGTTGATACCTGTGGTGGGGAATGTTGTTCTGTTGATGGACGTTAGTAGTACTGTTAGCCTAAGAGAGATGCTGAGTTCAGCTTGAAGGGTAATTTCAGAATTAAGTCTATAACCAGATGGCTTACTTTAACAACCATTTACTGGGAGTTTCTGCTGTTCTTCCATAAAAGAACTCTTGTTTCCAATGTTTCTCAAGTCTCAGAACAAAACACAGTTTTGGGAGTAGTTTGGGGTTAATATAGCTAACAGAGAGATGTGTCAATGTGTCGCACTAAAGTTTGATAAGTTTGATCTTCTGTGGTCTGAGACAGTATTTGTGTATTTTGCTAGTCAAGCTTAACACCTTGTATGGGTAAGGAAAGAATCCTATCTTAAAAGCAATGGAAGGATCCCTCCTGATCTGCTTAACATTACTATTCTGTTTTCAGGTCTGGAAAGCTGTGGGCTGGAGGCTGATTGCTCTGTCGCTTGGTCTTTATGGGCTCCTGTTTGTGTATGAAAGACTTACCTGGACAACAAAGGCAAAAGAGAGAGCTTTTAAACGCCAGTTTGTGGAGTATGCCAGTGAAAAATTGCAACTCATTGTCAGCTACACAGGCTCCAACTGTAGCCATCAAGTGCAACAGTAAGTGTCTATACGGTAATTGGCATCTGAGTCGCTGTGGTGTGCTGTCTTCATTAGGCCTCAAGCAATCCGAACAGCATACAGCCATGGTTCAGAACGCATAAGGGGATAAAATGAAACTTAAGTTAACTCTGCAAGTAAATTTAACTACACATATGTAAAGAGGTATTGCTTTTTTGCCACATAGAGGTTAAAACACCCAGAGCTTCATTGTGAGTGGCACAGAGTGGTATCTTGAGGGATATGGCTCTGGGCCATTCAAACTTTCCCAGGACTCCAGGCCTGGAATGACTGGTTCAGCAAACCCTGGCCATGATAATTCTGGGCCTGGAGACTCCGGACTCGAGCTTTTGTGCAGAGCTGCGGGTGGTTGCTGTGCATGGCTCTCAACATCTAACTAAAGCTTGAAAGAACAACAAATGCCCCACTGCCAACTACTTTGTCCTTCATGCTTCCACTCCACATCAGCTACGTTAGTGGCCCCAGCTCTTATTTACCAACTGTTCCAAGCACAATTTGGCCCATTATATCCAAAGGCAGGGGATAAAATGTGGATTTGGACTTGGTATTTCTGGGTGCACGTGTTATTCTCCGTTTCATGATAGATAAATTGTCCTCTGATTTACATGCAGGGATACTGGCCAGAATCAGAGATTCTGGCACTGTGGTATTCCCATCCCCCAAAACTCAGGGAACTCATAATGAGGGTCCCAATGTAGAGATTATGATTTCAAAGGGCTCCTGAGTTTATTCTAGCTCCTTCCACTTCATAATTTTACCTTTTCACTACACGTTTCATCCTCTACTTGAGACATTTTGTTTGCTTGCAAAATATAATTCTTTTGATCTGACTGAGACCACAAGAACTTTTAAGAGGCATAGCATACTGACCCAGTGTGTAGCAGGGCATTACTAATGCCTTCCAATAAGAGACAGGTGTCCTGTAAACTCCCCATGTTTTCATTTGGATGTACAGCCTAACCATATCAGAGGGTTCTCGAATGTTTGTGGGGGAGCAGCTTAGACCAAGTATACTATTCAGCATCTGAGAGCAAGACTAACGAGCTACTTACCTTCGTTAACAGTCTTTTTGGTGAATATTCTAACTGCAGATTCTTTACCATTACAATACTCCCTGGTGCCGGACTGGATCTGGAGATTTTTTTCCAGCCACGCCAGTTTCTCAGACCCTCAGACGTTTAGCACTTCAAACAAATTGTTGCTCACAGTTTGCTGATCTCTAAATTGGAACTTTGTGTAAGATGTTAGGGAGTTCACTCCACAGAACGGGGAGGTTGAGGAGCGGTGAGGAATCTACAGTTAGAGTGTCCACCAGAAAGAGCTTGTTCTTTGGATCGATACTGCTAATCACAGATTCCTCACCTTTAGAATAGATAAAATACAGCAGTACCTCCCAAGGGTAGAGGGTATGTGGAGTGGACTCAGATTAGGAAGTATTGCAGGACCGAGGGGGTAAAATGGCCCTCCCTACGAACCTTAGCAGTCAGGGCAGTAGTCTTACATGAACATGTGCATTGCCGCCCAAATTGCCACCTGGCAAAGTTATGGACCTGGAACCCCCCATTCCAGTACCATTCTAGCAGCCTTATCTGTTGTGGTAGAATGAGCCTACAAGGCCCTCACTGAGTTGCTTCTTGACCTGCGCGTAGCAGATTTGAAGCAGAACACTACCGACTGCAACAAGGTCTGTTTTCTGCACCTCCGTATCCTTCTTCTGTTCAGAAAACACCACAAAGAGTTGGTTGTCCACATGGTGAGTAAAAAATGTTGGCAAAGTAATGGCTTGGCCAACGTAAGAAGAAACAACATTTTGACGGAAATGCTGCCCTGGGTTGTCGGCACCAATTTGACTGGGAAAAAGCGATATAGGGTACTGAAAGTGCCTGCAGTTCATTCACTTGAATTCAAGCCTTGCAATGAGTAGATGTTTATCAGCTCAGAATGTGTGCATAAGATAAATGTTAAGACTAGATTTGATTCTGTGAGTTAAACCCTGTAACAAACTCCTCAAATCTAGCAACTTAATAGAGTTGATCATGTAAACTCAAAAAGGCTGAAAGGGCCGATAAATAACCTGCTGCTCAATCTCGACACAAGAAGGTGTAGATTGGGTAGGCTTGGATGCAGGACCCTGACCGGTTGCTGAGCAGGAGGTCCTCTGGAACAGGTAGCCAGAAGGTGGGTAAATGCTCAGGAGCTGTTGGCACCATACTCTCCAGGCCCAGTTTGGGGCGCTCAAGACGGAGCTGGCCCAAGTCTTCTTGATTATCTCAGAACTCGAGGTAGTTGTGGAAACACATACAGCAATCCTGTGTCCTATCTCGGGCACAATGTATTTCCTAGTAAGTGTTCTGGAGAAAACTCCAATGCACAAAGGTTTGGCCACTGCTTGTTCTCAGCAGTGGCAAGCAGATTTAGCCTGGGAATTTCCCATTATTCGAAGATGCCCTGCACCACCATGAGGTAGAGATGCTACTTGTGGTACGCCAGTCAGTGCCTTCTCTACTCATCTTCTGGTATTCAGAGATCTCGCAAGATGTTTGGTAACAGGAAGATGTGTTGCTGGCCCAACTAGCTACAGAGGGCCTTCTGACACAGAATCTGGAACCCCACTGATGGCATACACTGGTTCCTGTGCTTCCAAGGTGACTAGACACAGATAGACTGTGTACCATTACTTCACCAGACTGGGTAAGAATCCTCCTCTTGATCCCAAAAAGTGGAAGGAGAATTCACATGAGTCCTCTCTTCCTGGAACTCCATCTCCCACTCGTTCTTCCAACTCAGAGTAGAAAATGGTTGAACAGTCTTACGGTTCATCATGGCAGTATCTGTAAGCAAGCTAGTAATAGATGGCACTGGGGACTGAAGCTGGATGAGAAAGTAAACTGTACAGTGACCTTCAAGATGAAGGAGTGTTTAGTGGCTGGTGTCCTACTGCATACAAAAGAGGTCTATTCACCCTAAGATACAATTTAAGAGTAATGAACAGGCTAAGAGAAGTCCAGATCCAAATAAAACACCAGGAACAGATCCTCCATCATACCGTCTCTCAGAAAAGCTGTCAAAGCCCTGTCATTTTGTTGCCATACCCTGCTCGTCCAAAGACTGACTCCGGTCCACCTGACCAATCGCTGAGGAGATAGGAAACTTCAAACAAATAGATATTGTGTTCTCTTAGGGATTATTTCCCAAATACATTCATTTTTGTAGAAAAGCTAGCTAGAAGCCATTTATTTTATCTAATAACTAATCATTTTTGAAGGTCAGTCTGTGCATTTAGTACTCTACAGGATTGCAACTTATTGGCTTTGCCAGTTCTTGTTTCTTAAGGTCCTTTACAATTTCCTACTCAACCAAGCAATCTTTTGTTTTTATTATTGTGAATCCCATTTTGAATGCATACGATCCCTCAATTTTTGTTCTTGCTGTGATCAAAAGTAGAAATCGGACAGGCTTTTCATCACCAGTCGCCTGGCAAACAGGTGTTTAAAGCTGCACTACTCAGTGGATTATTGCTTTGTTTATCTCCGGAATGCTACATGTTCAAGCGTGTATACTCTCACTACGAATTGTATGCCTATGATGTATAGGCCAATACAGCTTTAATGGCTTTCCACTTTTGTATGCTCATTATTTGTAGAGCAGCCACTTAGCTGGTTGGTCATGCCTTCCATGAGCATGTGCCACAGATGTTAGGTGTACATTTCAGGCTTATTTCAACCAAGTACTCAAGAAAAATCTTTTAAAACATCCATCTGAGATTTTAGTTGGTGGCCTTTTAGCTGCCTCTTCAGTTATGTAGTTATAATATAAATAATTATAGAGCACACATACACCAAACGGTTTCTTGGATCTAAATATAGGAATAGCCTGCTGCTCGTTTGGTCATTGATATGCCTAGGAAAACAACCAGGTTTTTCAGAATCTCCTGAATAGAGGTTAGCTTGTAGAGGATCTAATGTTGGAGGGAAGAGAGCTCCAAAAGGAGGGACTAAGACCGCAAATTTAAAACCACGTAGTCTCTTCAGTGATGTCTGGATGGTATGTTGTCTTCCATAAACCTGGAAAAAAGGGGGACTAGACGTTCCAGTAAGTGCAGATCACTCATTGTTGAGATTTTTGTTTATGTATTCCTAAATCCCTCCTGTAGGAGAGTAGGGTCTGCAATCCTATGATCACCCAGATTTTTGCTTTTTGCTTCACTGGTTTACGACTTTCCCTGGCTGTGGGCCTGCTAATCAGACCCACAGCCTAGCTGTTCTCTCTAATCCAAATTGTACCCAGGTACTGAATTGGCACTGGGCCCTCTCAAGTCCCTGTAACCAGGGCTGAGGTGCACCCAGAAGTCTCCCCGGGGGCTGCAGCATGTATTATGCCACCCCTGGACTGACTAACTAAATCTGACACAACTGGCTGCACGACAGCTGGGGCAAGGAGGTGTAAACACCCTTTGCTTTAGATATAGTATTCCTATATCTAAACCTAAATGGACACACAGATCTCCTATCAGTCACTCCTATGGCAGGCCTTAACAATCCTGAAGGCAGAGTGCTTGGAATCGTGTGAGATAGTGCTCTGGCATGAGCTGAGCCTGTCTGCGGCTTTCGGGATCTATCCCTTAGCCGTTTCCATGATATCGCATACCATATACTCTTAAGTGCATTATAATCCTCGCGGTTATATGCCAACTCTGGTATCGCTTTATCAAAACATGTCGAGTAAGGTGTCATACGAATTGGAATACTAACCCCTCGCCAATTCTGGCGACGGGGTTAACATTCCACCCTTCTAGAGGGACACGACATGGATATAACCTGTAACCCCGGTTAAAGTCAGACAGAGCCTTAGCATCCACAAAATGGATGCTGCCACCGAGACACAAGTCTGCCCTCCTGCTGCTGGGAGTCCTCCCAGAGCAGGAGGCAAGGACAAAGGGTTTCCTGCCAGGAGCGGTGCCAGCACCGTCCCAGACAGGGTTTTGTGTATTCCAGGTAGGCAGGGCTACAGAGGAAGGTGACTGCAAGTGGCACCCCGGTGCTCACTGTGCATAGGCCGGCTTGAACCAGTTCCAGGGGCACACCAGCCCCTGAGCTGGGGAAAGGCCGCCAAAGGAGAGGGGTGTAACCACCCCCCTCCTGGTCCCACCCATAGGGCAGGACTTAGTCGCGTGCCAGCCCCCTTTTCCAAGATAAAGGTAGGAGCAGGCCCCCTTCCAAATTAGATCATCTTTGGAATCAAGACACGACTTTCTACGAAAGGACATCAAGATTTCTTCTTCAAGATTCTCCCTTGTGACTAAGGAGTAGTCACCCTGCATCCGCAGGCACCATCTTAAGAACACTGCGGTCTGCTGCAAGTCCTTCCTCCGGAATCTGACTGCCCAGCTCGACGAGAACCGGCTTCCCTGGCACCTCTGACCTCTACCCACCTCTACAGCTAAGCTGAGAACCGTGGGTGCGACGAGACCTCGAGGGACCGGCCATCTTCAAGACTGCACGACTTCTTTCCAGCACGACCGCCGAGGGATCCTCTGGTGAGTGCTTTGGGGTCCGAGAAGCCCCGACCCTGAGCAGCCCCAGCACCGAAGTTCAGCCTCCCAGCATCTCCACGATCTGCGTGGGGCCCTTCTGCTTTTTGCTGCTCACCGCGTTGTTTGGCTACTAGCCCGCTGGCTTGTGGCCTTCTTAACGACGCCCGACGACATCACTGTTGCTGGTC
Organism: Lissotriton helveticus; assembly: GCF_964261635.1. Lineage (NCBI taxonomy): Eukaryota > Metazoa > Chordata > Amphibia > Caudata > Salamandridae > Lissotriton > Lissotriton helveticus. The sequence goes on along the minus strand of NC_136065.1, from coordinate 274,843,285 downwards.
TGGTTGCTCCAGGCTGGCCCTTGCTCCCTTCCAAGAGAGGAGCACCCCGGACCATCCTGGTCCACTCCAGACGCCATTTTAGGTCCACCGCGTGGGCTTGAATTTGCCAAGACTTGTTGCCCCAATCCTGGGTCCAGCGACGTCGAGAGCATCATCCATCGTGGGACAGCTCGTACCTCCATCCTGGTCGCCGACAACGCCTCCTGGTCCGTGAGACTACAGAGCCCAGCGTCGCCCACTCACCTAGTCGAGGTGACTACCATCCGGTGCCCTCCTGGTGCCACCTGACTACTGGCTAGTAGTCACGAACTTGGTCCCCTCTGCTTTCAGGTGTCATATATCTTCGATCCAGGCTTGGATCACCCGAACAATCTTCACTGGTCGCCTGCCAGCAACTCCTTTCCTTCAGGCTCCTGGTTCGTCAACGGAGAATCCCGACGTCTTTTCAGACCTATGCAGCTGCAGCCCCTGGGCTAGGTAACTTCGGCATTTCGGTGCCTCAGCATAGCCTCACTATCCAAGGGTCCAGATCCACTTTCGTTTTTGACCTACCTAGTCGGGTTCGCCCGAGAACACTAACTTTGTGAATTCTAGCTTCCATAGACTTTGTCCCGCATCCCGCGTGAGAGTGCACACTCTGCACCCGAGTTCCCTAGGCCTCCTGCTAGTAATCTAAAGGTTCAGTAGTCCAGTCCTAGCGATCCCAAAGCCTCTGAGAATCGTTACTTATCTGCTAGTAATTCGCATTCCACTTTTGTAGTATATGGTTTTTCGTGCCCCTCGGGCATTTGTGTAAATTGTGCGACTTAAAGTATTTTCTTAAGAGTTTTGTTGTGTGCTTAGCTCCCTGACTCATAAAGAGTTCAGGGTAGTCTTGTTATAAATAAATATCTGTTTATTTTCATAACTTGTGTGGTGTCCTTTCACTGGGTGTTCAAGGGGTAATGTGATGGTAAAACAGCTGGCTTAACACGCCCTCTAGAGTCTTAGCCTTAGACTGCTCGTATCCATGCTACTAGGATAGCTGGTCTATAAGGTTGACTTACAACCAATCATCAATAAGGGTTGTTTGGACTGATACATAGTGATCACTAGAATAGTGAGCACTGCATATCAGGCCAACTTCTCACACCTCCTCCTTCAGGCAACCTATCCTCCTACAGTGTTTTCCCTTTTGTTCTAAACGGAAAGAAAAGAGAGAGAAAGAGAGAAGCCAGTAGAGGGAAGTAGGGCAAGATTGCGGACAGAACCGTTCTTGCATGTGAGCTTCAGTCTTTCTGTAGTAGGGGATCTCTGTGTAAAGTCATAATCTAGTGAATAGTCCCGCCCATGTGCGTGGACCCCGGAGCAATCAAAAATAATCTCTTCAAGTGTCGAATAATGCAGACCTGCACAGACACTTAAGAGAGAATTAAAGACAGATAATGCAGCCTATAACACAGGCTACACTGTCCAGTACTTCAACTAGAAATTCCACCAAACAAATTCACAAAACAGCAAAGCCTGTACAGATTTCCCTTGCTTCAGCAGCAAAAACCCTCTGGAATGATAGAGAGGAGGATCTGGACAGACAAGCCCATAGACTGCCATTATGTGGCTCAGAACAGGATACTGTGCCTTTAAGAGAACTTTCCAGCACTTCACAGTATCCCAGAATGCACTGCAGATCCCTTTTACTTCCAGTTCTTTTTTCCGGCTCCTGCAAGCAGGACCCTGGAGCATTGAGCTCTCCATTTTCAAGGGTTTCTTGGTGATTTTTTCACTATTAATTTCGTTTTGCGTGCTTCTAAAGTACTTTAGTGCTGTTCTTCTTGGGTTTTGCTCCTTTTTGATGTCAAATATGCCTGCATTATTTGACAAATGCCCGGAGTGCTCCAGGAAGAAGGCCAAATCGGATTCCCATGAGGTGTGTATCCTCTGCCTTCCCTCTTCCCATGTCCCAGAGGAGTGTGAGATTTGTCAGGGCTTCTCTGGCAGGACCCTGAAGGAAAGAAAGAAGATCAGGCTTCAGGGACTCGAGGAAAGAAGGCTGAAGGCACAAGGTGGGTATGGAGGGGCTCCTTCTGCCCATGCTGAGGCCTCTGGGGGGCTCCCCAGGGGCAGAAAGTCCAGAAAACGTGCCCACTCTCTGTCTGGGTCGATTGCAGCGACCACGACGTCGAGAGGAATGACTACGGTCTGTTCCCCATCCCCCAGGGCTCTGGGGCGAAGCGCCGTCGGCGCTCGACGTCGAGGGATGTGCACAGACCACCTTCGAAGTCTCCGGTGACAATTTCGTCGTCATCCTTGTCGGTCTCGACGTCGAGTGATCGACGTCGAGGGGCCCGGCGTCGACGCTCGCCGTCGAGGCGACACCGCCGTTCGCCGTCGGCGAAGAGGAGGAGAACATCGTCGTCGAGGGGATCCTCGTCGTCGAGGAGTGGTCCGCCGTCGAGGCGGAAGAGGTCGCCGTCGAGGTCGCCGTCGAGGTCGCCGTCGAGGCGCAAGAGGTCGCCGTCAAGGCACAAGAGGTCGCCGTCGAGGCACAAGAGGACGTCGTCGAGACACGAGAGATCAACCTCGAGGCGTACGAAGTCGACGTCGAGGCATGGACGGCGGTCGACGCCGAGGAAGAGACGCTCGACGTCGAGAGGCCGACGCTCGCCGTCTGGTCACCGTTCTTCGACGTCGAAGAAGCGGGAGAGGAGGCCTGATGCCATGGGAGGCTCTCCGACGCCCCAGGCTGGTGGTGGATCACCAGGCTCGGTGTATTCCGGGGTGTATACGCCTTCGCAGGTTACGCCTCCGCCGCCATTGCCGAGGGGTCCCCCTCCAAGGGTTCCTACCCCTCCGCCTTTGCCTCCGCTTCCGCAAACCGTACCTCAACCTCAGGTGCCACAGAAGCCTCCTCCGGTTCCTCCGAGGTCGTTTTCGTTGCCCAGGTTTCCGACACCTCCCAAGGGGACTCCTAAGCCGCAGGCCCCGGCCAAGCCTAAGACGCCCGCGCCGGTGGAACCGGCGGATCGCCCGAGGCCTAGGAAGTCAAGATCGCGCTCCGGACGGAGAGGAAGATCTAGGAGTCGGCGCAGATCCTCCACTAGAGCTAGATGCCGCCATAGGAGGCGAGGGTCCAGGTCCCGCACGGACTCCTCCAGGACACGATCCTATTCACCGACCTTGTCTGATTCCCCGGGGACAAGGGTGTCTCCGGTGGACGACATCAGCACTTTCCAGGAGGTTTTCCTGAGGGGGGCTACAAAATTGGGCATCACGGTGACTGCTCCTACACCTACGACGTCCGTGATATTCGAGACACTTCACAAGAAGCATCTGTCTCGCCCTCTGCTGCCATTGGTGCCAGGGCTGGTCGAACCTGCGGAGGAGCTGTTCCTTACGCCTGCGGTGGTGAAGGCCGCTCCCTCCCGACTTCTGAAGAAGTACAGAGCACCGGATTCGGACCCGGCCTTCCTGCGGATGGACCCAGTGCCCGACGCCGTTATAGTGACGGCGGCCAGGAAGTTACACTCTACCTCCCCGTCCTTCACCGTGCCGCCTGATAAAGAAAGCTGTTGGATTGATTCGGCTGGAAGGAAGGCTTGTGGAACTTCTTCCACGACCATGAAAGCCTCCAGCGATTCGGCTTTGCTGGGGCGGTACAGCCGTGCCCTGTGGGACTCCCTGGAACAGTTCACGGACCTTCTGCCGCGTGACAAGAAGGAGGACTTCCTAGAAATACTTAAGGAAGGGATGCTGGTTTCAAACCAGGTCATCAGCGCGGCTGCGGATATCTCGCTGTTGGCGGCCCATGGTTACTGTCACGGGATCAACCAGCGCCGTCATGCTTGGCTCAGGCTCACGTCACTCAAGCCGGAGGCCCAGCAGCGGGTGGCCAATCTGCCCTTTTCCGGAGAAACACTGTTCGGAAAACATGCCGATGATGAGATGGCCCGCATGAAGGCGGAGGCGAAGACCCTGACGGCGGTGGGCTTGGAAAAGCCCAAAGAAAAGACGTCCTACCACCCGTTCCAGAGACGGTTCGGTGCACAGGGGAAAGGACGAGGACAGTCTTCGGGACAGCAGCAGCAACAACAGCAGCAGTTCCGGAGACCCTTCCAGAAGCGCCAGAAGGGTAGAGGTGGACAGCAGTCCTCTACAGCTAACAAAGGCCCGGCCGGGTCTCGACCCTGAGCGGTTACTTCCCCTTCATCCGTTACCCGCTCCGGTGGGGGGAAGCGTTCAATTTTTTCTGGCAGAGTGGAGAAAAATTACTCAGGACAAGTGGGTGCTGAATATTGTTTGCAATGGATACAGTCTTCGGTTCACCAGCCCTCCTCCATCGATTCCTCCGGTCAGCTCGCAGTATCAACTGGGCGAGCTCCAGGCGGAGGCCGATATCCTGTTAAGGATAAGCATTAGAAATGCAATCGGGCTCGGATTTATTTGAGTTTGAGCTAATGGCATTGTAAATGCCAATGTATTGTTGCTAAGTCCGGGGGGCTGATGTTGCACCCCAACCTCTCGTCTTTGAGTTTGGCGGCATGGCTCCTGAGATAGTGCAATATGGCCATCTTAATCTCCCAGAAGATTGCATGGACATACTGAAGGAGGCTAAGCGATCTTCCACTAGGACTTCTTATGCTTACAAGCGGAAGAGGTTTTGTATCTGGTGCAAGTCCAAGAACTATGACCCCACGACATGTAAGGAAGATGTCATCCTTCCATACCTTCTACATCTGGCGCAGTCCGGCCTTAATGTCCATTCCATTAAGGTCCATATGGCTGCAGTGACTGCCTACAGGAAATGCCCTTCACAGACTTCCTTCTTCCAGATCCCTGTGATCAAAGATTTTTTGGAAGGCTTGAAGAAAGTGTTTCCTCCTGTCAGGCTTCCTTCGCCTTCATGGGAACTGAATGTGGTGCTGTCCAGGTTGATGAAGGAGCCTTTTGAACCTATTCATAAGGCTTCGTTGCAGCACCTGTCCTGGAAGGCGGCGTTCCTCGTGGCCATTACATCGGCCCGCATGGTGAGTGAAATTCAGGCGTTGTTGCCATGAACCTTATACTGTATTTCATGCTCCTAAGGTTGTTATGCATACTCACCCTAAGTTTCTACCCAAGGTTATTTCTGATTTTCATGTCAACCAGACTATAACTTTGCATACGTTTTTTCAGAATCCTTCATCTCCAACGGAAAGGTCTTTACATTCCCTGGATGTTCGGAGGGTGTTGAAGTTTTATCTAGATAAAACCAAAGATATTCGTAGGTCGGACCAATTGTTTGTCAATTATGGATCAGTCAGGACAGGTCTTGCTACCTCTAAGCAGTCCATCTCGAGGTGGATTGTGTCCTGCATTCAATTGTGTTCCCAAAAAGCTAATAAGACCTTAGGGGTTAAACCTAAGGCTCGTTCCACCAGGGCAAAGCTGCCACGACTGCTTTGCTCCGTAATGTTCCAATTGCAGAAATCTGCAAGGCGGCCACTTGGAAGTCGGTTCATACCTTTGCTAAGCATTACTGCCTGGACACTGATGCCAGAGCAGACGCTCAGGTTGGGCAGGCTTCGCTGCGAAATCTGTTCGCACATTAGTGTTGTTATTTCTCGTTTCTCCACCGCCGCTTTGGTGTGGGGATGGGCTTGCCATTCTATTCACTAGATTATGACTATACACAGAGATCCCCTACTACAGAAGGAGTAGTTTCTCTCCTGTAACTCCAGTTCTGTAGTAGGGTTATCTCTGTTGTAGTCATAAGCGCCCGCCCTCCTCCCCGGTGGAGAGAGATATTCATGTAAGGAATGCTACAGGTCTGGCGTGTTACGCCTTCAAAAAGAACTGAAAGTAAAAGGGACCTGCAGTGCATTCTGGGATACTGTGAAGTTCTGGAAAGTTCTCTTAAAGGCGCAGTATCCTGTTCTGAGCCACATAATGGCAGCCTATGGGGCTTGTCTGTCCAGATCCTCCTCTCTATCATTCCAGAGGGTTTTTTGCTGCTGAAGCAAGGGAAATCTGTACAGGCTTTGCTGTTTTGTGGATTTTTTTGGTGGAATTTCTAGTTGAAGTACTGGACACTGTAGCCTGTGTTATAGGCTGCATTATCTGTCTTTAATTCTCTCTTAAGTGTCTGTGCAGGTCTGCATTTTTCGACACTTAAAGAGATTATTTTTGATTGTTCCGGGGTCCACTCACATGGGCGGGACTATTCACTAGATTATGACTATAACAGAGATACCCCTACTACAGAACTGGAGTTACAGGACAGAAACTACTCCTTCTCTGTGCTCAACAAAAGTGTGTTCCTGCCCTCTAATCTACTGTTACTTGGAATCCCAGGAGTCTGGATGAATAAGCACTTTGGACTGTCAGTGCGTCATATGGCAGCTTGTATACACTAGCCAATGGTTTCCGTATTCGGTGTGTGTATGTGTGTCCCACCCTCCCTTTCCTCCAGCCCCCCCACCACCACAACCAGGCTTTCATCAATTTTCTGCCTAGTAATCCTCATTGACTTGAGTCATAGTTGCGCTGTTTCATTTCAGTGATAAGAAGCACAATGTACATAGAGGTAGGTACGTTTAAAATGTGATAGAAATTAAAGTGTAATCTCTACTAATCTGTGCTATAGCATGTTACAAACATAAACACAAATCTCAGGTTGTCACGTTTCAAAGTGTAAGTTAATCCACAATTGTCCTTGTTTTTCATGCCTTTCTCTGTCTCTTAGGGAACTGGCTGGCACTTTTGTGCACTTGTGTCAGCAGGTTGATATAACACGTGAGAATCTGGAGCAGGAAGTGACCACATTGAGTAAGAAGATTGAAATCTTGGATTCACTACAGAGTAAAGCCAAACTTCTCAGGTGAGAGGCATTCTTTGCATCCTTCTATACACTCCTGACACCCTACACTTCAATTATAGTAACACTTCTTAATGTTGAAGTGCTGAGACTCATAGTGTGACAAATCTTTTTAAGCATCTAGGAAGTACTTCAGTTCTTTCTCTGTCCAGTTTGAAAAATTAATAGTAGGTGCCAAAACACCTTCACGTATTTTGTTCTGTATGTCTCAGTCATTCCTCCCACAGACAGGCAGTGAAGATAAAAAGTAATTGAAGCAGAACACCTTCGGATGCCATCTTTCGTAATCCATGCTGCCTTCACATTGACCGTACCTTTATGGTGGTGCTATATTCCTTTCAGCTGGATCTGCTCATTCCATATCTCTTCTTTCATGTGATCTTATATACTCCCTGTGCAGTAATAATCAGATATTTTCTCTATGCCTCAGAAATGAGTTTACTTTAAAGCATAATTAACTTTGGGGCATTTGCAGCTATACTTTTTGGCTCCCGGAGGGGCTGTACAGACGCTGGTTCCTGGTGTGCCCTAGTCCTCCCGCCGCCGCTCATTCCATTGCGGCCGCGATCAGAAGGACTACGCCCCCCACATTCCATAGCGGCTCAAGCCGCAAACGCCAATCACCACGCCCGGAGGCGCTTTAAATCCCGCTTGCCTCCGGGGGAGTGGGTTGTGCATAATTAACTTTGGGGCATTTGCAGCTATACCTTTTGGGCTCCCGGAAGGGCTGTACAGACGCTGGTTCCTGGTGTGCCCTAGTCCGCCCGCCGCTGCTCATTCCATTGCGGCCGCGATCAGAAGGACTACGCCCCCCACATTCCATAGCAGCTCAAGCCGCACACGCCAATCACCGCGCCCGGAGGCGCTTTAAATCTCGCTTGCCTCCCACGTCGCGGGAACGCGCGCGGGACACGCCGGGAGAAGCCCGGGACAAAGGCGGGCCGTCTGCGGCCAGAGGAGGTCGGGCCGGGCCAGTCCTCTAACATTGCTACCCCCTGATACAACAGGACTCGTTGGCTAGATAAGTGTGCCATTTCCTAGTACTGACTGTATCAAATTACTGGATTAAGCTATTTCTGTGAAGGGGGTCATTGTCCTAAGGATTGTGAGGGCGGTTTCTCTATTATTTATGAGTAAATCTAGCCGTAGGGGTGGGATAGGTGGAGGTGGGGTTGGGACGATGGATGCCTTCCTTAAACAGGCTGAATCAGCAATTAATAAGGAGATTGAACTAGTAGAGAGGAGGAGGCTCTCGTTAGAGCCATTACATCGCTCTAATATTAACTCTAACCATTTGGGTTCTGAGGCCTCTGGTAGTATATGTCCTTATCCTGATTCCCCACAGGTGCTGGCATTGCCGCCACAGAACGATAGCGTGCCTGTAATACAAACCTCCAATCCTATTCGTTCTCCTACACCCAGTCCCTCACCCGCTTTCCCCATTACACGTACTAGGCAGTCACGACTACCTCCTGGGGCTAGAAGGAAGGAACAACCAGTAAAGAGAAAAGCTAATGGTCCCCCGAAAGGTAGCCACCAACAAGCTAAGCTAGCTAAGACCAAAAATTCCACATCTGAGTTGGGTCTGCAACCGGAAAACCCTACTTCCTTAACATCCCTTCCAGTGCCCAACGCCAGGTCTAATATACTGCCACTTCCTCCGAATGGGCTTTCCGAAGGAATTATGCCTGAGCTGATTGGGCGCATGGAGGAACTACTCGGAGCACTTCTTCATCCAGTCATGAAGAAACTGGAGTCTATAGAACATAGGCTAGACTCTATGGAAAAACATCTTAAAAATGACTGCCCACTTGATAGGGGGGCTCAAAAAACAATAGCATCGACTTCTAACACTGCTGTTTCTACTGCCCCAATAAATAATGCGCAGGGAAGTCTGCACTCTATCAATACCATAGCTACTGGAGCCCCTGCACTACCAGCAGTAACACAAAATATTAACCCCTCAACAAAGCCTACCCCTAAGGGCCCGAGTGGGAGACTATTCCCACTGGTGAACAATTCCTCTAGGGACGTCTCTCTTCACTTACCCCCGGAGGCTTGCCCCTATACTATCATCTTGGCAAATGTACCCAAGCTTCCAGAGGTGAGGTGGAGCACTGGTCATCGCTTAAAGATAAGGCTCTACACTTTCTGAGCAACAAAACAGTACTGTGAGATCACTTATATGCAAATTTTAAGGTGGTTCGAAGGGTATTATGGGTGGGCCATTCAAGCAAGGTTATGCAAGGGGACTGTGTCATTGTCAACTTTAGTTCCCCTGAACTGGTCAGACTTATTTTAAGGCAGACTGGATCTGTTAGGATCCATCATGACTCTGTAAACGTGCTACCACTTTGTTATTTTTACATCCCATCATCCTATCCAGGAATTCATTTCAGGCTGTGAGTAAGGGTTTACCATTGGTTGTTCCCCCCAGTGCTACTCTTTCACTTAGCAACAGATTTGAGATCTTTAATTCACTGGATAGTAACGATTGACTTTGTCTAGAAGCGGGTAGACATCAAGAGGAATTGTGGCTTTCTAGTAATGATAGTGCATCCCCCCACCCTCGAAACACTTTATTGGAAGTTAATGCCCATCTTGGGACTGCTGGTTCATCAATGAGTGGAATTGATTCAAACTATGAGCTACCCAAGGAGAGTCAATCATCTGGCCTAACATCAAAAGAGGGTCAGGCTGTTATTGGCTGCCATCTTCCATCTAATAGCCCTAACTTTCTCTATGTATCGACTTTGGTCTCTTGGAATGTAGCAGGGCTGAGAAGTAAGGTAACATCTTTGGATTGGTTATCCTTCCTAGAGACTAGGGATATAATTCTTCTCCAGGAAACATGGTTGGGGGCGCCTGAATTGAAACATGGATGTCTGAATTTTTATGTCCCGGCTAATCCTAGCCTGCGGGGGAGACCAAAGGGAGGGTTACTTACATGGGTAAAGCAAGATAGTAGATACTCCACCCACCAGTTGGACTCTAATAGTGCAGACATTTTGCTTATTAAAGTTGAATGCCCTGATTGTAAGGACCTATTTGTTTTTAACATTTATTCCAGGGGTTTGACGGGAGGCAAATCCTCTGAAGTAATAGACCAATTAGACGTTCTCCTTGAACTATACTCTAAAAAGGGTAATATTATAGTAGCAGGAGATTTTAATTGTTGTTTTGAACCCTTAGACAGCTATGATATAGATCTTACTTCGGAAGATCATCATATCTGGAATATCCCTCCGTTGACATTAGCACCCATCAAAAAATGGTCAGAGGCCACGCTCCAACTTAAAGTTTTATGTGTAGAGCACGGTTTACGTGCTATAAATGTAAGAATAACCTCTGATAAACATGGCGCTTCTACCTTTAATAATGGTGTATCACATAGCCGCATTGACTATATCCTCACTAATAAAGAGAACTGGGGTAGCATTGAGGACATGTCGATAGTGGAACGGGTGGAGAGCGATCATGATCCATTAATTTTATCATTTAGGCTGTTTAAATCACACCAAAGCGAGGCCAAACAGGATTGTGTGGAAATAGCCCTTTTAAATGATTATAGACGAATAAGATGGGCCAATTGCGCAATAAAAGAAGAAAGTATTGTTGCTATGAGGGATCTGACTGTCCAGGCTATTGTGGAACTTCAGAAAAATACCACTGTGGAGGAGGCTATATCAAATATTGGCCCGATCCATGATACATTTTTTAGCGAATTAAGGTGCTTTTTTGTAAAAAAAAAAGGTGATAAAAAAGAACACTAGGCCTGCCAGAAAGGAAGACCAATGGTATGTCAAGTCTTGTAGGGTTGCGTATAAAGCCCTATCAGATGCTGTTAAAACCAAAGATATGGCTAGGATTAAGAATGCCCGAGTCATGTATAAAAAAACTCAATACAATGCAAAACGGGAGTGGGACGAGGAGTATTGGAGGGAGCTGCTGAGCGCAAGTAGAGAAAGATCAATGTGCTCCTTCTGGGATATGGTCAAATGTGGGAGGGGGGATTAAAAGGGGCGAACCTACTAATTATGTCTCGCCCAACCTCTGGGTCTCCCATTATGCGTCCCAGTTCGCGTCTAATGACGCAGTTGGTGACGAGTGAGGCCCCACCCATCTTAAACCAGGCTATTATTCCTCTATCCTCTACTAGTTTAGAGGTTATTAAGAATTTGAACATCATCCCAAAGGCTAGAGCCCCAGGTTTAGACTCAGTCCCAGCAGACTTATTTATGCATGACAAGGAGCTCTGGGCTACTTATATTCTTTTGCTAGCAAACGGCATCGCTATGGGCTCACCCATACCGGAGTATTGGAAGGGTGCCGAGATTATCCAGGTTTTTAAGAAGGGGGAGCACTCGGACCCAGGAAATTACAGGCCGATCAGCCTTATCGCCTGTATACAAAAGGTTGTGGCAAGGCTATTATTGCTGTGAATCCAGGGTTGGATTGAGGCTAATGATGTCTTATCGCCTCTTCAGGCCGGGTTTCACAGCCACACAAGCACGGTTGACCAAGTTTTTAGATTTGTTTTAATTTATTGGCGGGTGGTGTTTTTGGGGGGGGGGGCACGCTTTTTGCAGCTTTCATTGACCTTAAATCAGCGTTCGACCTGGTGCCACGTGCAAAAATGTGGGCAGCCTTTCAAGATCAGGGCATGCCCTCGGATATCGTGTCCCTTTTAATTAGATTGCATGAGGACAATTATGCCCAAGTCCGTTAGAACCAACAGCGGAGTGTAACTGACAAATTTCCAATCGCCAGGGGAGTTCTCCAAGGGTGCGTTCTTGCACCGACCCTTTTTTCTTTATACATCAACAGGGTGATCAGCTATTTTGAACATCAACCAACCGATGCTCCCAAGTTGGATGGTAAGCTGATCCCCCTGTTGATGTTTCCAGATGACACGCTATTAATCTCAAAGACTCAACAGGGCCTCCAGAAGTCCATTGATGTTTTTGAAGCCTTCTGAAATGACCATGGACTTGTCATTAATACAACCAAGACTAAGTTCATGGTCTTACACAAATCTAAGCATGTCAGAGGGAAGGTGGTAATGAATAGGGTACAACTTGAACAGACAAAAGTATTTACTTATTTGGGCATTACCCTATCAACTAAGTTAGATTGGAAACATCACTCAAACCAGGTGGTTACAAAGCACGCTCAATTGGCGGGAGCCCTCACCAAAGAATTTTATCGGTCACATACTAGGCCTATTACCCCGGTCCTAAAGATCTATGATGCTAAAGTCAGAGCAGCTGTCCTTTATGGTGCAGAACTGTGGGGACTTAGCGACTTAAAGAAGTTGAAGGGCGCGCAAAATAAATTTTTTGTGTAGTATCACAGGTCTTCCAGTATCAATCCCCTTGATTCCTCTCTTATACGATTTGGGTTCTCAATGCCTCGAAGATATGGATCGTTATAGATCAGCTGCGTACTGGAGAAGATTATGGGTTACCCCAGAACTCTCCCAGTACGCTCGGGCCTTTCGCGAGGTAAGAAATGCCGATAGGGCTCATAAAATACTATGGCTGAGGGAGGTGAGGGCTATCTATATGGCCATGGGCCTATCACCACTGTGGTATGACCCATTAGGGAACTCCTTTCCCCCTAGAAAAGCATTCAGAGATTTGTACTGGAACATGCTTGCCCTAAAAAGATTTGGCCGTTTCATCGGGTCATCACTAACGGTGGAATTCCTAGGACTTAAACACTCTCCAGTCCTCGAGGGATATAGGGATTGGATTACCAACCCAGGGGACAGGAAGAGATATCATCAGTTCAGGGTGGGGACATTACCACTTAATACTTTTACTGCGAAATGGCGCGGGGGACAATGTTTCACCTGCCCCTTCTGTCCCACCCAACAGGAAGGTATTGGGCACATACTTTTTGCCTGCACTGAATATAAAGTTCCTAGGCTAACATGGCTAAAACCTATTTGTTTGCAGTTAGGCTTGAAAACAGCTCGTGAGTCCGTTAGGATTCTTCGAACTGATAATTCTCAGGCCGTGGTTATAGCAGTGGCTAAGTTTCTCCACTGGATGTGGATTACTCGAGCACGCAAAATGAGCCTACAGTGACTTTTTAAGGATTGTCTTAAAGTTTTCTTTTAAAGGGTTTACGTCACCTGATATTAAACACCTTGTAAAAGGATGATTTTAGAGTCTTTTATCTGTTTGTTATTAAGATTGCTTTTAAATGTATTTTGTACTATGAACTGAATTTGTTCATTTATGATTCAAACAGACTCAGTTAACATTCGCTCGTATGTACGTAATTTATTGTCTTAACTAATTTATGGATGGTCTTCAATTGATGTGGTATCTAGTAACATGTGGTATTGTGAAAATCTGATTTCTGATTAACAGTGGGTAATTTAAAATTTGTAAGTGTCTAATTGTTGCAACGTCTTTTATGATTCTTATATCGAAATAAAGACTTATGAATTGAATTGAGTTTACTTTAAATGTTCGAGCGTGCAACTTTAGTCAAGTGTAAAACAAGGTTAAAAAAATTCATTAGTTATTCTTTGGAGGATGATGCAACAGATAGACTTGTGTGTGGGGTCATTCGCTGGAAGAGAGCTCAGTGGGATGGTGGGTTCGTTTTGAGGGGGTCTGAAACGTGGTGGAATGCAGGTAAAAGAGGATCATTTCCTCCTCCATGGGCAGGCAGCAGAGGTAAAGTTGTTAACCCTGAAAGTGGCAAGGTGTGACTGCTTGTGAAATTTGAAGTTATTTACCTGATGATTTGTCTTGCAGGAATAAGGCTGGATGGCTGGACAGTGAGCTGAACATGTTCACTAATCAGTATTTGGAGCAGAGTCGGTAAAAGAGGAACACAAAGCAACATCTGGAGATGCACTGAGGGAACATAGGGCCTTGCAACCAAGAAGAAACACTGGTTCCCTGCAGAGGATCAACAGCAGCTTATTATTGAGTGTTGCCTCAAAGTGTAAATACTGTTTTGTTTTATGATACTTTGTTCCTTATTTAAATTTTGGTCACCTGTAAGTGTTCTGTTTTTGTTTGATGAACATGGCCAATGCCATGATTGTTAGGGCAGTATAAGGAGGGCGCAAAAGGTAGCTGTGCACTTATTTTATATTTGCTACCAATCTAGAGTTCTGGCCTGGAAGGAAAAATTAAATTGTGTTTGTCTGCATCCCTTTCCTGCTGCCAGATGTTAAACTTCATGCTCTTGCAGTTAACTATGGCCTCGGATATGATTTCGGTATTTACCGCCCCCAAGTTTAGCAGGTACACCGAAGCCGAAGACTGCCAAGACTTGTGGAACATCCCTTGACTTTCACATTCATGCCAACTACAGGAACCCTGTTACTTCCTTAACAGGGTCCTGTGTAGACAAGCAGTGCCCAGCCAGACACAGTTTGTTGTTGAACTCAGCTGTGGATTACAGACATTGGCTAAGCCTTAAATCCCCACAAGGATTCTTCCACCCACTTATTTCATAAGATTATTTTCTGTCTATTTGTGCAGGCGTGTGAAGCATCTTCCCTCATATCAACTTTTCAGTCGTAGGTACTTCACTCTTTTTTAAATTACATACTGCACTTCAAGGGTACCGCCCGTGGGCACCAGTCATCAGCACAGGCCATGTGCATACACAGAGTGGTACTAGCGATCTGCCATTTTGTGTTTTAGATGTTGTTTTGCCATATGTGTTTATATAGCTTGGAACTGGTCTCTTTTGGCACCAGTGAAATTTCATGGAAAGGGGCAGCTTCTGCCTAGGGAAAGAAAGTAACATTGATTTCAGTTGGAGACTTCTCAGGATAGCATGACAGGGATAATATATGCTTTACTGTACTTTTGATCTTTTAGCCAAATATTTATAATTTTGATCTTTTTTCTGTTTAATAACCAGATGCACTACATTTACAGTTGCCAATATATAAAACGTTGTAAGCAAACAAATATAGCATATGTTTTGACTATATGAAGGTAAGTTTATAAAAAAAGACTTGAAGATTTCGAGGTAATGTCAGGGGATGATCCACAACTGTATGTTTTCCAGTAGGCACTGCTTGTGTGGCAGTGTGCCCTGTCTGCAGGGCAGTGTACCAGTTCATGCCTTGTCTGCTTGCAAGGGTAGTGGGCTTGGTTAGGGTACAGGCAGATCTATTTACATGCACTTTATTGATGGCTGCTAGTATTTTATAACTTTTCCACAAGTTAATCTTACACACTTTTGGCTGTCTGTTCCTGTCAATACTGTTAATACTGAGAACCAACGTCAAAATAAATTGTAATTAAATAAAAACCCTTGTTAATAATGTTTAATTTATTTTTCTGCTTGGATGAAAACCCTTCCTGTGTAAAAGAATATGTTACTGACTGTGGGAATAAAAGTACTTGTTGGCCTTCTGATCCTTCAATGATATGCCTGTAATGTCCTGCCATTGGGTGCTGCCAAGCATTTGCATCACATGTTAAAAATAAACGAGGGTAGGGCCTGAAAGGCTCTTCCGCTACCCAGGCTCTGCCCACCCCCGATCACATCAGTATAGTCTCATTTATTGCTCTGTATTTTCCTTGTCTTTGAATGGAGTATTTTATGACTAGGATGTAATGTAGCTGAGGGAGTAACTTCTACATACTTGTATTTTTCTGCTCCATCTATCCTAAAAGACACTCTCAAGCAGGATTGTAAGTTTGTGGAGAAGTATTTTTATATGTTTACTCGTTTATTTATTTAACTTATTTATAATGTGCATGTTTTGCCTTTCAGTTACTTCAGAACGCAGCTAATGATGACATTTAAACAGGTTGGAGTGAGGGAGGGAGGGAGAGGTAGACTTGAGTCTAATCAAACAGGTAGGATCCATGTCTGATATTCTTCCGGTGCAACCAATAGGGTACAATGTTCAATTGAAACGCAGTGTAAATAGTTTAGCTTTCAGCAGTTTCCTGAACCACTTGTGATTGGGTACCGCAAGCATAAAATGACAAGCATAAAAAGAATTGGCCCTGTGGCCAATACTGCACGGACTATCCGGCCAGCCAGAATCCAGAAGTTTAGGCTCACGTTTCGGGGAAATTCTTGCAGCTCAAAACAGAGAGCAAATCTAGTTGCCCTGAACAATTAACACCAGGCACACAAATGGGCCATCTTCCTACTGTGTGACAATATGAGATGGGCATTTAATTAAATGTTATGCATTGAAATGGCTCCCAAGAAACATCCCTGGAAAGGGCTTCAGCAATGAAACCTGGTGGAGGGATTCATGTAGTGACCAGACTGCACATGCATTTATTTTCTTGTGGATCTAAAAATCAAAACACGTTTGCCATGCTGAACACTTTCTTTCAGAACCCATTTGTCGTAGAGCATAAATATTCCAAAAAGCTAATTCCAGCCCATAAAATTGATGCTGATAGCATTGGGTGCATTTTTAACCAGAATTACTGAGATACTGAGCAGAGCTTACAACACGATCAGCGGAGCAGGGAACAAGTACTGGAAACTACCAAAAACAACATTTACAGGCTTTTTATCAATTGCGCTCCCAC
Organism: Lissotriton helveticus; assembly: GCF_964261635.1. Classification (NCBI taxonomy): domain Eukaryota; kingdom Metazoa; phylum Chordata; class Amphibia; order Caudata; family Salamandridae; genus Lissotriton; species Lissotriton helveticus. Next base: position 274,826,908 of record NC_136065.1, on the reverse strand, counting down.
TGCCTGTGAAGTGAGTTGACACCAGGGGCTTTCCAGCTATAAGTATGTCTGCAATGTGTTTTAAAAAAAAATATATATATGTTTTTACTCTCGCTGCCAAGCCAGGTTCTGGGACAAAGTGCACGCATTTTCAGGGAAAAATCGGTGCCCCCTTTCAATTGGCTGCTTTGTGCTGTGGACTAAAAAAACAAGCATTAGAAATGCAATAGGTCTCACATTCTTTTGAGTTAGAGCTATTGGCATAGCTCAACAGCTACCGGACAGAAATTGCCACATTGCAGTTGCCGAAAAGAGCATTGCTCCATAAAACGGCCTGAAAAGCTAAAACTATGTTGATAGCCTATAAAATAAAAAGGCAGATCAGGATGACCAGGAGGAACCACGGACGTAATGGGATGGCCAACGCAAGCAAACAATGAGTGAATGCACCAATAAAAACCCTGTATGTCTAAATGGCACAACAACAAACAAATGGCAATTCACGGCCATGCCAAAAGACGATAGATGAGATAACAACAGGTCTTACAGACAGCACATGCGCTGCCTAGGCTCGACCTAAAAGAATTGGATGTGCTGAGCAGGAACTGCTGTGAGAATATGGCAAAGGACACTCCGCAACGCTCAATGAGGAGTGGGTGTTTCCGAGCAACCAGGGAAACGAGACCCAGAAAGACACGTTTTCTTGTCATTTGAGGTGAGGTCGGGTGTTGCGCGTAGTGCTCTGGCCTTGCATAGGGTGGCAATGGTACTTCATGAGGATTGTTAAATTGGCATTGTGCCTTCTACTGCCAATAAATATGAATAAATTGCATGTCCCCTAACTAATGCAAGCCTACTGCATTTGCTCCTGTCAGTGCCCGGCCATGCACCGGATAGAATGATCTGAATGATAGGAGGGGAAACATCCGACAGACCCTGGCAAGCACAAGAGGGTGCGTCAACCCGGGGCTAATTATTAATGTAACTCTTGCAGGGCTGTCTGCCACAGCAGGAGGGGGGAGAGGCTTTGGTCTCCGAGGGAGCCTGTGCACACTAATAAGCAGTGTCAGTTTCAGTGACGGCGGAGGACGGATGTTAGATAGGTGTGGCTAGAAAACCAAATTAACCCCCAGCTGAAAGGAGAGCCTTCCCAAGGAAACTGAAAAAGAAGTGCAACGGAACGTAAGCATATAGACAGAAAAGCAATAATACTGGTACCAGGACCAGTCGCCAGGGACGGGAACCACCCACTGAAAGGCGGCACAAATGTGAAAATTAGCCACAGATAGGAAGGGATTTTCTATAAGCACACAAAGGAACCAATGGGAAGTGAGGAGTGTGGTCAATGCCCTTGGAGAGCTACAGCAAGCCTCACAGAGGCACCAGGGGAGAAAGATCGTTTTAATCTGTGTAGCGCGCTCAATATTCACCCTCTGCATTAGCGAGCTCTCTGACAGCGGTAGCGCTAATTTTAAACGCGCTTTTTATTTGCGCTCGTTTTTTTCATTAAATTGTTCTAAATTATTTTAATTGACTCTTCACTGTTGTAGGACCATTGCCCACATACTAGCACAAAATTGTGCCTTCACCACTCTTTTAGCGGATCGAGTAGACAGGAAATATTTGTTTAGCCGCCATATTGGTAGGAGCTGGGGAGGTCTGCCTGGGCATTCGCGCTGAGCGCTTCAGTGCTCCGACGCCCAGGTCAGGTGAGCCCTACTAAAGGCGAGCACTTGTGTGAGCTCAGCCTTGGAGAAAGATCGTTTTAATCTGTGTAGCGCGCTCAATATTCACCCTCTGCATTAGCGAGCTCTCTGACAGCGGTAGCGCTAATTTTAAACGCGCTTTTTATTTGCGCTCGTTTTTTTCATTAAATTGTTCTAAATTATTTTAATTGACTCTTCACTGTTGTAGGACCATTGCCCACATACTAGCACTATAATTGTGCCTTCACCGCTCTTTTAGCGGATCGAGTAGACAGGAAATATTTGTTTAGCCGCCATATTGGTAGGAGCTGGGGAGGTCTGCCTGTGCATTCGCGCTGAGCGCTTCAGTGCTCTGACGCCCAGGTCAGGTGAGCCCTACTAAAACCTACCATGCTCACGCGGAGCGGTGATGCGCAGCGGGCGCGCCTGACTCGCGCCGGAGTCGAGCCAGAGTCCAGCCCGTCTGCGCCCGTCCGCGCTAAGGCGGCGCTGGAGGCAGAGGACATCTTGCCACACCTGGTTCCTGGTAAAGCTCCAACAGGTATGTCTAGGGATTTGTTACACTCCTATAATTCCACTAGCACACACTGTTATGGGACGTTAGATCCCGACAAATGGTCCGGACCCATTTGTTGCGGTCAGTGTAAGCTCATGTTGACCCCTTTGCCCGCCCCAGAAGTTCCCTCTCACGATATCGTGCTGCGAGGAGGACTTATAAATGCTCGCTCACTCTGCAAGAACGCTCAGAACATAAATGATCTGATCGTTGAGTCTGACTTGGACTGGCTCCTGGTCACTGAGACACGGCTGAGACCGTGGTCCAATCCGGACCTGGCTATTGCCCTCCCCCACGACTACCGAATACAGCATTTGGATAGGAATGAACAACGAGGAGGAGGGTTGGCGATAATCCACCACAACTCACTCAAATGTTCCATCCATGCATTGACAACCATTAAGGGAGCGGAAGCATTAGCTTTTTGCCTAGGAATTTATGATTCCTTTACCTTTTCTGGCGCCCTTATCTACCGCCCCCCTGGCTCCCCCTCTGAGTTTCTTGAAACCATGGGGGACACATTGAGTGATCTAGTGCTCAGATACTCACACTTTATGTTGCTAGGAGACCTAAATCTGCACTTGGACTCTCCCAAGGAACAAGGAGTAGACAGTTTTATGGATATCATTGATATTCTTGGCCTTACCCTTCGAACTCGAGAGCCGACCCATGCAGCCGGCCATTTGCTGGACTGTATTTGTTCCAATTCTGCTAGGCTCACAGTCGGGCAGCCGCGTCCTCAAATCTGGTCCGACCATTCCCTTATTCCATTTGACATAGTGTTAAACAATAAACCTTCTGCCGCTATTATGTCGAATGATGAAACACGTAACAATACTTTTAAACCTAACTGGAAGAAATTTCCCAGTAGACCTGACTTAATAGACATACTATTAGAAACGTCACCGGAATTAATAGGAGACACCATAACAGATAATCAGAAATTCTGTGACTGGATAGGCTCAGCTGGTGATCTATTAGGACCAGCCGGTAGGAAAAAATCATCTGCCAAAAAGAGCAAAGGGAGCGCCCCGTGGTTCTCGCCAGCTCTGAAGCTAGAGCTGGGAGAAGTAAGAGTTCTTGAGCGGAGATGGCGTAGAGATTATGAGAGAACGGCCCGCAATATCTATAAAACAGCCAGAAGGCATTACCATGCCGGGATCAAACTAGCGAAGAAAGCCCACTACCTACAGGCCATATCCGCTGTGGGCTCTAGACAAAAGGAAATTTTTAAAATAGTAAGGGACTTCACAAAACCATTAGCTTTGTCACAAGAGATTCCCCCCTCACAGGACCTCTGCAATTCAATTGCCGATTATTTCGACAACAAGATTGCTGATATTGTGAAGACTTTTCCTCTACCGTTTTCCTCTCCTTGCAGCTTAGAGCGGGCTGAGGGAGTTGAAACAGCGAGGGGGACTTCACGCTTTGAGTCCTTCACACCTGTCTCGTTGGAGGACACAGCTAAAGCCATCTTGGCCAGTAAATCTGGATTGCCTTTTGATCCTTGCCCACCCTTGGTCCTTCAGGCGGCGGTGGAGGTTGTTAACCCCATCATCAACGACGTCATAAACTCATCGCTAGCCACAGCGGTAATTCCACCTGAGTGGAAACTCGCAGCAGTTAAGCCCCTCCACAAAAAGACCATCGCTGATCCGTCGACTCTCTCCAACATGCGACCGATATCCCTGCTTCCCGTGGTTTTCAAATTGGTTGAAAAGTTCGTTAACAATCAACTTATGGACTACTTGGAGGTGAATAACATTCTACATCCCAACCAAGCTGGGTTTCGGTCGAAACATTCCACCGAGTCTGCCCTCCTGTTCACGGCGGAAACCTTACGAATGGCTGTCGACCAAGGCAAGAAGGCTGTCCTAATACTATTAGACTTGTCGGCAGCCTTCGACACGGTCTCTCATACCATCTTAGTAGACCGGATGGTGGCTGCAGGAATAGGAGGGACAGTTTTGGGTTGGTTGAGAAATTTTCTGAACAACAGACGACAAATTACTGTCTTGGGCAAATTCCAGTCAGAAGCTAAGGTCATCAGCTCCGGGGTTCCTCAGGGATCGAGGTTAAGCCCGATCCTGTTTAACCTATATATGGTACCCCTGCTTGAGCTAATTGCATCGTTTAACATCAGCACAATATCATATGCAGATGACACTCAGCTAATTCTGGTACTGGATGGAGAACTGCTGGGAGCGGAAGAAAACTTGAAGAATTGCTTAACAGCCACATTCAAATGGATGACTGAAAACCACCTTAAATGCAATTCCGGCAAAACGGAGATCTTGCCGTTTGGAAATCGAAATCGGTTTTCTCCAAAACAATGGTGGCCAGACGATGTTGAATCGCCCCCTGAGACCATAACATCTGCTCGGAATCTGGGCATCAAATTTGACGACCAGTTGTGCTTTAAACAGCAAGCGGTGGCCGTAGCCGGTATGTGTTTTCACACCATTAAATCCTTGAGGAAGTTTTTTGATCTCCTTCCTCTGTCAGCCAGGAAAGCAGTCGCAGTAGCCTTAATAAGCTCAAGGCTAGATTATTGTAACAGCCTGTATGCCGGAGTTAATAAGTCCGTACTCCATAGGCTGCAGATGATCTAACATGCCGCTGCCAGACTGGTGCTACGCTGGCCCCGAAAATCATCTGCGTCAGCTGCACTAAAAGCGCTACACTGGCTGTCAGTTGGTAAAAGGATCCTTTTCAAAATCTTGTTGATCACATTTAGAGCCTTCCATCAGCAGGGGCCTAAATATCTGTGCACTGGCTTTAAGCGATATTATCCCACTCGCTGCCTGAGGTCTGCCAACCAGAATCTATTAACCATCCCCAGATTTAGATTGGCCACCAAGGGAGGAAAGTCTCTTTTTGTTCTGGGTTCCAGAGCCTGGAACAAGCTTCCTCCTCACCTTAGGTTACTATGTCATGAAACACAGTTCAGGAAGGCGCTAAAGACCTGGGTGTTTTCCCTTACAGATGCAGCCTGCATAGCACTGGTTTAAGCGCCCCCATCGATCTATCTCTTCCTAAACCGTTTTCCATCTGGTTGAGCGCCAAGATACTCCATGGAGTGATAGATGCGCTATATAAGTGTCCCCTACATTTACATTTACATTTACATTTACATTACATTAATAATAACCTCCCCAGTGCCACATGACTTACCTTTCAAATATAAGTTTTAAATAGATTTTTGAAATTCAAACATCAACTTATCAGTTCTGGATAAACGCAAATGTTTGTCTCTAATACACACATTTCAATTTTGGTATACATATATTCAGTCCAGAAAAAGCTAATTTTGTAGGCTGGACTGGATACAGGAGAGCTACCTCCAGGTAGCTGGACAGCTACCAGTGGCTCATGAGCTTCCCGTTGGAGAACCGTGGTGTAAGATGGTTAAGCTTTAGTTGGCTGCCAACCGCTGTGTTATGATATTAATATTACTGTGGGCCAGAAGGGCTATATCAATTGACATTATTATATAGGCCCGAGGTCTAAAAACTGGAGGTAGGCTTAATTGATCTCGAGGAGGGGGGTGGGGATGGTGCCAGGCTCTCTGACCAAGAGAAGCATCATACTGCTTTGTTTCGAGTGGAAAAAAATGAGCATCAGTATGCCACTCTGTAACGGGCCATCACTAACACCTTTTGCCATTTATATACTGGGTGGGAGTAGGTGTCAGAAGGGAAAGGACTCCAAATATTCCTTAAACCTTCCCCTCCCACCATTACTGATAATCACACTGTGGATACTTTTACACCTTAGTAAGGACTGGCTGGCCAGAATAGTATGTTTGGCAATCATGTATTTGATTGCATTTTTAAAAAGGTTAACAGATCCTGATTGCAATATTTAAATATGTGTAGGAGAAGGATGAGGTTTTTTTTTTATTTTTATGGGGGCCCAGCTTTAAAAAAGTTTGAAGACCACTGACATAGGCTAACCACAGGTCAGCTCTTCTTAGCTTACCTGGATATAGAAAGTAGTGTTCTGGGTGGTTGTTCCATATCTATGGGTTGTTAACTGTAGTTTGAACTTGAAGATGCAATTATCTTTATAGATTCAGTTCCAGGCTTGTGGGGTGATGTAGGTATCTTGGAAATAACCATGTTTTTGACTGTCTTCTCTACATGTTCCTGGATGCTTCAAGTCTTGGTTGGTAGCGATTTCCAAAGCGTGGTGGCTCGTAGTGAGAAAGCAGTGCTCCCTAAGGATTTTTTTTTTTATAAGATGTCATGGTGATTGCAAGCCTGGAGCACTGTGGCATGTTTTGTTTGTAGTGCTTGAATTTAACTTTGAGGTATATTGATCCTTTTACTTGGGAGGCTGTGTAGACAATGCAGAAAATTACAGATGAGAATGTTGTCAGAAACTCCTGTTCTTTCCTCATTATTTTGGGCCACATGAACGAAGCATTTTTGAGGTCGCAAAACGGGCCGCATGCGACCACAAAAATGCTTAACTTGTTACCAAATTACAATTTGGGCTTTGCAATTCGGTATTAGGAAGGGGTGTTTTGAAGGCAACCCTTCCTAATCCCGAACTGGAATGGTGTGTCCGAAGGTTTTGCGACAGAGATGCGGTCGCAAAACATTCACACTTTACTGCTTATTGAAAGTTGGTCGTAACTCATTCGCAAATGGAAAGGGGTCACCAAGGGACCCCCTTTCCCTTTGAGAATGGTTCTTATAATATTTTTTAAGAGCGGGCAGTGATCCCACGGACTACTGCCTACTCTTAGAAACTTCCAAGTTTAATTTTTTCTTTTTAAATTCATCTCCTTTTCTTTTAAGGAAAACGGGCTGCATTGGGGAAATAATTGCTTTATTTAAAAAGTAATTGCTGTCTTACTTTTAATGTTGTACCACGTTTGTATTTTATTTCTCTGTATAATTTTATCAGCGCATCCAAGAAAAACTATGTTTGTTTCTTCTTTTTTTGTCATACTGTACTTTTTATGATTGAATATTTTGTCAATCGAATAAAAGTTTTTGAATCGAATCGAAATCGAAAAAGCAATCACAGACATGGTGGTCTGTTGACCCCAGCAGGCCACCGTCCCTATGGTGGCTGTGATTTCTACTGGGTCACAAATTGCGATCTACCTCATTAATATTCATGAGGTAGGTCTAGTTGCGACCCACTAGAAATCGCTAATGAAACTCAAGAGTGTCATACATTAGAAATAGCGATTTTCGAATTGCGATTCACTTGGAATTGCTACTTCATCACTTTAATCATTTTTTATTTCAGCGATTAGTTTCCTTTAAAAAACCAAAAGCAATATACACAATGACCCCCTCGCTGAATTTGGAATTTTGTCTAGTTATCAGAAATGGATAGCATTCTTGATTCACCCATGGGTTTCACATATGTTTCGATCACGAACTGCAAGTAATTTGAAACTGCAAAAAATAGGCAAAATGAGGGCTACAAGTTTGAAAAATGCTAAAACTGTGGTGAACTAAATGGTTTTCTTTTACAACTCTGCTTGTTCTGGAAAGCTTAGATTACACATTGTAGAAATATACAATTTGTTGGAATGTTCCTTTCTGGAAAGCCTGACTCTTGAGCAAGTTATGATGTTTTATTGGGCAAGTGGCAGATTAGGGTACAAGTGTTGGGGATTCACCCACGAATGAGGCCCGAGGCCAGCTAGGGTTTTCATTAGCACTTAATTCTAGATGACAAAAAAAAACTAAGAAACTGAAAGGGTGACATAAATCATTTAAAAAAAAGTCTTTACTCATTAGTTGCCTCTTTAATTAATGGATAAAATGTTGTATGGGTGTATTTAAAGATATAGAACAAATGTGATACGTTTCTGTCCTTGTAATTAACGTTGCTGCATGAACACGTTTTTTGCTGTTGAATGGGACTTCAGTTGAACAATTCTGGTTAATTGTGACTTTTTGTTAAAATGGATTATCAGTTCAGTCTCTGTCTCCGAAAGATATTCTGGGTATTAATGATGACAGTGAGTTATTTACTAGCAACAGTTGTACACCACAAAACAGTACATTGGCCCTAGAGAACGTCTCTCGCTCAGTAATCATCCAGGTCAATTCAGCATGTAGAACTGTGAATACGTCACAACAGTATGCCAATAACCGGAACAATAAAAAGGTATCCTGGTCCCGATTGCCAAAAAAACACAAAAAAATAAAATAAGCTACTTGATAAATCCGAAGTTACTATTGAATGTAAACAAGAATCATAGGCAGTCAAACTTTTTAATAGAAAATATTATGTATCTGAAAGAGACACGTTAGTATTAGATTCCTTACCTTAGAATATCCCCAGGCGTCAGACTGGATCCGGAAACTTTTGCGTAGCAGTACCCTTGCGCGTCGGTAGGCGTCGTCTGCGGCTCCGCGTCCGTCGTCGGCGTCGTGGGCGCCGTGATGACGTCGTCGGAGTACTTAGACGCCGCCTCTGCGTGCTGGCGTCAGTTCTTCTTTTTTCCGCGCCAGCAAGCGCAGATCTGGAAAAAGCAGTAACCCTAGTCAATTTTTGACTAATTTTTTTGATCGATTTTTGATCGTTTTTCGAAGTCTTTCCGACTCCGATTGGTGCCTTAGGGATGCCCGGTTTTAAGCACTGCGAGGATTGCGACCGCCTGATGTCGGTGACGGATCCTCACCACCTGTGTTTGACCTGTCTAGGCGTTGATCACGACGACAAGGCCTGCTCCGACTGCCGGGCCCTCTCTTTGAAAGCCAGCCGGGAGCGGTCCCGCAGGCGACTCGAACTCCGGCAGTCGGTTCCGCGCCGCGAGAGGTCTCGGTCCCACGGGAGGTCGAGGGACAGGTCGCGGGCTCGGAGCCACCACAGCTCCGAGGGTAGGCCGCACTCCTCCGGGTCGAAGTCGTCGTCAGGTAAGAGGCACAAGAAGTCCAAGAGGCGTCATCGCTCTGCGGACTCCCCCCGACGCTCGCGCGATGCGGCCGGGGGTTCGGGTGACACCGCCCACGTGGCTCCGTCGGAGTCGCGGGCGCCGCGTTCAGCCCCACACCCTCCGGTCCCTGGGCTCAACGCGACGCCGGAGGAGACCGAGCGCTTCCTCATGGCCATGAGGAAACTCGCTCCTCCGACGGGCTCCGCGGCGCCTTCGGGCCCAGCGGACCCGTCTGGAACCCCTAGCGGGTCGGGGGTTTCGGCCCCTACGCCGTCGGTGCTTCGCCCCCGACGCCGCCGACGCCTTCGGGCCCGGCGCCGCAGGTTCCCGCTCTCCCGTCGGCGCCGCGGGTCGCCGCTGGACCTTCTTCGGGTTCTGGATCGTCGCCGGTGGACCTTACGACCTCCCTGGCGTCGGACCATCAGGTGTCGCCTCCGGCGGCGCCGTCCCCGATGCTCCCTTCATTTCTGTTCCGCCGTCAGGACGGCCCCGGTGGGCGCCGCTCCAGACGTCGTTTGGAGAGTTTCACTTCTATGAACAGGCCCCATTGGTTGAGAACCCTGAGTTTCAGGAGATGGGTGCTGAAGAGGATTGGGAGGGGTCTGAGGACCCTCTGACCAGAGAGTGTCAGTCTCATGAGGACTGGACAGGAGACCTTGGGGAGGCCAGTGGCCTGGACACCTCTCCAGACACTGGTTTTGTCTCCCCTCCTACCGTGGCTTCGGAGGAGGGGGCAACCTACAGTGTGGTGTTGATGAGGGCTGCCAAGGCCTTGGGCCTTGAGCTCCCCGTCGCGGCCGTGAGGACTAATCTCCTCACTGAGGTCCTTAGACCGCAGTCCAGCTCGGCCGAGCCTCTGCTGCCCTTTAATGAGGCCTTGACCGACGTTCTTCTGGGCACTTGGTCCAAGCCCGCTACGGGTTCGCCCGTAGATAGGAACGTGGCCAGACACCACCGCCCCGCCCCGGGCGACCCATGTTTCCTGTCCACCCACCCTACCCCCGAGAGCCTGGTCATCCAGGCCTCTAATTCCCAGACCGCATTCCCGTCGGCACCGCCGGACAGGGAATCCAAGAGGTACGAGCAGTACGGCAAAAAGATCTTCTCGTCCCTTAGTCTGGGACTGCGATCTTCCAACACCGCATGCCTCTTGGGCCGCTACACCCACTCTCTGTGGGATACGGTCGCGGACGTGCTGCCAGAGTGTCCGTTGGAGGTACGGGCCAAACTCGGCCAAGCCCTTGTGGAGGGCCGGGATGCAGCCAAATATTCCATTAGGTGTGGGCTGGATACCACCGACTCACTGGGTAGAGCGATGGCAACGACAGTGGCGGTCAGACGCCACGCCTGGTTGAGGTCCGCCAACTTTTCGGCCGATGTCCAGAACACATTGATGGACATGCCGTTCGATGGCCGTTGCCTCTTTGGCGACAAGGCAGACCATGCGCTCGAGCGCTTTAAGGACTCCAGATCTACGGCAAAGTCCTTGGGCCTCTCGGCCCCGCGCCAGCAATCGGCTGCCTTTCATTCCTTTCGTGGCCACGGAAGGGGTGTACCCACACGTGCTGCCAGCCACGCTCCGCAGGGTAATACCCAACGCGGTGGCGGCCGTGGGAACCGCCGTCCCGGTGGTCGGGGACAACGGCGAGGTCAGTCCACACCTTCCCCCGTAGCATCCGCCTCGAAACCCTCCTAGTCCGTGCTTTCGGGCCCATGTGACGCCAGTGGGGGGCAGGGTTCGCCATCACCACCTCCACTGGCGCACCGTCACTTCGGACAGGTGGGTGCTGCAGATCGTCCGAAGGGCTACTCCCTCCCCTTCGAGGCGACTCCTCCAGCCATGCCACCGCAGAACCACCGTGTATCGGGGGATCATTTTCGACTTCTGCAGGAGGAAGTTACGGCCCTCTTGGCCAAGGGGGCCATCGAGCGCGTTCCTGGGCCAGAAGTAGGGTGTGGTTGCTACTCCCACTACTTTCTGGTACCCAAGAAGGGCAAAGGGGGCCTGCGCCCTATCTTGGACCTACGGGACGTCAACGGCTTCCTCCGGAAGGAGAAGTTCAAGATGCTGACACTGGCTCAGGTCCTAGCTGCCCTGGACCCAGGAGACTGGATGGTAGCGTTGGACTTGCAGGACGCTTATTTCCACATCCCCGTCCTGCCGGCCCACCGGCGCTACCTGCGGTTCACGGTTGGCCACGAGCACTTTCAGTTTACTGTGCTCCCCTTCGGCCTTACCAGCGCCCCACGGGTGTTCACAAAGGTGATGGCGGTGGTCGCAGCTCATCTGCGCAGGTTAGGGGTTTCAGTCTTCCCCTACCTCGACGACTGGTTGTTGAAGGCGGGCTCGCCCCAGACAGTCGTCAGCCACCTGCAGATTACGGCAGATCTCCTGCATCGACTGGGGTTCTCAATCAATGTGCCGAAGTCACACCTGTGCCCCTCTCAGAAGCTCCTTTTCATAGGAGCGGTGCTCGACTCGGCGCAGTTTCGGGTTTATCCACCCGAGCAGCGGGTCCGGGATATTCAGGCTCTGATTCCCATCTTTCAGCCGTTATCCCGGGTCTCGGTCAGGTTGAAGCTATGGCTTCTGGGGCTGATGGCCTCCTGCATCCTGCTGGTGCATCACGCCAGGTGGTGGATGCGGGCTCTGCAGTGGGACCTGAAGTTTCAGTGGGCCCAGCATCAGGGCAACCTATCCGACCACGTCCTGATCTCGGAGGGCACTGCGAGACAGCTGCAGTGGTGGCTCACGGACCGCGATTGGGTCAGCGGCAGATCCCTCTCCCTTCCCCAACCGGAGCACGTATTTGTGACGGATGCGTCCCTCCAGGGCTGGGGAGGCCACATGGGAGAGGGGGAGATCAGAGGCCTCTGGTCTCCGGCGGAGGCCCGGCTCCACATCAACCTGTTGGAGTTATGGGCGATTCGTCTAGCACTGAAAGCATTCCTCCCCTCTGTCCGGGGGAGTGTAGTGCAGGTGTTCACGGACAACACCACCGCCATGTGTTACTGCAACAAACAGGGCGGGGTGGGGTCGTGGACCCTTTGCCAGGAGGCTCTGCGCCTCTGGCAATGGCTGGAACGCCAGGGCGTGACCCTGGTGGCTCAACACCTGGCGGGTTCTCTGAACGCCAGGGCGGACGAGCTCAGCCGTCGGTGCATGATGGATCACGAATGGCGTCTGAACTCGGAAGTGGCGCAAGGCCTCTTTCAGCAATGGGGAGAGCCTTGGTTAGATCTATTCGCCACCGAAGAGAACGCGCAATGTCATCAGTTCTGTGCGTTGGAATTTCCAAGGCGGCACTCGCTCGGAGACGCTTTTCGTCGCGAGTGGAGCTGCGGTCTACTGTACGCCTTTCCGCCTATACCACTTCTGCCCAGAGTGCTGAAGAAGATCAAGCGCGACCGGGCCCAAGTCATCCTTGTGGCTCCGGACTGGGCGCGAAGGTACTGGTATCCAGAGCTACTCAGTATGTCAGTCGATCCCCCGGTTCGTCTGCCTCTTCAGGAGGACCTTCTGTCGCAGCAGCAGGGGACGGTCCTCCACCCGAACCTGTCCAGTCTCCACCTCCATGCTTGGAGATTGAGCGGCGACAGTTGAGGCCATTTGACTTGCCTCCTGAAGTCTGTAACGTCATTCTGGCAGCCAGGCGTCCCTCCACAAAGTCGGTATACGCCTGCAGGTGGAACAGATTTGTGGCATGGTGCACAGCAAAGGCTGTGGATCCTCTCGCTGCCCCTCTTTCTGAGGTTCTTCTCTTCCTTCTTTCTCTTGCCCAGCAGGGCTCTGCTCTGGGCACTATCAAGGGCTACCTTTCTGCCCTTTCCGCCTTTCTGAGGCTGCCTGATCAACCTTCTTTGTTCAAGTCCCCTATTGTAAATAGATTTCTTAAGGGCATCACACACACGTTTCCTCCTGTTCCGTTTGTGATGCCTCAGTGGGACTTGAACCTGGTTCTTACATTTCTGATGTGCGCTCCCTTTGAGCCACTTCACAACTGTCCTCTACGCCTTCTAACTCTGAAGACTGCTTTCTTGGTTGCCATCACCTCTGCCAGGAGAGTGAGTGAGCTCCAGCCCTTTCTTGTACTCCACCTTTCCTTTCTGTCCATCCGGACAAAGTGGTGTTGCGTACTAAGCCATCTTTCCTGCCCAAGGTTGTCACGGCCGGGCAGTCTATCACCTTGCCAACCTTCTTCCCGCCACCGCATCCCTCTAAAGAGGAAGAGCGGCTCCACCGTCTGGACCCAAAACGTGCGCTCTCATTCTACTTGGATCGCTCACGCCAGTTCCGGATGGATGACCAACTCTTTGTTGGTTACGTGGGCACGAAGAAGGGGAAGGCGGTGCACAAGAGGACCATTTCCCGGTGGATCATCTTGTGTATCCAGGCATGCTACTCCTTGGCTAAAAAGGAGCCCCCTGTTGGATTGCGGGCTCACTCTACCCGTGCCACAGCGACTACAACTGCCCTGGGCCGGGGAGTGCCCTTACAAGACATCTGTCAGGCAGCTACGTGGGCATCGCTGCACACGTTTGCAAGACACTACTGCCTGGACAGCCAAGTCCGGAGGGATGGCTTCTTTGGCCGTTCTGTCCTCCAGGACTTTCTGGTGTGATTATTGGTTCGCAGACCCACCACCGGGGTTGGTATTGCTGGGGTATCTATTCTAAGGTAAGGAATCTAATACTAACGTGTCTCTTTCAGATGCACAAGTTACTACTTGTGTAACGATATATCTGTAAGAGACATTAGTTAGTATTAGATTCCTTACCGACCCACCCGTCCTCCCCGTTCTGCGAACCGATATCTAGGGTTAGGGTTTACCCCTTTCAGGGCCCTAGTTTCATTGGCACCAGTGTTGGTTTTTTGACATGGCTCTGCGTTTCTGGCGCGGAAAAGCTGTGTCTAAGAACTGACGTCAGCACGCGGAGGCGGCGTCTAAGTACTCCGACGACGTCATCACGGCGCCGACGACGGACGCGGAGCCGCAGACGACGCCTACCGACGCGCAAGGGTACTGCACGCAAAAGTTTCCGGATCCAGTCTGACGCCTGGGGATATTCTAAGGTAAGGAATCTAATACTAACTAATGTCTCTTACAGATATATCGTTACACAAGTAGTAACTTGTGCAATAGCCCAGTAAGTTCTTACAAAAGGGGTCTTGCTAAAGGGAGGACTACAAAACTTCTATTTATTTTATTTTATTTTTATTTCTTATATCGCGCTGGAATCAATCCCGTAAGGGTATCTCCGCGCTTTGGCAGCCATAGAGTCAACAGGTTATGCGAGACAGGGTGTTAAAGGGGCCGGAAGGCTTCTTGGAAGAGGAGGGTTTTTAGTGCTTTTCTGAAGTACAGGTGGTTGGTGGTCATTCTGACATCGATAGGGAGTTTATTCCATAAGGCAGGACCAACCGAGGAAAATGCACGGTCTCCTTGTCTGGATTTTTTTGTTACAGGTGGTTTTAAGAGGGCTTGGTTACTTGAGCGGAGTGACCTGCCAGGTTGGTACAGCTCCAGAGATTGTGATAAGTATTTAGGGCTAGCCCCATACAGGCACTTGTGGACCGTGCAGCATATCTTAAAATTGATACGCTGCCGTATCGGGAGCCAATGCAGCTCTTCCAACAAGGGCTTGGAGGGAGTCCTGGCCGGTACACTCCTGACCAGTCTCGCCGCTGTGTTCTGGACTACCTGCTAACGACCCACTGCATCTGCATTCGCTAGAGTCAGCAGGCCGTTGCAGTAGTCTATCTGCATAATATGACTGGAATTATAAGATGAATTCACTTCTCAGTAATACATTTCAGTGTGTTAGGATTTCTCCCCCTCCCCAAGATGAAATATTCCCAGAGAAATGCTCTTCTTTTATTTAATATAGATGTTCTGCATGGACAACAACACAATTCAATTTTGGTTCCTACTTTTGATTCTATAAATAGAATACCAGAAAGTAGAAATACTCATGGGTTTTTATAACAGGGGACCTTAAATCCAGGGTATCTACTAGTACTCGGCAAGCATGCAGGAATACAGAGCTAGAGGAAGCCTGAAATATACCCAAAAGTTTATTTCCGAATAATTATAGGGCCGATATAGACAGCTGAAAGCCATGGGTAGTATAATACTAAATAGAACAGCCAGATATACCAGTTCATCCAACTAGACAAGGTAATTCTAGCGCATCGAAAATTGATTATTTAATTACTACCCAGGACTCTCTTAATCTGCTTTCAGAAGTATATTAAATACAATATACAGAAATCATTCCATACTCCAGCTGTTCTTGATCTACCTTTTTTAACAAATTTAGGCTGGTTCTGAGAAATTAGGAATAGTCAGGCTGAATTACAATTAAATAGTTGTTGTCTACAATGGAATATACGCACTATAAAAGTTTTTAATTAAATGTTATTTTCATTTGTTGATCGATCTAAGGTAACCTTGAATAAATTAATCAGCAAATTTGAGTACTTTATAGAAAATGTTGTTTAGTTTATGTAGAACAAAGAACAAACATCTAGAAGGCCGAATAAGATTGTGAAGGATCTCACAGATTTTATAATGTCAATCAAAATAAATAAACTTACTTGTAAACAATTTCAACAGTATTCTGTAAAATGGGCAGAGGAAAAACAAAATAGATATCGTACTATTCTAAAGAAAAAGAGAGAATGGCTCAAATTGGCAGGACCTCTATCAAGGTGCAAAGGACAAAATTCAAGACAGTTGTGGTGTATAATGGCAAGTACTTGTGGGTCAAAAGACCAACATTTTAGTACACTCTATTCCTCTATATGTCTGGACAGACTATATTGCTGAACTACATGCGGCAAATGCAACTACTGTAGAGCAAATGGCCAGACTCTATTACTTTTAACCGCTGGTGACGGCCCAGTTATTAAAATTTAATTTACCCTCGGGTACTGGGACCACCACCAAGCCGTTTTAAATCACAACTCACTCAACCTCACTCACTGCACTCTCAGCAATATACCAGCTCCGCTGTAATCAGGCGTCGTAGCACACCCGGGACATACTAGGTATCACTGGGTGGGCCCGATGATGAAGCATGCCACCAACTAGGTTGGTGGGTGAGGGCTTCATGAATACACCAACAAGGTGCCCGTGACAGAACTAATTAGAGTACTGCAACACTTTGGTCAACTTAAGCTAGTCCTCTTTGTTTAATCACATATAAACCCTCGGGGACTCGGACTAGCTATCTAGTCCTCTCTCTCCTTCTTGTTACACGCAGACTCTATTTTTCTCTGCAAACCTCTGAATTTATCCCCTACAAGCTGCTGTCAAATTATTGGTTTCATGTATGGCAACGTTTCTAGCTCTATCACAGAATAGTTTATTTTCGCAGGATGTAAAGCCTGTGAATCATACCCCACAATCCACTCATCCATCTGGGCAAATATGGCCCCCATCATCATTCACTTCTTGCCACTCAAACAGCTTAAAATATTGTGCCATCACAATTTCTTTTGTTAGCATTTTCAACACACTCATTCTGACGGATACTTCTAGCAACAGATTCTTCACAGTTACAATATTTCCAGGCACCAGACTAGATTCAGACATTTTAAAACAGAATTGCTCCTGCGTGTCGAAGGTGGCATTGCACGGCTCCTCATTGACTTTGTTTATGCCCTTGAAGTGGTGAATGGAGCAGCGTGTAAGCCCCACTTCTGCGCGCTAATGTCAGTTCCTTTCTTACTATGCCTTTGTTTGCAAATCTGGGGCTTGCTGTCACTTTTTCTTATCAGTTGGCAAGGTTTTTTCTCATTTTCTCTAAAACAGTGTGCAAGGAACATGTACATTCCTATAAGTACAGGGCTTAAGCCTTGCCTGGACTGTTGCAAGCAAATGTCTGCGATAGACCCACATAAGATATGTCTCTGATGTTTGGGTTCAGGGTGCGAACATTGTGGCTTCATGAATTCAAAGGCAGGCCAGGAATGTGAAGCGAAATTGGACGCTGCCAAACACTGTAAGAAATTGTGCAAGTCCCATTTGAAGCTGAGGATGCAGATCAGGTACCGCTCTCTGGGCCATTCCCATGACAGGTTCTCGTCATGGTCCAGGTCTTCCTGTAAGCCAAAGCAGAAGTAAAAGAAGGATACGTGAGATTTGTCCCCGTCCCAGCACTCTCTCCCTGAGAAGTCACAAGAACGTCAAGGAGCCTCACGCTCTTGTTCTCGATTTGCATATAGCTGGTTCTGAACTGAGGTGGCGAAGTGAGCGAAAGAATGATGATGGATTCAACCCAGATCTGTGACTGGGGGTGAGTGTCTGAAAAGTTTCAGCGCTCCGTCCATCATCTCCTTGTGTTTGCTTTGTTCGCCCTAAGGTGGCAGGGTATGCCCAGACATGGGTCCCTTGATCACTTTGCCAATGGATTCAAGGTAGCCTGGCTGATGACGGGTGTTACCCCGAAACGTCCAGGTACATAAACATTCAAATTCCCCTCTGAGAATTGCTGCAACCGGTCCAGGGAAGACACGGCTTGACAGTTCAGGCTGGACTGTTCCCATGAGGCACAGGCTCAGGACTGATTTGCATATATCTGTGTCTGAACTGGGGTGGCAAAGTGAGCTAAAGAATGATGCTGGATTCAACCCAGATCTGTGACTGGGAGTGAGTGTCTGAAAAGTTTCAGCCCTCTGTCCATCATCTCCTTGTGTTTGCTTACCCTTGTTGCTTCACCCACTCATCGCCATTGTCACAAAGGTGGGTTCAAACTAGGACTAGGACTCCGAAGGTACAAACGTCTGAATTTCGGCATATCTTCCGCCCCTGAAATCTTCCAAAATGCGGTCCAAGTGATCCTGGTCGGTCTACCTGGGGTGTTTAATGTGAGTGACGACATTCTTATCCACTCACAGACGGCTGAAGAACACTACTGGCACGTAAGAGCCACTATGAAAAGACTCAAGGACCACGGGGTCACCCTGCACAGTGAGATGTGCCTGCTGTTCCAACAAAGTATGGAATTCTTTGGCTACACGTTCACACAGGAGGGCATACAAGTCGACCCATGGAAATCCCAAACCATCAAGAACGCATCAGCCCCTCTCACCATGGCTGAAGTCCGCAGCTTCTTGTGGATGGCTACATATTGTGGTTGTTTCATCCCAGACCTAGACACCCTCGCAGAACCGCTACGGAACCTCACCCAAGCGGACACCGTGTTGCATTGGGGCCCAGTCGAAGAGACGGCCTTCCGAGCTGTTAAGAATGCTCTCCTCAACCACACCACGCTGGTGTATTTCAACCCGGCCAGGCGAACAGAAATATTTGTGGCCCCGTAGGACTCGGGAACAAGATCTCGGACGATGGGCCGCCCTAGCATATGCCAGCAAAGCACTCTCCCCAACCAAGAAATTATATGCTCAGATCGAGAGGGAGGCCCTGGCAATCCACTGGGCCTGCAGACACTTCCATGTATACATATGTGGGCACCCGTTTACTGTTGTCACAGATCACCAACCCCTGGTGCCGTTATTCAAAGGATCAGCACCCCACCCACCAAAGCGTATTGAACCGTGTGCCATTGGGCTCCAGCACTATGAAATGGATGTGGCCTATCGGCTCGGTGCCAAGAACCCTGCTGACTTTCTCTTGAGACACCCAGATACAACGGAAGTGGGGCAGGACGAACCAAGCGCTGACGCCACCGAAGCCCACCAAAACATAATTTCAGCGCTTACCTGCCCCCGAGTGTTGACCCTCGAAGAAGTGGCGGCCACGGCCGAAGAAGACCCCGTCATCACCAGAGTTAGGACTGCCATACAGGAAGGGCAGGGGCGTCAATTCCTGCACTCAGCCAACTCGTGGACTGGCCCCGAGAAAGGAAGCTTGATACATATGTAGAGAGTCGGGAATGATCTGAGCCTCACCCAAGGAGGAATCCTACTCGAGGGCCGCGCATAGCCATCCCCGCGTCCCTCCAACTACGATCAACACAACTTGTCCATGAGGGGCACCAAGGAGTGGAGAAGATTAAGGCCCACATGCAGGGGAAGGTCTGGTTCCCAGGGATGGATGCCTGGGTGGAAGAGACAGTCCGGAGGTGCCCCTCCTGTCAGTTGACGAGTGGGCTAGAGAGACCTGCACCCATTCACACCGAGGAACACGGGCAAAGCCCCTGGGAGAAGCTGAGCGTGGATTTCGTGAGCTTCCCAGACGGCAAAGTCACCCTAGCCCTGATAGACAGCTACTCAAAATACCCGGTGGTGGAGGTCATCACCTAAACAGCCTTCTCGCATGTTGGCCCCGCCCTAGACAAGATCTTCGCCATGTTCGGATGTCCGGAAGAAATCCGAAGTGACAACGGACCCACGTTCCAGGGACACGAATTCCGGAAGTTCCTACAACACCACAGCATCCAGCATAGGAGTCTCTCAGCTAAAATTGGAGCAGTGGGTTCTCTTGGACACTGGCTCCTTGATAAAAAAAATTGCGAGCATTAAATCGGGTTCTCTGTGCG
The DNA here is from genome assembly GCF_964261635.1 of Lissotriton helveticus. Lineage (NCBI taxonomy): Eukaryota > Metazoa > Chordata > Amphibia > Caudata > Salamandridae > Lissotriton > Lissotriton helveticus. The sequence continues at coordinate 274,807,251 of NC_136065.1, read as the reverse complement.
ATCTGCTTCCAGCCACAGTGCTTCTACAGATGGAACAACCCGCTCTAAGAGTGGTTATGGAGCTATTAAATGCTTCTCTTAGGGAGGCACTGATGCCAACCGCTTGGAAACATGCAATGGTTTTGCCATTGTTAAAAAAGCCAAACCCAGATCCTGCCATGCCGTCTAACTTTAGGCCTATTTCCCTGCTCCCGACTTTTTCCAAGGTCTTGGAGAAATATGTGAGTGGCCAGCTATCTATGTTTGTGAAATCTTCTCAATTGCTGCACACCTCACAAACAGGTTTCAGAGACCACATTGCTAGGCGTCACTGAGATGCTACGTCGGCGTTTGGACGATGGTGATACAGTGGCCCTTATATTATTAGATCTAAATGCCGCCTTTGATACGGTGTCTCGCACCGTATTAATAAAATCTCTACAGGCACTGGGCATCTCTGGACCGGCGCTTGGCTGGTTGTCCTCCTTTTTATCGGAGCAAACATTCCAGGTGTTTTCCACGAGGGTCACTTTAAAGTCCTACACATCCCTGTATGGAGTGCCACAGGGCTCAATTTTGAGTCCACTTTTTTTCAACATTTATTTGCAACCCTTAGCAGTGATTGCTGAAGCGGCAGGGCTCGCATTGTTTTCATTCGCCGATGATACTCAAATCATCTTTTCTTTATCGGCTGATAGGAAACAGGGTCCTTCTACTCTGCAATTAGGCTTGCTCGATATTGCATCATGGATGCCACTCAATTTGCTCAAGCTCAACGGGGAAAAGACGGAAGTGCTTATCTTTGAGAAAAATTCTGAACATTGGGGCCCTCAACATTGGCCAGTTGAAATGGGACCTTTACCTACACCATTCTCTCAGGTCCGCAATCTAGGCTTTATTATTGACAACAAATTGTCAATGAAACAACAGGCAGTACAAATTGCAGCCACCTGTTTTACCATCTTAAAATGGTTAAAAAAAAATAATTTGGATGCTCCCTGTTGATACCCAAAGGACGGTAGTCAAGGCACTTGTAACATCTCGCCTGGATTACGGTAAGGTTCTCTTTTTGGGGTCTAACAGAGATGTATTGCGCAAGCTTCAGGTGGTGCAAAATTCTGCAGCCAGATTGCTATGTGGACTTCCCAGAATGTCCAACACGGGAAATGTCCTGAAAGAACTGCATTGGCTTAAGGTAGAACATCGTATAAAATGTAAAGCCCTATGCTATATGTTCAGAATTAAGATCGGTTCTGCTCCTAAATACTTACAAGATCTGGTACGCTCTTACCGTCCCTCGCGCCTGCTTCGCTCCTCTTCAGAAGAGCTCTTTGAAATTCCAAGGATCAGATTGTTGAGAATGGGAGGTCGCTCCTTCTCTCTATTTGGGCCTACTTTGTGAAATTCCTTACCTGATGTGATGCGGAGGGAGAAGCTGTTCCCCAATTTTCGCAAGCAATTACAAACCTGTTTTTTTAATCAACAATGCTAATTCAGATGTTTTTGAGTTTCTGTTATGGCTTGCGCTGGGAAACCCTTGTTGGGTAGCTGTGCGCATTACAAAATAAATTAACATAAATTAGGCGCATCACCCTGCAATGACCCCAGACGAACTGGGAGATCGAACGATTTATGAGAACAATTAACAAGGCCCTTCGCATTGCAGTAGTGGAGCAAAGTGATCCAGAACATCAGCTGCAAAGGTTTCTGCAGGAATACCAGAGCACCCCTCACAGCTCCACGCGGCAAGCACCCTGGGTGTTAATGTTCAACGGAAATCGGCGGGGTGGCCTCCGCACAACACCAGGGTGGACGCCGCCCCCATTTGATGCAGCGATTGCCCTCAGGTGAAGAGGTAAGCACAACACCACTGCCAGCCAAGCCAGGAGAGCGGTGTCCAGGCAGCGGTATCAAGGGTATACTGTCAACATAAGAGACAGGAGGCCAGGGGGAAAGTTCCAGACCCGGTATGAGCCTGGTTACTGGACAGTTGTCGAGGTGAAGGGGACCATGGTGACAGTCGAAAAAGAGGGGGATACCGTGGCCCGCAACATCTCATGGTTCAAACAAGTAGCCAACCCTTCCCAGTACCCAGGTGTCACTGCCCGCCCCTAAGAACTCAGCGCCAACCAAGAAACACCTCGAGAGGCCATGGGCAACGATTCAGAGCCAACGCTGCCAACTGGAAGTCCGGAGGCAACACAAGAACCCCCCCGAAGTCACCCCTGACTCCCAACACCCCGGCCCCTGCACTCAGTGCCAGCTGGGGCCAATCCAGGTATGCGCTGAGAGGCAACCCCCAGCCAAGCACACAGGCGCGGTGTGTCCATTGGGGCGTAGGGGCGTAGCCCCACTAAGCCCCATGGACCTACCGCGTCGTCACTAGAAGCCAAATACAAATATTGTAAAAAATTGCGCTATCTGCCGGCCGGGAAACCGGGAGACGCCCGACTTTCCCGGAGTGCACAGGGGGGGGGGGGGGGGGAGGATGGGCTGCTGCAGCTGCGCAAGTGTATTTTTGGGCACAAACATGCCCGCGCATGCGCAGATCGTTTTCCTGTAAATTCCCCCTTAGAGAGGGGACCAGGGGGCGGGCCGCAGCCCCCGGGGTTACACAGGGGGACTGGGCGAGGAGTCATGGTGCCCCCCCAGCCAATCCTGGCGCTGCATACAGCGCCAGGATTGGCTGGTCAATACATAGCCCGGGTACATGACCCCTGACGGTTAGTGCGGCCGACTTTGGTGCTGGGAAACCAGGTTCGAGCCTCTTATCGAACCATAAAAATGTATACATGACTTACTTTGGTGTTAAATAAATAGATATTTTAAAAAACAAATAAAAATGATGTTCCGACTAAGATGTGAAATTGGTGTCGAATAAATACATGTTTTAAAAACCATTAATATTAATCATGTATCATTGGTGCTGGAGTACAAGGTTCGAGACTGGTATTGAACACTGACAAGCTGTGTGCAAGTTATATGGTCATAAAAATACATGAATGATGGATGCAGGATGGGTGAATGCATGAATGGATGCAGGATGAATGATGGGTGGATGAATGGATGGGTGGATGCATGAATGAATGAATGATGGATGGATGCAGGATGGGTGGGTGGATGGGTGCATGAATGATGGATGCAGGATGCAGGAATGGATGATGGATGGGTGGATGGATGGGTGGGTGGATGGATGGGTGGATGAATGAATGAATGATGGATGCAGGATGGATGGGTGGATGCATGAATGAATGATGGATGCAGGATGGGTGGATGCATGAATGAATGAATGATGGATGCAGGATGGATGGGTGGATGCATGAATGAATGATGGATGCAGACTTGATGGGTGGATGCATGAATGAATGATGGATGCAGGATGGATGGGTGGGTGGATGCATGAATGGATGCAGGATGGATGGGTGAATGGATGGATGGGTGGATGCATGAAAGAATGAATGATGTATGGATGCAGGATGGGTGGGTGGGTGGATGGATGGATGGGTGGATGCATGAATGATGTATAGATGGATGCAAGGTGGTTCGGGCTCGCCCGCTCGCTGCGGTGCAATATGCAAATTAGTTTACGCTTCACCACTTTCAAATGTCACCAGCCGCCCCTGCAAGCACACATATATGAGAGACTTTCCCTGCCAAGTAAGTGAACTGTGAGACTCACGAGAACCAGTCAAGGACTGATTTGAGGTGGGATGTAATGGTTGTCACGCTAGTGGTTTGCTGCCAGCACGCGCTGGAAGACCCCGCCCCTGCGCTCACGCCGGGCGGCGTGGGTGCGCGTATAAATAAAGGTGCTCGGAGCTGTGCTAGCCAGTTCGTGCATAACAGAGACACCGTATGTGCGTGTTGTCAATGCCGCGGCGCCCTGCCGATCGTGCTTGCACCGGGTGGGTGGCCCCCCGAATGTAACACAAAGCAGCTGGATGGCTGCAGTCGTGGGTGCTCGAAAGATACTTAATAAACCCACACAAAGCTTGTAACGGACGTCTTTATTTAATCAGTGTACAACATTCAGCTCAACTTCTCATTATCACTTAACCATTAATAACCACACCTTAATGCCTCCCCAAATGGTTATGTAATTCTTTCATTGAGTCAGCTTAGAACCGCGGGGTCCTGGCGCGCTCAGTTCATACGTCTGTATGCATTACCTCAGTAAAGTAAGATTTGCTTGCTTGGCTAGTGCTTATTTTTGCGGATGATCAGCAACAAGCACAGGCAAAGCCAAAATATCGGCTAATTTCTTGTAAAGGGGAGAGTTATTGGCTTTACTAATGCGTATGTTCTTAGTCAATACGAGTGCAATGGAAAGGCATTAGCAAGCGAACGCCAACATTACGTCATTTCCATGTATATCGTTGAGCTAATTAGCTATTTTGACACCTATAAAATTCTCTGTATGGTGATAGAATTTTGGCAATTCTACGTGTACGCACGAATGTTATGACTGCATAGTCGAAGAGGCTGGTCGCGGTACATACTGCCCTTCGCCAGGTCCAGAAAGCGTCAGTGACTAATACAATCTTGGTAACTTTCCTTAAATTGAATCTAGTACGGAAACTACCAACAGCTCTTTTGTAGGAAGGCCACCGTGGGGTTTAGCTGGTCTGCGACAGTGCAACAGAGTCCCCTTCGCTCTCCTTGGCAGGTCTAGCTGAGTCGGTTTCGTTTCCGCCAGCGTCGTATTTCTTCTGTTCGATTGGCTTTGGGGCGTTAAGCTTAGTTTTCGTCGCAATTTCTAGCCAATACAACGCTCAGAAGCTTGCACAATGGCCACGCCCCCTAACGACCGAATTGTTTACGTGAGGAGACCATAGGCTTCCCTTCCAGTTGTCCGTTACCGCTGTGCATGCCGGGTAAATTAATCCACCAATCAGAGCGCAGACACATGGACGTCTCATTTCAGAACTCTGATAACAGCTGGGGAACAAGTCCAGGTGAGGTGAGTGCAGTTAGGCAGCTGGTGGCACATTGGGAATATGCAGCGTTGGAAGTTGAATATGTTCAAGGTAGATTATAGGATCAACTTACTTCGGTTGCAGGGATCCAGGTCGCGTATAGGGCGTTTTTTCTGGGGGGAGGGCTAAATTGTAGAGTCGTGCAGCTGAAGTTATGTGAGTTGGGGGAGGGGGATTACGATCATGGGGGTGTCTTTGTGACACGTTTTCAGGTTTGAGCAGGAGTCCGGTCATGCAGGGCGTGATCCCTATATTACAACGTTTAAGGACAAGTGCAGCTATGATTGGGGGTTCACAGATTACTGGAGAAATGCATGCATATTATAGGATGGTTCTGTGTGGCATGGGTTTCAATAGTAACTAGTGCATATCCCGGAATCGGGGAACGTGCCCTGAGTGCAATGCAGATACGTTGGTCAAGGACAGGGCTTTAAGTGAGATAAAAAAACTGCTGGGTCTCTCAAATTGGCGTGGCCATTGTAATTAAGGGCCTAGCTTATAATAAACACGTAAGCTAAAAATCTGTGCTTAACATGGTGTGCTGCTCGATTTGTATTTTGCTATTTCTATCATTGCATCCAGATGTATGATACAAGTAACATTATACCTACAACAAGTCAGGACTATGGTTGTTGGGTGCATAAGATAAATAGGCAGCAACTGTGGCTTGTATATAATATTGAAAAAGCTTCAGCTAAAGCCCTGGTGACACCACGACAATGTTGCTGCTCCTGAGTTTCAGAAAGAGAAGGGAAATCCAGAGAAAATGAGTCTCTTTAAAGGATTCCCCTACAACGCTCACGTGGCATGACGTCATGCCGTAACTTTTCCCCTAGTGAGAAGTGAGCCGTGTGAGCATGCCCACATTGATGTGCCTGGTGTCACTGCAGTCCGTAAAACAAGCATTGAAAATGCAATAGGTCTCGCCTTTGATTAAGTTAAAGCCATTTGCTTTGCTAGTGGTATTGTATGGCAAAGCAAATGGCTTTAACGTAATAAAAGGTGAGACCGATTGCATTTTCAGTGCTTGTTGGTGATTGTGATGTTCCTGGAGAACAAACCGCTCGAATGTATTTTTACTAAGCCATTTCCTCTTGCCTACCTGAGTTTGTGTACATCATTTTAAATGTGCATTTCTTTTCCCTTCCGTACATAATACAGGATTATTCATTAGTAATTGAGCAAACGTCCTTTTTCATATGATGTGTTTTCTGCTATACCATTGGAATTGGGTTTCACAGCACGTTGACAGTATGCTTCTTCTGTTTGCAAAGATATATAATGCACAGTATTTGAGATGTAACCAAGACCTTCTTGGGTGTACTTAGAGAGCAGATTCCGCGTTAATCTGTGTATTTTGTCCGTACTAATATTGTAGGAGAATGCTTACCATAATCATTGAAGGCAGGCTTCATGACTATCTTTAAAGTGATTTATACTTATAATAATTTCAGAGCATTTTTAGAGGCAGTCTTTATGATTTTATAATTATTTTACTATTGAATGAGGATGAATTGAATTGACTAACCATTTGCTTTTTGCTTGCTCTAATGATTTCTACATTTTAAATAAACCTTCATGGTTTGTAAATGAATCTTGTCCTGTGTGGATTTCTAGTGTGGATGTTCCTCTGTGGGTTACTTGCAATTCGATATCTAAGGCCATCAAAGTTTGGGAATCGCACTTCCCAATCCGTTCACTGTGCCTTTTTACGGTAAAAAGCTCTGCCAACTATCTGGCACCATAAAGAAGAGGACAGGAAATATATAAATCAGGACAAATGTTGCCTACATCATATCTTCATAATGTGTGCAGTATGTTACTTAGCTAGAACAAATGCTCTATCTAAACTCACAACCTGAAGTATCTGGCCCTTTTACAACTTCTGACTATGTTGTGACTTCACAAATCAAAGCAACATTAAATAGAACTGAATGGCAACTGTCCTGACTATGGTATTTATGTAGTTATGTGCCCCAAAACACTAAACATGTTAAGTGGCTGCTCCAAGTCCTTTGCCCATTGACCAAGCTTGTGTCATTCGCAAGGAGTGTTGATGTAGAAAGACCTTCTGAAAGCGACATTGTGGGTTGGGAGTGTTAATATTCTCAATACATAATAAACTTTAGTCACTCAAAATACAATATTGTTAAAATAATCTTGAGTAATCAGTAACCACTGCACCTGCTGCATCAACCGCAGCTACGCCCGGTACAAATACAGGTTATATTAGGCGCCTCCATAGGAGCCTTTTAAATACATTTAGAACCCAGCCTATGCCTCCTGCGATTTATATTCAACTGTAGTTTCACTTTCTGCAGTTCATTCTGGATGCTTGGTTCACAGTGAACTCTAGAGACAGCAGAAGCTATAATGTTATGTACACTAACACACAGAGCCTGTTGACATACCCTCATACAAAGCACGAGCACACAAACGCCCACACGATCAGCCAGTCCACAACCTACACCCATGCACAAAATTTACAGCCTGGATTTATTTATACGATGCCATGTGCTGTGTGTGTCACTTCCAGAGCATCCTCTCGCTTATAACAAGCATTGGCATAGCCAATAGGTCTCGCTTTTGGGACCTTATAAGTATTTAGTTATGCAGCACAATATCCTTGGTGCACCAACATCCACTGTTGCATGGCTAAACACTTCTAAGGTCCCAAAGGAGAGATCTATTGGCTATGCCAATGCTTTTTTTTGTTGTTGTTTCACTGATGGTGTGGTATGCACAGTTTACCTGGACCAGCATTTTAAGATTAGGACACAAGCAGGTGGTGTGAACAAGCATGGTCCCTGGCTGTCTTATCATAAGGTGCAGGCAGGTGGAATGGAGCTGCAGTTCTAAGTGAGTGTGAAAATCAAAGGTTGGACTATGATAACCCAAATGGTCAAATGGGATGAATTAGGTGAGTAGCCCAGGCAAGTTGTTTCCTTTAAGTGGTGGCTGGTGCAAGACCATTAGGGCGCAGCAAGGCTATCACAGTATAGAAGGGGCTATGGAAAGGGCTTGGTGGGGTGGGAAATGGACTGGGATTGGTTGTCATTTACCAACAGAGGGTGCAGCGATTATAGCAAAAGTAAAGCAATAGATGTTTTTTTCTATTTCTTTACATTTGCTATAATCGCTGCACCCGCGCTTTACTTTTAATGTTAAAAGTAAAGCGCGGGTGTCGCGATTATAGCAAGCGTAAAGAAATAAGGGCCAGATGTAGGTAGGCTTTTACCGACCGGTAAAAGCCTTTTCCTATGTAGGAGGCTATTTTACCGATTCGGTAAATAACGAATCGGTATTTACCGAATCATCATTTACCGATTCGGTATTTACCGAATCGGTAAATGAGATGTAGGAAGCACTGTAAACAGTGCTTCTGGGCTTTGAGAATTCGTTATTTACCACCAACTATTAGTTGGTGGTAAATAAGGAATTCCTATGTAAATACATAAATGTGCATTTACACCTGTGCCATATGACAGACATAAATGCCCTTAGGGCATGTATGTATGCCACATGTGCACACCAGCACTAATCAGGGGTGCAACAGGGTGTCAAAGTGACACCCTGCCACCCTTAGATTTTTCCCAATTTTACTGAATCGGTAATTACTGAATCCTAACGATTCGGTATTTTTTACCGATTAATTACCTACATAGGATTTACCGATTCTAAAATACCGAATCGGTAAAATTCGGTATTTTAGAATCGGTAAAACCTATTTACCTACATCTAGCCCTATATCTTTTGCTATAATCGCGGCACCCATGCTTTACTTTTAACATTAAAAGTGACGAGTGGGTGCTGTGATTATAATGACCCGTGAAAGACAGATGGAGGCTGCTCGTGTGAACGCAAGTGCTAGGCCAGCCAAAGCGTGGGGTAGCAGCACTTTTAAAATCCACCTACAAAATGTCTCGCAGAGCAGCGTATGCGCTGACTCCGCGAGACCTAAAAAGATCGTACCGCTGTGTGAAAGTTCCGTGAATCACAATGGAGCGTGCCAACACGCACACCGTTCCCAGGCAACCCCCTTCCCTGGCTGGCATTTCCAAACTATTTACAGCTGACCTGCCTCGTTCTGTTCGGTCTTCAGTGGGCACGCCAAGAGCCGAAAGAAGGGCCTGCAATTGCAGGTGTGTTTTTCAGCAGCGGTGCGTCCATAGGGGCGTAGGGGCGTAGCCCCACAAGCCCATGGACGACGCTGCTCGGCTGCTGCAAGAGATTATAATAACACACACACTAAAATGTTGTAAAAGTCGTGCGTGCGCCGCTGGGAATCCGGGAAGCACCAGAGAAATCTGGGAGAGGGGCTGGTCTGGACTGCTGCGCAGCTTGAGTGACAGTCCACGTGACGCAATCACTCAGCTGCAGCAGCAGACAGCCAGGCCAGCCAAGGTATCTACAGCGCAAGTAATGCTTGGGGCACAAACTAGCCCGAGCATGCGCATTAAAGGTCCCCCATAGAGAGTGACCAGGGGGGTGCTCGTTTAACCTGGCCGCAGCCCCCGGCTTTACAGAGGCGACACAGGGCGAGCAGTCAGTAAGCCCCCCTAGCCAATCCTGGCTCTGCTTGCAGCGCCAGGATTGGCCGGTCACCGGCGCAGCAGGGCAGGGCCATCCATTATTGGATGCCGCGCCTTGGTGGTGACACACACACTGCATAATGGCCAATCACTGTGTGTGACTTCATATAGTCATGCAGTGATTGGCCATTTTGCGGCACTGCGGAGCTGACGTCAGATCCTCTACTCGCCATCGCCACCAGTCTCGCCTCGTGTGGACCGAGTGTAAGGTACTACTTACTTAAGGTATTTTCATTTAACTACTAATAGTAATGATCAGATGCTCCAAGGTAGTCAACGTCTGTTTTCCCACGGAGCCGGATTGCAATAGTGGCTGGTGAGCGCGAGGACTGCTGGTGTGACTTCAATTAGGGCGCGAGGACTGCTGGTGTCATGGTGTGACTTGAATTAGGGCGGAGGGAGGCTGCAGGACGGGAGTCCCGCTGGCAGGTAAGAGGCGTGGGCTCCGTTAGTGCGAGGTGCGGGCGCTGCACCTGCTGCTCGCTTGCTCATTTACAGGTACCTCTCTTGCTGGACTGCCAATCGGCGGCCTCAGCTGTGGGAAGAGGGACCCCCATCTGTGCAAGCTTCAGCATCCACAGAGTCCAGGCGCCTTCCATAATGACATGGGATATTGGAAGTCGTGCGCCCGCTGAGATGGAGCATCTTGTGTCGGCAAAGGCGACATCAAAGAGCGGAGCTAAAGGGAATATTTAAGTACAGCACATGCAAATGAATGCAGGAAATAGATATAGAAAAGAGGCTACATTTTCCGGTGGAAGAGACTCCTAGGACGAGACGTCGCGATGTGAGGATGGAGTGGTGCGTTTTGTGGGCTCTCAGGAATAACGTTAGCAGATGCTTCGTTACCGGGAAATGTTAGCACTGACGTGGAGCATTTGCCTAAAAGGAGGGGATCGGACAATGCAGTACATGCTCAATAGGTCTGCAGCAGAAATAGGGCAGCAATGCTTGTCGGCCCTTCAGGACTGACGCTGGAGGCCTTGTAGGGTTTGTGTGTCAGGAGGATGCAGACAATGGATCGTCTGAGTGGGCTTGGCACTCCTTAACAGAAGCAACTGCTAACCATGAAAGTGGGCAGAGAATGTTGCTTAATGGCCAGTGCTGCAGACTTCGGAGCTGGGGAACCAGGTTCATATCTCCTCAGTCAGCTCAACATCCTGTGATTCTGGGCAAATCACTTACTCTCTCCTTAAATTAATGTGTCCTTAACTGGTGCTCATGAAAAGCTCCGATGCTAATGATTAAGTGTCATGCTAATGATTAAGTGCTGGTGCTGAGCACTGGAAACCACCAGCTCAAATTAAGCACTGAGTAAATGGGCCCTATTCCGTTGTTCAGGGTCTACGGGTGGGTGGGGAAACCCTCTAGCAATTCCGCAATGAGCCGAGGGTACAGAGGAAAGCGCTTCTTACCTGCGTATAGATTTGCAGTTTGGAATCAGGTGAATCCTAAAGGGAAACCTTTGAACCGGGTGGAAGAGGGCGCCTTAAGCTGATTTCTCCTGGGAAAGTAAAGAGCTAGGACTGGTAATAACCGGTTCTAGCGGTGATTCTCCTTCTGTTGGTCGCACTGTTAGTCCAGCTCACCCATCTGAGTGCTTAACTTGCAGGAGCGACAGAATGTGTAGGTTATAAGTTCCACTTCCATTAAGACATTTTGGTCATGGAGATAGTGTGTGGTGGGTGTGCCGCCGGCTGAAAGAACCCTAATGCATATGTTTCAAGACCAGGTAGTGATATTGATGGTTGGCTAGTGCACGTGGTTGGCAGTGATGTATTACCCGAGTCTCGTATTAGCACCAGTGAGAAGGGTGCCAGGGAGACACGGGTTGCGTGGAAGATTGTCTAAGCAATCTTACTGACCTACTCACTCCACAAACATAATTTTCAGGGTAATGTTGTAGATCTGCAGGTCACTTATCGCCACCATGAGCAGGATTGTGGCTCCCCTGCAATGCTGGGTGCGTGTGAAGACTACGTTTTAATAGGGAGAAATGGAGTGTAGCGCATGTAGCCAGAGCCTGGTGATGAGGGCCAGGTTTAAGGAGGGGGGCCGAAAAGGTTCAAAGGGAGAAGGGTGGAGGAGTAACTCTAAGCAGCATTGCTGGAGTTATATATGGTAACCTCTGCTAGTGAACTACATGACGAGTTGTCAACTCTGGACACCACGACCACATTACACGCACACTAGAGAGCGCCCGATGGATATGTCAACTCAGAAACAGGTGGATGATGTGAAAGGAAAGTACTTTGAAGTTTTGGACCGCCTGCGCTGCCATGACTGCAATACCTATATGGGCAGGGCTTACGTAGGGGAGGGCCGGTCTGGAAGGCTGATGGCCAGGATTATCTGCCAAGATTTATGTGGTTCTCCCATCACTCACTTCACCTCTGGGGCCAGGACACTCATTTATGTGCCAAAAGACATTAACAAGGAGTTTTGTACATATTATGAGCCCATTATTGTAGACCCCAGGCGTTGAAAAGGGTGTCGCTAATGGTGATGTCATGTGTAGCACAGGAGGTATTGGGGGGGCCAGTAAAAGCTCTGGAAGTGCAAGAGGCCCTGAAGGACATGGCCAGAGGTAAGACTCCGGCCCCGCCAGAATACAACTCCACAGGGAGGCCACCCGGCCCGGGTGGCCTCCCTGTGGAGTTGTATTCTGCCTTTGTGGGCACACCGGCTCCAAAATTGGTAACTTTATAGTTATACACTGATTCATTAAGGCTGGGCCTGGTTTGATTACTGGTGTTTGCTTGTCTCTACCACAGTAGTGTATGCCAGCCTGGGAAAGTCTTCAGGAGTTTGCCATGGCTTCCAGAATGCAGCTCTCTCACGGAGGTCAGACAGCCCTAGGCCCCCAGCCCGGTTGTTAAGCACTGAACCATAATATTTCTCACCAGCTGGAATCCCCTGCTTCATTTGATCCCCGCTCTGAGCAGCGAGGGGTGATGTAATTCACTGTGATATATTACTGGGGGAAATGCACCGACACCTGGGTTTCTGGACCCTTTACGATCCGAGGAATGCCATTCAGGAAAGGGAAAAAAACATTTCTCCGATATATGCATTTTTTAAAAGCTGCTCGTGACAGTGAAGGAAAGTGGAACAGGGCCCAAGTGAATACGAGAAATAAATATTGGATAAGAAAAAGGGAAAGGCAAGATCTGCCTCTCAGCACCTGGCTGCTGAACCAGGGGGTTTCTGCGTTTCACTTCTCCTCTTCCACACGATCAGCTGCAAAGTGCGCCAGGCAGGAAGACGACTCGAAATGAGAGCACTGGGCTTTCTTTCTTGTTTTAAATTGTTTATCTGTTCATTTACAGTAATGTAACAATGAATTCAAATGTAAGTTGTGCAAAGTACTAAGAAGGGGCAGGAAGGAAAGCAGTGCCGCACTGAGTACGTAAACTTGTCCTGGCAATGGGCGTCCGCGTTACTTAATTTGTGCTCACTTTTGGAGTACATCTAAGAGGTAAACAAAGATGGACTGTAAAAACTGGCTGCAAGTACTTAGGCCTCAAACAGCCTGACAGCAAGCTCCCTGCAGGAACACAATCTGCATGAGTGTGTGTGTGTGTGTGAGTGTGTGTGTCTGTGTGTGTATGCTAGATCCTTTATTTGCCTTTTCGAAAGAACAGTGGAAAATGTAAATCGCAATGATATATAACCTGTTTGTGCCCATGGCCACTCTGGTGTATTGGCTTTTGAATTTAGTTTGATTCTTGGTGCCTAATAACATGTACAACTTTCTCCCCAATTCCAAAATGCCTCATCATTCGTTGTCATCTTGTCTTGTATTGTGTCCATGTTGTACACAAGCCTGCTCAGCTTTCTGGTTTCTGATGTTTACAGCCTCCTTCTCATGTTTGGCCTCTCTGAGTGAAGTTTCACAAATGACTAGGTCAGCATCTGAGACTTTATATTCGTTGTATCTTTTTCAAAGTTATTTTTTGTTCCTTTCAGGAGAAGGCTGTGCAACTGCTAATGAGAGTTTTGGTTTCTGTTATGTGTGCCTCATTTGAAGCAATATAGGTAGAAAATATTTAGGTCATGCAAATTGGGGCGTGGTTTGCCTTATTTGCTCATTGCTAGGGGGCTTGTCGCTGCTTTCACAGTTTTGCACTCTGGTTACTGTGTCGGATAAACTTGTGCAGACTTACAGAAAGAGTGCAGGGGGGTAGAGAAGGCCCCTGAACCCACTGTAGGTACACAACTGCACTCGTACACTCCAGCCCTGGCCGAAAGCCAGATTTGGGAGACTCGAGGCCCCTCATGACACACTGCAGGGAGCCCCCATCATTTTGGATGAGTGGGTTCATGCTCTCTTCCAACAGGAAGTGTGCTTCTCTTGGGTCATTTATATGCTAAGTTTAGCTGGATCAGGACTCATCTGGTGTGCAAAGGGGCTGCACATTTCTTTCAAACACAAGCGTTCTTTATAGCTTTCAACTGTGTTGGGCCAGAGGATGCTATACTCAGCTTGTAAGTGAGAGCAATGCTCACGCTCCTCCTGTTTTATTGGGCTGCTCAGATTATTGATAAACGTCACCTGTACACACTCTGCAGTGAATGTGCTATGAATAGGCAGTGCTTTGGGTGTGAGTGAAAGAGACTGCTTATTAAAAGTTAATAGGTGGAAAGTTGTTAGAAAAACAGAACTGATGCCAAAGCAGTAAAATCAGGTCATCTTCAATTTAATGTGACTAAAGAGCACACAATGACTGCCACAGTGCCACCATATTTTTGTGGGCCGCTGCTTCCATCTTTCCCTTAGCCTGTAAGACTACACTGCTTCAAAGTTGGCCTTGCTACAATATTTATGGTTTTGCGGTTTTGCTGGTGGGATGTGCTCACTTTTGGGGTACATCTAAGATATAAACAAAGACGGACTGTAAAAACTGGCTGCAAGTACTTAGGCCTCAAACAGCCTGAGAGCAAGCTCCCTGCAGGAACACAATCTGCATGAGTGTGTGTGTGTGTCTGTGTGTGTGTGTCTGTGTGTGTATGCTAGATCCTTTATTTGCCTTTTCGAAAGAATAGGCATGTGTGGTAGCGAACTGGCACCTCATGTAGTGACTGTGGAGAGTGGAATCTATCTAGATATGTGTGTGTGAGCGTGTGTGTATGGGGGGGTGTCTGTGTGAGTGTGTGTGTGGATTGATGTGTGGGTGTGTGTGTGAGTCTGTATGTGAAAGCGTGTCTCTGTGTGTGGGCGTGTGTTTGTAATGTAATAACTGCACTTTCACAACTGCTTTATTAACCTTCCTGCTTTCTCAAATTTGCTTGAAAATGCACGATTTGTCTTCTCTTTTTTCAAAAATTTCCAAACCCCCCTTATGGGCAGAAAGGCACAAAAAACGAGTGGGACAAAGGGCAGAAAGGCACAAAAACAAATGGGACAGAGGGCAGAAGGGCACAAAAACGAGTGGAACAGGGGGCAGAAAGGTACAAAAAACGAGTGGGACAGAGGGCTTTGTAAAGGCTGTCTCCCAACTGCTGTGCAACTTCTTCTACTCTTAGAGCTGAGATTTTTCTTCTTTTTTTTCAAAATTTTCTTGGGGGGGGGGGGGGGGGGGTTATCCCCCCAATCCCCCCTTAAAGGCTTCGGGCTCGCTCGCTACGCTCGCTCGCTACGGTGCTGTATGCAAATTACTTTCTGCCACACCACTTTCAAATGTCACCCACCGCCCCTGGTGTTTTTAAACCATTAAAGCCCCCCTCAGGCACGGCCAAGGTGTCAGAGGCAAATGCTTGTACTTGGCCATCTATCGTTGTTCGTTTATGAAAAGAAAAAGCATAAAGTCAGATCTTATCAGCTGGGCGCATTAACCCATGAATGTTCAGTGCAAAATCTTCCATACTGAAGTTCTTCAGTTTCTGATGGGAGGCCGTGGGACCTGCCTTGAGCCATGTTTGGTCCACTTAGTGTGTTCGCACAACCCTACAGCCAGTACCCCCTCACTACCACCATCATATGGCTTAACGGCCAGAGCGGCCGACTTTGAAGCTGGGGAACCAGGTTCGAGTCTGAGGGAGGTTTAAACATCATGTGATTCTGGCCACATCACCGTGCCTAACAAAAATGAATGTGCCGGTCTGTAATGCAACTGGCGCTCATTTAAAGCGCCCTGATACCTTTGGGTCGAAAATGCGGGTAATATACACAGCAGAGCTGGTTTTAACTCCAAAAAAAGACAGAAGCACAGATTTTTCAATACCAAATTCTGCTTTTTTTAATCCCTCGCATATTACAAACAGAGGCCTCTTCAGTAGACCCCTAGTCGCCCCACCAAGGCCTGTACACCGTCCCCACCAACGCCTGCACGCTGTTCCCTTCTCTCTACCAAGTTGTGTACACAGACAGCGTCTGCTTGCCAGCTCTCTCCATACAGGGGCTTAATTTGACCCTGTGTTTGCCGGTTTTCTCATGACCAAACATTAAAAAAAATGCGGCTAATATATATGGTATGCTATAGGGCATTTGTGCAGCGTGTCACTCTCTCCATACATAGGTTTAATTGCTGCATTCCTTGTTGGTCATGTGCTTTCGCTTCGCTTTTGGTTATCTGCTAATGGAATTTATGGCCTTTCTAGGCTTTGCCGCCCAGGGTTAAACTAGTATCCTGTTACTAATTGATTTCCGCCCATCTTTTCTTTGAAATGCTTGTTGTAATTGAAAGCAGTCCCCAAAGAACCTTTTTCGTCACTGTTTTTGTCCAAGTTTATTAAATAATAATACTCAGCAGAGCCGTGTACCATGTTTTAGAACAGCAGTAATGAAAATTGTTTCCTGAGCACAAAAATCAACTTGAAGAATGCCTGAAACTTCCCTCTCGCAGCTGTTTCAATAGAAGGTACTCGCCGTATGCTATAGGGCAGTTGTGCAACACGCTGCGCTCTCCCTACAGGGTCTTAATTTCACCCAGTGTTTCACGGTACGCTTATGACCAAAACATATTAAAACATAACAAAATACGGCTAATATATATGATATGCTACAGGGCATTTATGCAGCGCGCCACTCTCTCCATATAGGGGTTTAATAGCTGCATCCTCGTGTGATATTAAGCAGCGGCTTCTTGCTGCGCAGTGTTTTGCCTGCTTTTAAGAGATGATGCGTTATATTGGCCAGGGTGATGTAGTAAGCGCTATATAAAACGCAACGTCATGGTGTTATGTAACATTATGTTTCGCAGTCATCACTGTCCCATTCATTCCAGCCCACTGGCTTAGTAACCAGGATGCAGCGTGTGATGTTAAGCACCGGCTTCTTGCTGCGCAGTGTTTCTGGTGCAAATAGTTCTTTTTGAATTGTTTACATTTAAATGTTAGAAAGCTGGCACAGGATTCAACCCTATATCTTATAGAGGGTGCTGGAGACTCCCGGGAAACTCAGTGCTGTGGATGAGTCGCACAGTCAGTCCACGGCTAGTGTTTTTAGGTCTCGTGACCTACAATGCGCGCAAGCGCATTGAGGAGCGAGAATTCAAGTGCTCGAAATCCTCGTCAAACCAAGGGCTTCGTTCCTTGCGGTTTTCTTGAAGTTCACGTGGCCACAGGCACGCGCTTTTGGGCCATAAACTCTGTTCCCCACAGCCTTACATTCATTTCTCCTCCCCCTCCCCAGCCAGCTTCCCCCAGGCCGTAGCAGCACTCCTCCCACACCAGCACCTCCCCTCTCTCTCCCCGCAAACACAGCCTTTACTTTAATTTCTCCTCCCCCCTCCCCAGCCATGCCGAATTCTCCTCCGAATTCTCCTCCCACCTCCCACGGCCGTCCTTTCTGCCCGCACGAGCCTTCTCTTCTCTCTGCTCTCCCCTCAGGCGCCGTGACATACTTCAAAGGCTTATCACTTCACACGGCCGCAGGCCGTGCAACCAGAGCACTTCAGTTGGTGCGCAGCCCCCCTCCCAGCACTGCCTTGTTACTCTCGGCAGCCAACATTCGTTTCATGGTGGAACAAACCTCACTGATAACACTTCACACGGCCGCAGGCCGTGCAACCAGAGCACTTCAGTTGGTGCGCAGCCCCCCTCCCAGCACTGCCTTGTTACTCTCGGCAGCCAACTTTCGTTTCATGGTGGAACAAACCTCACTGATAACTATCGTCTATTGTAGCGAACAACACCAGGTTCAACTTGTGACTTCAGGCGCTACACGCATCTTTGCAGGGTGTGTGCACAACCTAACGCCATTTTTTGTAGCTACCTTTACGAGTATCATTGGGTATTACGACCTTGTCTACGTGCCTTGAAGTAGCATCCTGATGGCTTAAGGCGCTTGCTCACAAGTCCGCACTCGATGCACTCTCTTATCTTCTCCTTCCTGCTACCCAGGCTCCGCATTTCACCCATTGAAATAACTTTAGAGCAGCATAAAAGGGTATACAAACAAAGTAATGTAACTAAACAGAACATATATTCTGAACTAAATGTGGCATATACATGGATAATATATGGAACGTATGTAAGCATAACATACCATATGTAGAGTGCAGATTCAGAATGCAGAGTGCAGATTGTGAGTGCAGATTGTGAGTGCAGATTGTGAGTGCAGATTGTGAGTGCAGATTGTGAGTGCAGATTGTGAGTGCAGATTGTGAGTGCAGATTGTGAGTGCAGATTTAGAGTGCAGAGTGCAGATTTAGAGTGCAGAGTGCAGATTCAGAGTGCAGAGTGCAGATTCAGAGTGCAGAGTGCAGATTCAGAGTGCAGAGTGCAGATTCAGAGTGCAGATTTAGAGTGCAGATTTAGAGTGCAGAGTGCAGATTTAGAGTGCAGATTTAGAGTGCAGATTGTGAGTGCAGAGTGCAGATTGTGAGTGCAGATTGTGAGTGCAGATTGTGAGTGCAGAGTGCAGATTGAGAGTGCAGATTGAGAGTGCAGATTGTGAGTGCAGAGTGCAGATTCAGAGTGCAGATTCAGAGTGCAGATTCAGAGTGCAGATTCAGAGTGCAGATTCAGAGTGCAGATTCAGAGTGCAGATTCAGAGTGCAGATTCAGAGTGCAGATTCAGAGTGCAGATTCAGAGTGCAGAGTGCAGATTCAGAGTGCAGAGTGCAGATTCAGAGTGCAGAGTGCAGATTCAGAGTGCAGAGTGTGAGTGCAGATTGTGAGTGCAGAGTGCAGATTCAGAGTGCAGAGTGTGAGTGCAGAGTGCAGATTCAGAGTGCAGAGTGCAGATTCAGAGTGCAGATTCAGAGTGCAGAGTGCAGATTCAGAGTGCAGAGTGCAGATTCAGAGTGCAGAGTGCAGATTCAGAGTGCAGAGTGCAGATTCAGAGTGCAGAGTGCAGATTGTGAGTGCAGAGTGCAGATTGTGAGTGCAGATTGTGAGTGCAGATTGTGAGTGCAGAGTGCAGATTCAGAGTGCAGAGTGCAGATTCAGAGTGCAGATTCAGAGTGCAGAGTGCAGATTCAGAGTGCAGATTCAGAGTGCAGAGTGCAGATTCAGAGTGCAGAGTGCAGATTCAGAGTGCAGAGTGCAGATTCAGAGTGCAGAGTGCAGATTCAGAGTGCAGAGTGCAGATTCAGAGTGCAGAGTGCAGATTGTGAGTGCAGATTGTGAGTGCAGAGTGCAGAGTGCAGAGTGCAGAGTGCAGATTCAGAGTGCAGATTCAGAGTGCAGAGTGCAGATTCAGAGTGCAGAGTGCAGATTCAGAGTGCAGAGTGCAGATTCAGAGTGCAGAGTGCAGATTCAGAGTGCAGATTCAGAGTGCAGATTCAGAGTGCAGAGTGCAGATTCAGAGTGCAGAGTGCAGATTCAGAGTGCAGAGTGCAGATTGTGAGTGCAGAGTGCAGATTCAGAGTGCAGAGTGCAGATTGTGAGTGCAGAGTGCAGATTGTGAGTGCAGATTGTGAGTGCAGATTGTGAGTGCAGAGTGCAGAGTGCAGATTGTGAGTGCAGAGTGCAGATTCAGAGTGCAGATTCAGGGTGCAGATTCAGGGTGCAGATTCAGGGTGCAGATTCAGGGTGCAGATTCAGGGTGCAGATTCAGGGTGCAGATTCAGAGTGCAGATTCAGAGTGCAGATTCAGAGTGCAGAGTGCAGATTCAGAGTGCAGAGTGCAGATTCAGAGTGCAGATTCAGAGTGCAGATTCAGAGTGCAGATTCAGAGTGCAGATTCAGAGTGCAGATTCAGAGTGCAGATTCAGAGTGCAGATTCAGGGTGCAGATTCAGGGTGCAGATTCAGGGTGCAGATTCAGAGTGCAGATTCAGAGTGCAGAGTGCAGATTCAGAGTGCAGATTCAGAGTGCAGATTCAGAGTGCAGATTCAGAGTGCAGATTCAGAGTGCAGATTCAGAGTGCAGATTCAGAGTGCAGATTCAGAGTGCAGATTCAGAGTGCAGATTCAGAGTGCAGATTCAGAGTGCAGAGTGCAGATTCAGAGTGCAGATTCAGAGTGCAGATTCAGAGTGCAGATTCAGAGTGCAGATTCAGAGTGCAGAGTGCAGATTCAAGATTCAGAGTGCAGATTCAAGATTCAGAGTGCAGATTCAAGATTCAGAGTGCAGATTCAAGATTCAGAGTGCAGATTCAAGATTCAGAGTGCAGATTCAAGATTCAGAGTGCAGATTCAAGATTCAGAGTGCAGATTCAAGATTCAGAGTGCAGATTCAAGATTCAGAGTGCAGATTCAAGATTCAGAGTGCAGATTCAAGATTCAGAGTGCAGATTCAGAGTGCAGATTCAGAGTGCAGATTCAGAGTGCAGATTCAGAGTGCAGATTCAGAGTGCAGATTCAGAGTGCAGATTCAGAGTGCAGATTCAGAGTGCAGATTCAAGATTCAGAGTGCAGATTCAGAGTGCAGATTCAAGATTCAGAGTGCAGATTCAGAGTGCAGATTCAAGATTCAGAGTGCAGATTCAGAGTGCAGATTCAGAGTGCAGATTCAGAGTGCAGATTCAGAGTGCAGAGTGCAGATTCAGAGTGCAGATTCAGAGTGCAGAGTGCAGATTCAGAGTGCAGATTCAGAGTGCAGATTCAGAGTGCAGATTCAGAGTGCAGATTCAGAGTGCAGATTCAGAGTGCAGATTCAGAGTGCAGATTCAGAGTGCAGATTCAGAGTGCAGAGTGCAGATTCAGAGTGCAGAGTGCAGATTCAGAGTGCAGAGTGCAGATTCAGAGTGCAGAGTGCAGATTCAGAGTGCAGAGTGCAGATTCAGAGTGCAGAGTGCAGATTCAGAGTGCAGATTCAGAGTGCAGATTCAGAGTGCAGATTCAGAGTGCAGATTCAGAGTGCAGATTCAGAGTGCAGATTCAAGATTCAGAGTGCAGATTCAGAGTGCAGATTCAGAGTGCAGATTCAGAGTGCAGATTCAGAGTGCAGATTCAGAGTGCAGATTCAGAGTGCAGATTCAAGATTCAGAGTGCAGATTCAGAGTGCAGATTCAGAGTGCAGATTCAAGATTCAGAGTGCAGATTCAGAGTGCAGATTCAGAGTGCAGATTCAAGATTCAGAGTGCAGATTCAGAGTGCAGATTCAAGATTCAGAGTGCAGATTCAGAGTGCAGATTCAGAGTGCAGATTCAGAGTGCAGATTCAGAGTGCAGAGTGCAGATTCAGAGTGCAGAGTGCAGATTCAGAGTGCAGAGTGCAGATTCAGAGTGCAGATTCAGAGTGCAGATTCAAGATTCAGAGTGCAGATTCAGAGTGCAGATTCAGAGTGCAGATTCAGAGTGCAGTTGCAGAGTGCAGATTCAGAGTGCAGTTGCAGAGTGCAGATTCAGAGTGCAGATTCAAGATTCAGAGTGCAGATTCAGAGTGCAGATTCAAGATTCAGAGTGCAGATTCAGAGTGCAGATTCAGAGTGCAGATTCAGAGTGCAGATTCAGAGTGCAGATTCAGAGTGCAGATTCAGAGTGCAGATTCAGAGTGCAGATTCAGAGTGCAGTTGCAGAGTGCAGATTCAGAGTGCAGTTGCAGAGTGCAGATTCAGAGTGCAGATTCAAGATTCAGAGTGCAGATTCAGAGTGCAGATTCAAGATTCAGAGTGCAGATTCAGAGTGCAGATTCAGAGTGCAGAGTGCAGATTCAGAGTGCAGATTCAGAGTGCAGATTCAGAGTGCAGATTCAGAGTGCAGATTCAGAGTGCAGATTCAGAGTGCAGATTCAGAGTGCAGATTCAGAGTGCAGATTCAGAGTGCAGAGTGCAGATTCAGAGTGCAGATTCAGAGTGCAGAGTGCAGATTCAGAGTGCAGATTCAGAGTGCAGATTCAGGGTGCAGATTCAGGGTGCAGATTCAGGGTGCAGATTCAGGGTGCAGATTCAGGGTGCAGATTCAGGGTGCAGATTCAGGGTGCAGATTCAGAGTGCAGATTCAGAGTGCAGATTCAGAGTGCAGATTCAGAGTGCAGATTCAGAGTGCAGATTCAGAGTGCAGATTCAGAGTGCAGATTCAGAGTGCAGATTCAGAGTGCAGATTCAGAGTGCAGAGTGCAGATTCAGAGTGCAGAGTGCAGATTCAGAGTGCAGAGTGCAGATTCAGAGTGCAGAGTGCAGATTCAGAGTGCAGAGTGCAGATTCAGAGTGCAGAGTGCAGATTCAGAGTGCAGAGTGCAGATTCAGAGTGCAGAGTGCAGATTCAGAGTGCAGATTCAGAGTGCAGATTCAGAGTGCAGATTCAGAGTGCAGTTGCAGAGTGCAGATTCAGAGTGCAGAGTGCAGATTCAAGATTCAGAGTGCAGATTCAAGATTCAGAGTGCAGATTCAAGATTCAGAGTGCAGATTCAAGATTCAGAGTGCAGATTCAAGATTCAGAGTGCAGATTCAAGATTCAGAGTGCAGATTCAAGATTCAGAGTGCAGATTCAAGATTCAGAGTGCAGATTCAAGATTCAGAGTGCAGATTCAAGATTCAGAGTGCAGATTCAAGATTCAGAGTGCAGATTCAGAGTGCAGATTCAAGATTCAGAGTGCAGATTCAGAGTGCAGATTCAGAGTGCAGATTCAGAGTGCAGATTCAGAGTGCAGAGTGCAGATTCAGAGTGCAGAGTGCAGATTCAGAGTGCAGAGTGCAGTTGCAGAGAGAACTCAGCAGCACCACCACAGCATCACTCAGCAGCACCACAGCATCACTCAGCACCACCACTGCATCACTCAGCACCACCACTGCATCACTCAGCACCACCACTGCATCACTCAGCACCACCACTGCATCACTCAGCACCACCACTGCATCACTCAGCACCACCACAGCATCACTCAGCACCACCACAGCATCACTCAGCACCACCACAGCACCACTCAGCACCACCACAGCACCACTCAGCGCAATCCCAGCATCACTCAGCACCACCACAGCATCACTCCGCGACATCACAGCATCAATCTGTGCACCATTCAACAGCAACTGGTTCAATTATGTTCTCTCAATGTTTCAGGCTTTATTACAAATGTCACAAAAAGATGTTATTTCACTTCTGTTCTTGGATTTTCATCACAATAAAATACACTGAACATAATCTTCACAAACGTTATTTACAAAAGTTTAAGCTATTGCCAATATAAATTACAATCACTTTTATTTAAGTATTAATTATTTAAAAAAATTAAAAGCCGTTGCTATTTGTAATATCAATACATCTAAGTCACGTAAATACAAAACATGTTGCATTACAAATGCTATAGTCGTCACATGTGCGAAAGTTATAACTATTGGCATTGAAAATGACAAAGCTATTAATTTAGCTATTTTCAAAATCAACACATAAATAAAAAAATTGTCATTTACAAGACCAATAGCTCAAACTTTCATAATGCGAGACCTATTGCATTGCAAATGCTTGTTGTTGCGAGAGACAGTACCGGTGTCTTCCATGAGGGTGCAACAATGAGACAGGAATCATCTCTCTTCTGCAAGGAGAGAACTACTTCAGTAGGAGGGAAGTTATGGTACACCTCGGCAAACCTACAGAGGATGCTTTCAGCCGGAGAGTAGAGCAGACCTACAATACTCAGTGAAAGAGTAACTGCACACCTCAGCAGACCTACAATACGCTCAGTGGGAGAGTACCTGCAGTTCACAGCAAAACTGCAACTCTCTCAGTGGGTGGGTGTAGGAGAGTAGGGTCTGCAATCCTATGATCACCCAGATTTTTGCTTTTTGCTGCACTGGTTTACGACTTTCCCTGGCTGTGGGCCTGCTAATCAGACCCACAGCCTAGCTGTTCTCTCTATCCAAATTGTACTCAGGTACTGAATTGGCACTGGGCCCTCTCCAAGTCCCTGTACCCAGGGCTGAGGTGCACCCAGAAGTCTCCCAGGGGCTGAAGCATGTATTGTGCCACCCCTGGATTGACTAACTAAAACTGACACAACTGGCTGCACGACAGCTGGGGCAAGGTGGTGTACTCACCCTTTGCTTTAGATATAGTATACCTATATCTAACCCTAAATGGACACACAGATCTCCTATCAGTCACTCCTATGGCAGGCCTTAACAATCCTGAAGGCAGAGTGCTTGGAATCGTGTGAGATGGTGCTCTAGCATGAGCTGAGCCTGTCTGCGGCTTTCGGGATCCATCCCTTAGCCGTTTCCATGATATCGCATACCATATACTCTTAAGTGCATTATAATCCTCGCGGTTATGTGCCAACTCTGGTATCGCTTTATCAAAACATGTCGAGTAAGGTGTCATACGACTTGGAATACTAACCCTCGCCAATTCTGGCGACGGGGTTAGCATTCCACCCTTCTAGAGGGACACGACATGCCTGTAACCTATAACCCGGTTAAACGTCAGACAGAGCCTTAGCATCCACAAAATGGATGCTGCCACCGAGACACAAGTCTGCCCTCCTGCTGCTGGGAGTCCTCCCAGAGCAGGAGATAAGGACAAAGGGTTTCCTGCCAGGGGCGGTGCCAGCACCGTCCCAGACAGGGTTTTGTGTATTGTAGGTAGGCAGGGCTTTAGAGGAAGGTGACTGCAGGTGGCACCCCGGTGCTCACTGTGCATAGGCTGGCTGGAACCAGTTCCAGGGTCACTCCAGACCCTGTGCTGGGGAAAAGCCCGCCAAGGAAGTGGGTGTAACCACCCCCCTCCTAGTCCCACCCATAGGGCAGGACTTAGTCGCGTGCCAGCCCCTTTTTACAGGATAAAGGTAGAGACTGGCCCCCTTCCAAATCAGATCATCTTTGAATCCTGAAACTACTTTCTGCGAAAGGAACTCAAGACTTCTTCCTAAGATTTCTCCCTTGTGACTAAGGAGTAGTCACCCTGCATCCGCAGGCACCATCTAAGAACACTGCGGTCTGCTGTAAGTCCTTCCTCCGGAATCCGACTGCCCAGCTCGACGAGAACCGGCTTCCCTGGCACCTCTGACCTCTACCCACCTCTACAGCCCAGCTGAGAACCGTGGGTGCGACGAGACCTCAAGGGACCGGCCATCTGCAAGACTGCACGACTTCTTTCCAGCAAGCCCGCCGAGTAATCTACTGGTGAGTGCTTTGGGGTCCGAGAAGCCCCGACTCTGAGCAGCTCCAGCTCCGAAGTGCAGCCCCCCAGCATCTCCACGATCTGCGTGGGGCCCTTCTGCTTTCCGCTGCTCACCGCGTTGTTTGGCTACTAGCCCGTTGGCTTGTGGCCTTCCTGACGACGCCCGACGACATTTCTGCTGCTGGTCTGGTTGCTCCAGACTGGCCCTTGCTCCCTTCCAGAAGAGGAGCACCCCGGACCCTCCTGGTCCACTCAAGACGCCATTTTGAGTCCACCGCGTGGGCTTGAATTAGCCAAGGCTTGTTGCCCACTCCTGGGTAACTTCGACGCCGACGACTTCAACCTTCGTGGGACAGCTCGCACCTCCATCCTGGTCGCCGACAACGCCTCCTGGTCCGAGAGACTGCAGAGCCCAGCAGCGCCCACTCACCTGACTGCGGTGACTTCGCCCGGTGCCATCCTGGTGCCCACTTAATCACTGGCTAGTGATTCAAGAACTTGGTCCCCTCTGCTTTCAGGTTTCTTCTTCCTTGATCCAGGCTTGGATCCATCGAACTTTTCTTCACTGGTCGCCTGCCAGCAACTTCTTCCTTCCAGGCTCCTGGTCCGGCAACGAGATCCCCGACGTCTTTTCAGACCTATGCAGCTGCAGTCCCTGGGCTAGGTAACTTCGGCACTCCGGTGTCCCAGCATAGCCTCACTATCCAAGGGTCAGGATCCACTGGCGTTTTCTCCCTACCAGGTCGGGTTCGCCCGTGAACACTAACTTTGTGAATTCTAGCTTCCATAGACTTTGTCCCGCATCCCGCGTGAGAGTGCACACTCTGCACCCGAGTCCCCTGGGCCTCCTAGTAGTAATCTAACGATTCCCTAGTCCAGTCCTAGCGATCCCAAAGCCTATTAGAACTGTTACTTACCTGCTAGTAATTCGCATTCCACTTTTAAAGTATATGGTTTTTCGTGCCCCTCGGGCATTTGTGTATAACGTGCTAACTTAAGTATTTTCGTAAGAGTTTTGTTGTGTGCCTAGCACCCTGTCCTCATAAAGAGTACAGGGCTGTTGTGATTCTAATAAATACACTGGTTATTTTCATAACACTTGTGTGGTGTCCTTTCACTGGGTGTTCAAGGGGTAATGTGATGGTAAAACAGCTGGCTTAACACGCCCTCTAGAGTCTTAGCCTTAGACTGCTCGTATCCATGCTACTAGGATAGCTGGTCTATAAGGTTGACTTACAACCAATCATCAATAAGGGTTGTTTGGACTGATATATAGTGATCACTAGAATAGTGAGCACTGCACATCAGGCCAACTTCTCACATTGGTGAGCAGCGGTTGGGATTTGAGCTTGCTGTTGTTTTACCACACATGCCCTAAGAATATCTTGTGAAAGATCACATAAGTACTAAAGGTACATATAACTTAGCTTAGAATACTCTGAGTTCTACTGAACCAGCTGTTGTAGCTCCTAGGGCCTAGCACACCCTAAACTACAACTCTAGCAAGGGATCAGTAGGCAAACATATAGTGTAGGTAAGTGCACCACTTACACCTCACTAGAAAAGCATGTCGACTCAGGAGGACTCTACTGAGACTCCCCTGGTCAGTGTTGACCCTCCACAGGTCACTTCAAGATATGCAGCTCTCAGCTTTCATGAGATGAGACAGATCTGTGTCTCCAGAAAACTGAAGCAGGGGTCTAACCCCACCACTTCCTTTCTGATAGGTCTCCTAGAGACATATAATGCCAGAAAGCTTTCTCAGTTACATGAGAACATGCCAGCCTTAGAAGGAACCTCTGGGGATCCAGATCTCCACAACACTGATTCAGCAGTTGAGGAGGAGGATCAGGAGGTACTCTCTGGGGATGAGGTAGACAAGGGTCTTGAGGTAGTCAGAAGGCTAACTAGGACCAACTTAGACTTACTTGGGCTAGGATCTGGGGGCCCCCCAGTACTAACCCGAAGTGGGCCTAACCTTGGAGTTAGGAGAGATAGATCTCTTTCTAGGGACTCCAATAGATCTCTGCACTCTAATGCCTCTTCTCAGGGGAGAAGGAATCCTCCACAGAGGAGATTTACTTCCCCTCAGAGAAAGGAGCATGAAGCTAGGATGAGACAAGCTGAACTGAGGATTGAAAGGGAAGAAATTGCCCTGGCCAAAG
Source organism: Lissotriton helveticus (assembly GCF_964261635.1). Classification (NCBI taxonomy): domain Eukaryota; kingdom Metazoa; phylum Chordata; class Amphibia; order Caudata; family Salamandridae; genus Lissotriton; species Lissotriton helveticus. Next base: position 274,780,094 of record NC_136065.1, on the reverse strand, counting down.
AGAAGCTTGCCCTGGCAAGAGAGCAGCAGATGAGTGGGCTAGCTCCCACTGGTGGCAGCAATCTCCCAAGAGATAGAGAGAAGGGTTTAGATACTAAACACCTGACTAAAATAGTGCCCCCCTTTAAGCAAGGGGATGACATCCAGAAATGGATGGCTGCTCTGGAGAGGGCCTGCACTGTGCAGGGCATTCCCCAGAGTCAGTGGGCAGCTATACTGTGGCTCTCCTTTGATGGTAAAGGTAGAGATAAGCTCCTCACTACAAGAGTGGAGGATGCTAACAATTACCAGGTCCTGAAGAATACACTGGTTGATGGGTTTGGTTTAACCACTGAGCAGTACAGGTTGCTGTTCAGAGACACCCAGAAAACTCAGTCTCAGGACTGGTCTGATTTTGTGGATTGTGCCACTAAGGCTTTGGAGGGCTGGTTGCTGGGTAGCAAGGTTACAGATTACACAGGATTGTATAATCTAATGATGAGAGAACACATTTTGAACAATTGTCAGAACCAGTTGCTGCACCAGCACCTTGTTGATTCAGATCTGACCTCTCCCCAAGAATTGGGAAAGAAGGCAGACAAATGGGTCAGGACAAGGATCAAGCAGAACCAGAACCAGAACCAGGGTGGTCAGAAGAAAGCAGACCAGAAGGGTAATGTTAAGAATGAGCAAAATGACCAGAAGTCTTCACCAGGTCCCCAACAAACCAAAGAGGGTGGGGGTCAGGCTTCCCAGAAGAAGAAGACTCAAGAAGGCCAGTCAAAAAGGTGGTGCCAGTACTGCAAAAGTAAATCTCACTGGTTTAGTGAGTGCACCAAAAGAGGAGGAGGACAAACTCCTGCCACTACAGCTCCTAAAGCAACTGCACCCCCTAGTACAGTCAGTAGTGGTAGTGTCACTCCCAAGGCATTAGTTGGGTTAACCTTGGGTACTGAGGGGTCTGACAACTTAGTTGGCACACTCACTCAGGCTGTCCTTGTCTGTACAGGGGATATGGATATGTCCCCTGAGATAAGTCCCAATACTTTGGGCAAATACAGGCAGACACCTTTGATTAATGGCAAAATGGCTCAGGCCTATAGGGACACTTGTGCCAGTGTCACCATGGTGACACCTAACTTTGTGGACCCTGGACAGATCATGCCAGGTACTGATTTCCTGGTGACCAATGCCAGCAATGTCACTACTAGTCATAGTGTGGCAATTGTGGCTTTCTCCTGGGGTGGAGTGAAGGGACAAAAGAAAGTTGTAGTCAGTTCAGACCTCCCAGTTGATTGTTTGTTGGGCAATGATTTGGAGTCATCACAATGGTCAGAAGTGGAGCAGAGGACTCACATGGAGATGTTAGGCTTGCCAGCACATGTGCTTGCTGTGACTAGGTCACAGGCCAGAAGATGCCCCACTGAACAGGTGCTGGATCCTGAAATTATGGACCAGACACCTTCCAAGAAGAAGAGCAGTAAGGGTAAGGCTTAGCCTTCCCCCTTGCCCCAGGTTGAGGATCAAGTCTCTGAGGAGGCTGATCTAGAAGAGCTGAGGGAAACTGAGCCTAAAGAGCTTGAACTTGATCAAGTTGAGTTTCTGGGCTCAGGGGGACCCTCCAGAGCAGACCTGGGGAAGGAACAGTTGAGCTGCCCTTCCCTTGAACCCCTCAGACAGCAGGCTGCTGCTGAGGCTGCAGGGAATGCCACAGGTGCCCACAGGGTATACTGGGAAGATGGACTCCTGTACTCTGAGTCAAGAGACCCCAAGCCTGGTGCAACCAGGAGGCTGGTCATCCCCTTGTCTCTGAGAGGTTTCCTTCTCACCTTGGCCCATGAGATTCCCCTTGCAGGTCATTTAGGTCAGACAAAGACTTGGGACAGGCTTGTCTCACACTTTCACTGGCCCCATATGAATGAGAATACCAAGGAGTTTTGTCGCTCATGTGTCACTTGCCAAGCCAGTGGTAAGTCAGGTGGCACAACAAAGGCCCCCCTCATACCACTACCTGTGGTGGGGGTTCCCTTTGAAAGAGTGGGGATTGACATTGTTGGTCCAATGGAACCCCAGACAGCATCAGGACACAAGTTTATACTGGTGGTGGTGGACCATGCCACCAGGTATCCTGAGGCTATTCCCCTTAGGACCACTACAGCCCCTGTAGTGGCAAGAGCCCTAGTTGGAGTGTTCTCCAGAGTGGGTTTCCCTAAGGAGGTCGTTTCTGACAGAGGTACAAACTTCATGTCAGGATATCTGACTGCTATGTGGAAAGAGTGTGGTGTGAACTACAAGTTCACCACACCCTATCATCCACAATGCAATGGGCTTGTTGAGAGATTCAACAGGACCCTGAAAGGGATGATTCATGGACTACCTGAACCTCTTAGGAGAAGATGGGATGTCCTGATCCCCTGCCTTTTGTTTGCTTACAGAGAGGTCCCACAGAAGGGGGTTGGCTACAGCCCTTTTGAGCTTCTGTATGGGCATCCTGTAAGAGGACCCCTGTGTTTGGTGAAGGAAGGATGGGAGAGACCTCTCAAAAAGCCTGCAACCAACATAGTGGACTATGTACTTGGTCTCCGCTCCAGGATGGCTGAGTATATGGAAAAGGCATCTAAAAACCTTGAGGCCAGCCAGGAACTTCAAAAAGCTTGGCATGACCAAAAGGCTGTACTGACTGTGTACCAGCCAGGACAGAAGGTGTGGGTGCTGGAGCCAGTGGCCCCAGCAGCTCTGAAAGACAAATGGTCTGGGCCCCACACCATCATTGAGCATAAGGGAGAGGTTACCTACTTTGTGGACCTTGGAACTCCCAGGAGCCCTCTCAGAGTGCTCCATGTTAACAGGCTCAAGGCATATGTTGACAGGAAGGACATGAGCTTGCTCATGGCCACAGATGAGGGACAGGAGGAAGAGAGTGACCCTCTCCCAGACCTGCTCACTCAGAATCCTGATGATGGGTCAGTTGATGGTGTTGTCTTTTGTGGCAGCCTCACTGAACATCAGCAACAGGATTGCAGGCAAGTTCTGCAATCCTTTCGACATATGTTCTCTCTGACACCCTGCCAAACTGATTGGTGTACCCATGATGTTGACACTGGAGACAGTCTGCCTGTCAAGAGTAAAATCTACAGACAGCCTGATCATGTTAGAGACTGCATCAAAACTGAAGTGCAGAAAATGTTGGAACTGGGAGTCATTGAGCCCTCAGATAGCCCTTGGGCTGGCCCAGTAGTTCTAGTGCCAAAGCCTCACACCCAGGGTGGTAAGAGGGAGATGAGGTTTTGCGTAGACTACAGAGGCCTCAATGCAGTCACTAAGACTGATGCCCACCCAATACCAAGAGCAGATGAGCTTATAGATAGATTGGCTTCTGCCAACTTCTTAAGCACATTTGATTTGACAGCTGGGTATTGGCAAATCAGGTTAGCTGAGGAAGCCAAACCCAAGACAGCATTTTCTACCCCTGGAGGGCATTATCAATTTGTGGTAATGCCCTTTGGACTGAAAAATGCACCTGCCACCTTCCAAAGGTTGGTGAATCAAGTCCTCACTGGGTTGGATGACTTCTGTGCAGCTTATCTTGACGATATTGCTGTCTTTAGCTCCACCTGGGAGGATCACCTGGTCCACCTGAGGAAAGTGTTAGAGGCCCTGCAAAAGGCAGGCCTCACTATCAAGGCCACAAAGTGCCAGATAGGGCAGACACAGGTTGTGTACCTGGGCCACCTTGTGGGTGGAGGCCAGGTTCAGCCACTGGAGAGTAAGATACAGGCCATCAAGGACTGGACTCCTCCAATCACCCAGACTCAGGTTCGAGCTTTCTTGGGCCTGACTGGGTACTATAGGAAGTTTGTCAGAAATTATGGGTCCATAGTGACCCCCCTTAATGACCTGACAAGCAAAAAGATGCCAAAGAAAGTTCAGTGGACAGCAAGCTGTCAGAAAGCATTCAATGACCTAAAGCAGGCCATGTGCACAGCACCTATCCTCAAGAGTCCAGATTACTCCAAGCCATTCATTGTCCAAACAGATGCTTCTGAGTTGGGTGTGGGAGCTGTTCTGTCTCAACTGAATTTTGATGGTAATGATCAGCCTATTGCTTTCATTAGTAGAAGGTTGACACCCAGAGAGAAAAATTGGTCAGCTATTGAGAGGGAGGCCTTTGCTGTGGTCTGGGCCCTGAAGAAGCTGAGGGCCTACTTGTTTGGCACTCACTTCACCATTCAGACAGACCATAAGCCCCTCTTGTGGCTAAATCAGATGAAGGGTGAAAACCCCAAACTGCTTAGGTGGTCCATTTCCCTACAGGGGATGGATTTTACAGTGGAGCATAGACCTGGGACTGATCACAGCAATGCTGATGGGCTCTCCAGGTATTTCCACTTAGAGCAAGAAGACTCACCTGGTCAAGGTTAGCTTATTGTCCCAAAGTTTGGGGGGGGGTCATGTAGGAGAGTAGGGTCTGCAATCCTATGATCACCCAGATTTTTGCTTTTTGCTGCACTGGTTTACGACTTTCCCTGGCTGTGGGCCTACTAATCAGACCCACAGCCTAGCTGTTCTCTCTATCCAAATTGTACTCAGGTACTGAATTGGCACTGGGCCCTCTCCAAGTCCCTGTACCCAGGGCTGAGGTGCACCCAGAAGTCTCCCAGGGGCTGAAGCATGTATTGTGCCACCCCTGGATTGACTAACTAAAACTGACACAACTGGCTGCACGACAGCTGGGGCAAGGTGGTGTACTCACCCTTTGCTTTAGATATAGTATACCTATATCTAACCCTAAATGGACACACAGATCTCCTATCAGTCACTCCTATGGCAGGCCTTAACAATCCTGAAGGCAGAGTGCTTGGAATCGTGTGAGATGGTGCTCTAGCATGAGCTGAGCCTGTCTGCGGCTTTCGGGATCCATCCCTTAGCCGTTTCCATGATATCGCATACCATATACTCTTAAGTGCATTATAATCCTCGCGGTTATGTGCCAACTCTGGTATCGCTTTATCAAAACATGTCGAGTAAGGTGTCATACGACTTGGAATACTAACCCCTCGCCAATTCTGGCGACGGGGTTAGCATTCCACCCTTCTAGAGGGACACGACATGCCTGTAACCTATAACCCGGTTAAACGTCAGACAGAGCCTTAGCATCCACAAAATGGATGCTGCCACCGAGACACAAGTCTGCCCTCCTGCTGCTGGGAGTCCTCCCAGAGCAGGAGATAAGGACAAAGGGTTTCCTGCCAGGGGCGGTGCCAGCACCGTCCCAGACAGGGTTTTGTGTATTGTAGGTAGGCAGGGCTTTAGAGGAAGGTGACTGCACGTGGCACCCCGGTGCTCACTGTGCATAGGCTGGCTGGAACCAGTTCCAGGGTCACTCCAGACCCTGTGCTGGGGAAAAGCCCGCCAAGGAAGTGGGTGTAACCACCCCCCTCCTAGTCCCACCCATAGGGCAGGACTTAGTCGCGTGCCAGCCCCTTTTTACAGGATAAAGGTAGAGACTGGCCCCCTTCCAAATCAGATCATCTTTGAATCCTGAAACTACTTTCTGCGAAAGGAACTCAAGACTTCTTCCTAAGATTTCTCCCTTGTGACTAAGGAGTAGTCACCCTGCATCCGCAGGCACCATCTAAGAACACTGCGGTCTGCTGTAAGTCCTTCCTCCGGAATCCGACTGCCCAGCTCGACGAGAACCGGCTTCCCTGGCACCTCTGACCTCTACCCACCTCTACAGCCCAGCTGAGAACCGTGGGTGCGACGAGACCTCAAGGGACCGGCCATCTGCAAGACTGCACGACTTCTTTCCAGCAAGCCCGCCGAGTAATCTACTGGTGAGTGCTTTGGGGTCCGAGAAGCCCCGACTCTGAGCAGCTCCAGCTCCGAAGTGCAGCCCCCCAGCATCTCCACGATCTGCGTGGGGCCCTTCTGCTTTCCGCTGCTCACCGCGTTGTTTGGCTACTAGCCCGTTGGCTTGTGGCCTTCCTGACGACGCCCGACGACATTTCTGCTGCTGGTCTGGTTGCTCCAGACTGGCCCTTGCTCCCTTCCAGAAGAGGAGCTCCCCGGACCCTCCTGGTCCACTCAAGACGCCATTTTGAGTCCACCGCGTGGGCTTGAATTAGCCAAGGCTTGTTGCCCACTCCTGGGTAACTTCGACGCCGACGACTTCAACCTTCGTGGGACAGCTCGCACCTCCATCCTGGTCGCCGACAACGCCTCCTGGTCCGAGAGACTGCAGAGCCCAGCAGCGCCCACTCACCTGACTGCGGTGACTTCGCCCGGTGCCATCCTGGTGCCCACTTAATCACTGGCTAGTGATTCAAGAACTTGGTCCCCTCTGCTTTCAGGTTTCTTCTTCCTTGATCCAGGCTTGGATCCATCGAACTTTTCTTCACTGGTCGCCTGCCAGCAACTTCTTCCTTCCAGGCTCCTGGTCCGGCAACGAGATCCCCGACGTCTTTTCAGACCTATGCAGCTGCAGCCCCTGGGCTAGGTAACTTCGGCACTCCGGTGTCCCAGCATAGCCTCACTATCCAAGGGTCAGGATCCACTGGCGTTTTCTCCCTACCAGGTCGGGTTCGCCCGTGAACACTAACTTTGTGAATTCTAGCTTCCATAGACTTTGTCCCGCATCCCGCGTGAGAGTGCACACTCTGCACCCGAGTCCCCTGGGCCTCCTAGTAGTAATCTAACGATTCCCTAGTCCAGTCCTAGCGATCCCAAAGCCTATTAGAACTGTTACTTACCTGCTAGTAATTCGCATTCCACTTTTAAAGTATATGGTTTTTCGTGCCCCTCGGGCATTTGTGTATAACGTGCTAACTTAAGTATTTTCGTAAGAGTTTTGTTGTGTGCCTAGCACCCTGTCCTCATAAAGAGTACAGGGCTGTTGTGATTCTAATAAATACACTGGTTATTTTCATAACACTTGTGTGGTGTCCTTTCACTGGGTGTTCAAGGGGTAATGTGATGGTAAAACAGCTGGCTTAACACGCCCTCTAGAGTCTTAGCCTTAGACTGCTCGTATCCATGCTACTAGGATAGCTGGTCTATAAGGTTGACTTACAACCAATCATCAATAAGGGTTGTTTGGACTGATATATAGTGATCACTAGAATAGTGAGCACTGCACATCAGGCCAACTTCTCACAGTGGGTAACTGCACTTCTAAATAGACCTGCAATGTTTTCAGTGGGTGGGTAACTGCCCTTCTGAACAGACCTGCAATGTTTTCAGTGGGTGGGTAACTGCCCTTCTGAACAGACCTGCAATGTTTTCAGTGGGAGGGTACTGGCACTTCTCAGCAGCCCTACAATGCTTTCTTTTGGAGCGTAACTGCACTTCTCAGCATACCTCCAATGCTTTCAGCACAAAAGCACTTCTCAGCGGACCATCGATGCTTTCAGTGGGAGGACGCCTTCATTTCTCGGAAGAGAGCAATGCACAAAGGGCGCCTTAACAAGGACACTGGTAGCTCAAAAGCATGGGAGAAAGCAAAAAAAAAATGCGATTTCATTTTTTTTATTGACCTGAATGACCAAATTGCCTGGTAGAACAGCAAGGAGCTTATGGAAAATTCTATGGCAACTTTAGCAAAGTGCACAGCTGCAGAATGCAGAAAGTGGGCTCGAGATTGACCGGCAAATAAGCCGGCTCATTGAAAGAGAGGCTTCTCTGCTTGGCAAGCTTTCTCGGGCGGGGGAGTTTGGAACATACTGCAGGCGGCACGTAAGGCTGGGGACAGACCTGAAAACAGACTCACTCCGAGCAACTGGTCTTCTGCATGGTGAGTCGAACCCTCCGATGCTTGCTACACACCCTGACCTGTGTCGTTTAAAAGTGGAACTCCTCAGGAACAGAAGACGGCGAGGAGCCTGGGTTCCCCCACAGCTGCCTCCGCCGCCTTATCTGGGAGCGCTGGCTGCCAGCAAAGCTAAGGTGAGGGGGTGGGGGGGATTTGTATGTTGGTGGTTCCTGAAGCGCTCGATAAAGAAACTTGGAACAATTAAGGCTCGATGCTTGGGGACAAAGCTGCTTCACTTCTCCGGGGCTTGTTAGCGCAAAAAAGCAAAGAAAAAAGTGCACACCGCCTAATGAAGGACTGTGTGTACTGCCGCCGGTAAGAGTTCCAATCCCGCTGGGCGTGGATCAAAGGAGACCGGGTCTCAACAAACAGGGAGTGACATGCCTTCAGTGCAATCATTGCACTGTCTTTGGCATAAATCGTGACACTAAAAGACGCACAGGAATCACAACTGAAGGCGGAGCTGGGACACAGCTTTTGGAATTGTATTGATTCCAAAAAGCCTCGTATGACGAGAGCAGCGCATGCGCTGCTTACGTCAGGCCGAGACCTAAAACGGACTGCCTGTGCCAATGCACAACACAGAGCCCGATAGAGACCCGTTTCGAGGCCCCCTTTAAAAAACTGCTGGCGCTCAGCACTTAAAGTCCTGGTCAAGTGTATGTCGTTTTGACATTTATAATTGTTTTGATGGCCACACGCTACTGGAAAAGGTGCATTTTATAAGGGACACACACTACTATTATGTATGTGTATGCAGTTCTGGAAATGGCAACAAACTTTACTCTGGAAACTCATAAATTGGGAGTCAAGGTGTGGCAGAGGAAAGGGAGTGTAGTCACTGAGCTTGAAAGGCAGAGTCTGACAGTCAACTTATAGATTTAGTTAAATCGTCTTCAAAGAGATTGGCAACAAGGGCTTATGTAACAGTAAGTCTGTTCTAGAATACTTAGTTGGTCACAAAGAGGCCCATTGTAAAATATCTCACAGGGTTAAGGCACTTGCTACAGAGATCATTGTGTGTCCAGCAACTTAGAGGGGATGATAATAGCGTTAACATAGTTCTGGGAGAGTTCTATGTTTTGAGTCAGAGTTTGGACTACATCCAACACTGGGATGAGTAGTGCTGTAAAATAATGAAATGAAAAATAATAGGTGCTATTTACATCAATATTTGTGCAGTTACTCATACAGGCAGGAAGTTAATCTTGCATTCTTAAAGTGGAAGCAGATCTCTTACATATGGAGTTGAACAAAGTTAAAAAGCTTCCTCTAAATCATAATGTCTCGTGAAGTGATAACATGCTATGCACATTTGTTCTGTTCCATTGCTTTGGCATCTAGGTGTTAGGCTCCAGAGAGTTCCCATCCAGTATTATACTCAAACAAAAGGAGGGCTTATTACCCTGTAAAATCGGGCTTTTACTTTGGCTCTAGCTGGAAGTAGAAATAAGAAAAACACATTAAAAGAATAACACCAGGGCAAATTCAGCATGTTTCTCATGGTCAGCTGGATCCCAGATCCTGACCAGAAATAGCTGCCGGTATCCGGCACGATCTCCCTACTTTCGAGCACTGTGGGTATGGCTAAATATTTTGCTTACTTTACCCAAGTTAAGCCTTTCTGCTCTGTGCCATTGCTATCAGGGTTTGAGCCCAGGTTTAAATGGTTGAAACTGTGTGTTTAACCCCTTCGGCGCTGATGACAAAGCCAGCTCGTCATCAGCGTTACCTGCGCTGCGCGGATGACGAGCTGGCTTTGTCATAAACAAGCCATTTTTGAAATTCCCGCTTACAGCGGGAAAACGCGGTAGCGGTTAAATTGACAAGTTTGTAGACTTATTCCTTGTGGTATACTTCTCTCCACCCCATTTAATAACCCATTTTCATACAGGCACTAATCAATCAATTATGTCTATAATTTCACACCCTGCACCCAGTTCCCTATGCCTTCTTGTAGATATATGTGCCAAGAATGATACAGACTACATCTGCGCAGTTGATTATATAGAAACTTCTGAAGTACAGACAAAATGTTCGTATTTAGCTCTAAAAAACAATAAACAAGCCCTGGGAAAGTTAGTGGGTCTGGCGCTGGCCACCACCAGCCTTTTGAATATTTTGTCTTTTTTTTTTGTTCAAAACTTTATTGTTGGGGAAGCTGTTGTTGTGGGGTGTTTATATTGGGAAGGAGTGATATCGGAGGGTGCTGGTTACAAGAGATGTGCACTTATTGTGTTATGGTAATGAAGTGTATTATTCGTGTGTTCTGATTTGCTAAAGAATTGATACTCTTGCTCACACCACGATGATATTGCAGTTTTACTAATTTGGTATGCAAGCATTATGTATAAGAACCCCTTAATTCTCGGGTGAGACACATTTTGGAAGACTTTCCTTTTCAACTACGGATGCTGGGCAATTTCTTTCTGATGTTGCTTCTCATTTGGGCCTTGAAATAATTTCAGATTTGATATTCTCAGTTTAACTTTGCATTTTATAGCCTTTATGTCACGGAGTCTGCAGATCCAATTTTTGTATTTTGTAATAAAATCCTTCAGCTTTTAATTGACCTGGAACACCATTATTGAAGGGACCACATTACTTATTGAACTGGTTTACTATGCTAATTGATGTTTGGGGTACCTTAGCTCCAGGACACATTGCCTCATGAAACTGAGATTTGACATGGTCACAAATTCAGTAAACTGTGGGAGACTGAAATGAAGTATATTTTAGGGTGTAAATTCCTGCTGGGGAACATGCTGGATACAGCTGGGTTGTAGATATTCTTGTGATCAAGTCACAATATGGTAATTTAAGATTGCAGTCACATTGTGGAGATGTGATGTGTGTTAGTGAAGGGTTCAAGCTTGTGAACAATTTTTATGGGGGATATGTGGTTCAGAATCAAGGATTGGTCATGTCAGTGCATGGGGTGACTCTAGTGAACTCTTTGGTAGTATAGTCTCCATCTATAATGCTTATTTTTAATCATTTTCTTTCTTTCTTTTAAAGGACCGGGCTTGAATGATGTTGGTCGCCAAGGACATGGAAAGTCTTAGAAGAACAAACAAAGCTCTTCTTGAGTGTCTGAAGGGAAAACAGGCGGAGTTCAGAGAGCTTGTCCCTCTGCAGAGAGTGATGCCTGACTCTCTGCTGCCCTGTCCCCTCAGCCACAACTCTGGTCAGAGTATGCCTGTACCTACTCCTAGATCCCAGGTATTGGTGACAGTGCTTACTTAAAATGCTTAACTATTGTGCAGTGTGTACCTGTTGTCTGAACTTACTTCGAAAATGCCATCGCCATTTTTGGGGCGCATAGGACGATGTGCGATTTACTCTATCCAGTTGTGGTGTACTCTGGCGCCATAATGAAGTACAGGTTTTTACTGCAAGAAGTCCCTTGCGATGGTCATGTTACCTATGCACCCAGGGACAATACGCATCTCTGTGCCTCTGTTAACACAGTCTTTATCAGGGACCATCTCTCTTCACAGTTTAGGAATGAATGACTGCCACCTATTCACAGTTGTGTTGAATTGCCTATCCCTAGCTGCAGTTTGTGTATGGAGGGCCTGTTTCTATTTACACAGAATAGATAGTGAGGACATTCTCTTACACAGCCTAGGTAATGAGGACTTGACTCTATTTTCACTTTTTATATGTTCAGATGGTAGCTTTTAGAACAGAAACTCTGGACATTGGAAGACGGTGGCCCGTAACGATATAGGTTGTGAAGTGGTAACACAGAAATGGGTTGCAGATGATACGTGAAGATTGTAACAAAACCACAGTAATATACTGCACACATTATTGCTAATATATGTACAGTATCATACATAGCTTGTCGAGGTAAGAGGAAGGTGCTGGGAGTCAGCTATGTGGAGGTACTGAAGTGAAGATGGTGGATTTTAAGGCTAAAGTTGAATGTGGGAAGTGAGTATTTGGCTGAAGTTTGCTGGGGAGTATATTCCAATGAAGAAGTAAAACCAGCTTGGAAGGATCGTAACCGGAATGGAACACTGGATGGGTTAGTGATAAGACTACCTATTCCAATACTTGTTGTGAGACCTTCCCGTAGAGATAGGGAGTTGAGGACCTGAGAACCGAGCTAAGGATGTTTAGTGGTACTCTCTGTGGCTGATGGCCTATCAAGTTGGTGATCGGAGGGGATGGGTTGGTTCCTTTTGGGAGGGTTAAGCGTGTTCTTGTAACAAAGTTGGTGATTTTGTGGGAAGATCAAAAGAATGCAGTTGAAGGCAGACCAGTAGTAGTACAGTGTACTCCTAGTTTAGGAGACGATCATGAATGTAGCAGTAAAGAAGGAGCTGTGAGATGAGTTTCTCAATAACCTTGCTGCCCTTGTGGTGAACGTTGTACAGGACACCAGCCCTTATGCTTGGGGCCAAGTTTTCTGGCAGAGGGTATTAGAATGTGTATGGTGAGCATTTGTAATGATAGGATGAGCAAAGAACACAGGGCAGCTCTTTTTTGGGAGTATAAGCTTAGCACTCGAAAGCAGAGAGCCTTCCTAATGTCTGATATCTGTGATAGATCTGTGACCCATGGTGGTGGAGGATGCTGCAGGTTGAAGGATGAGAATGAATTGATCTGAGTATTGACACATGAGTGGTAGAAGAAGGCAAATGAGAAGATGTAACTGATGCAGGTATACTTTCTACCAACAGGAGTCAAAGGCCCTTGCTAGATCTAAGAAAGGCTCATCCTAGCATTTTTCCTTTCCAACTCGTGTAACTGGAAACATTGCACACTTGCTGGGTACTTGTAGTGCGTGCAGTGCCAACTCAGGCCTTCATCTGTTTGAGATCGAAATATTGAGTACCATTAAATTGAATGATTGTCACTAACACCTGTCATTTATAGTATGTAGAAAATAGTACAAATGCATCCATATTAAGCATTACATAAACCAAGATATTAATATTAAAATATACTGTACTTACAGGAACTCCTATTAACTAATTCATGTAATTCATAATGCATTTGCTACTTGCATTTTTAGGTCTCGCCTGTCGATGCGCATGCGCATCGAGCAAGCGAGACTATAGGGGCTCATCTACACTTTATCTAACTTGCAAGGAATCGTGGCGATTCCTTGCAGTGCCCGTGACTTTTAAGCTCAATGCGCATGTGCATTGAGCTTAAAAGCGCGTGCACAGCCGCCCGCATTCCTCCGACACCTTTGAAGTGAAGCTTAGCTTCACTTCAAAGGCCCGGTTCTTCACACCCACATGCCGCTCTGCCCTGCTCCGCCCCCTCCCCTGAGTCATCCTGCCTGCCCAGACTTCTCCTCCCCCTCGCTCCTTCACCCCACTCTCTTTGCTGTCCCTCCCCCCTCCGTTCCAAACATTCCGGAGACTCCCAAAGCTTCTGATCTCTGCACCTATTTGCTCTAATCACGCTAGAGCTTTTGTTCTGACAAACGTCTTTAATACTTTTGTTTTTTTTACTAAACATAACCACGTGGCAACGTTTGTGTCGTGATGAGTTGTTAGCTATGCATTTTCGTGTCACATGCAATTTAAGTTGTCAAGGAAAATCGTATGGCGAGTGTTACAGGTAGACAAACATTTATACCCCCTCCACCATTCCCAGTGAAATCGGGGATGGTGTAATATCACAGTGCCTCGTATTTATCATGCTGTGTGCAAGTGTTCCATGTCGAAGGTATGTGTGCGACAGTTCTGGCTGTCCATTCTGCACCCTCATGGGTTGGATGAGTGAGGTCAAATTCCTCTAAAAAATGCAGGCTTTCGCTTCATAGCTGCTCATGTTATATGCCCTCCAACAGTGCACGGGCTAGAACATGCGCAGCAGCGCTGCTTACTGCCTGCTAACTTGTAAAGCATAAACGTACCTATTTCTTGCAGCAGCCAGAGTATATCGTTGATCTTCGCTATATTGTGCAAGGGGAGGGGCACGGGAGACTGCAGATGGTTTAATACTTCTCCCCTGACTAGGACTAGAAAGATTGTGGAAATGGTTGACTCCAAGTCTTCGACTGTATGTGCTGTGTAAGCTCCTACAGCGTCGTTCATTGTTTCACGTAGCGCTATCACATCACGTCAGAGCGCTAAATTAAAGGCTTTAGAAGGCCGACTCGCAAGCATCCGCTGCTAATATTATTGCTATTACCGATGATGCACGCGTACAGGCCACAACATTTACTTTCTCACATAGGTGACCCCGCTCCATCATCGAGGCATGCTTCATAAGAAGTATGCCTAATAATGTTTGCATTTTTTTTAATACAGTGCTGCTAGGCCATTGATGCCAGATTATATTTCTATTTGTGTGTGGGGGAACTGAGCAGTAAATGTGGTAACACATTAAATCGTGTCATAGTTTGTATGTGGTCAAGAGCTGAATTAGCTTTTGTTTTTCATAGTCGCGCAGTAGTTTTTTGCTTGTTTTTTTGTTTTGTTGTTTTCTTTTCTTTCCTCTCCAGACATCCGCTGCCTGCTCCTGCTGTTTTCCTGCTACCCCCTCCTCACTCATCCCTCGCACCCCCTCCTCGCTCATCAGGTCTGCAAAGCTACACAGTGTGTTATTCATGTAGCAGTACCCTATGGGGAGTATACCAACGTCCATTTGACCAGCTGCTGAGCTGTAAAGTATCCTGAGCGCCGCATTGAAGACGACGCTCGCGGCCGACCGAGTGTATTTATTTATTTATTTATTTATCTTTGGCTTCTTTTCTTTCCTCCCCAGACTTCCGCTGCCTGCCTCAGTTTCCCTCCCAGCCCCTCCTCGCTCACCCCTCGCACACCCTCCCTGCTCATCAGGTCTGCAAAGCTACGGCCAGCTGCTGGGCAGTAAGGTTTCCTCCCCCCCCAACCATGGGAAGTCCCTCCAGTGAAAGCGCCAAGGCATATAGGGGGTCAGCCCCTGATTTTCAACACTGTTCTCTATCAAAACGCCAATACTTATTGTGGGTTTTATTAACCTGCCAGCAAAATATTTGTTTTGGTAAAAGTTTCCATAACAATTATGCTGAGATTTAGTTTGTTATGCAAACGCCAGATATGAATTTCTGCCCTGTTTTCTGTGCCACAGTTTTTCTATTTTGCCACAATTTTATCTACTTCGGGCCACTGTTGTCGTGTTTCTCTTTTACCTCTTTGTCCTTGTTCACTTTGCCCATATTTCTTTATCTGGCTTGTTTTTAATGTGTTTTACCGACTTGAGCCAGCTGAGCTGGCGAACAGGTTTATTTGTAAATCCTTTGAAGTGGATTTCGTATATTCTGTGAAGTTGTGATATTCTCTAAAAGCAAGCAGTTTGTTATGCAGAGCGATTTTTTACTTGTGTGCTTTTGGTATCCATTTTCACGTAGCTGTCAGGGCAACCGATGTGTTGGGTGTGGAGGATCCTGTGACTTCATGTCAGTGGCTACTTTTGTTTTCTGTGTGTCGGACAGACTTCAAAGAAAAAAGTTTTAGTTCCTGGATGAACACTTACCCCTAGAGATTGCAGGTTGCGAATGTTCTATAAGTCCGTTGATATCAATGATACCCTGTCTATTCCCTAACCCATATAATTTATGTAAATTCTATAATGTTCATGGAGACATGGATATTCGTGATTATTGGGTGTACCCCACTGAATTTAACTGCATTGCGATCTGCTTGATAATCACAATAGGAACAGTCACAGATATTTCTGATGTGAAGGAAGGATGTGAAGGTAACACTCAGCACCACTCAGCACCACCACAGCATCACTCAGCACCACCTCAGCACCACCACAGCACCACTCAGCGCAACCCCAGCATCACTCAGCACCACCACAGCAGCCTCACTCACCCTCACCCACCCTCACCCTCACTCACCCTCACCCACCCTCACCCACCCTCACCCTCACTCACCCTCAACCCCTCACCCTCACTCACCCTCAACCCCTCACCCTCACTCACCCTCAACCCCTCACCCTCACTCACCCTCAACCCCTCACCCTCACTCACCCTCACCCTCACTCACCCTCACCCTCACTCACCCTCACCCTCACTCACCCTCAACCCCTCACCCACCCTCACTCACCCTCAACCCCTCACCCTCACTCACCCTCACCCACCCTCAACGCCTCACCCTCACTCACCCTCAACCCCTCACCCTCACTCACCCTCACTCACCCTCAACCCCTCACCCTCACTCACCCTCACCCACCCTCAACCCCTCACCCTCACTCACCCTCAACCCCTCACCCTCACTCACCCTCACCCTCACTCACCCTCAACCCCTCACCCTCACTAACACTGAAACCCTCAATCACCCTCACTCTTACTCTCACTCACACTCTACACCTCAGCCTCACCCTCACTCACTCACCCTCAACACCTCACCCTCACCCCCTCAACCCCTCACCCCCTCACCCTCACTCGCCCTCACCCTCAACCCCTCACCCTCAACCCCTCACCCTCACCCCCTCACCCTCAACTCCTCACCCTCAACACCTCACCCTCACTCACTCTCAACCCCTCAACCTCACTCACTCACCCTCAACACTAAACCCTCACTCACTCACACTCACTCACCCTCAACCCCTCACCCTCAACACCTCACCCTCAACACCTCACCCTCAACACCTCACCCTCAACACCTCACGCTCAACACCTCACCCTCAACCCCTCACCCTCAACCCCTCACCCTCACTCACTCTCACTCACCCTCACTCACCCTCACTCTCACTCACCCTCACTCACCCTCACTCACCCTCACTCACCCTCACTCACCCTCACTCACCCTCACTCACCCTCACTCACCCTCAACCCCTCACTCACCCTCACTCATCATCACTCACCCTCAACCCCTCACCCTCACCCTCACCCACCCTCAACACCTCACCCTAACTCACAATCACCCTCACTCACCCTCACCCTCACTCACTCTCACTCTCACTCACCCTCAACCCCTCACTCACCCTCAACCCCTCACTCACCCTCACCCTCACTCACCCTCAACACCTCACCCTCACACAGTGCAATAGGTCTCAGAGGATTTTTAGTTAAAGCTTTTACAATTGTTTATGGCTTTTTTGATTTGTAATTCTTTAGCATTGGCTACAAGAAATAAAAATGCTAAAGATTTACAACAAAAAACCCATAAACAATTCTAAAAGCACTAACTCTAATGCTGCGAGACCTATTGCATTTCCAATGCTTGTTCTTTTTACAAAGCACAAGTCACTCTTAATCTCTTGAGTGTTTTTCCAAGGTCCAAAAATACTAGCTAGAAGGCTTGCAACTTCTGCTTTTCACTCAAAGCTGCCCTTCCATAGTTGCATCTTGAACCTCTGTTTCCTAGAACTTCATGTTTCCCTTTAAACGTAACTACTGACCTGTTTAACCCCCCTTCTAATCTCTGCTTTATATCTTCAACTCTTTTAAAGTGCTGTCTTTTATTACCAGTTCCTACCCCCACCTTGTAGGGTGTGTCTCTAAAATATTTCCCAAACTGGAAAACAGATTTCTTTGAGACTAACAAGGAATTATTGTAAACTTGGATAATACTGCTGCCTGTGGTGTTATCAGCCCTTACATGCAATCATTCAGTTTCCCAACAAAACATAGTTTTATCTGTTTTCAAGTATACCCGAGTTGTCTTTGTAATTTGTATGCTGTAACATTGCTTACCTAGCTACATCTGGTATGCCATGAAGAAAAACTACAGTGCTAGGGTCGATAACAATATTATGACTTATTCATTTAGACAGTTGTGGTGTGGGTTGGGTTCCATGTGGTGCTAATCTGTTTTTATCTTTTTCAGATTAACCATCAAATACCGTACCTGCCTGTTTCTGAAAAGGGCAAGAATCAACAAACTTTGAATATGAAGGAGGAACAGACCAGTTTGGTGAAATTGGTGCCCCATGGAGAAACTGCTGTTGCCAGAGCTGCCCTGTGCTCACCTCAGAAAATGCAAAAGGGCAGTTCATATATTTGTAAAGATCGGAGGGGGGAGGTTGTCATCTCCCAACACAGAGAGACTAAACAACAGAAGATAAGCAAATACCAAGCACGAATTGAAGACCACATGCACACAGAGAAGCAAGCTATCCCTGCGAGCCTTGTTCAACGAGGCAGGAGAGAAATGGATGAGCCCGTCAAAAATACAGCGTCGGTGGATTTGGAAGCCAAATTTTCCACCCAGAAATTTCCTTCTACTGGTGCAGTGGTCGAGCGGTTACAGCCAGAGCCTGTACACTACGAAGAACGTTTACTGGATGAGGGGAACAATAGACAAAAGGAGAACGTTATTAAGGAGATGCATAAACCCAAATCGATCCTAAACATGTCTCGCAGTTTGGATGCCAAGGTGAGAGAGTCATATGCGAGAACCCCAGGTCTGCCCGGGTCACAACTGTAATAATATTGTAGGGGAAGAACTAATGCACCAGAATGCCAGATATGTCTAGTCCACCAGTCCTGAGACATGTAACTCCAAGATCAGAACAGAGGCATGCTTAAATGCCAAAGCGGTGAAGAGATAGTGCTAAAAGATTAGAACCACAACAATCCAAGCTGCCTCTGTTAAGAGGATACTATGCCAGGTCTTGCTAATCACTTTGGACTGTTACATTATGCAGACAGAGATAGACTGTACCAGATTTAAAGTTCTTTGAAACCACCCAGACTTGTGGCATGATAGTGTGAGAGAAAACCAATCAAACCGATTACATGGAAAAGGGCAAAAATGACAATCCAAGACACACTTCATGATGATGCATCAGGGTATGTATAAAACACTGAAGGACACACTGAAACACATTTCATACAGTTTGTATTCTAATGGAGTTAATCTCCAGTGGCAGAGTCCCTGAAATACTGTGGTAGAAGGCTGGCACAGAAGTGGTGTTCATGTCCACTTCTTTGTATTTGCCTAGAGGCGCATATTCCTTCTTCGTCTGGGGATAATGGAGCTGGGATAGAAGCTCCCTATGCAAGCCGGTGCACCCTTCCTGCAATGCTTATGATTCATTTACTACTGCAAGACTCCATTCATGGTATTGTGCAAGGTTGTATTCACATCGGCGCAGTCATGGGATCTTGTTACTTGAATGAGATCAGACTTTTCCTGGTTGTTTTCCTGTGGCTCCAGCCATAGCCATCCCATCTTAATTACTGAGTTGGCTTTTTTAAGCATCTCTGGATCAGTTTTGCTAGATAACAGCAAATGATCTTAGTCAGCATCTGTCTCTAGGACATTGGAGCTCGGCGGAGATGGGTAGGTGATCCCACGCGGACACGGGCTGATTGAGCTAAATCTGAAGGCTCAACCCCGATGTACTGACCCGCCGACCACTCATGTGGTACTTAGCCCTTAACCCTTAGGCATAGGACTTTCCATCGAGGTAAAATATACCCACACCACATACATGACACTGGCATGTTTTTGAGTTTCTTTACTTTATAGTTTTCACTTTTTAAGGTCCTGATGAATCGCAGGATATTGTTCCATTTGCGAGAAACATGTTGACCACTTGTTGTTTTTCTTGGCTCGACATGAGTCACTCTACCTAACGAGGTGACACTGAGCGAGCTTGTTTTCACGATTTTAACTGTAGTAGGGGGACCACCAGAATAAAATAGTTTCCGGCACCCCTTGCTGCATTTTAACTATCACCTCAGGCTCTTTTGCCTTCCCGCCCACACACCCACACTTCACCATAGGGCAGTTGGATACAAAAGATCTCCGCCAAAGTGCCCCTCTTTGAGGTGTGCCCGTCGGGGATTGCACCTCCCCCCCGACGAGGAGCAACCGCCGATGATGAAGCATGACATCCTTCGGGGTGTGTGAGGCAAATACATCCAACAAAAGGGATGCCCACAGGTGTTATATTTACACCTCTGGTCACGCCAGTCTTTGCTTAGTCCTTTCTTAGTCCTCCCTTTAACTTCCCACTCCTTGTAGGAACAGTTCAGCCCCCCCTTTTTGGTGAAGTCTAGGACATTGGACCCAGGCGGGAAGAGCATATTGAGCTAAAGGGGAAAGAAATGGCCTCCTCCTTGTCTGGAGGGCTGACTGATCTGGGAAAAGAACCGAACTGTATGTCTGCCCTCATCCCTCCATTATGCATTCAGCATGCTTACTTGAACTCCTTCAACACTACACACAGAAACCCATTTCTTCTTCAGGTCCTTTCCTGCTTCCACGTCCATCTTCAGAGACTTCTCTTCCCCACGTAGACCCCTAACATCCTGCTCAATCTTAATACTACATACCCCCCCCACCCAAAAACAAAACGTAAGTAATTTGATGAAAATACTTAACTGCTTACTCCATTCCAATCTGGCTGCATACAGGAGACAGCACAGAAATGGCTACAATGAAAGTTATAGCTGCTTCTTAGATGGTGCTGAATCCTGCCTTTTTATCCTGTTGGATCTGTTGCTTGCTTTCAACATCATGGACCATGTAATATTTCTGAACACACACTAGAATACCACATTGGCTTCCAGGGCCTTGTCCTCAGCTGATTTGCAACCTTCTGCTTAAATTGATGTCAAGTGGTAAGGATCTAAAACGTCGCTTCTAAATAATTGGGAATGAAAGGTGGAGTTCATTAAGGTTCAATCCCCTCACCTTTACTCTTCAAACTTTACGTGGAGCTGCTGTGTGACATACTTAGCCTAATAGGGTAATCTCTCCAACAATACATGTATGACATGCAAATGTGCCTATAGACCTCCACCATCAAGGACCTCAGTCTACTTAGAACATGCCTGATCACGATACAAACCTGGATGTCTTCAAACCCTCTGTTACGAGTTCCATATATAACAGAATGTATCTTCTTTCCCTCCTTATGAAAATGCACACTAAACTCCTATCTAATTGAACATTTCAAGGATTCACTCCTGCTGTCACACCAACTGTGATATTTGTTGGTTTCACTCTAGAGCTTTCTCTTTTTAGGTCTCGCCTCTCAATGCGCATGCGCATTGAGCAGAGCGAGACTATAGCGACTTAAACAGACTTTACCCAACTGGGCGATTTGGTGCTGTGCCCGTGCGCTTTTAGGTCAATGCGCAAGCGCATTGACCTAAAATGCGCGTGCACATCATCAAATCGCCATCTGTTCCCTCAGCCGCACTCCTCCCACACCTTTGAAGTGAAGCTTAGCTTCACTTCAAAGGCCCCTGCTGCTTCACACCCTCATCGCCGCTCTCCCCGCTCCGCCCCCTCCCCTGCCCGCCGTGTCGCATTTCTCCTCCCCCCTCCCCACAGCAATGCCCTCCGTCTTTTTACAAAGCTCGCAGCAGGCTGACAGAAGGTATTTTTCCATTTATTTATTTGTTTCTTTGGCTTCTTCTATTTCATTATAATAACAAGTGTGCTTAGTTTGTCCCATTAAGCATAAATCCGCTGAATATACACTTTCTATATAAAGTTTTTTTCCCGATTCACTGACATGCTTGAATAGAGCTGTCTGACAAAAAGACAAATAGATGCCATCGCTGAATGTCCAGCTGCTTCAACCATTGCGTCCTCTTTCTATTGCTAAAACGTGTGTTGCTTTCTTTCACTGCGAGAAGGAGCATCTTGCATTTGCCGGTCTTCTCCCTTAGTGGCTTGTTAAGCTTACCTGCTGGAATGGCAGAGTCTGACTGAGACACAAAGACCACGAGCCGTGGCAGCACTATCTTCCAGGGATTCGGTGCTCTTGGGCTGCACTCGAATCACATGCCACATGTTCTGCACTACCACCATAGACGTCGCAAGTTCTATCTAGTGACCAGCGTCGAGTGAGCCTTCCACATCTTCAATGTGAGTAAGCAGTTGGTGTTTCTTTGGTGGGAGGCAGAGCGAGAAACGTGGACAATTGTGTATTTTTCAACTGTTGGATGCCATGGTAATTTTTTACAACCACATAAAATCTGTAACCTGTGTGTCTAAACTTTTTTCTTATCAAATATAAATGCATTTTATGGTTTTACATAATATCTAGATATTTGTTTGCAGCTGGCACAACTGGTATCCACCAGCTAAATGCATAGAGTCCATTCATTGCTAAAGGCGTCCATAAATAACCATGTTCTCTGTGAGCACATCTCACATCTATCTGATTACGCTTAGTTTTTAGGTCGAGCTTCAGCAAGCATGTGCTGTCTGCATAGAACTTTTGTAATCAAAACAAGCATTTGCAGTGCAATAGGTCTTACATTTACACGATATTGAGCTATTGGCATTGTAAATCACAATGCCTTTTATTTTTGTTTTTAAAACCTAAATAAAAGGCATTGTCATTTACAATGCCAATAGCTTAAACTTGTGTAAATGTGAGACCTATTGCATTGCAAATGGTGGAGTTGGTCATGCTTCTGTGCTCTCAGGTGAGTTTTTGTCGGCAAAGCACTTAACAAACACAAGATTGCCTCCCAGTGCATCTGTGCGGATGCTTTTTTATAACCAGGCGCCATCACTTAGGACCGTTTGAAGAACGGCGTGTACTGAATGTGTAGGCAAAGGTCTGTGCTATGGAAGCATGTGTTACTTATGCCCTATGCAAAGAACTGGTTTCCCCTAAGAAGTTATACTGAGATTTGAAATGTTGCTGTTGTTTTAAGATTTAATGGTATTATTGTTCTCTCACATGAGTCACTGTACAGTATACAAGTATAGAATGGCGAAAATGGGCCATTAGAAGTTCGGAAAGAGGAAAATGCCTGCGTTGGCATTGTAAATGACAAAGCTATTTATTTAGCTATTTAAAAAAACAACACATAAATTAAAAAAAAGTCATTTATAAGACCAATAGCTCCAACTTTCCTATTGCGAGACCTATTGCATTTCCAATGCTTGTTTTCATAGTCCACATTAACAGCATTGCCAAAAGTGCCAAAGTCTTTCTCCACAGGGTCAAAAAATTAAATCCTCCCAGTGGCCAACAGTAAACAGCTGTCCACGGCTTTAATGATCTTTCATTTGGCCTGTGACAAATCCATACCAGCAGGGGATACTCCATTCAAACCTGGCCCTCTAAAAGCCCTACACATTCTGCGGACAGGTACATTTTTATCATATTTCACCCATCTTATGCAAACCACATTTGGCTACCTCTTCAAGCTAAGATATGCTTTAAACTGTGCTGTCTCACTTGTACGGCCTTGCATACCACATATGTCCTCTCTCTGCTTTTCTATCTGTCTCAGGAGGTCAAATGACATTTAAATTGGGAATGACCTCAGAATTGATATTCCTAGAAAAAAGACAACCTTCTTCTCTGGAACAGCAATAGCAGCTTGGAATTCTCTGCCAACAAACGCCAGACGCATCCTAACACCTTTTCGTTCAGAAAACGCCTAAAACCTTTCTACTTTGCTTTGCCATGTTTGAGCCCTCTTGATCACATGAAAGGTCACCCTGGAACTGAAATGAAAGTGTATCTGTGTCTTGCAGAGCATTCCTTCAGTTTGTTTGAACTCCTGCCACAACAGACTCCACAACTCTATACCATCTTCCCCATCTGTTACTTCTTCTACTGCTCGATTTACTGTGAACCTTTAGTTATTCTCCAGTATTACCTAGTTTTGGGTTGTTTCTAACATGTTCTATGTATTTCCTCTTTGTTTTTTTGTAAAGCACCTTAATGTCCATAGGTGCATGTGCACTTGAGAAATATGCTACATAAATAAAATTGTCTATTTCCTTACTTCCAGAAAGGGGCTGGTCGTGTGATGTTTAAATCTAATCTTGAGCCCTCCCCAGTGAGTCAAGGCCCCTGGACTGATCGCCCCCTCCTGGGCTATGACTGGATTGCAGGTAAGTTCTTGGCTCCTTTCTATGTGTACTTAAGGACTTCAATGAAGTTTGTCCTCTGTATCTTTGATTCCTTATGATATCAGCAGAGAGTAGTAATGCTTTCCATAGAAATTCTTACCTCTTTTCGAACTCCATCCGCAACACTCATTGCTCATTTACACATGGTTTTCCAGGATTGTTGGAAACAGACTTCTCTGTGGCTGAGAAATCCGAGCAGTACTTCTCGGAGCTCAACGAGTTCAGAAGAGTGAACAAAGAAGAATGTATCCATGCACGTTACTTTGAGTAAGTGACAGATCAGTTTGTTGCAAATAATGGTGTGAAATGATGTCTGAAATTAAATTGTGTCTTAATTGTATTATTACATAAGCTTCATATGCGTTATGCTGAAATGAATGCAAGTCTTTTTACGGCTATTTAAAATTCAGTGATTCCCCATTTAATATGTTAACCACTTTGACAATACTTCTTTTCATCTGTCTTCTATAGGCTCTCTCTTGGTAGTTCTGGCTCGGAGACTCTTTATTCTTTTTAGTGAAGTACTAAGGGCCTGATTATGACTTTGGAGTAGCGGCTACGGCGCAATGCTGCTCCGCTTCGCCGCAAGCACCACCGACTGTATTACAAGCTGCAAATGTTGAACTCTTAATACTGTTGGCGGTTCTTGGCCTTTCCCATCGCGGTGCCTTGAAAACAGGCACCGTAATGGGAACAGCCACAAATTTCCAACACAGCATGGACGGTGATGTCCATGCTTTGCTGGAACTGGGGGGAATACAGACAGAGGGGCACATGTTGTGGTCCCCTGAATGTATCCCCATGGCGTGGGGGACTTGGGGGCCCTGTAGGGTCCCCTTTTTTCTTGCACCACCAACTTCTTCATGGCGTGGCTCTGCCATGAAAAGGCTGGCGGTGCAAGAACTCAAAATATGCTGAGCGGGACTGAGCCAGTTACTGCTCAGCATAATGCGCTGTGGCGCTCCTGCGCCACCGCCAGAGAGCGACTGTTCGATGGTGCAGCAGGCGTTTCACCGCCGATACGACTTTGTAAGTCGTAAGCGGCAATACGGTGGACTGCCACTCCTGCGCCTCAGTGCCTCTGGTGGTCGGAAGACCGCCAGAAACGTAATCAGGCCCTAAGATTTTTTTTCTTTTGAATATTTAAACATGGATATGTCCTTCCATTTTGTCCGTTTGTGACAGAGTTTTCCTTCAGATGACTGCATAAAGCAGATATTTCAAAATAAAACATTTTAATGGGATAACGTTAAGACACTGGAGCAAGTAAGTAAGTTTATGCCCAGATTAGTTTGCATAAAAACAATGAAAAATGCAATAAGGTTAGTCCTGTTTTTCATTGGCAATACATTGGAGCAACTGTTTGTGCAAAATCCTCTGGTGTCGCAAATACTCTTTGTGGTATTAAGCAGATTTAATCTATGGATGTACATTCCTTGAATCATTTCAGATCTTTTGTTGCTGTTATGTCACTGTCTTATGTTCTTGTTCCTTCTGTAGTTCACAGGCACTGAATATTTCTTCTGAAGATGAGGACAAAGAAATTTCCCTCGAGCCGCATGAATGTAAGAAGTGATTATTCAGTAAATGCAATTCTCCACAGCTCTGCTTTTTGCTTGTCTTTTGCAGGGTTGAATGAACGGTTGCACTTGGGATTACCTAGGTTCATGAATTTGGTAAACATGAAGGTATTTTGCATGAATTGGTGAGGGGCATTTCTTAGGAACGCCACATTGATAGTGTGTTCTGCAGATACATGTTGTTTGCATGGAGACAATGAGATGCGCAGGCTGCCAGTTTCTGCTGAGCAGGTTCAGGTTAGACATGAAGACATTCTCACTTGGGGCCAGATTACGATGTGGGCTGGACCGGCTCCAACCGTTGGTCGGACCCTCCAGCCTGCATCGTAAAATGCTGGTCGGATTCCTTTCTGACTGACACATTTCGATGGGGTCGGTCAGAAGGGAATCTGAATTGGTTTTCCAAATGGCCTCCAATGGGCTTGGAGAGCCCGGCCGCCATTCGGAGAACCTGCAGTAATCCCTCATCCAGCTCCTTCCGGCCGAGGGATTACAACGACAGATTCCCATTGCCCTTCTGTGCCGGCCTTTCCAGCACAGAAAGGCATTGAGAATCTGTCTTTGGGTGCCCCCAGCAGGGCCCACATGGGTGCAAGGCCGCCATTTGGCGGCCTAGGGGGCACCTAAGGTGCCCCACTGTTGATCCCTGCACCCCGTGGCAGGCACCTTGAGGTGCCTGCCACGGGTTGCAGGGATGAACTGCACCTCTGCTCTTTGCATTGAGAGCATGCATTTCGTTCGGAATGTATGCTCCCATTGTCGAGTATAGGATTGTGACTGAACAGGGTTCGGTTGCATCCTAATTCCTGGGCTGGAACCGATGACAGGAGGTTGTTTGGTTCCAGTTCCCATCCGGTGTCGGACGGACTTCGGTCCGTCCAGCATCGGATTCGGCCCCTTGGAAGTCATCCTTTGATGGCCAGGGTTCCTAAATAGGGCCTCATGGGCTGGACACTGAAGTATACTTAGATTTATTTTGAATTGTGAATACGGACAGGGGTTTGACAATGTGATGTTGGGGAAGGAGGGATGTATGTTAATGGCAGCAATGCTGAGATATCCTTAATTAGACAAAATATGCACCTAAAGAAAACTACATGCATCCCCTTAAGCACTACTTCAGGTACTGCGAGGAGTCTCCACTCTTAATCAATATTATCGTATTTTAATTTCATCCATCTTAGTAACCAAAAAGTTCCAATTGTTATGAATCATTAATTTTATTAGTATTTTGTCTCCACAGTGTGACAAAGGTCCACATGTGTAACCACTTTGGGGCACATGCATCAAGGTAGGCTTTTGTGAGTCCTTAATTACAATTATTAAGGAATCGCAAAAGCCTATGCATGCAGGAATCACTAAAAAATAGTGGTTCCTAAACATTCCTTAATTGTGACTCGCAAATTGTGAGTCGCAATTAAGGAAAGGCTTCCCATTAATTCCTATGGGCCTACATGCTCATAGGAATGAAAGGGAATTGCATGCGCAATATGGCAGTACCAAATAGGCACTCACAAATTGCGCATGCAATTTCAAGGGTGCTAAAAGGACACCCTGTTGTACTCCTGAAATTGTACTGTGCACCCATGTTGCGCACACACATGCCCCAAGGGCATGTGTGTGTAACATGAAACTTTGAAAAATGTACTTTAGTATTTTAGAGAATTTTCCGAAGTTTTTGCAAATTACTGACCAGTTTAATTTTTCTGTAATTTGCGGCCCCAAATAGCGAAATCGCTATTTCAAAGTGCTTCTGGCATTGCATTTAAGGAATTGCAAATTGCGATTCCTTAAATGCAATCCCAATTTGAAAAATCACAAAAAATTGCAATTACCGAAATTGCGCATCCCAAAAACTTTCATGCATCAGAAAAGGCCATTTGGCAATCGCAAACGGACGATTTTTGCGAATAGCAATGTTTGTAATCTGAAAATCCCTGATGCATGTGCCCCATAATTCCTTAAATTCCATCCTTAACAAATTGCTTTACAATCCTGTGCTTCCCCCAATACGATTCAGGCCTGGGAGACCTTTGGTGAGGGGGAAGTGTACTACCATCGGAAGAAAACAATAACACCATTAAATATCTTGTATGTGGTACATTTCAGCAATAGTTTTCAATCGTAAATTTAGATTAGCACATAAATTAAATAATCAAAATCCACACTTTATATAAAAGCAAATGCTAATTTCTTGCATATCAGTATTATTTCTAATCATCAATTTAAATCAATCCTACACAGATCAATATGTACTTAAGTCAAGTGCTATCCTACAACCTAAGGTATCTGTCTATATATAATTGCCTACTATCCAAACAGCTCTATGAATATATGCTCATTTTCATATTGGTAACTACATGTTTTTTATATGGGTTTACATCTCTGTTAGTCTAGTACTTGTGAAGACGGACTGGGGATACTAACACAATGTTTAATGACTACAGTGTTTTAAAAGCGCTTCATTATTGATTATTATGCAGTTACCAATATGAAAATAAGCATATATTCATATGGCTATTTGGATAGTAGGCAACCTTAAAGGACACAAATGTTCGGTTGTAGGATAGCTCTTGATTTAAGTACATAATGATTTGTGTTGGATTGATTTATATTGATGATTAGAAATAATGCTGATATGCAAGAAATAATCATGTGCTTTTGATATAAAGTATGGATTTTGATTATTTGTTATGTGCTAATCTCAATTTACGATTGAAAAGTATTGATGTAAAATACCACATACAAGATATTTAATTGTGTTATTGTTTTCTTCTGATTTTAGTACACTTTCCCCTGATGAAAGGCCTCTCGGGCCTAAAATACACTGAGGATCGAGGGAGCATGGGATTGTAATGCCATTTGTTACTGATTCAACAAATGAAGTGGTTACACATCTGAAAATGTGTCAACCTGTGGAAACAAAATGCTATTAAAATAAATGATTCATGAAAATGTAAACTTTCTGATTATGAAGACAGAGGAAATGAAACTACAATAATATTGATTGAGTGGAGACTCCTTGCAGAACCTGAAGGAGTGGTTAAATATTTATTAATTGGAGTACACTGATGAGTGCACAGGTTTTCTTCTAATTGTATATCTTTAATCAGACTTGAATTGAAAAGCCTGAAAAAAAGGAAGCTCTAAAATTGAAGCGTTTCCTACAATAAAAAACCTCTAACCTATTCCGCGAAACATCTGAATTCTGGTCAGTCAGCTTGACATGGAGTTTTCAACCTGCCTTCAAACCATCGTATACTTGGAAGCAATAACTTTGATCGTTTGTGACTGGCAAGAATCTTTTTAGAGTTTGTTTTCATATTGGAATGGATTGTAATCCCTTTTCTCACCCGATCTGCCAGGCGTTTATTGCTATAGGGTCAACCAGCGTTTATTCCCCGTCCCATTGGATCCAGCAGCAGCTTGTCCTGTTTGCAAAACTCGAAGACCCAAACAGTCCAGCAACATAGAAGAGCCGGCTTATGTGAGGTATGTGTAGCTGATTGGCAGTTTAATCCTGAACTGGGTGGACATGCCAACTCGCTAATGTGTATAAAATAGTTGACTTAACCTTTGTGTGTGTTTGTTTATGTATGTAAATGCATGTGTTTATTCACAGGGTCTTTCACCACTGTGTCATTATGGTTCAATGACCCTTTCCATTGTAAAGGCATTTAAAATTTTTCTACAACTTTAGACATCCTGGACAGATTTCCATGGAACCTAGCAAACCAGAGAGGAAGGTTTGCCGAGTTCTGGCATGCCAATTTTCGGGTAGATCTGTGGAGGTGGAAAAATGTTAAAGGGCGTTAGCTCCCATAGGAATTTTTGCTCACGCCCACAGCCAAGACTACTGAATAGATTTGGTTTGGTGTAAATCTGTTCAATAGTTTTTCAGAAATTAGCCTATAAGAACATTTTCAAGAGCACTTGAAAAGGTGACCACTTTTGTACTCTATGTTTTAAATTGCAAGTCACGAATCGTAACTCATGTCAATCCCATTTAAAATTTTGCTCAAACATAGCAGGCTGGAGAGGGACTCAATGTATTTATTTTGGCCCATGGCCGTATCGGGTAGGGTGCCCACAGCATTTTGGGTGCAGGCCTATGCTCATCCCCTGCTGCGCATGGCTGAAGATGTTTCTGATGGATACATCTGCCAGTGAATTCCTCACCTTGTGAATATCCCCCTGCATCAGCAACATTCGGAAATTCTTTTGTAGCTTCGCGCCGATGTGGACGACGTCACAGAAGCACGGCATCGCGCGCTGCTCCGCTGACATCACCGACTCCATAATAGGCCCAAGTCGGCGTGATGACATCAGTTCCCTTTTTTCCGCGTCGTCGACGCTAACGGTTTTCGAGGGATCCTCTGTAGCTTTTATAGTAACTTTGTTACTGTTAGTTGGTTTAAGTGTTTTCTTCTTTCGTTGTCTCCTGTCGAGATGTCCTCGAAGAAGACCGGATTCAAGCCGTGTGGTGAATGCTGGAAAATTATGTCAATCACGGACCCGCATGAAGATTGCGTATGGTGCCTGAGCTCGGACCATGATGTCCAAGGGTGTCCATCCTGTAAAAAGATGAATCCCAAGGCCCTTCGTGAAAGAGAGGCGAAGCTCCTCGTTGCCAAAATGAAAGGTAAAAAGGACAGGAAGAGGTCTCGTTCGAGGTCGCCTTCGAAGTAGTCATCGGGACATGCTTCCAGATTGGCGAAAAAGAAGCACAAGAAGAAGAAGCATGGATCTTGACATCATTCTGGAAAAGGTTCGGATTCGAAGCCGAAGTCACCATCTAGAAGGCATCGTAAGGATGATATATCTCCTTCACCAGAGGCTCTGGATCCGGAAGGTGAGGTTTCGCCCATGGAGTCGCCGGAGCATTCACCGGCTCTGGTGTCGAATCCCTCTCCGGCGCCGTCGCGAACACCAACTCGAGAGGAGGAAGAGGCTCCCTTGCCTGAGGGTTCGACGGCTCCGGCTCACCAACCCGAGCAAGATGATATGAATCCGGTGCCTCCTCGAGAGCAGCCTGTGAGTTCATACCCTCCATTTCCAGGCCCGGGTCAAGACCCTACACAGTATTTGAATGCCATGTATGGTGTCTTCACAAGAGCCATGTACTCCTCTGGAGCACCGGTTGGTCCCATGGGTCCGATGGCCTATAATCTGGGAGTCCCCCAGACTTATACTCTGGCGCCGTTCATGCCATTTATGCCAGCTGGCATTTCCCGCCGCCGCCGAGATCTTCGACGCCGATTCCTTCGACACCGGCTCCTGTTCGACCTCGAGAACAGCGGCCTGGTCCTCCGTCTCCGAGTTTGACGCCGGCTCCATCGGAGTCGATTGCAGATCCACCGACGCCGTTTCCGAAGGAGAGGTCGAGACGTGAGGCTCAGCGACTTCTAGAGGAACAAAGGTACAGAGAAGTGGAGATAGAAGAAGGTGAGCTGCAGGAATCGGAAGATTTCTTTGATGACCTAAGGGAGGCTAGTGGATTGGAGCTGTCTCCGGATTGGGAGTTATCCTCTGTCCCAGATGCCCCTCCAAAAGATGTGGGACCATATCAGTTGGTCATCAAGAAGGCAGCAGAACTGTTGAATTTGAATCTGCCTACTGCGGAATACAAGTCTGATTTATTGACAGAAGTCCTCCATTCTCCGACTTCAGTGGCAGAGCCTATGCTTCCTTTCAATAAAGCTTTGACTGAGCCAATCTTGGAGGTGTGGAGTAGACCTCTTATGGCTCCTGCAGTTGCTAAAGCTGTCGCAAGAAGATATAGGGTGGCTCCTGGAGACCCAGACTTTTTATCTTCACATCCTTTGCCAGAGAGCTTGGTGGTACAGGCAGCCTGCTCCAAGAAATCTGCAGGTGCTTTCCCTCAGGTGCCTGGAGACAAAGATTAAAAAAAACAGGACCAATCCGCGAAGAAAGTTTTTTCATCGGCGAGTATGGCTCTCAAGTCAACGAATGACACATGCCCCTTGGGGCGTTACATCCATGCTTTGATGGATTCTGTGAAGCAGTTGGCCTCTAAAATTCCAGAGGACACATTTTTATTTTTTAATGAGGTGCTTGTTGACACTCGCTGCTGCTCGGCAAGTCATCCAAAGTGGGTTGGATACAGCTGACTCGGTGGCGAGAGTCATTGGGATCTCCAATTGCCACCAGGAGAGTGGCCTGGTTGAAGACTTCCGAATTCTCTGCGGATGTCCAGGCTGCCTTAATAGATCTACCCTTTGATGGCTCGGGCCTTTTCGGAAAAAAGGCTTATGCTGCGTTGGAGAGGTTCAAAGATAGCAGGGCTACAGCCAGGTCTTTGGGTTTACAATCCAGCGGAACTGTGGGTAAAAGGTATAGGGGATTTGGAGGGTCCTCCTTTCTTTCCTACAAGCAGTCAAAACAGCAACAACAACAGCAAAATCTGCGGTATAAGTCATACAGAGGCAAACAAAGAGCTCGTCCTCGAGGACGTCAAGCATCCTCCTCTTCCTCTCCCCACCCCCCTCCAACCTCAGCAAAGCAGCCCTAGATCCGCCATTCCGGATCATGCGGGTCCTGTGGGGGTCGGCTTACCCATTTTCTACGAGATTGGGAACCCAAAGGTCCGATGTGACCGATTCCGAATCTCGTGGAGAATAGGTATGCTCTTCCCTTTCGGGAGTTCCCTCCAAATTACCCTCCTTGCCAAGGTTTTTGCTCAGAGGACCACCTGCTACTCCTGCAGGAAGAAGTCCTGGCGTTACTGAGAAAAGGTGTGATAGAGGTGGTTCCGGAGCAGGAAAGGGGTCAGGGATGTTCCTCCCAGTATTTCCTGATCCCCAAGAAGGATGGCAGACTTTGTCCAATCCTGGATCCAGGGTTTTGAACCTCTTTCTGAAACAGGAGAAGTTCAAGATGCTCACCCTTGCACAGGTTCTTCAAGCGCTGCTGGAAGAAGACTGGATGGTGTCGATCGACTTGCAGGATGCGTATTTTCATATTCCCATCCTGAAGTCGCACAGGAAGTATCTCCGTTTCACGGTGGGATCGCAACATTACCAGTTTGCGGTCCTTCTGTTTGGTCTTACTACTGCACCTCTCAGAAGGTCAGGGATACCAGTATTCCCTTATCTGGACGATTGGCTGATCAAAGCAGAATCTCCGTAGAATGTGCTCCATCATCTGCAAGTCATAACTCAATTGTTGTACAGGTTGGGTTTTTCGATAAATGTACCCAAATCTCACCTGGTGCACTCCCAGCGCAACCTGTTCATAGGTGCTGTACTGGATACAACTGTGTGTCGGGCATTTCCTCCTCCTCAAAGGATTCGCGACATACAGGAAATGATTCCTTTATTTTACAATGGAGCTGTTGTTCCAGTCCTGAAGGTCCTCCGTCTGCTCGGTCTGATGACTTCCTGCATTCTGTTGGTCAACCATGCACGCTGGCACATGAGGGTGCTCCAGTGGTGCCTCCGCAGGCAGTGGTATCAGCACAACGGAGATCTCAGGGAGTCAGTGAGGATCTCCCGAGAAGCTGCAGCGGATCTGTCTTGGTGGAGCGTGGAGGGCAATCTGTCTCAAGGAAAGCCCTTCCATCTTCCTCCAATCGGTTGGCACAGTAATAACGGATGCATCCACTCTAGGGTGGGGTGCTCATCTGGGGGATCTGGAGATCAAGGGTCTTTGGTCTCCAGAGGAAAGGTTGCTTCACATCAACCTTTTAGAGTTGCGGGCGATACGTCTGGCGCTCAAGGCCTTCCTCCCTTCCCTTCGCGGTCAGTCGGTTCAAGTCCTGACGGACAACACTACCGCGATGTGGTATACAAACAAGCAGGGAGGAGTGGGGTCGCAGTGTCTTTGCAGAGAGGCTCTGCGTCTCTGGTCCATCAGATTTGTCTGATGGCAAATCATCTGGCCGGAGTTCTGAACGTACGTGCAGACCGTCTCAGTCGGCAGTTCTCGGCCGACCACGAGTGGAGGCTTCATCCCTAGGTGGTTCGTCACTTCTTTCGGACCTGGGGAACTCCTCGGGTGGACCTGTTTGCCACTCACGAGAATGCTCACTGCCCGTTATTCTGCAGTCTCCAGTATCCGATGCAGGGGGCTTTGGGGGACGTGTTTCAGTTGAGCTGGGACTCCAGACTCCTTTACGCTTTTCCTCCCATACCCTTGATTCCGCGGGTTCTGAGGAAGGTTCGCCAAGACCGGGCCCAAGTTATATTGATCGCCCCGGATTGGCCAAGAAGGGTGAGGTACACAGATCTTCTCCACCTCTCCTCGTGCCCGCCGCTCCTCCTTCTCAGGGCAGATCTCCTCTCTCAGATGGAAGGGCAGGTTCTACACCCCCCACCTCCAGACCTTACACCTTCATGCCTGGAGATTGAACGGGGCAACCTGAATTCTTTTTCTCTCCCACATGACGTGGTGGATGTCATTTTATCGGCCAGGCGTGATTCCACCAAGTTTATCTACTCTTATAGATGGTCTAAATGTGTCTATTGCTGTGGGAAGAAGTCCATTGACCCTTTGAAGGCTCAGTTGTCTGACATTCTTCAGTTTTCTCTTTCTTTGGCGCAGCAAGGGTTTGCTGTAGCTACGGTCAAAGGTTATCTTTTGGCCTGGTCGGCATTTCTCTGTCTGCCGGATCAGCCGTCCTTATTTAAATCTCCTATTGTTTTAAGGTTTCTAAAAGGTCTTACAAATACATTTCCTCCTACTTCCTTTATTGTGCCTCAATGGGACTTGAATCTTATGCTTACTTTCTTGATGGGTTCACCATTTGAACCTTTGCACAATTGTCCCTTGAGACTGTTATCTTTTAAAACGGTCTTCCTGATTGCAATTACCTCGGCAAGGAGGGTAAGTGCGTAAGTGAGCTTCACGCTCTTAGTTCAAAGCCCCCATTCTTGACCATTCATGCTGAACGAATGGTACCAGGGCTGCTTTTCTGCCTAAGGTGGTAACTCCCTTCCATCTAGGGCAGTCCATTACCCTTCCTACCTTCTATCCTCCCCTCACCCTTCCAAGGAGGAGGAGAGACTTCACCGCTTGGACCCGAAGAGGGCGGTGAGCTTCTACCTGGACAGAACCAGAGAGTTCAGAGTGGATGACCAGCTCTTTGTGGGTTTTGTTGGAGGCAGAAGAGGCAAGGCGGTGCACAAGCGCACGCTGTTGAGATGGAATGTCTTGTGTATCAAGATATGCTCCTCTCTGGTGGGCAAGGAACCTCCTGAAGGTTTAAGAGCTCATTCCACTAGAGCAAGGTCTGCTACATCTGCTTTGTCTAGGGGTGTACCTGTAGAGGACATTTGTAGAGCAGTGACTTGGGCTTCCCTCCACACTTTCGCGAAGCATTACAGCTTGGATTCCGAAGTGAGGAGGGTTACATCTGCCTTTGGGTTCCTCACCTTTTGAATTATCCCAATGCGCAGCATACCACTGAAACTTTGCTTCTCAGCTCTCCCACGTCGACAACACAATGGAATGACTCTGTGTGACATCATCAGAGCCATAAGACCACCTCGTCAGGGTGTTGACGTCCGTTCCATTTTTCCACGTTGTTGATGCGTAACTGTTTTTCCAAAGGCTCGCCATTTCTGGGAGTTTCTTTGTAGCAAATTGTCATGCCTTTGTAGCATCAAGGATGGCAACTCAGAGAAAATCTGGTTTCAAGCCATGCAGGGAATGTGGGGGCCAGATATCTTTCACTGACCCTCATGAAGACTGTTTATGGTGTCTTTCGCCAGACCACGATGTTTAGGCATGCTCTTTGTGCAGGTGCATGAATACCAAAGTGCTGAAAGTGAGGGAAGTCCTGTTCCAAGTCGCCAACTTCGCATACTATGAGGTTGTCAAAGAAACCGAACGAAAAGTAACACCATGGGTCTCGGCATCGTTCGTCGAAGGATGTGCCTCCAAAGTCGGTGTCCCCGGGTCCCAGGCATCATCGGAAAGAGGAGCTCACCCCATCTCCTTCTTCTGAGGGGACTCCGGCCCAGTCTAAAGCTCTGAGAGCTGTTACTCCACCGGCTCCAAGAGAATCAGCGCCTCCCCATTTGTCGAATCTGACCACTCCACCTCTGGCTCCAGGTTCTCCGGCGCTGCAGCCGGAACCGAATGTGCTGCCTCGTTGAGCGGCTTCAGAGCCTGCAGTACCATCTCCGAGTACGGATCCGTCACATTTTTTGAATGCGATGTTTGGCTTGTTTGCCAGAGCGGAAAACCCTACTGGTGCACCTGTTG
Source organism: Lissotriton helveticus (assembly GCF_964261635.1). NCBI lineage: Eukaryota > Metazoa > Chordata > Amphibia > Caudata > Salamandridae > Lissotriton > Lissotriton helveticus. The sequence continues at coordinate 274,744,696 of NC_136065.1, read as the reverse complement.
GCCCCATTGGTCTGCATGCATTTTTCCTGGGATGATAGCCACCTCATTTCCCTCAGGCACCTCTTATGCCTATGGCTCCAGAGAGTTGGCCTCTTCCGCCGTCGAGATTTTCGATGCCAATACAATCTTTGGAGGGGCGAGAGCCACTGGATGAATCTTCCCCGGCGCCACCATCTGGTTCTGAGCCGGCGCTGACTCTACCTCGACCAGCGTCAACTACTGTTCCGGTAGTCTTTCCTTTGACGCCGATCCTGAAGTCACCGGCCCAGCATCTGGCACCATCGATGCCTGTTCCAAGGATGAAGTCTTGGAGAGAGGCACTGAGATTACTAGAAGAGGAAGAATACCAGGTAGAGCATGGAGAGGCTGAGGAAGAGGAGATTGTGGCTCCTGATCTTGATTTTAAAGGTTTGCAGGATGCTAGTGGCCTGAATACCTCTACTGAAATGGAGCTCTCAACTCCAAAAGGTCTCTCGACACCGGAGGGGACCACTTAACATGCCTTGACCAGGAAGGCAGCGGGTCTGCTGGAATTGCCCTTTCCCACAGCGGAATTAAAGTCTAATATCCTGACGGAGGTGCTCCATTCTCCTTCCTCTATCTCAGAGCCTTTACTCCCTTTTAACGAGGCTTTGACAAAGCCAATTCTTGATGTCTGACAGAGGGTGGTGTCCAGGACTGTGGCAAGGAGATGCAAGGCAGCTCCAGGGGACCCTGCTTTCCTGTCCACCCATCCTTCGTCGGAAAGCTTGGTTGTCCAAGCTTCATGCTCCTCGAGGCAGTCTGCACGTTACTTCCCATCTACACCTGCAGATAGGGAGTCGAAACGCAGGGAGCAATCTGTGAAGAAGGTCTTCTTGTCAGGCAGTATGGCTGTCAAGTCCACAAATGCCACATGCCTTTTTGGTGGCTACATCCACCCCCTTATGGACTCTGCCATGGAGGTGCTTCCACAACAGCCTGAGGAAGTTCATGGGCATTTCCCGGAGGTACTGATGGATGCTCAAGCGGCAGCCTGCCAGGTCATAAAGTCTTGTCTGGACACTGCTGAATCGGTAGCCAATGTCTTTTCATGCATCTTTTATAATCTAATGTATTTTCTAATGTATTGCCTTGTGTACTTTCAATTGCTTTTATTGTGTTTTGGTTTCCTTAGGAAGGGGGATGTGTTATGATCTACTGTTGCCTTTCCCCTTGCCTATGTATCTCTTCCTTACTGCTCAGCCAGAATGAGTGTTGGTGTGCTTGGAGATGTCTGGAATGTCGGATGATTGATGATGTTGTGGAATGCATGGGTGCCTGGTGAGGTTGGGTATGTCAGTTAGAGTGTGCAGGCTGAGCAGGAGAGAGGCTGCTCCTGGTGGACTTTACATCTTCCAGTAACTTATTTGAAGCTGTCATCTTATCAATAAATCTACAACATACTTATATACCACTTGGCTACAGAAGATCTTTTATTTACAACAAAAGGCTTGTAATAAGTTGGATCCCGCCTCCAAGTTTCCTTTCCAGAATATGTGCTAAAAACGGCTCTGTTGCAAGGTGCTGAAAATTAATCGTATCAAGAATGGAATTAAAAATATTTGTGAGCAAAGAATCCCTTCACGAGGCAAATATTCCAATATGTCCCTAATGATACTAGCGTGTCCTGGCGATTTGTTGTTGGCGTACTTTTAAAGCAAATCAAATGTCCTAAACAACCACTCTTACCAGGCAAAATAGAGGCTGAACCGTTGACAGAAACTGTAGTTTCCACTTTAAGCATATAGGGCCCGATGTAGGTAAATTAGATTTACCGATTCATAAATACCGAATTTTATTGGTATTCATGAATCGGTAAATCTAATGTAGGTAATTTTTCGGGAAAAAATACCGAATCGGTAGGATTCGGTATTTACCGATTCTGTACAGAATCGGTATTTGTCATTGATTCCTATGGGTCTTGAAGCGCGTAGGATTCAATGGCAAATACCGATTCGGTAATTACAGAATCGGTAAAATTACCGAATTGCCAAGGGGGACAGGGTGTCACTTTGACACCCTGTAGCACCCCTGTTTGTGGCTTGTGTGCCATGTGACACACATATGTGTAAAAGCGGGGAGTGGATAACGCACAGCTTGAGTTCTAAGTTTTTTTTGAGAAAATTATTCTGTTGAGTTAATAGGGAAAGTTGGGTGCTCCACCAGGTGACGTGTTCGTCCTTCACGTCTTTACTGAGCAAAAGCGGGGGGTGGATGGCGCACAGCTTGAGTTCTAAGTTTTTTTGGAGAAAATTATTCTGTTGAGTTAATAGGGAAAGTTGGGTGCTCCACCAGGTGACGTGTTCGTAGAAGCTATAGAAAAATCCATTCTTGAAAGTGACTTGGAACCTGATATGCAACAGTTCATCATGGAACTAATGATCTTCACTCTGTACCAAAGTTATTTCGAACTGAATAATGAATGGTATCTACAGCTGTCTGGGACCTCAATGGGGAACTGTGCCGCGCCCACTTATGCGAACATCTATATGAAGCACTTCGAACAAGAAAACATCTTTGACGACCCCAACTGGATGAATCACATGAAAATGTACATAAGATACATTGATGATATATTTATCATCTGGAAGCACACCGAAGAATCTTTGAGAGACGCTTTAACCTCACTAAATAATGTCAATGAACGTTTTCAATTCACATGGGAAACCAATAAAAAAACAATCACCTTCCTTGATGTCAAGATTTCTATTACCACCACTGGTCTTGAAACTGATCTATTCCGAAAAATGACGGACCGCAACAACACACTCCATTTTACTAGCCATCACCAAGGGTCATTAAAACAACACCTACCTATGTCTCAGATGTTGAGAGTCAGAAGGATCACATCCAATCAGACACAAACAGAGCTAAGACTCCAGGAAATGGGTAAAAGGTTCATCACAAGAGGTTATCCTGTACAGCTCATTGAAACAGCCAAGAAAAGAGCACTGGAAACGCCCAGAGAAACATCATTACTCAGAACTCAACGAGATAAGACCAATAGGACAGTCCTGGTATCAAAATTCTCTAACCTGAGTACCGCTTACAAAAGAATCATCTTACGACATTGGCCAATAATGAGCATTGAACCAGATTTTGGCACCACCTTTAGTGAACCCCCTATATTTGCCTATACCCGTAATGCCAACATAAGAGAAATCCTCAACAAAAAGTGTCCCAGCGCAATTCCAGCTAAAGGTACAAGACCCTGTAAGAATTGTGGAAATTGTCACAACGTCATTACTGGGAATGTGATTAACCACCCCATGAGAGGCACTCCCATGAAATTGCATGTGAATGCCACATGCGATACATCTCATGTAGTATACTTGATAAAATGTCCTTGTGGAATGTGTTACGTTGGTAAGACTGAAAGAAAAATAAAGATTCGCATCAACGTACATAAATCAAACATCAGACTCAAAAACACTAAATCCAATGTAGCAGTACATTTCAATGACAACAGACACAATGTATCCCAATTGAGATTTATGGTTCTGGAAGAAGTCCAGAAACGAGAGGGAGTTGACAACAACAAACGTCTATTACAGAGAGAGATGGCTTGGATATACAAGATGCAGTCCATGAAGCCGATGGGACTGAATGATCGCTTAGAATTTTCATGTTTTCTATAGGATATCAGGTCGATATCCACGTGCCGTATTCTATAATTCCTGAAATGCAATTGTTATTATTTATGTTTACCCATTGTTTGTGATTTTCAGTTCTTTTACCTCATTATTACCTCAGCGTCAGTACACTTTAATATGGCCGACACGATTCTTAGAGACACATAGTCCTTTGTCTATGGTTATTTTTCCAACACACGCTTAAACGTCACTTCTTACGCTACTTCCCCACACCAACTTATCCGACGATTGAAGCTAGCGAGCATGAACCACTAAGTAAGTCGATTCACTAATGTTCCATGAACGTTCTTCACATTATGTCACCGCGTTCTGTTGGTAATTTTGTAAGCGCATTTGAGCGCGTGAAACTCGACCGCACCCCTTCTGTTCAAAACCACCACGCACCCCTTTTGTTAACTATCACATTGACATCGCGTGCATAGCCTATTTTAATTCACCGAGCACTTATTTAACCAGACCAGTTATCACGACTTTTGAACGTTTATACTTTGAGCACAGTCGTACGACATGTTACCTATGCTTTACAAACCACCGGAACCCACTCCTATCACGTTTTTTGCGTCTTACTCGCCCTGCATGCTGCACTCTCACTTTTTGATACTAGGAAGTCAGCCGAACATATTTTTAGAGCTATGTTTTCGTTTGTTCATAGAGCTCCCAGACGAAGGGCATCTTGCCCGAAATGCATTGGAGCTGATTGGATTACAAGTCCAATATGTGGATTTACATATACAAAAAGAAGGATTGTTAAACCATTTGGAACAATGGAATATTATCATGATATATAATGATGATGTGGAAATAAAACAATTACAAACCATCAACCTCCTGTGATGGAATCTTGCTTTACAAGAACCAAAGGAGTGCCCACAAATACAGGGATGACACCACTTCCCAGAGGTGTCACACACCAAGAACACACATATGTGTGCCACATGGCGCAGGTGTACATGCACAGATGTGCATGTACACAGGTATTCGTTATTTACCATGCAATAGTATTACATGGTAAATAACGAATCGGTAAGGGCCTGTGGCACTGTTTTCAGTGCCACCTACATATTGATTTACCAATTCGGTAAATTTACAGAATCGGTATTTTACCGAATCGGTAACTTTACCGATTCGGTAAATATACAGATTCTGTAAATTTTAAGGCCCCTACATCTCCATTTGCAAATACCGGTCGGTAACGGCCGAAATCAGCCGTTATCGACCGGTATTTGCTGACCTACATCTGGCCCTTAGTGTTGTTAACAAAAGTGGTCAACAACAAAATAAGCAGGCATGCATGAAGCTTCTGTTTCATTTAGGTGGTTCCTCTTCTCATCAGAACTTGCCATCAACAACCCAAACAATTACATGTTGGGTTTACTACCACCTTTTTATTTTTAAGAACACAAACCACAGTTAGCTGGCATAGAAAGGGCACTGGAGTGGAGCGTGAAGAGAGGGACCAACTGAACGAAAGAGAAGGGAGTAAGAAGGGTTGCATCCTCCTGTTTAAAGACCGCATTGTACTTGGTACCATTGACTCGAGGTTGATACGCCCAGGTTTTGCACATCTATTTCTTTTATTGCGCTATCAATGAAAACTGGAAATTCTTCCTTTAACTTACCTAGATGACTTTTCAGTTGGTCAGTTGCTTTGTCCCCAAACATGCCAATTAAAGTTTTCAAGACTTTTTGTACTGGGCCTTCTGTTAAACCGCAGAGAGGGCGCATTCACTTAGAATTTGCTCTTTGTAAAAGTCCCCATGTGTGATTTATTTTTTTTCTACCACAGGAATGCATTGCTTTCCTGAGTCTGGTAGGTAAAATGGGTATGAATAGAAAAAAATGAACTATTGTTGGTTTCTTTGCAGAGTCAGCATTCCCAGATCGACCTTGCTTCCCCCACATAAATATAAGATTCATCGTCGCAGAAGCTTCGACCCCTCGGACAGCCTGGCCCTTCCCTCTGTAAGTTACCATTTTTTCTGAGGTGTGAGGACAGGGTGCTTAGTTATTGTCAAAAGCTGTGTGAACTGGATTAACATTGGTACAAGAGTGTTTAAAGTCATTGTCACACAAGCGGTGTGACCTGGATTAACATTGGTACAAGAGTGCTTAAAGTCACTGTCACACAAGTGGTGTGACATGGATTAACATTGGTACAAGAGTGCTTAAAGTCATTGTCACACTAGTGGTGTGACATGGATTAACATTGGTACAAGAGCGCCTAGTTGTTGTCAAAAGCTGTGTGACCTGGATTAACATTGGTACAAGAGCGCTTAGTTATTGTCACACAAGCAGTGTGACAGTTCCCAATTTATTACAGCAAGTGTGAAATTCTTCCAGTAGCCCTGCGTGGCATTTCATGCTGGCTGAATGGATAAAAAAAATGGAAGGAAGAGTACAGTAAAGGTGTGGCAAATACATGTTGACAAAGTATCTGTTATTCTTGTGTTAGTTGTTGCAGGAAAGGTGGCCATGACCTCTCTTCGAAAGGAATACAAAATGCTACCTTTTCCCATCTGAATGGGCAAACCTAAGACAATGATCCAACTCATGTAGGCACAAGCATCATAAACCCCAGCACTGACTTCCTGCATTTTGATCTTCGGATGGTCTTCGACCTATCAAATGCAATGTCTCATACTGTCTTTCTCCTCCCTCCCAATTACTCAGCCTCTGCCATTTGTACATGTTCTCATGCACCACTCACTGTAACCGTTGTGTAACATTGCTGGTTAAAATGATTACACGCAAACTTCTTATTCATAAACTTGCATTAATTGGGAGCAAAACACCTGGAAAGTGATTACATCTGATTTGATGGTGAGAAAATGTTGCTCCTATAGCCATGTGCGTTGGAACCCGGTAAATCCCATGAAATCTAGCAACTGGCAGGATGGATTGATGGATGAAAGGTGCATAAAAAGTGTCATAAGTTTTCTCCAGGTGTGAAACAGTGGCATTGTGTGACCTGTGAGTATGTTTTTCTTTTGTTTTTACTATACTCCTGTCAACATTCTCATTTGTAAATTGTATACTCCTGCTCCCTGCTGTGTCAATAGCATTGCCTGGCTGGCTGGGAAAACACTGTCCCTTCTAGTGAGCTTGCGGTCACTGGTCTGGACCTGCGGTCTTCAGTGGAACCCAAAGCTGCGGATCACACTACATTCTCTAACCCAGTAAGTTTCTGGTATTTCTTCTTTTGTTGAACCTTGTATGCTGTGCTAGTTAATGAGGGCCAATCTCAGATGACCTTGCAAGTATGGGTTAATCTGCATAATGAATGGGTTCCGAAAATGTATCTTCCGTGGTCTGTCGGAGAGAGGGGGCAACTGAAAGGCATGAAATGACATGTTGATGGATGTTCAATATGTTGTCCATGAACCAATGACCTAAACATGCGACACAATGAATAATTTCACCTACACCCTGTCATATGGTCTTTTTTCAAAATATTGAGAAGTGCAGTAGTGCGCAGCAAGTGCGACAGATGGTGTCCAGTGCATACGATGTGGCGGACTTTTTTTTCCATCACTAAGTGGAGTTAAAGATGTCTTTTTTTTCCCTCTCTAGGACTTGGTGTCACGGGTATCCGGCAGTTCTAAGTCAGATCATCTTTTGAATTTGTCCCGTTCTGCATATTTCCAGCTAAGCAGAGCAGCAAGGTCTGGACTTCTCCCAATGTTGGATTCCTCAGTGGCCTAAGTTGAATGAAACTTCTGTGGAAAACCTGAATCCTCATAAAGTAAACAGAAGTGTAGTAACCTCTGAAACAGTAAGAGCTGTGGCACCTGAACGATTGCACCATAGCCTGGGATACATATTCCACACAAAGAATTGTTATCAATGTTCATAACCTGGACATGACACTCTTTTACTGTTCTGTTCTCCTCCTCTATTGTTATTCTTTGTTTACCTCTAGCACCTTCACTGTTGTAATTATGCGGCCTTGAATGATATTTTAAGCTGGAGTCATTATTTGAAGCTGTGTGAGCTAAATTAGGGCCAAATGTAATAAAACACCTCATGCAGTCAAACTGACAATTGACCAATCAGTTGGAAAAATCGACAGTGACTAGTCCAGGCTAATCGCGCTAAAAGGCATCATCAGTGTGTAAAGGAAAGGGGCAGTGGGAAAGCAGTTCACATAAGGATTTTTTAGGATTGCTGTGGAGTGCTTTAATTCAGTTTCACCGGTGTACAAGTTATCGTTTTAGTCTAGTTAGGGTCTTGGACCATCGTAGCATCGGGTTATGAAGGTAAATGAGGAAACTGGCAGTGTGAGACGGAGCCGGTGGCTGAGCAGAAGGGGCCGCTCTAGGCAGAGGAGGGGATTGAGGTTGCATTTCTCTTTGCTGTAAATCACTTGGCAGCCAATATCTGAAACATTGTTCTACTGTTGGGGTGAGAGTGGTGGGTGGCTTTTATGTGAGTTTATTTTTAATCTAAAGAAACAGTTGGTTAATTTATGTGTGCTTTTTTTTACAATAAAATGTGTAATAAATTATAAGTATTCCCAAGTTTGAAGGTAAATTGTGTTTATTCATTTTGCACTGACCGTATAGGGGCCAATTGAAGAATGAATTTGAAGCAAGAGCTTCCTAGCCTTTGGGGCTGCTAGAACTATCACCTTATCTGACATTTTGGAAACAATAAAGAAACACATTTATGTGCATGCGTATGGTTGTTACTTTGTTACACTGGTGATGAGAACCCCGTGCCCACCCCCAATAGATCGACAGAGGGTGCAGAGACACCGGTGTACTTCTACTGACGAATACCACTGGTCATATTGAGAGAGGCAGTTTGAAAAGGGCCAACGATCTATTGCCACAAGCATGTTATTGTGAGTGGTGTAAGAAGCTGTCACTGGATCTAACAAAGACAGTGGACATCCACTTTCTGCCACAGATCATCCATCTTTGAGAACATCAGACTGTCACAAATGTGACCTGGGCTCCAATCACAGATTCAACACTTGACTGTAAATTGTCCAATTTAGGCGAGTCACATACTCTCCTTGTGTCTAAAAGTGTAAGAAATGTTATGAAATACAACTGCAAACGTGTGAAATATGCCACTGTGAAATACAAATGTGCACATTCCTAATTGAGGCACTGCACACCATTGGTATCTAGCCACGTTCCCACTATATGTATGAAAATAGATACATATAATTAAATCCCATCGTGGGAAATCATTTCTGTTGCTTGTGGGTGTGTAACGTGTTATGTGGAATTGAGAAAGTGTGGCTGTGCAGTGTAGCTTCATGTGTTTCAGGGTACTGACATATTCTCATCTTTACAAGGAGATGGTTCCTGTTGACTATGCTTGCTGCAAATGGAAGCGCTATTCCACCTAGTGACACTTACAAGAAAGAGATTGATAAAAAAATATGGGTGAAATGTTGTTGGTGTATAGTGTGCTTCCTGTGTGTTGTTTGAGGGCGATGTGTAATGTCTGTTCTGAGAGCACCTTATTATTTGATGCTAAGGAGAGCTGATGCAATGGAAGTGTTTTCTAGTATGTACTGACAGTTTAGGCTCGTTTGAAGAGTTCAATAATGTCATGTTGTAATGCTCCTTGAGACTTAGATGTTTAGTTCTGTGTATGTGCCATGCATTGCTGGTATCGCGTCCAATGTAGTGTGAGGGCGGTTCCAGACTGCCTGGCAGTTGCTGGATGGTCCCAGCTCCTTAAGGTTCTATGTACATGAGTGAGGGCCAAAGGAATTCAGCAGCAAGGGAGAATAAAATGAATGCAGCTTGGTTGACTAAATTACATAACGATAAAAGGCAAATTATTTAGTCTAATGCGTCACTTTTGTGTCATTAAGATTCCTTTTTATGTTGGTTAAGGGTGTGCAAAACCTCAACAATGCCAGTAATACCTAAATACAGCAATCAGCAATTGAAAGGTGACTAGTTAACCTTTCCAAAGGACCTATCCAGCATCACTTGTTTTAGTAACTTTTGATCCAGTTAGGCTAGAACGTTTTTTTGTTTTTTGTTAAAATCTTTCAATTATGCAGCAGATAGATTGTGTGGTAATTGAGGCAAATCATTAATTATGCCAACAATACTGCAGCCACAGAATCACAAAACTCCAGTGGCTGTGTAGGTTATTAAATAGATACCCTTTCTCCTACTTACTCCTCTTGTTCACTGGCAATAAGGACTCCAATGTGGTTGGAGCAAGAAGAGTGGCTTTGAAGGGGAAAAAGCTGAAAGCAGCCTTTCATTTTGAATCCAAAGTCACTTTCAGGAGTTTCAACTGTAAGTTTATTTGGGTACACAGACAACAGCCGACCTGCCAGCCTGCAGCCAAAGTTGCATCAACGTACCAGCCTACGAGGTACACACAGTAGGTCACAGATCAGTTCCATGAGACAATGACCTCCTAGAACATGTCTCAATTGCAACACAACTTCCTCTTCAAGGAAAGAAAAGAAGACCAGTGGCATATGAGCGGTAGGCTGGAAGTATCAATATCCGGAAATATTCACAACTCTTATTAATGTAACAGAGAAACTGTGACCAATACAATTTATAACATTGCAAGGAAAAACATACTTTGAACATTAACATTTAACAACTGTGTTTGGTTTGACTAGATGGGGGTCAGAAACTTGCACCGCAAGAATATGCCTCCAAACATTTTGGCGGTCTGCGATTTATATCACTGAGCTTAAGACCAAATGGCACCTGACCCAGCACTCAGAACGGACCCATCTTTTATTGCTGTACTTTCTCAGAAGGAGGCTGGCAAGTGTTTCCTTGTTATATTGGCTCATTATGTTGTGCTACTATCCCTACATGCATTCTCTGCTCATCATCAGTTCTCACCACAAAACTGCATACTTCAAACGTGTTCAGGATTCCAGAAGCGGTTCCTTGCTGTTCACCCAATCTCCAACTGTAAAATTCCTATCTCTACTGGCACGCTTGCCCTCACTCCCTTCATACTGACTCTCAAAACTTTTTTAAAGTGGACTCTTACACATCCTACTCACAGGTTTTCTTTCCTCAATTCAAATGCAGGTGTTTTGTAGCCAAGTGGGCAGTCGTTATGTAGGTCCCTAACCGTTCCACGTTCTTGATGGTTACAGCAGTGCCCTCTCCACACCCTTTAGTTATCAGAATAAATTCTACTAATGCTCTGTTTAATCTCGCCAATATGTCATTGCTTTTAAAGATATGTTTGGACAAAGTAATGGTGTTTGCTCAAAAGTCTGGTTTTGAAGAATAGATGATTATTTATCACAGCAACCGACCTTAAACACAAGAGCAGGATCTGAAATGGACCAAGAAAATCCAACCCTATCTCCTTTCCTGCTTCTTGGAGATTGAACCAGGTACTTCTGGATACTGGTAAGATGTCACAACTCGGCCTCTTTCCTTTCCACATAGGAATCCATGATAAGCCACCAATAGTCCTCTCAAATTTATCTCTTAGAGTAGCTCCAACATGATCACCGTGCACAATATCAACAATGTTCCTTCTTATGACCAACAAAGGAACTAACTTTTCACTTCGAAACATCAATCTGTCAACTTCAAACAGTTCATTTACGACTATTCAAAAAAGTTGCTGCTTTCATCTCAGTCTTTTTCTTGGGCTATTTCTTCATCACTAATTCCAATATTTGCAAATCACCATCCGTTTCTATTTTCTTTACCATTTAAATGTGTCCTTTCACCCGACTGCAGTTACACCCACTTCTGCAAAGACACACTCTTACAAGTCCTCAGACCGTTCTTAATCTAGATTAGCAACTGGTCTTTGTATTAAGTTCAACACAAACGTATACTTCCTTAAAATCACTTTCCTTAAAATGAAACTAATAATTTTGAGGAAAGCCTGGATAGTCTCACTGTGGATTTATTCATTTTCCAACCATACGGCAAATCAACCAAAGGACGATGGTCTGTCCTCAAAACAAATAGCCTTCCCCATTAGTGAGCTCAGAATTTTTGAATATTCAACACACAGGCCATCATCTCCTTTTTAACAACTATATTCTGCCGATCTGAGTCCTCGATGCAAACGCCACAATAGATCTGTACCCTCATCACACTACGTCAACACCGCACTGAGAAGTCCTTTAAAACCTTTGAATAAAATTCGCACAATCTAATAAAGGATTGCAACTGCTCCTTATCCTTCGGCAGAGGTACATTAGGCATGCTCTCAACTAGACTCTGTTTTAGCTTCACACCTATTGTCAACACACACAAAATACTCAACATCTTGCACTAAGAAACCACACTTTTGTTCTGTAATGTCATGTTATTATCACTCAAGGCCCTCATAACTTTGCTGAGAGTCATTTTGTGGTCTTGCACATCATAACCAAAAAACTAGAATGTCATCCTGGAAGATCTTTACTTTCTTTATACCTTTGAACATGTTAGCGATGACTGAAACACCGAAGTGGCAGAGATCAGGCCAAATGGCATATGGCATTACTGATATCACCATTGGTCATGAACCTGTGACTATGTAGTCCGGTGCCTCAAAGCTAGGTGATGTGCTGTTTGTAGACGAAGCTTGGCGTACCTTTTGGCTGACTAGCATTACAAAAGAGGTCCTCCAATCTTGGCAAAGGGAAACTCTCAACCCATATAGCTTGATTCACACTCCTAAAGTTATTGCACACGTGTAGCTTTCCTGAACTCTTTAAAGCCAAAACAATTGGAGAAAGCCATTTTGTGCCATTAGCTAGTTCAATCATACCGTCTTCAAGCACAAGCATGTCATAAATCGGTCTAGTCCAATCATCCCTCACGCTCCAGGGGACGCTGCAGTTATTTTTAGAACTATGTGGTCCTGTTTTACTATGTAGTTCTTAACCAAACCTGTCTTGTCATTAAATAAGTCTGTAAATTTATCAACCTAAAACCTAGTTGTTTCTCCATCCACTAAGGACACTTGGGGCCAGATGTAGGACCCCAAATACTTGTCGGTAATGGCCGATTTCGGCCGTTACCGACCGGTATTTGGTGTTTGACATGTAGGGTGCATTTTATTTACAGAATCGGTATATTTACTGATTCGGTAAATTTACAGAATCTGTAAAATATTGATTCTGTAAATTTACCGAATCGGTAAATCCAGATGTAGGTGGCACTTCAAACAGTGCCACAGGCCATTACCGATTCGTTATTTACCATGTAATACAATTGCATGGTAAATAACTAATTCCAGTGTACATGCACGTCTGTGCATGTACACCTGTGCCACATGGCACACAAGCCAAAATCAGGGGTGCAACAGGGTGTCAAAGTGACACCCTGTTCCCCTTGCAAAATCGGTAATTTTACCGATTCGGTAATTGACATTGATTCCTATGGGCCTGTAGGCCCATAGGAATCAATGTCAATTACCGAATCGATAAATACCGATTCGGTAATTACCGAATCATACAGATTCGGTAAATATTACCGAATTTTTACCTTCATCTGATTTACCGAATCTAGAATACCGAATCGGTAAAATTCGGTATTCTAGAGTCGGTAAATCAGATTTACCTACATCTGGGCCTTAGTCTTTTTGCCCTGACCTTCATACCATATGAAATTCAGCTTGATGCCACCATCCTCTCGCGTTTATGCCCTCGCTACATAAAATGTTTCTCTGATTTCATATTCTTTTACGGTAATCTTTGGGTAGAAGTAACCAACCAAGCATATTCTGCTACCTTCAAAAGCTACAGTGTTTATACCATGTGGCAACAGCACTTTCTGATGAATACTTCTAACCACTGATTCCTCACCTTTAGAATATCCCCTGGCACCAGACCAGTTCCGGAAGATATTTCAGCATATCCACCAGTAGGTGGAGTCGTGCAACTCTGCGTCAACTCTTTTCCACTCCAGAAGTGATGACTAGAACCTCATATAGGAGCCTCTCAAACATGCTGATGTCAGTTCCATTCTTTGTGCCTTTGTATGTGGATCCAGAGCTAGCTTAATCTTTTTCTCGTAAGTTACTTAACTTTTTTCTCTAAATTCTTTCCAGTGTTCATGGGAATATGCTCCTTCCTAAAACAGTAGGATTAAGCCTTTTCGGGACTTTCACAAACAAATGGTTGTGACGCATCACCACCAAGTGTGTGACTTGTGTTTGGGGTCGGGCTTCGACTCCAAGTCATGCAGTAAGAGTGCCTTGATGCACCTGAACAGGATCCAATACCGCAAACCCAAGCGCTACATCGATGTCCACTGACAGAAGTTGTGAAAATTCCTCTCCCACTTGAAGTCAAAGACATTTGCCCGTTCTACTCATCATCGTGTTCTAAGTCTTTGTGTAATGCCAAGTCAATGAAAAAACACAAATTCTGTAGTAGGGGATCTCTGTGTATAGTCATAATCTAGTGAATAGTCCCGCCCATGTGCGTGGACCCCGGAGCAATCAAAAATAATCTCTTAAGGTGTCGAAAAATGCAGAACTGCCCAGACACTTAAGAGAGAATTAAAGACAGATAATGCTGCCTATATCCACAGGCTACACTGTCCAGTACTTCCTAGAAATTCCACCAAAAATCCACAAACAGCAAAGCCTGTCCAGATTTCCAATGCTTTAACAGCAAAAACCCTCTGGAATGATAGAGAGGAAGACATGGACAGACAAGCCCCATAGGCTGCCATTATGTGGCTCAGAACAGGATACTGTGCCTTTAAGAGAACTTTCCAGAACTTCACTGTATCCCAGAATGCACTGCAGGTCCCTTTTACTTTCAGTTCTTTATTCCGGCTCCTGCAAGCAGGACCCTGGAGCATTGAGCTCTCCCTTTTCAAGGGTTTATTGGTGATATTTTTCACTTTTTCAAAGTTATTTGAGTGCTTTTCTTGAAGTACTTTGCTGTTTCTTCCTGTTTGTCTTTGGGTGCACTCTTAATTGTCGAATATGCCTGCATTATTCGACAAATGCCCTGAGTGTTCCAGGAAGAAGGCCAAGTCTGACCCACACGAGGTGTGTATCATCTGCCTTCCTTCATCCCATGTCCCAGAGGAGTGTGAGATCTGCCAGGGTTTCTCTAGTAGGACCCTGAGGGATAGGATGAAGATCAGGGCCTTGAAGACAGAGACGGAAGGCACAAGGTGGGTCTGGAGGGGCTTCATCTTCCCATGCTGAGGCCTCTGGGGGGCTCCCCAGGGGCAGGAAGACCAGCAAACGTCCCCATTCTCCGTCGGCGTCGATTGCACCGACTACGACGTCGAGAGGGATGACTGCAGTCTGTTCCCCGTCTCCCCAGGGCTCTGGGTCGAGGCGACATCGCCGTTCGCCGTCAAGGGACCTGAACAGGCCGCCGTCGAAGACTCCAGTGACGATTTCGTCGTCGTCGTTGCCGAGTTTTCGACGTCCAGAGGCCCGGCGTCGGCGCTCGCCGTCGAGGCGACACCGCCGTTCGCCGTCGGCGAAGAGGAGAAAGTCGTCGTCGAGGGGATCCTTGACGTCGGGGAGAAGGTCGCCGTCGAGGTGTAGACAGTCGCCGTCGAGGCGTAGGAGGTCGCCGTCGAGGTGTAGACGGTCGACGTCGAGGCAAAGAAGGTTGCCGTCGAGGCGAAGGCATTCACCGTCAAGGGTTCGGCGCTCGCCGTCGAAGAGGCGAAGCTCGCCGTCGAGGGGCCGACGCTCACCATCTGGTCGCCGTTCTTTAACGTCGGGAAGGCGTGGAAGGAGTTCTGGCGCCAGGAGTCAGTCTGATAGGCGTCAAGTGCCTATGGAAGACTCTCCAAAGTCCCAGCCTAGTAAGGAGGGCGGTTCACTGGGCTCGATGTACTCTGTTGTGTATACCCCTGCTAGGCCGAAGACAGTTACTCCGCCTCCTCCTCCTCCGTTACCGAGAGGACTTCCTCCGCGGGCTCCCACCCCGCCTCCACTTCCGCCTCCTCCGCAGCCTCAACCGCAACCCCAGTTGCCGGCTGACAAGCCTCCTCCTATCCCTCCGAGGAACGGTTCGTTGCCACGATTTCCTACTCCTCCTAAGGGGACCCCTCGGCCGAGGGCTCCATCCAAGCCAAAGTCTCCCGTCCCGGTGGAACCGGCAAGGCGACCGAAGTCAAGGAAGTCGCGATCCCGCTCCGGACGGAGAGGGAGGTCGCTCAGTCGTCACAGATCCTCTACGAGGTCGAGACGGCGCCACAGGAGGCGCGGATCATGGTCCCGCACGGACTCTTCCAGAACCAGGTCCTTCTCCCCGACCTTATCAGACTCCCCGGGGACGAGGGTGTCTCCCGTGGATGACATCTGCACATTCCAGGATATTCTCTTGAGGGGTGCTGCAAAATTGGGAATCACGGTGACGGCTCCTACACCTACGACGTCCGTGATTTTTGAGACACTTCACAAGAAGCATTTGTCTCGCCCTCTACTACCGCTCGTGCCAGGATTGGTAGAGCCAGCGGAGGAGCTGTTCCTTACGCCTGCAACGACGAAAGCCGCTCCATCCCGTCTTCTTAAGAAGTACAGGGCTCCGGATTCCGACCCGGCTTTTCTGAGGATTGACCCTGTTCTGGACTCCGTTATAGTGACGGCGGCCAGGAAACAACACTCTACCTCTCCGTCTTCTACCGTGCCTCCGGATAAGGAGAGCCGATGGATCGACTCAAATGGCAGGAAGGCCTGTGGAACGGCCTCTACGTCCATGAAGGCAGCTAGCGATACGGCTCTCCTAGGGCGTTATGATCGTGCCCTGTGGGAATCCCTCCAGCAGTTCGCGGAACTCCTGCCACGAGATAGCAGGGAGGATTTCCTGGAGATCCAGAAGGAAGGGATGCTGGTCTCGAACCAGGTCATCAGCGTGGCCGCTGATGGCTCTCTTTTGGCGGCCCATGGGTATTGTCATGGGATCAACCAGCGACGCCATGCCTGGCTCAGGCTCACATCACTCAAGCCGGAGGCCCAGCAGCGAGTGGCTAATCTGCCCTTCTCGGGGGGGACCCTGTTCGGGAAACATGCAGATGATGAGATGGCCCACATGAAGGCGGAGGCCGAGACTCTGACGGCTGTGGGCTTGGAGAAGCCCAAAGAAAAGAAAGCCTACCGCCCGTTCCAGAGACGGTTTGGGGTGCAGGGCAGAGGGCAAGGACAGGCTTCAGGACAGCCGCAGCAACAACAGCAGCAGTTCCGGAGGCCCTTCCAGAAGTGCCAGAAGGGTAGAGGAGGTCAGCAGTCCTTTACAGCGAACAAGGGCGCGGCCGGGTCTTGACCCTGAGCTGTTACTTCCCCTACATCCGTTACCCGCTCCGGTGGGGGGAAGCATTTGATTTTTTCTGGCAGAGTGGCGAAAAATTACTCAGGACAAGTGGGTGCTGAATATTGTTTGCAATGGATACAGTCTTCGGTTCACCAGCCCACCTCCATCAATTCCTCCGGTCAGCTAGCAGTTTCAGCTGCGCGAGCTCCAGGCGGAGGCCGATATCCTGTTAAGGAAAAGGGCGATAGAAGACGTACCTCTGTCTCAAAGAGGAAGAGGTCTGTACTCCCGGTTCTTGCTGGTTCGCAAAAAGGACAAGAACGAGTTCAGGCCCATTCTGGATTTACGACAAGCAAACAAGTGGATTCGCAGAGAGAAGTTTCGCATGTTGTCGTTGCATCAGATTTATCCTCAGCTGCAACAGGGAGACTAGCTATGTGCTATAGACCTACAGGATGCGTACTTCCATGTGCCCATTGCACACAAACACAGGAAGTTCCTGCGATTCCAAGTCGGCGCCAATCATTATAGGTACACAGTACTGCCATTCGGGCTGAAGTCTGTGCCCAGAACATTCTCTAAGTGCATGGCAGTGGTAGCTGCACACCTAAGGAAGAACAAGGTGTTTGTCTACCCGTACCTGGACGATTGGTTGATCAAGGCCTCCTCCTTCTCGGAAGCTCAAGCACACTTCCAGAAGACGTGCGTTCTCTTGAACAAGCTGGGGTTGCACATCAACATGTCCAAGTCTGTCCCGTCTCCAGTCCAGTGCATACAGTACTTGGGAGTCTCCATCAATACGCTGTCCGCAAGCGTGTCTCCTTCGGAGGAGCGACGGTTATCACTCCTTTGGAAGGCTCAGGCTCTTATGACCGCTCCATCTACAACAGTGAGGACGGTGTCGTCTCTACTGGGGTCGATGGCCTCTTGTTTCTTCATCACGCCACACGCACGGCTGCACATGAGACCATTGCAGGAGTGATTGGAGGATCAGTGGGATCAGAGGAAAGGATCTTGGGACGACAGGATACGACTGTCTCTGCATGCTCTTCAGTCTCTGAAGTGGTGGTGTTCAGCGGAGAATCTCCTCAGAGGGGTTCCCTTCCACAAGGACATTCCCACGCAGACTATCGTGACGGATGCGTCGCTCCACGGCTGGGGGGCGCACTCCGGAGACTTACAGATTCAAGGGACGTGGTCCCCGATGGAGTCCACGTACCACATCAATTTCCTGGAACTCAGAGCTGTTCACTTGGCGCTGAAGGCCTTTCTTCCGTCCTTCCAGACCAACTCTCTGCTTGTGCAAACGGACAATACGACCACGATGTATTACCTCAACAAGCAGGGGGGCTCGAGATCGCGCACCCTGTCGCAGGAGGCACAGGCGATCTGGCACTGGCTTCTAGCCAGAGGACTGACGATAACGGCTACCCATCTGCCAGGTGTGCAGAATGTTCAGGCAGACGCACTGAGCAGACTGATTCAGGAAAACCACAAAGGGGTCATAAACGACGAATTACTAGGAGAAGTCTTCGCAAGGTGGGGGACTCCAGACGTAGATCTGTTCGCCACCGCCGAAAACAGCAAATGCCGAGACTTCGCCTCCAGGTACTACCAGCCGGGGACGCTGGAGAATGCGTTATGGATCAACTGGTCGAACAGCTTTCTGTACGCTTTTCCACCCATTCCCCTGATTCCGGCGGTGCTCATCAAACTGTCCCAGTCCAGGGCGCGGATGATCCTGATTACCCCGGAATGGCCCAGACAGTGGTGGTTCACGGACCTGCTTCACCTGTCTCTCCTTCCTCACATACGGCTGCCGTGCAGGCCGGACCTTCTCACGAAGTTCGGGGGGCAGATGTTGCACCCCAACCTCTCGTCTTTGTGTTTGGCGGCATGGCTCCTGAGATAGTGCAATATGGCCATCTGAATCTACCAGAAGATTGCATGGACATACTGAAGGAGGCTAAGCGACCTTCCACTAGGACTTCTTATGCTTACAAGTAGAAGAGGTTTTGCATCTGGTTCAAGTCCAAGAACTATGACCTGACGACATGTAAGGAAAATGTCATCCTTCCATATCTTCTTCATCTGGCGCAGTCTGGCCTTAATGTCCATTCCATTAAGGTTCATCTGGCTGCATTGACTGCCTACAGGAAATGCCCTTCACAGACTTCCTTCTTTCAGATCCCTGTGATCAAAGATTTTTTGGAAGGCTTGAAGAAAGTGTTCCTTCCTTCGCCTTCAAGGAAATTGAATGTGGTGCTGTCCCGATTGATGAAGGAGCCTTTTGAACCTATTCATAAGGCTTCAGCACCTGTCCTGGAAGGGGGCGTTGCTTGTGGCCATTACATCGGCCCGCAGGGTGAGTGAAATTCAGGCGTTGTGTTGCCAAGAACCTTATACTGTATTTCATGCTGCTAAGGTTGTTATGCGTACTCACCCTAAATTTCTTCCTAAAGTTATATCTGACTTTCATGTTAACCAGACCATAACTTTGCCTACGTTTTTTCAGGATCCTTCCTCTCCAGCGGAAAGGTCCCTGAATTCCCTGGATGTCAGGAGGGTGTTGAAATTTTATCTGGATAAAACCAAGGATATTCGTAGGTCAGATCAATTGTTTATCAATTATGGATCAGTCAGGACAGGTCTTGCTACCTCTAAACAGTCCATTTCTAGGTGGATTGTGTCCTGTATACATTTGTGTTACCAAAAAGCTGGTAAGACCATAGGGGGTAAACCTAAGGCTCATTCCACCAGGGGCAAAGCTGCCACGACTGCTTTGCTCCGTAATGTTCCAATTGCAGAAATCTGCAATGCGGCCACTTGGAAGTCGGTCCATACCTTTGCTAAGCATTACTGCCTGGACACAGATGCCAGGGCAGATGCTCAGGTTGGGCAGGCTTCGCTGCGAAATCTGTTCGCACAGTAGTGGTGTTATTTCTCTTTTCTCCACCGCCGCTTTGGTGTGGGGATGGGCTTGCCATTCTATTCACTAGATTATGACTATACACAGAGATCCCCTACTACAGAAGGAGTAGTTTCTGTCCTGTAACTCCAGTTCTGTAGTAGGGGTATCTCTGTTATAGTCATAAGCGCCCGCCCTCCTCCCCGGTGGGGAGAGATATTCATATAAGGAATGCTACAGGTCTGGCGTGTTACGCTTTCAAAAAGAACTGAAAGTAAAAGGGACCTGCAGTGCATTCTGGGATACTGTGAAGTTCTGGAAAGTTCTCTTAAAGGCACAGTATCCTGTTCTGAGCCACATAATGGCAGCCTATGGGGCTTGTCTGTCCATGTCTTCCTCTCTGTCATTCCAGAGGTTTTTGTTGTTAAAGCAAGGGAAATCTGGACAGGCTTTGCGGTTTGTGGATTTTTGGTGGAATTTCTAGTTGAAGTACTGGACAGTGTAGCCTGTGGATATAGGCTGCATTATCTGTCTTTAATTCTCTCTTAAGTGTCTGGGCAGTTCTGCATTTTCGACACCGTAAGAGATTATTTTTGATTGCTCCGGGGTCCACGCACATGGGCGGGACTATTCACTAGATTATGACTATAACAGAGATACCCCTACTACAGAACTGGAGTTACAGGACAGAAACTACTCCGTCCAAGTGTACCCCCAAATCTTCATCCTGGTCCCCTACTGAGGAGCAGATTATGCAT
This sequence comes from Lissotriton helveticus, assembly GCF_964261635.1. Taxonomy (NCBI): domain Eukaryota; kingdom Metazoa; phylum Chordata; class Amphibia; order Caudata; family Salamandridae; genus Lissotriton; species Lissotriton helveticus. The sequence continues at coordinate 274,724,158 of NC_136065.1, read as the reverse complement.
CTGATTCCAATACACCCTGAATTTTAAGGTGCATCTGCAATACCACGACAGACTGAGGCATTTAAGGAGACCATGCACTGCGTTTTTGGCAATCTACCTCTGGGGCACCTTCGAGCCCCATAGAACCGTGGAGACCTCTAACAGGGTTACCGCCGGTGGTTCTATCCTTGGTGCTGGCTACGTCTCCTGAATAACTTAGGGTTCAACTCTGACTTTGGAGTCAGTTCACACAAAACCGACACATAATCCACCTTGGTTACTGTAGCATCAATCTCATTGATGTCAGAGGAGGACGTCGAGCCCATAGCTGTTTCCACTCACAGCCAAATAGGTCTCTGCCGCGGGTGAAACGGCATATGAGTTAAGTTCCTAAGTGCACACCCTCATACATTCTGAGTCTGTGCCTTTGCCTAAGAGCTGTACTCTTGTACTCCAGCATCTGTTTAGATCAGACTCTAATCAGAGCCAATACGTTTTTATAGATGACGGTGACGCATCTTCGCAATAAAATGATGATGATTATTTTTATATGGACATATAAGAGGCCAGTGGTAGGGATACTTCTTCTTACATGGGGCTTGCGTCCATCACTATGGTGCCTTTACAGAAGAGTCTGCTTTTTCCACCATGCTTATTGGATGTAAAATTGCCTTTGGGTGAGGTAAAACCAATGTCCTTGCCGAAGAGCTGCGATCTGGACAATCCTCTACTGCCATTGGCGAGGCCCTGACTGACAGTGTCAAGGGCACTTGGACCAAACCCTGTTCTTGTCCACCAGTAAACTGACAGTTGCACATCTGCACAGACTCACTCCTGGTGACCCTGCTTTTCTTAGGCATCCTACCTCAGAGAGCATAGTGGTACAGCCTCCAACAGCAATATTAATCCCAATTTGTTTTCCCATATCACCCTCCCACCCCTCCGAGTCTAAAAGAATTGAGGCATTTGGGAAGAGAAGGTTTCTTCCACTGGCCTCACCCTGAAGTCTGCCAACACTAGCTGTGTGCTGGGATGGCACTCCCATGCAATATGGGACTCCATTCCAGAGATCTTACCAGATCTTTTCAGCGGTCCTGGAGGAATTTAGTTTCCGTTTGGAGCAGACTACTCAAGATGGACAGGATTAAGCCAAATGTGTTATCCAGTCTAGTCTGGACATGACTGGCCACATATACAGAGTGGTTAGCAGTAGTGTGGTGGTCTAATGCCATGTGTGGATGAGATCCGCAGGCTTCTCTGGTGACATTCATGTGTCACTCATGTATATGCCTTTTGATGGGTCTCGCCTCTTTCGGGAGAACGCCTACTCGGCCCACAACCACTTTAAAGAGAGCAGAGCTATTGCACACTCCCTTTGACTTTCCACAACCGCAAGGCAGTATCCTCAACAATTTAGCCCCTTTCAAAGCCTTAACTAGGTGCTTCACCTTTATACAGTATCAAAGCCCGCCACCTCAACACCAGGTACCCCAGTCCTTACGGAATAGGGGATCTGACAGACTGTATCCAAGCCAGCAGGGGCAAAGAACTCCCCAGTCCCTCCTGCAGCAGCCTCCAAGCTTCTTTAATTTATCTTTAGTGGCAGATTATCACCCTGTAGGAGGCAGGATCACTCATTTTCTCCATGGGTGGCTGGCCATAACATCCGACAGGTGGGACCTGCAGATAGATGAATGGGACTACGCCAGGTCATTCCTTTCAAGCTCACTGTCCATTCCTCCTACATCAGTGCAACTTTGGTGAGCATTTGTTGATTCTGCAGCAGGAATTTCGTGCTTTTTTTTTTATAAAAGAGCCATAGAGAGGGTTCCTGCTTAGGAGATTGGAACTTGGTGTTATTATTGTTGTTAATGATGGCTGCTCAGCCACTGTTGGATCAGAGACAGACCCTCTCCCCACCCCATGCAGAGCTGGTGGTGACAGACTTCTTACTGCTGGATTGTGGAGTTTACCTGGGAGAGGTGGCGATCAGAGGATTCTTGTCTCCGGTGGAGATCTAACTCCACATTGGCCTGTTGGAGTAATGGGCTATTCGCTTGCCATTGAAAGCCTTCCTGCCGTCCAAGAGGAGAGTGGTTCAGGTCCTCACAGACAACACTACAGCCATGTGGTATTGCATCAATAATGGTGTGGTGGGCTCTGTGCCAAGGAGTCCTAAACCTTTGGACTGGGCTGAATCATCCACCACCTGGCAGAATATTTAATTGCCAGGCTGACAAACTCAACTGGTGATGCCTAGTGGACCACAAATGGCAGTTACACCCAGAGGTGACGGAGGGCCTCTTTCAGCAATGCGAATTGCCCTGGCTCAATCTCTTCGCCAACATGACCAAGCAGTGTGAACACTTTTGCTCACTGAGGTTCTTAAGCAGGCTCTCTTGGAGATGAATTCCCCCCTAGATTGCAGCACGTAAATACTGTATGCCTTCCAGTCAGTACCACTCCTGCTGCGAGTTCTGAAGAAGATCAAGAATGACTGGGCCCAAGTCATCTTAGTGGCTCCGAATTAGGCTAGGAGAATGTGGCACCCGGACTTTTTGGGTAAGAGCATCTGTTCCGATCAGGCCTTTACGGGGAGCTTCTGTTGCAGCAACCAGAGTCTTTCACCCGGGCTGCACAATCTACACCTGCATGGAAGGAGATTGAGCGGCAGCAGTGTATTGCATCCACTCTACTTGCTGAAGTAGTGGATGTCCTCCTGGCAACAAGGTATCCTTTACAGTAGACAATTAGACAAGTTTGTAGCTTGGTGTGGCACCCATAGCACAGAATTGTTGCAAGCTAAATGATCTGTTATGTTACTGTTTGTTTTCTCTTTGTTCCAGGAAGAACTTGCAGTGGTCACTGTTGAAGGTTATTTGTCAGCCTATTTGTGTTTAACTTGCCAGCTGTCTGTGTTCAAATCCCCTGTTGTGATGCATTTTCTCAAAGGTTTGGTTTACGTTTTCTCCAAAACCTTTTGTAATGTCAGAGTGGAATCCTAATTTGATCCTTACTTTCCTTAGTTGTACTCCTTTTGAGCTATTGCACTGCTGTTCCCTATGTCTCCTGATCCTAAGGACGGTCTTTCTTTTTGCAGTGACCTCATCATGTCACATGAGCGAGCTCATTAAGTCCAGCTTCCCTACACCACCTTCTTTCCAGACGAACTTGTGCTGATGACTAGAGCAGCATTTTTCAAAAAAGTTGTGGCTTCCTTTTGTCTTGGGCAGCCCATCTCTCTTCTGATGATTCTTGCCCGACTTCACCCCTTGAAAGAGGAGGAGAGACTCCATCATTTGGACCCCAAAAGAGCACTTATCTTTTACATTGATCACACCAAAGACTATTGGGTATATGATCAGGCGTTGGTGGGGTTCTTTTGGTCAAAGAAAGGCAAAGCAGTGCAGAAATGGACTTTGTCCAGAAGGATGGTCCTCTGTATTAAGTTCTGCTATACGATGCCAAAAAGCAGCCTCCAGAAGGGCTGAGAATCTATGTAATCACAGATTCCTCACTAGCATTCCACCTACTGGTTCTGTGAAGTGGACTCTTTTTCAACTCAAAACATCCAAAATTGGAGATCTGCACAATAGCACAAACCATTTTGGGGTTCTGTGTCTGGTGGCACAGACAATGCCCAGAAAGAAACTGACGTTGGCGCACTTGGGTGGTGCCTAAACATGGCTCAAGTCATGACTTCTGCTGTGGAGTGGAGTCAACATGTAGCAGCACAACACCACCTAATGTTGTGGTTTCATGTTTTCCAATGCAGAGACAGTGTTCATTTCAGCATGAAAAGAGTGTTCTACAAGTAATTAATTTTGATTCCATCAGATTCACTTTCTAGCATATTCTTATGTTTTGCAAATGCCATAAAGTTCTGATGATCAAGCTTATGCATTCATATTAGGTAAATATTTCCCTGATTGTTTATTTCAGTAGTTATTCCTGGGATGTCATAAACACTATTATGCTTTCCCTTCATAGTTTGGTAATTTTATTTATTTTATTTTAATCACTTGCTCTTAGGCTTTTTTATTTTGAATTTAGTAGGGAGTTTGAGGTTCTTAAACAATAGCTATTTTAAAACAATTATGTCATAAGGCATATTCAGTTTCTAGTGCCCCCACAAGTGTGTAACTCATTAATGAAAGATCATTTGGATTACCACTGAGTCCCTGTATCTTTTATGGGACACCACCCATCCAGGAATGCTCAGTGGAGCTATATTTAAAGTAGATTCCCTCCCACAGTGATGGTGCACTGAACTAAGTCCTTGCACCCTTCGGTTAGGAACCCGACTTCTACAGACGCTGGGTCTAGAGCATAGGACTAGCAACAATACTGGCTCGCAGTTACTATGTTGAAAAATGTTCTGTAACCGGTCTGTCGCCTGGTGATAATCCAAAGGTAATGATCCGCGGTCAGAGTCTCCACCAGAGAAAGTATTCCCAAAGGTATGAATTAACCGTTTTGTTCAATTGTAACGATTGTGCCCACAGCTTCTGAGGCTACCAAAAATTCTATACATTTATGGTCCATCTCCACTTTTATTCTGGGGTCCTTTTAATTTTGTTCCGGTCTGTCTCTGATGTACCCTACAACTGCCGTCAAAATCAGTTTATTTAACATGTCGTCCCTTTCCTCCTGTATCTTCTCTAGTCACTTATCTCACATTAACTCTCTTCCCATTTTAACATACTTTGCTGAAATGTCCAATTCGCCCACAACTCCTCCTTGTTTTTTCCGACCTCTGTGTTTGTTCCTGACCTACATTTGAAACCTGACAGACCTGTGGTGGTGGATTGAACTGGTTGCTTTGGTGTTCGTGCCCCAGGCTGAATGCCACAATTTCATTGTGTACTGAGGTGCCTAATCATGGTATTTTGTGAAATTGCATCGATATTTGTTTGAGTGTCATGAATGGAACATGTTGTGCATGTGCCTACAATGTTGACATTCTCATGCAATGTCTGTGTTTCTATCAATGTTCAGCGCCTTGTGCAACTTTGTGTTGTTACATGATAGTAGCCTTTTCAGTGTTGCTTTGGAATTGCATATGGCAATAGATTGATCCCTTATGAGCTATAAAGTAAAATCCTCAAGTTCACAGCTTGCAGCTAGTACTTTTAGGACAGTTACTAAATATTCATGAGGTTCTTTTGGTCCCTTAACATGTGTCTAATAAAGTCTTTACAGATGACTAACTTCCTCTCCTTATTGAGGGAAATATGCTGGCAAATGTACCAAAATATTCTGGCCACATTGTCCAAATAATAATAATCATAATAAAAAAAGGTTTCTCATCAGTTCTGCACCTTTTGTAGTGTCCTGCTGGACACGTAGACCCTTGCGGAAGGCTGCCTTACACCCACCCCACACCCTTCCTTCACAGGCGTCACCAGTCAGGTGACCCTGCAAATAAAAGAGCCCATGCGCACATGCCTTGGGCCAGTTGCACCCACAAGAATAATGTGTCCCTGTTCATTACTTTAGTATGTGGGCCTAGAGCCCACAAATTACATTGGCAATGAGGCAGGCCGGTCCTAGCCTCTGCAGGCTCCCAGCACTGAGGGGTTTTGCCTCTCAGTACGAGGGGTCCTGGCCTGGCTAAGAGGACACCACCATCTGCATTGCAGCCCTGCTGGTCAGGCTGAAACACAGCACCATGCACCTGAGGCCTGTGGAGCACAGCACAAAAGGAAATGCACCAGCGCCAAAAATCAGTGCAGGAGGGGTAGCTGCGGCAACAACTGAGAAACCCACCTGGCAGGAGTCGGCGGGGCTACTGCAGCCTGACTCTACCCAGGTAAAAGGTTTGGGGCAGGGGACACTTGCACGGGATGCAGCCAGCCCAGAGAGGCAGAGGAAAGCAGTTGCACCTTGTAGATAGCCCTCGAGCCGACCGCATTTCTGAAGCAGGTCACAGGGGGAAGCTGTGTAGCGCTTACAGCCAGCCAGCAACTTGAGGGCACCCTCACCCTAGACAACAAACTAATACACGAGGAAATAGCCCTCAGGACTCTAGTCTAAGAGCCGGAGGAGACCGCATGCTCCTCCTCAGGCCCCAACCGCCTGTTCAATTAACTGATGATGTTCCTGCAGAAGAAGGGAATGAAAGGTTAGCAACCCCACCACAGCCTTCAGAGCACAACATCTGTGGTGCAGTCTGAGACCCGAGCAGCAGTTGGCTGGGCATACAGGTCTCACCTAAAAGACAAGCAGATGTATTCTGTTGAGCAGTGCTTTAAATGGGCCGGTACTCACTGGTACTCAGTACCGGCACTTCTCATTTTTATCGCTCTGAGTACCAGCACTTCTCTGCTGCCAAGGAGAGTACCGGTACTCGTCAAAGGTAGGCTTATTATTGCTGGTGCTCACGAGCATGAACGAGGCTGTCTGACAGCCAAAGCCTCTAGCCCAAGCTGAGCCACCTCTAAACAACTCAGCAGGGCTCATTTGCATAATGTCCGGTGTTCCCCACCACCTGTGTTTGACAGAGCAGAGTCCATTCAGGCCCTGAGTTGTCAATCACTTTCACACGATGGTGTGTATTTGTGCACACACTCGAATCCAGGCATCCCACTGACAGCAGCAATAGCAGCAATTAAAAATGCCGCGGGAGATAAGGAGTGTAAAATGGCCTTTATCCCACCTGAGTCTTTTGAATGAGTGTCTGTTTGCTTGTGTCTGGGTGTTTGCCTGCGCATGTTTGTGTGTGTGAGAGAAAAGCGAGTGAAAGAGGGAGTGAATCCGGACACTAAGGAGGGATTTTAAGGACATTTTTTGGAATGCTTTGTGTGCGCATTGCTGCTTGTTTCTGTGAGTGCGCACTCAAGAATATATAAGTAATCGGCCACATAGTAGAAGTGTCTTATGTCCTGTCCTTAGCCCTGCCCCTAACCCCGCCCACTTGCTACACTCAGCTCACACTCAGAGCTCATTTGAAGAGTACCTGCACTTATTTTTCCCCATTTAAAGCACTGCTGCTGAGGGATAGATGGCAGTGGTTGCAGTGACAGGGTGTGAATCGTAGAGCGGCAGGCTGGAATTGAGGAGACCAGCGAGGTGAGAGAATGTAGATTCTCCTAGTTTTATGATCAGAGAATCTGGATTTCATTAAAGACACGTAGGCTAGCATTATGCATTAATCCTTTTATTGCTACTCCATGCACCCATTCAAAGCAACTTGTAACAAAACCAAAAACTCGAGAATTAGAATCAATAAGACAGTCTATGTAAACTCTAGCCCAGAAGCCATCTTCCTACAACTGAACTGAATAAAACATAACATCCAATCTTCCACTCTTTTCATGTAAACTGAAGTTATCCCATCTTCATTGAGTCTCTGTCAAAAAAAACATTGAAATAAATGTAAACTGAAATGGAAACATTCTCGAATAAAGCAATTTATTTACTTGATCTATTCATAAATCATGCTTTACCTACATAAACTCTCCCCTCCCTTCATCCCTCCTACTCGAGAAGGGTAAGCGGGATAATTCTAGCCTCCGTGTCTGTAATGAAATTCAGATTTGCTGATCATAAAGCTAGGAGAATGTACATTTCATGTCAAGACCGGAGTTTAGCATTATGCATGTTCAAAGCTGTGAAAACCACAGACACATGCTCCATAGGTTTTAAATAGAACCTTTCAAAAACATCAGCATTAGGCCAATCAGTAGCTTTCAAAATCTCTTCACCAGACCAGTTCCCACTACAAGAATATAGGAATACAAATTCGAACCCAACATACTATTGTTGCAGAAATCACAGGGTTGTAAGGTCTCACGTAAGATATCAACACCTGTGTCACACCTTCCCTCCGGTATTCTTTCATCCTGGATACATACTCTTTCAGATATTGAACTACACATAATTTTAAATGTTTATCAATTTGAGGATAAAACACTGAACAAGACATAGTCTTAGTTCTTTTTTAAATCTGAAATATAACCCCATCCGGGTTATAAAAACGATTACTCGACTCCAAAGCGCTAACATCTGAAACTCTCCTGAAGGAAGTTAAGCATAATAGAGTTGCTAACTTACATAATAACTGTTGTGAAGTAACATATTTACTGGAAGGCTAACTCTCCAATTTCTCAAAAATTAAATTTACATCCCACAAACTAATGTACCTTGACCTAGGTGATCTGTCATTTAGTACCCTTTGTTACTCTACAAGTTAAAGTATCTCTTCTTAGAGAAAAACCTCCTAGTGCATCATGTCAGCCACCACTGCTGATCTATACCAATTGATGGTCCTATAACTGAAACAGTTTTCAAATAAAGAAGTAAACACAATTTGACACTTCTATGGAAGATGCTTCCACAGGATCCAGGTCCCTCTCCAAGCACCAACAAACCCATCTTTTCCATGCTCCAACATAGCGATTCCTTGTCCCAGGTGCCCAAGATTCTTTGAGCAATTCTTGAGCCTGTTCTGAAAGACCTGCAAAGTGCTCGCCTCCCCTAAAATCTTCCAATCAAGAAGGTTCAATGCCCTTCCACAACTAAAGGATGAACCTCTAGTTAGTTTGCTAACTCACTATTAGAAATTAACGCCCCTCATGTTCTGACCTCGGATACATTTTTGCTGATTGGTGACTTTAATTATCATGCTGAAGAGTTATCCGACGTAGATACTGAGAAACTAATCTCCAACATGTGTACCCTGAACCTCACTCAGAAGATCGCCGGTCCGACCCACCTGGCCGGCCACACTCTTGATCTCCTTTTTTCCAACTCTCCTGATATCAGGACTGATCTCCCCATCCCACTGCTCTGGACCAATCATTATTTAGTGAAGCTTACCGTTCCCACGCCTATAATAGAGTCAGCCTCTAAAGTGGAATTTATATCTCGCAGATCCCTGAAAAAAATTACCTTACCCTCTTTTTCTGAGCACTTTCAACCCAAGTCCATTAGTTCCGTCAGAAGTGTTAGTGCAGCTGCACAGCACTTAGACGGAACCTTTGAAAGAGTACTTGATAAAATTGCCCCCGACGTAAAATCAAGTATAAGACCAGGACCGCCCCATGGTTCACCAAACAGCTACATATTACAAAATCCCTAACAAGAACCGCCGAAAGAAAATGGCGGCATAATAAAGATCAAACAAACCGGAATGTATATAAAACTCTGCACACTAGATACATGCGAGAGATAAGGGCGGCCAAACGATCATACTTAATGGACCGTATAAACACAGCAGAAAATTCCTCAAAAGAACTACACCAAATCCTGAGAGAATTTACCATTCATAATAACCCATCGTCAACTTCTAATTCTAGCAAATGGGCTAAAGCACTTTCGGAGTTCTTTGAGGACAAAATAACTGCGATACATACCTCCTTTCCTCCCTGTCAAATTCCATTGCAGCCCGCAGGACCGACACCTACTTCAAGGGACCCATTATACATCTGGGACAAATTTGAAATGATTGATAATGATAAGACCTTGTCTTTTGGACTAAAAATCAATTCAGGCTCTCCCACCGATCAGGCCTCTCCAAAACGGTTCACTATACTTGCCCTAGTAGAATGCCTTAATAGTCTCCTCAATAGATCCCTTCTGGAGGCAGACTTTCCTGTAATATGGAAGGCAGCTAGAATCAGGCCAATATTAAAAAAACCTCAGCCGACCCTAATGTTCTCCCAAACTACCGGCCAATTTCTCTGCTGCCATACTTTGGAAAGATACTGGAATCCCATGTCAATGGACAGCTGGTAAGCCATCTTGAGAATCAGCGGCTCCTAGATCCCTCCCAGTCGGGCTTCCGAACCGCCCATAGCACGGAGACGGCACTAGTAGAGGTCGCGGACAATATCAGGCTGGCTCTGGATAAACATCAATCTACGATCCTTATCCTACTTGATTTATCCGAGGCTTTTGACACCATCTCCCACCGCATTCTTATCCAACGGCTGAGGGAGATTGGTGTCAGAGGGAAAGTCCTAAAATGGTTCACCAGCTACCTATCCAGTCGTACAACTGCTGTCCAAATTGGCAATAATATCGCAAACACACGGCCGGTCAAGATGGGTGTACCGCAGGGCTCTATTTTGAGCCCTACACTTTTTAACGTCTACATGACACCCTTGGCGAGAGTAATTGAGGCGTTCGGTTTTGAGGTTTTATCGTATGCCGATGACACCCAAATTCTAGTCACCTTAGGCCCGGATCTTAACGAAACTAAACTACGCTTCAAAAACTGCATGATCGAGGTTAAGAATTGGATGAGCACTAACCACCTGCAGCTCAATGGCGACAAAGCGGAGATCATGCTTTTTGGGAAAGCCGCTGAATACTGGGCCCATGACTGGTGGCCAGAACAGCTGGGTGACTATCCCACCCCTAAAGAATCCGTACGGAATCTGGGCTTCTACATGGACAATAAGCTGTCCATGAAAACCCAAACAAACCATATCGTGGGAACCTGTTTCGGACTCATGCGCTGTCTGCGCAAAGTCTTTAAGTGGATTCCAGCGGAGGCACGAAAACCCCTAGTACAGGGTCTAATTATAAATAGGCTGAACTACGGGAATTCGCTACTCTTGGCAATAAACGAGCACCACTTGAGAAGACTGCAGGTTCTCCAGAACACCGCGGCCCGGCTGGTTTTGAATCTTCCCCGGAGATCTCCGTCTGCCCCATGTCTCAGAAGCCTTCATTGGCTTCCGGTCAAGAAGCGAATCATGTTTAAGACCATATGCTTGTCCACAAGCACATGTACGGCAGCAGCCCAAAATATTGGTCCCAGAAGCTGACGTGGTACACACCCCTAAAGAAACTCAGATCTAGCTCTGCATCACTTCTCACTCCTCTGAGAATACAAACTTGCAGAAATGAGGGTCGAGCTTTTTCCTTTCTTGCCCCCTCCCTTTGGAACAAGATGCCCCTGAATCTGCGCACCACTCAAGAACACCACTGCTTCCGTAAGAAGTTAAAGACCTGGCTCTTTGCAAACTAAGTTGTCTTCTCATATCAGAGCCGTCTGCAAGCGCCGTGAAACTCTTTGGAGTGATATGTGCGCGATACAAATGCATCTGACTTGACTTGACTTGACTTCTGGACCTAACAGCATTCCGTCTGAAACCGGAATAAAAAATGTCTCCTCCATCATTAATTCCAGTAACTCTGCAACCAAAGCTGAGAACTACCTGACACTTCTGTGTCCTCATCAGCAACTAAAGAATGTTGATGTATTCAACCCAGATCTGAGACTGGGTGTGAGTGTCTGAAATGTTTCAGCACTCCATCTATCATCTCTCTGAGTTTGCTTTCCTCATCATCAACAACACTCTTTGAAAAAAGGGGAGAATACATACCCCCAAAGTCTTGCTGAAAAGCATCCACTGCCTCCGCTACAGGATCTGGCCTCCAACTCTAATACCGAGGGAACAGGAATGTCATCCTTGATACAAACAGACCTCAAATCTACAGAATTTGTTGAAAAATATGGACATCGTGGGGCAGATTTACACGCCCCTTGCAACACATTTACGCCGCCGTTGCATCACTTCTGTGACGCAGCAGCAGCGTAAATCATGCACCATGTTGCGCCGTATTTACAACGTGACGCATCTAGGGAGATGTGTCATGTTGTAAACACCTGTGCCACATGAAACCTGCATCAGGTTTCATGTGGGCGTTCCAGCGCAGGGTGGGCGTTCCCTCGCAGGTACGCCTCGTAAAAGTGCCGCAGTGAAATTTACAAGATTTCACTGAGTCACTTTTACGGCCATGCTGCGTCAAAACCCTGTGCCTGCTTGAAGCAGGCGTAAGGATTGACGCAGCATGATAGGCATAGGGCACCTCCGAGCCTTGCTGGAGCCGCGTCGTGCTTGCGATGCGACTCCAGCAATGCACTGCATTTCCGCCAGGGGATGCGACACGCATCTGCCCTTACGTGCGCAACAGCGTGCCGCATTGTAAATGCGGTACAAAAGGGGGTGGTGATGGACGGATCATCTGAACCAATCAAACACTCACACCCAGTCAAAAGATCTGGGTTTGATCCATCACCGTTCTTTAGCCCACTCTGCCAACCCAGTTCAGACATGGCTATATGCAAATCAGTCTGACCCTGTGCCTCATGGGAACAGTCCAGCCCGAACTGCCAAGCCATGCCTTCCCTGGACCGGAAACAAGCTTCCGAGGACCGGTTTCTGGCATTACAGCCGTCTTCAGCCCGGCTTGCTTGAATCCAGTGGCAAAGTGGGCAAGGGACTGACGTCTGAGCATACCCTGCCACACTTATGGCGACCAAAGCGGTACAAAAGGGGGTGGTGATGGACGAAGCATCTGAACCAATCAAACACTCACACCCAGTCAAAAGATCTGGGTTTGATCCATCACCGTTCTTTAGCCCACTCTGCCACCCTAGTTCAGACATGGCTATATGCAAATCAGTCTGACCCTGTGCCTCATGGGAACAGTCCAGCCCGAACTGCCAAGCCATGCCTTCCCTGGACCGTAAACAAGCTTCCGAGGACCGGTTTCTGGCATTACAGCCGTCTTCAGCCCGGCTTGCTTGAATCCAGTGGCAAAGTGAGCAAGGGACTCACGTCTGAGCATACCCTGCCACACTTATGGCGACCAAAGCGGTACAAAAGGGGGTGGTGATGGACGGAGCATCTGAACCAATCAAACACTCTCACCCAGTCAAAAGATCTGGGTTTGATCCATCACCGTTCTTTAGCCCACTCTGCCACCCCAGTTCAGACATGGCTATATGCAAATCAGTCTGACCCTGTGCCTCATGGGAACATCTCAGACGTGAGTCCCTTGCTCACTTTGCCACTAGATTCAAGCAAGCTGGGCTGAAGACGGCTGGAATGCCAGAAACCGGTCCTCGGAAGCTTGTTTCCGGTCCAGGGAAGACATGGCTTGGCAGTTCGGGCTGGACTGTTCCCATGAGGCACAGGGTCAGACTGATTTGCATATAGCCATGTCTGAACTGGGGTGGCAGAGTGGGCTAAAGAACGGTGATGGATTAAACGCAGATCTTTTGACTGGGTGTGAGTGTTTGATTGATTCAGATGCTCCGTCCATCACCACCCCATTTTGTACCGCTTTTGCCCGCCATAAGTGTGGCAGGGTATGCTCAGACGGGAGTCCCTTGCTCACTTTGCCACTGGATTCAAGCAAGCCGGGCTGAAGACGGCTGGAATGCCAGAAACCGGTCCTCGGAAGCTTGTTTCCGGTCCAGAAAGACATGGCTTGGCAGTTCGGGCTAGACTGTTCCCATGAGGCACAGGGTCAGACTGATTTGCATATAGCCATGTCTGAACTGGGGTGGCAGAGTGGGCTAAAGAACGGTGATGGGTTAAACCCAGATCTTTTGACTGGGTGTGAGTGTTTGATTGATTCAGATGCTCCGTCCATCACCACCCCATTTTGTACTGCTTTTAGCCGCCATAAGTGTGGCAGGGTATGCTCAGACGTGAGTCCCTTGCTCACTTTGCCACTGGATTCATGCAAGCCGGGCTGAAGACGGCTGGAATGCCAGAAACCGGTCCTCGGAAGCTTGTTTCCGGTCCAGGGAAGACATGGCTTGGCAGTTCGGGCTGGACTGTTCCCATGAGGCACAGGGTCAGACTGATTTGCATATAGCCATGTCTGAACTGGGGTGGCAGAGTGGGCTAAAGAACGGTGATGGATTAAACCCAGATCTTTTGACTGGGTGTGAGTGTTTGATTGATTCAGAAGCTCCGTCCATCACCACCCCATTTTGTACCGCATTGTAAATGCGGCGCATCAGTGGTGGCGCACGGGTGGTTGCGCCTGTCGCAAGTGTTCTGGCTCATCCCTGCTGATTTGCAGAGATGCGCCAGAACTTGTAAATCCGCCCCTCAATTATCAATTGCTTTAATCCACCAGATACCTTAAAATCCAATCTACAACAGTTCAAGCCTGGAAAATACTCTGCCTGCAAACCTACCCTGCGTTCCAGACAAAAATTACAAATCTTTTTATCCGTATCAGATTCTTGGACTTGCTGCCACCCAATCAATTTATATAACGTACTGCTGAAACATTTTCCATTTTCATGGAAACATTGCAATTCGTTATAGTTTTTCCAAAACTTGCTCTCATCGCCAATCCATTTGTGTTCCTAACTCTCTTCCCATGACCATCTGACACCTGTCTCCTGTTGATTCAAACATGCTCCCGACCCAAAACGGCTTGCATCTGTTTCTAATATGTAATCTGGACATATTCCAAATATTGCTCAGGCATTCCTGGCATCCAAATTGTTTAGATACCAATGCAATACCTCCTGGACATCCAATGTGATTTTTACCAGATCTCCTTACCATAAATCCTTCCTTAGACTGCTGCCTTCAACCTCTGCAAGGCTCTGTAAGAAGACAAAAACAATCCTACAATCCTTCAAAAGTCCTTAATGTAGCAAACTGTCTCTTCAAACCCTGTTTGACTTCCGTCTTCATCTTCACAACTTTTGTCTCCTGTAAACTTAAAATTGCTAGCATCATGTTCACCTGAAACCCAAGGAACTCAACTTCCTGACAAGAAACCAGATCTGATTTCTACATGTTGACAAAGAATCCCACAGATTCCAACAGATCTAACACCAATTGAGGTGTTTTCAGTTCCTCTTGATCCTGAGACATGATCATAAAATCATCCAGGTACATAATCATTCAAATTCCCCTCTCTCTAAGAATTGCAGCAACTGCCCTCAGAACATTTGTAAAACACCAAGGAACTGATGCTAGTCCAAAAGAAAGACAAGTGCACTGATCAAGGTCTCGTAACCACCTGAACTGGAGATACCTGCAACTGCCTTCCGCTATCGGAATAGTAAATTAAGCATTTTTTAGATCCAGCGTGAGCATCATATTGCTTTTCTCTAAAATATCTCTTAGAAAATAGATACCCTCCATCTTGAAATATCTGTACACCAGAAACCAATTTAAGTGTTTTTAATTTATTACAGGGCACCAAGCTTTGTCCTTTTCCTGATCAAAAATATTGTGCTCACAAACGTCAACTCCTCCTCTAGCACTCTCTGGCATCTTTGTTCAACATATCTTGAACCTCTAATTTCACCACCTCTTGTTAATCTACTTGAAACACCATCTCTACCAGTTCTAAAGTCTGAATTGGTTCCCATTTCCACCGCTTCTAAAGCCTGAACTGGTTCCCATCTCCACCGCTTCTAAAGCCTGAACTGGTTCCTCCCCGCACTCTATTACGTAACCCTGGATTGCATCCAAGACCCATTGATCTTTTGTCAAAACTCTCTAATTGTCTACAAATTATTTTAATAACCCTCTAACTGTTCTTGGGAACGAGCCAAAAGCCATCCTCATACTTACCTTGGTTTACTTGGAAAAAATTAGCTCTTCTTCTGGCGACCTCTGCTAACCCTTTCTCTTTGAGGAGAGAAACAGGTAGCGGACTGGAATCCTCTGAACGATTCACGTTCTTGACATGGATAATGGGACCTACTGTATG
Organism: Lissotriton helveticus; assembly: GCF_964261635.1. NCBI lineage: Eukaryota > Metazoa > Chordata > Amphibia > Caudata > Salamandridae > Lissotriton > Lissotriton helveticus. The sequence continues at coordinate 274,708,687 of NC_136065.1, read as the reverse complement.
TTCGGCCAGAGAAACACCCCCTTGCTTTGGCCCTGTCAATAACACATCCAGCCCCCACACCCATACACCCTCTTCAGAGAAATCTGGGCTTTATCCCGGTTTGTAAAAGTAGCTGCATACTTTCTGTTAGCCCTGGCATCTTTGGCGTGGTTTCCCCCTATCTTTTTGCCTCTACCTCCTGTATTTTTGATGCTGTGCTGGATTTCGTTTTTGCTGGTTTAGATGCTTTGGACACTCTGCCACTACTGATCAGTGCCAGAGTTTAAGCATGGGCGTAAAATCCGCTCCGATCGCGGATTTTTTGGATTTTTGGCAAATTCGCAATCCGCGAACTCTCTCGAATTTGTCGAAAATCCGTGAATCCGCTCGCGGCGGACTTTTTGCTTGGTTGCGGCGCGCGGCGTGGTGCACGGCGTTCACTTTCCGTCATTTAGCGTTTGCCGAGTTGTTTTTCTTTGCGAGTGCCGCGCCATTTTGGATCTTGCTGCGTGATCCCGCGGGAGTTTGGCGCCCGCGAATACGTAATCGCGGCTTGCCACCTTGCACAGCACACCTCGCGAGAGTTCGCAATTGCGAACACGTAGTTGCGGCGGAAAGGAACAATCTCGCACTCGCGAAATAGAGATTTTGCAATTCTGCACAAGAAAATCACCAGCGAACAGGATAAACCTTCAGAAAATTATGATTTTTATCAGAATCACTCCTCAGGTTGACATTTGCATGGCTTTTTTTTTGCAAGGAGTCCTTTTTTTTGGGGGGGGAGGAAGGAAGTGCCCCACAGTCTCCAACTTCCTGTTCCTGTCCAGCAGGCTCCTCCCAGTGCTTTGTCCATCTCCTGGTCACTTTCATTTGGATCTGGAGCTGGAAGGATTACTTTTTGTGGGTGCTGCTGGATATTTGGATTTGAGGCCTTTTTGACTGTCTTTGGATCACTTTTGGATTAGAAACCAACTTTCAGAAGTAAGTTTGTTTGGGGCATTACAGTTTCTGCAAGTACAATTTTGGAACTTTTTCAGAACATTAAATAAATTATATTGTGGGTAGCCACAGTATCCAGTAGGACCAGGGTTGGTTAGGGGTGCATGATACAACTGTTTTGTTGAATTTAAACACCATTGAGGCCATGGATGGGCTGGGATTGTGCTGATTTTTGTCGTTTTTTTGGGCCTGCTGGTGTGGCCCTTTGCCCAGGGGTGGTGAGTGTTGCATGGGCCTAGTCTTTTTGTGGGGTGTCTTCTTGAATTTAAACATCATTGAGGCCATGGATGGGCTGACATTGTGCTTATTTTATTGTTTTTTGTCGTTTTTTGGGGGTTGCTGGTGTGGCCTTTTGCCCAGGGGTGGTGGTGCATGGACTGAGTGTGCCTGTGGTGTGGTCTCACTCTCTTTAATGTAAACATCATGGATGGCATTGGATTGTGGTGATTTCTGGCTGTTTTTCTGTTTTTTGGGGGTGTACTGTTGATGTGGACTGGCCATGTGGGTGGTGGTGGTGGCCATCTTGAGTGCTGGCTGGTACAGGCAACATGTGCTTGGGGTGTAAGGGGCCATTTTGAGGAGAGGCAGTGTCTGAGGCCTGCACTTATTTTGCCTACTTTTCATCCATTATGCCCAGGGGTAGTGAGTGTTGCATGGGCCTAGTGTTTCTGAGGGGTGTCTTCTTGAATTTAAACACCATTGAGGCCATGGATGGGCTGGGATTGTGCTGATTTTATTGTTTTTTGTCGTTTTTTTGGGGCTGCTGGTGTGGCCTTTTGCCCAGGGGTGGTGGTGCATGGACTGAGTGTGCCTGTGGTGTGGTCTCACTCTCTTTAATGTAAACATCATGGAGGGCATTGGATTGTGGTGATTTCTGGCTGTTTTTCTGTTTTTTGGGGGTGTACTGTTGATGTGGACTGGCCATGTGGGTGGTGGTGGTGGCCATCTTGAGTGCTGGCTGGTACAGGCAACATGTGCTTGGGGTGTAAGGGGCCATTTTGAGGAGAGGCAGTGTCTGAGGCCTGCACTTATTTTGCCTACTTTTCATCCATTATGCCCAGGGGTAGTGAGTGTTGCATGGGCCTAGTGTTTCTGAGGGGTGTCTTCTTGAATTTAAACACCATTGAGGCCATGGATGGGCTGGGATTGTGCTGATTTTATTGTTTTTTGTCGTTTTTTTGGGGCTGCTGGTGGGGCCCTTTGCCCAGGGGTAGTGGTGCATGGACTGAGTGTGCCTGTAGTGTGGTCTCACTCTCTTTAATGTAAACATCATGGATGGCATTGGATTGTGGTGATTTCTGGCTGTTTTTCTGTTTTTTGGGGGTGTACTGTTGATGTGGACTGGCCATGTGGGTGGTGGTGGTGGCCATCTTGAGTGCTGGCTGGTACAGGCAACATGTGCTTGGGGTGTAATGGGCCATTTTGAGGAGAGGCAGTGTCTGAGGCCTGCACTTATTTTGCCTACTTTTCATCCATTATGCCCAGGGGTAGTGAGTGTTGCATGGGCCTAGTGTTTCTGAGGGGTGTCTTCTTGAATTTAAACACCATTGAGGCCATGGATGGGCTGGGATTGTGCTGATTTTATTGTTTTTTGTCGTTTTTTTGGGGCTGCTGGTGGGGCCCTTTGCCCAGGGGTAGTGGTGCATGGACTGAGTGTGCCTGTAGTGTGGTCTCACTCTCTTTAATGTAAACATCATGGATGGCATTGGATTGTGGTGATTTCTGGCTGTTTTTCTGTTTTTTGGGGGTGTACTGTTGATGTGGACTGGCCATGTGGGTGGTGGTGGTGGCCATCTTGAGTGCTGGCTGGTACAGGCAACATGTGCTTGGGGTGTAAGGGGCCATTTTGAGGAGAGGCAGTGTCTGAGGCCTGCACTTATTTTGCCTACTTTTCATCCATTATGCCCAGGGGTAGTGAGTGTTGCATGGGCCTAGTGTTTCTGAGGGGTGTCTTCTTGAATTTAAACACCATTGAGGCCATGGATGGGCTGGGATTGTGCTGATTTTATTGTTTTTTGTCGTTTTTTTGGGGCTGCTGGTGGGGCCTTTTGCCAAGGGGTAGTGGTGCATGGACTGAGTGTGCCTGTAGTGTGGTCTCACTCTCTTTAATGTAAACATCATGGATGGCATTGGATTGTGGTGATTTCTGGCTGGTTTTCTGTTTTTTGGGGGTGTACTGTTGATGTGGACTGTGGCCATGTGGGTGGTGGTGGTGGCCATCTTGAGTCCTGGCTGGTACAGGCAACATGTGCTTGGGGTGTAAGGGGCCATTTTGAAGAGAGGCAGTGTCTGAGGCCTGCACTTATTTTGCCTACTTTTCATCCATTATGCCCAGGGGTAGTGAGTGTTGCATGGGCCTAGTGTTTCTGAGGGGTGTCTTCTTGAATTTAAACACCATTGAGGCCACGGATGGGCTGGGATTGTGCTGATTTTATTGTTTTTTGTCGTTTTTTTGGGGCTGCTGGTGGGGCCTTTTGCCAAGGGGTAGTGGTGCATGGACTGAGTGTGCCTGTAGTGTGGTCCCACTCTCTTTAATGTAAACATCATGGATGGCATTGGATTGTGGTGATTTCTGGCTGTTTTTCTGTTTTTTGGGGGTGTTCTGTTGATGTGGACTGTGGCCATGTGGGTGGTGGTGGTGGCCATCTTGAGTCCTGGCTGGTACAGGCAACATGTGCTTGGGGTGTAAGGGGCCATTTTGAAGAGAGGCAGTGTCTGAGGCCTGCACTTATTTTGCCTACTTTTCATCCATTATGCCCAGGGGTAGTGAGTGTTGCATGGGCCTAGTGTTTCTGAGGGGTGTCTTCTTGAATTTAAACACCATTGAGGCCATGGATGGGCTGGGATTGTGCTGATTTTATTGTTTTTTGTCGTTTTTTTGGGGCTGCTGGTGGGGCCTTTTGCCAAGGGGTAGTGGTGCATGGACTGAGTGTGCCTGTAGTGTGGTCTCACTCTCTTTAATGTAAACATCATGGATGGCATTGGATTGTGGTGATTTCTGGCTGGTTTTCTGTTTTTTGGGGATGTACTGTTGATGTGGACTGTGGCCATGTGGGTGGTGGTGGTGGCCATCTTGAGTCCTGGCTGGTACAGGCAACATGTGCTTGGGGTGTAAGGGGCCATTTTGAAGAGAGGCAGTGTCTGAGGCCTGCACTTATTTTGCCTACTTTTCATCCATTATGCCCAGGGGTAGTGAGTGTTGCATGGGCCTAGTGTTTCTGAGGGGTGTCTTCTTGAATTTAAACACCATTGAGGCCACGGATGGGCTGGGATTGTGCTGATTTTATTGTTTTTTGTCGTTTTTTTGGGGCTGCTGGTGGGGCCTTTTGCCAAGGGGTAGTGGTGCATGGACTGAGTGTGCCTGTAGTGTGGTCTCACTCTCTTTAATGTAAACATCATGGATGGCATTGGATTGTGGTGATTTCTGGCTGGTTTTCTGTTTTTTGGGGGTGTACTGTTGATGTGGACTGTGGCCATGTGGGTGGTGGTGGTGGCCATCTTGAGTCCTGGCTGGTACAGGCAACATGTGCTTGGGGTGTAAGGGGCCATTTTGAAGAGAGGCAGTGTCTGAGGCCTGCACTTATTTTGCCTACTTTTCATCCATTATGCCCAGGGGTAGTGAGTGTTGCATACTTGCATGGCCCTAGTCTTTCTGTGGGATGTCTTCAATGTAAACATCATGGATGGCATGGGATTGTGCTGATTTTTCTGTGTTTTGTCGATTTTTTGGGGTGTATAACTGAACTGATGTTCCTCTGTCTTCCATTTCTTTTAGGTGCACAAGACTCAAGAGAACCACCAGTGCCAGGAAGAAGTCCTGCAGCGGTGTGTGTGTGCAGCATAACGTCACGCGACGTCACGTCTGGACACAGACAACTCTGCAACTCGTGCAACTGCTGCCTGCTGTTCTGACCTGCTCTGAAGAAGATGGCCCCAAAAAAAGTAACCCGTAGCTCCTCTAGCAAGAAAGGTGCCAGTAAGGAGCAGAAGAAGCAAGTTACCAAGGAGACTGGTGTGCCACCCGCCCCTTTTTTTGGGAGTAAAAAAAAAAGTATGCCTGCGGCAGCAGCGGGATCTGCTGGGGACCAAGCTGGCAGCAGCACCCCCGCTCCATTGGGCTCAGTGCCACCACCACCACCACACCAACTTAAGTCCAAGCCCTTGAGTGCTGCAGAGGCAGCCAGTATAGTTCTTCAATCACCATCGACCAGTGATGTTGGCTCATCGCAAGAAAGCAGCAGCAATGTCCCTCAATCAACACAGGTTGTTGTAGCTCATCTGACGAGTGTTGAACAACCACAGCCGCAACAACAATCACATGTGCAAGTACAAGCCCAAGTACATGTGGAAGGAGAGGCAGCGCAAGGAGATGCGCAAGCAGAGGTGCATGGAGGGTCACAAGTGCCCACAATAGTTGTTCCTCCCGAAGTAGGGGCACATCAGGAAATCGACAATCAAGGCGAGGTATCATTTGAGGAAGCCACTCCTCCTGATGATCCTTCATTGTCTTCCACACCCCTAGCAAGGAAGAGATCAAGGGTGGTGTCTACATCTTCTTCAAGCACACCTCCTTCTGATGATACGGATCAAACTTGGGAACCAGCAGCACCACTGCCGTCTGAGAGTGAGGCACACCATGATCCGACAAAGGTAGTTAAGCGTAAAAGGAAGCTCGTCCAAAGTCTCAGAGTTATGGAGTGTGATGAGGCTCAACAAGAAGTGGCGGATACTGCTGCTGATGAAGACTCTGCCAACGACGACCCAGTCATCATAAAGGTCACTGCAGCCCCAGCGGGCATGCAGCAAACAGACATTTTGACCCTAGCCCGAAGAGCTGCTGAGCGTGATGATGATGATGTTGTCGATGAGGAGGCAGTGGAAACACCACAATCATTGGAGTTAAGTAGTACACCAACTCGTCCCGCTTCCATATTTCTTTCTGGCAAGAAGAGACCTCCATCCACCTCGACCTTAATTAGTGGCGGTGAAAGTGCACAACGTACAAAAGTTGGGCAATCCAGATCCTCCACTTCATCTGGCATTAGCTTCATGACCACCACCACCAGTATCGCCGCCTCCTCCAGGTCCCACAGACACTTCAAGTCCCCAGTTTGGGACTTCTTTACTGTTTGTCAAAAAAATCCAAAGTTTGCCATTTGTACCCTTTGTAAGGTTGCAGTTAGTCGTGGTAAGCCAGGTACCAACTATGGTACCGGAGGCCAGAGAGGTCATCTTAGGAGACGGCACACTGTCCAATGGTTTGCGCACCTAGATGCGATCAAGAAAGGCCGAATTCAAGGAAACGTTGATGTTGCATCTGATGATGACGAGGAGGAAAAAGACGTGTCAAACACTTCCCTTACACCCAGTACCCCTGTCAGCAGCACACCCAATGTGAGGCACACTAAGAGTGTTGGAGCGAGTGAGACACCAACGCACAAAAGTTCACCAGCGAGCAAAATTGGGTCAACGAAGTCATTATCAGCCCGTAAATGCTTGGTCCAGGGCAACATTAGAACAATGCTTACTTCAGACGTGCCATATGAACGCAACCACCCACTGACGCGTCTGTATAACACTAAGCTGGCTAAAATGCTAGCTGTGGACCTTCTCCCTTTTTCTTTTGTAGAAGCGGTAGGTTTTCTAGAATTAGTGGCAACGCTCTGCCCTAAATGGAAGGTTCCTAGCCGGTTCTATTTTGCCAGAGTTGCGGTTCCAGCACTACATGAAGATGTGCTGGAGGCGATTGTGGCAGCTTTGCAGAAGAGTGCTGTTCACACAATACATCTGACAACAGACATGTGGACCAGTGGCGCAGGCGCTGATTACATGTGCATCACTGCACACTGGGTCTCTTTTTCAGGTGTTAAAGCAAAGCTAATCGCAGGTGTTGACCCGGACAAAGTTTTCAAAGCTGCTCGGAAACATGCAACACTAGCCATGTTTGGCTTGGAGAAAAGTCACACAGCAGAAAACATTTTGGAAGAGTTTGACAAAAAGGTCTTGAAAATGCTATCTCCAATAAAACGCAAGATTGGTTATGTTTCCACGGATAATGGCGCCAATGTAGTTAAGGCCATGTCGCTGGGTAACTATGTTAGAGTGCCGTGTTTGGCGCACTGTATCAACCTGGTCGTTCAAAAATTCTTGAGTGATAGAGACAGTGCAGCGTTCGCGGTAATGGCCACCTGCCGCAAAATGTGCAACCATTTCAGCCATTCCTTTAAGGCCCGGAAGCATCTGAGGAGGCTGCTACTTCAAAGTCGAATACCAGTGAAAGCACTCATCCAGGAGGTGGCAACACGTTGGAACTCAACCTTCTACATGCTTGAGCGTCTGTATGAGCAGTATACGGTACTCGATCACTATTTCTTAACAGAGGGTACAAGTCAGAAGGAGGACCTGCGGATGGCTGCGGCGCAATGGGACATAGTTAAAAGCCTGACAGACATGCTTCGTCCTTTTGAGTTCTTCACGCGTGCAGTCAGCCAGGAGGACTGTAATTTGGGAAAAGCTATCCCATTGTTGTGCATGCTGGAGCACCAACTGATGGCGGTGTCTTCTGAGTTTCAAAAAGATGTACAAAAAAAAGACCATTTTATTTTGTCTGAGAAATTATTAGAGCGCCTACGTGGTGATGAACGTCTTCAAAAGATCAAGTCAGATCAGCATTACATTTGTGCTACTATTCTGGATCCACGCTACAAAAAGGCGCTGGCAGGCGAAGCATTCTTTCCTTTTGCTGATGCAGATGTTCAAAAGTACAAACATTGGTTAGCCTGGTCAGCCAAGAGGTTTGAAAAAGAACGGCAGGTTATTGAAGGAGAAGACAGTACATCAGCATCAGCAGGCCATCCCCAGTCACAAGAATCCACTTCTGTACCTGTGGCTGGGGCACAAGTGACCTCTCAGCCGTTAAAGACACCGGCAACTGGATCATCTGCACCACACACAACACTAACAGTGGCTGCTGAAGGAGGATTGGCTAAGTTTGCTTGGGTATGGTTCTCGAAAAAATGTCAAAGGCACAGCAAAAAGTAAGCAAAGTGGAGGAACCGTTGATGACCTTGAGTCGATGGTGCAGGACTATATGAATGACTCAACAGAGGTCTTTCTTAATGATGAGCCATTGCAGTATTGGCATGGCAAAACACAATTGTGGCCACAGCTCTCCAACCTGGCTATAAACTATTTGTCTTGCCCACTCGCAAGTGTGTCTTCTGAACGTGTTTTCAGTGCTGCTGGTGGCATTGTAACTCCCAAACGGAGCCGCCTCTCGCCCAAAAATGTGGAGCGGCTGACAATGATCAAGATGAATCAGCACCTCATACCACCAGATTACAAAGTACGAGAAAGCACGCCGCATGAAGACGAGGAGGACGGCAACGTAGATGAGGGGATTTGTTCTCTGTTCGGTGGCACTGACCTCATCCTGCCTGAATTCGCAGAGTATGATGACGAAATCTTCTTCTTATTCCCTGACACCGAGCCCTGAAAATGAGACAATGAATAAAGAACTTTCTTTTTCGTCCTTATTCACTTTTATTCCTGTGTGTCTCTCTTTCTTTGTTTTGCACAGTTAATTTAATTCAAACTTTAATCACCTAATCCCAAAAACAAGACCATCAGCAGAACTGTCTTCACTTGTTTGCTTATTGATTTGAAGGTGCCGCAGTCTACATTCCTCAGGTTCACAAGTTCTGAAGAACATGCTCCTCTATCCTCCTCCTCCAGACTGCGATTTCCCTCAAAGCAGAGTGCTGGATTACGCCCAATGAAGAAAGACTCAGCACTTGTGGGGGTGTTGTACTTCTTTGCGGGTGAGTTGACGGATTTGGGCCCATTGCTGTGAAGCTCTAATAATGGACAAAAGTGTTTTGGACCATGAGGTGGAAATTTCTTGCCGTTTTTGCTGACTTGCCTGCCTTTGAGGTGCTCTTTGGCGGGGTTCCGGGTGTTTGTGGGTGATTTTTGGTGTCTGGGAGCACTGCTGCGACAGTCTAATCTTGATTGCATTTGCTTTTCAGGAAATCCGTGGTGGAAAACAGGAGTTATGATGATTGATGATGACCTAGCTGCACAGCGCCGCGTTTGGACCGAAGGCCGAGAGATATTGTAAGTATGAGATTTAGCTTTTTCGCTGTTTGGGGGTGTTGTCGGGGGGTTTTTTGCAGGTGGGTTGGCGGGTCTTGCCTGGGGCATTCCTGGGAAGGCCTAATACCGGATAGAAGTGTTTTGGACAAAATCCTTAAGGAACAGCCTTTTTTTTGCTATTTCTTCTGACATCTTGTTCAATGTAGCGTTTTGGGGGGCTTCCTGCTGTTCGTGGGTGGGTTGCGGCCGGGGTCTCTGTCGAAGCACTGCTGCGACAGTCTAATCTTGATTGCATTTGCTTTTCAGGAAATCCGTGGTGGAAAACAGGAGTTATGATGATTGATGTGATGAATCTGATGACCTAGCTGCACAGCGCCGCGTTTGGACCGAAGGCCGAGAGATATTGTAAGTATGAGATTTCGCTTTTTCGCTGTTTGGGGGTGTTGTCGGGTGGTTTTTTGCAGGTGGGTTGGCGGGTCTTGCCTGGGGCATTCCTGGGAAGGCCTAATACCGGATAGAAGTGTTTTGGACAAAATCCATAAGGAAACACCAGTTTTGGCACTTTTTGTAAGTTAGGGTTCGTTAGGGTTCGCCCTAGCAGCAGGATTGCATGTGTTTCGGGGGGTTCTATTGCAACGCAGTTCTGGGGTTTTAGAGCACTGTTGGAGCGATGCTGGCTATGGATACTTTTGTTTGCTTGCAAGTGCTTTGAATACAATCCACGGTCTGTATTTGGGCCTACTGTTACTTTCAAAGTACGTTTTGTCACCATTTTTCTGCTAGGCATCGTTTTTGGAGATCTGATTGGGGGTCTTCTACATTTTTGCGACTGGCTTTAGTAAGGGTCTTGGTGGGAGCATTGCTGGAAAGGTCAAATTTTGTTCTAAAACACAGTTTACAGTACACCTACCTTGAGGGGAAAGATCCGCTATAATATTTTGGCCATACTTATTTATCCTTAAAAAGGTGACTCAGACAGAGCACGCAATTTCAAAAATATTGTACTGTCTATTAGGGAAATCAAAGTGTCACTTTTTGCACCACACAGCGTACATACCTTTCATTTATTTATCAGTGGTATTGTAATAGCACTTCCTGTTTTCCGTTCAATAATTACAGGCCGGGTTTCAGTCAACATCCGCCAGGCAGGCAGTGGACAGGGTGTCTTCTGTCAGTGGTCACCAACATTGATGGACGAAGCGTCAGCTGGAATGGAGGAGTGCCGCCAATAAGAGGAATTGTTTGCTGCATGCAACTTACTTACCAAATTCAACAGGACAACTCCAACAACATACGCAATACAGATACAGTATCCATTGTTTTATTCTATGAGTGTGACTGCATGTGCTTAGCTTTAGTTTGTACCCAAAGATTCTCTTTATCTTCAATTATTGTTTGTCCATGCTTTGCTTTTTTTTCTTCTCTCAACAAAACCTACCCAAAAAGAAACCCCCATTCCCATCCATTTTCCAAACCCTAACCCTCTTCCCCCGGGCTGTGTTGTTTTGCTTGATGTCTGACTAAAATGACATCAATAATTCCACACACTTGCTGGGGAGGATAAGGTCATAGCAACAGGCTGGTGAAGGAATACGAGGATATCTTCTAGACTTACTCAGCTTCAGTACTATATCTTCTAGTAGTAGGAGCCAATGTCAAATAAATTCTACGCAAGTACTAGTTATACTTGCAAGCAAATACTTTACCATTTGTTAGGCTACATTATGGCACTGTTCTAGTGTACTGTCACCTGCTATATTCTCGATGGTACCGTAACCGTTGTAATGCTACAGTAAGGACAAAACAGGTTTCGTTTTCTTTTTTTCCATAGGCATGCAACTGCCACTGTGTCACACCACTAGTACCACCGCAATGAGGAAATTTCACCCGCCCAGGATTGCCAACGTTAATCCCCATTTCACGTGGAGCCAGCCCTGGGCCTAGCCCTAATTTCTAACACAAATTACAGGTAAGATAAGCGTTTGGTGGGAGGTAGTATAATGGAGTATTATTTAGGACTAGACGAGAGATTGACGGTAGTACTACTAAAGTCCTACGACTGTTCAGGAAAACAAACTTACTGTTACACCCCCGTCCCCCACCCACCAGACTGAAAAGCAGTAAAAAACAGGTATGGTCAGATAAAGTTTAAAAATGTATATTTATGTAGCCCTAACAAAATAATCTCCCTCAAGACCCACCCTAACCCCAACGATTGTCTTTGAAAAGTCCCAAAACGATCCCAACTCCCAAATCCCACCCCCCAAAAGTCTATAAAAAAAGGGCAAGGGACACTCCACTACTGGAGGGTGCTGGACCTGGTGCATTTTGCGGCATGGGCATCATACTCCTTGCGGAGGGTGGCAAGCTCGGAGCGGAGGCCCTCTACCAAGTTCTTATAGTTCAGGACCTCCTGCTCCAGGTAGGACATTCGGACTCCTAGGCGGCGTTGGCGTGCCTTGCAGCTCCTGTGGGGGGCAGCTGGTCTTTCTGTTGCTTGGCGGTGGCGGTTGTCTTTGTTAGCCCGGCTCGGTCCCGCTGGAGCACTGCGCATGCTGGCGTCCCGTGGGGTCACGGAGGAGGATGCAGCGGTCCCAGTCGAGGATGTTGTTGTTGCACCGGTCGACTGCGTGTCCTCCTCCTCCTCCAGGGCCACCAGCCGCCGATATTCGGCAACAGTGGCATCCAGCCTCCGTTGCCGGGCCATTCGCGCCTGCTCCCTCCGTGATGTTGATTTGGAAGGAGCAACTATATGAAGAAAGAAAGACATAGTTTGTAACCAATGCTCCTTAGCATTAATAACACAAAGTGATTGAGCCGAAAGTTGGGTCACAGTACAAGTAGCAAATTGAAAGCACAGTACATAACTATTGAGGACAGTATCTATGTAACCTCCCACTTCTGCATCCTTGCTCTAACATTAGTGGTAGTTTAATGAACAAATTCTACGACCACTATGGACTTCCATTACAGTCGACTATGACAGTACACCAGTCTTATTCTTATTCTTCTCTCTTGTTTAGGAAAATTGGTACGTTATCTTATGCAAGCCGGCAGAATGGCAGCACAGTGAACTTGCACCCGAGAAAAACAGTTGCACACCATGATGAGTGAGACAGACTTGCGTTACTGTACCCGTCCAGTACATGCGGGTGGTGAAGCTATTACTTTTCTATTACGGGTGGCACTGAGAATACTCTGTTACAAGGGCTACTGCTTAATTAATTTACCTTTCACCCTACAGTGCAAATGAGTACTAGAAAAGGAAAATGAAGAAGCTAAATAATTTGATTATCTATCACTTCACATGGGACGTATTTGATGACATATGGGATGACTTTAGGTGCTTTGCTTGATATTGAGTGAACAGTGATACACCCACACATGAATGACGCACTACAACTAAACTAAAGTTATTAAGAGAGGTACGGAGTGTCCACCGTAATAACCAGATATATGCTGTGCTTGCAGTTGCAATACAAAGTACTGCTACTATTCATGGTAGTATTGGACACATTTACAATTTCTTTTCCTTGCCTTCCCTACACTGGAACGGACGTGCGGGTGCGGTGGTACATGCTCTTCAAGGTAACACTTAGTTCATCCAGCGACCATCTACTCTCTATAGATACACATGTGCTATCTAAGAGTCAGAGAATACCATGCTCCAGGCATCCATTCATTCAAAGTATACGCACACATACAGTTTCTGTTTCACCCACCCAGGCTGATGTCCTTCCACCCATCCTTGCTTCATCATTGACCCAGCCATGCACCATACCATATTCTTTCCTTCCCAGCCACCTCGGGGGCCAAGCAAACACATATCGTTCTTCTTTGCCAGCCATCATACAATTTCGCGTCCCACTTACTTACACCCTTCTTTCGCTTTTCGTTCATCCCATCCATCACGTTCGTCTAAGAACTTATTGGGATTCTTCTCACCAAAAACTTCACAGCTAAGTCGAAGTACATTTCGAGGAGGCTACTACCCCGTTGATTTGTAATACACCCGTGCAGAAAGCACACTATGCAGTCTTCAATCTCAATAAGTAAGGAATATATAGCTTACCTGTTCCCGCCACCACCGTGCGAACCCCCACAGGACCGTCCGCCGGCTCTTGCACCGCCTCCTCCCCAGAGTCCTCCGAGTCCTCGCCCAACACCGCCACCTCCGCGCTGGCCCCGTCACCAGATGTTACACCTACAAAGTACATTTAAGAATGTTAGAATACACCACTCACTACTATATAATATTTGGTCTAGGAGAAATGTTAAAAAAACAGAATACAATGTAATAATTTGTGACTGTCTACTCTAAAGTAAAAATGTCCCTTTTTCCAGGGAAGGCTGTCTTGCTGCACTTTTATGCACAACTGATGAATGCTTGCTTTTTATTTTTAACACGCACCACTTTTTCTCCTAACAGACAGAAGCTTGACTCCTAAGAACACGACCAGGATCAAGTTCAAACCAGGTGAGAGCTCGGCTCGACCACAAGAAATGTGTCCAATTAATCTTTTCCGTTTTCAGTTAAATAGTTTTATGACAAAGTAGATTTTAATAAATGTGTTTACTTTTAATAAAGCTTTTAAACTTAAATAGACTCTGTGGTTTTTGGTCCTCCAGACTAGAGTGGATGAGCTAAAGGTTTTGGAATTTTTACAAGCATGAGTGCCTCTGACACTTCTTGACTGTGCTGTGACTCCGTACTCTCTTGTCCTGCGTACGATAATCTAGAGATCATTGGGGATCAATCATCGGTGACTTCGGGACTCGGGAGCTGAATGACTCTGCCACACTATCTAGTCAGTAAGGAGACAGTGCATAGAGCTATTGCTGAATAGAATGGGAGTCCAATGGAATTGCCAAATGCCCAATCTTAGTTAGCTACACAGACAGACTAATAAGAATAATCTACTAATACCACAGGGAGTCATATTCGAGCCAGGATAAGAAGTTATATCCAGTCTACAAGAAGATCAAAGACGATTTAGAAAAAATCGAATGAGGAACGCTAGGAAAAAATAGGTACTTACAATTAAAACTTACTGGGGCCAGCAAAGGAGCCCTCGCCTGCCCGATCCTGGCCTGCATCCTGAACAGCACCCTCCTCCTCCTGTGTTCTCTTGCCCTTGGGGGGAGCTGATGTACAACATGAAAGAAAGAAAGACCAGAAAACATGGATGAGATTTGTCAACCAAATCAACCATTTCAAAAGAACAATAACAACATTTTTTGGAGAAATAGCAAATAGATAGACAACTATTCCACGGGATCTATCTCATGTGGTATACTACGTTATTCGTAGTGCCTGATTTGCGGACCGTTGACTTAGAAAGTTCCTATGTAACTCAATAAACAGACTACTAAAGAGGTTTGCCTAGGCCTGGCACTGCAGGCAGCAGTCCGCAGCACGCGAAGTGACAGACAAAGTCCATCCTGCTTGCAGATCAGTGAATACTCAAACTATCAATCCACCCACCACCACCACTATTTCTTCTTATAGCCATGTGTCTAAAGGAAGGACTGGACTTCAGTCTGTTGGGGCTGATTTAGAAGTCCCTTGCGGCTCATTTTCCTCCATTGTTGCGTGACTTTTGTGACGCAGCGGCAGAACAAAAGACTCGCCATGGTGTTGGTGCGGCGTATATATTAAAAAAAAAATATGGGCGATGCATCACATTGTAAAGCCCTGCGCCATCAGGGGGCGTTCCGGCGCAAGGGAGGGCGTACCTGCGCAGGAACGAATCCTAAAAGTGGCTGAGGGAAATCTACAAGATGTCAATCAGTCACTTTTAAGACAATGATGCATGAGTCAAACCCTGCGAGCTTGAAGCCGACGTACGGCTTGATGCAGCATTGGGGAGATAGGGTACCCCAGAGCATTGCTGGAGCTGCGCCATCGTTGGCACGCAACTCCAGCAATGCGCCGCCTTTACGGCACAGATGCGTAAGGCTTCTGTGACGTTTTGGGCCAATGGGTGGTGGTGGCATGGCACACAATTACTGCCGCATCCTTGCTACTTTGCAGGGATGCGCCGGTAATTGAAAATATGACCCTTAGTGTCTAGCATTACGCAGTTCTTATCTTTACACTACACTCATACATAATTTCTCAGGCCAATGAAATGAACACAATTTACAAAACAAATAAGCATAGTAGCAAGCAAGGCTACTGAGAAGGAGAGCAGTGCACCTGAAATGCATAGAAGATTTTGAAATATAATTTACCTACAATGTAATCGGCAGCATTATTGCTCTTGGTAAAGAACAAAGATTTGCAAATAACAGAGCCGGATAAAACAGAGTAGTGATGAATAGCTACTACTACTCACCAAGCCCGGGGACCTCTACGCCGAGCGCGTCCAGCAAGTCCCGTTCCCGGTCCATGACATCGGTCCAGCGGTGGGTGGCCTGGTTATATGTGCGCCGGACCCCAGAGAGCTTATACATGGCCCGGCACACCTTCTCCCACCGCTTCCGGCGCTCCCGGATGCCATAGCCAGTTGCGATCTTGCCGCCTCCCAGGATCGTCTTGGGGAGGCGGCGCTGGACGTGGAAGATGAGCGCGGCCACCTCCTCCGCGCTGAAGATCTCCCGTGGCACCACTTGCTCCCCCCTCAAACGCCCGCACGGGAACCGGGCACGGGGTGCGGGACCCTTCCCCTTCTCAGGGTGCTTCCCGGCTCCCTTTACCATGGTCTGGGCAGAAATAAACTTAAATGATAAAGAAGAAATAGAATAGTGAAGAAGAAAAGAAAAGAGTTTAAAAAAGTAGTTTAAAAGTAACTAAAAGTAGCAGAAAACACAAAAATATACAGCTAGAAAAATAGAGGGATAGATAATAAGTAAAATAGATTAAATAAACTTCAAACAAGCAAAGGATGGCAGAGATTCAGAGAGGATACAGAAAGCATGCCCAGAACCATAGCAATGAATGAGAAACAAGATGGCCGCGCCCGTTCACAACCGCGTGGGTAAGTTCGCGCGAGATTTTCCTCGCGAGCACGCGTGAAATTGTACTAGCGAGCAGCACAGTTTGCGAGATTACACATAGCGGCCGGAAACGGAATTACGTCACGCAAACAAGATGGCCGCGCCCGTGTACGACCGCTAGGGTAACTTGGCAAATGTATAGCTACAAGCGCCTCGCGAACACGCGCAAAAGCACGCGAACATACACGTCGCAAAAAAAAATTAGTGTATTCGCAAGCATTCGCGGCTTCCGAAATCGATCTCGCACGGATTCGCGCCCCAAAAAACGCGCGAAATTGCAGAAAAAACGATTTTTGCTAAACTGAAAGCAATGAGCAGGTGCAAAAGTTCAAACTTAACATTTGTAACATTCACTGTAGTGCTTCCTGAGGGGCCCCTCCAGAGTTTGCAACTATTCTATGACCCTGCTATGACCCAAACAGCAGGCTCATAGAATAGCTACAAGTAGACCATAAAGGTCCTGTGAAAAAAAATTTCACTGCAACAGAAAGCAATTTAGAGATAAGGAAGGAAGCAGGTGCCAGCCAGACTGGAACTTGCTAAATAACTGACACATTAATCAACCCCAAATTAATTCATGGCAGTTGAAGTAGGGGAGGTGTGCTTGCTTTTTTCACCCCCCATAAACTACAGTGATAAACAAACCTAATGGGTGGCAGTGAGGATGTACCAGAGGGTGGCATGGGTGTCCCAGAGGGTGGCAGTGGTGAAACAGAGGGTGCTGTGAACCTGTGAGATAAACCAGACGTAGAAACAACATAGTCGCGGCCGTTGCGTGCAGAAAAGTAAGGGGCAGATTTATGAGGCCCTTGCGCCACGTTTACGCCGCTGTTGCGTCACGCAAGGCGGCATAAACGTGGCGCATCCCTACGTACGATTTACAACGTGACGCATCTAGGCAGATGCGTCACGTTGTAAAGCCCTGCGCCGCTTGTGGGCGTTCCGGCGCAGGGGGGGCGTTCCGGGGCAGGTGCGCCTCGCAAAAGTGGCTGAGTGAAATCTATGAGATTTCACTCAGTCACTTTCAGGCCAATGCTGCGTCAAAAGCCTGCGCCTGCTTGAAGCAGGCGTAGGTCTTGACGCAGCATTGTGAAGATGGGCACCCCCGAGCCTTGCTGGAGCTGCGTCGCGCTTGCGACGCAACTCCAGCAATGCGCCACCTTTACGGCACAGATGCGTCACGCATCTGTGCCGTTTTTGCCCCATGGTGCGCCACATCATAAATGCGGCGCACCATGGGTGGCGGAGCAGTGGCGCACTGTGGCGCATGTTAACTGGCGCATCCCTGGGGATGCGCCAGTTAACATAAATCTGCCCCTAAGTTCGCAATTGCGAAATTGTCCCAAAATCGGCGCGAACGCTCGCCAACACAAAAAACGGGAAAATCCGCAAATCCGCAAGAGTTCGCGTATCTTCGCGGATTGCGAATCCGTAAATCCGCAATTTCGCGTACGCGAGATCCGCTAGATCCGCCCATGCTTACCAGAGTGTAAGTGCTCCCTATGTAAATTGTTATTATGATTGGATATACATGATTTACATATTTGTATCACCACGAAGTTCCTAGTAAAGTGCACTGGGTGTGCCAGGGCTGGTGATGACAAATTCTACTAGTGGGGCTGCAGCACTGATTGTGCCACCCACATGAGTAGCCCTAAAATGGTGTCTCAGGCCTGCCGCCGCAGTGCCTGTGTGCAGTCTGTGAACTGCCATGTCCTCCTGGTCAGTGTCCCCACTGACCAGGCCTAACCCTTCCCTTTTTGTGCACATTGGTCACCCCTATGGAAATCCCAAGGTACCCCCCTGGGCAGGGTGCAGTGTATGTGAAAGGTAGAGCATGTACTGGTGCAGGTGACATGCTCTGGTAGTGAATTACAGACATTTTCGTTTTTCACTATTGTAAGGCTATCTTGCTCAATAGGTTAACATGGGGGATGCTGGCTACAGTGGCTACCAGCATTTCTTCCCATAGGAACAAGATAGGACCTAAGAGTCTAGTATCCCTGAACTCAGAATTTAATAACACATCTTTTAGGAAAGGTTGTTTTTGAATCCTGTGTTTGAGAACAGCACTTTTAGAAAGTTGCTGTTCTCTTGTCTGACCTTCCTGTGTGCCTTGGCCTTTTTGTGTATTGACTGTCTGGTTTGAGAGTGACAGGGGCTGGGGATTCCCCAGGAGGCTGGATGAGTCAGCCCTAGGCTGAATGACTGCATGTGCAACTTCAGTGGTGGGAGGAGATAGCACCTGGGCCTAAATAGGGCTGTGCCTGCCTTCCACAATGCTGGCTCCACCTCCTGCTGGGCGACTGACGACCCTGCCCCTCACTTTGAAAGGAAAGGAGAAGCCAGAAAACAAAGTGCTCAAGAAACACCCAGAACTGGTTCAGACCGGGCTCAGGGCCCACTTGCACAAAGAGAACAAAGACTTTTAGGGGTATAAGTACAGGACCCCTGACAACAGAAAATTAGATCATCCTGGAATCAAGAAGGAACCGCTGCCAAGGAGAAAGCTGAAACTGAAGAAGGAAGATTGTCCAGCTGTTCCTCTGCTGGATTGCCCTGCTGTTGCTTTGCTGCCAAGGAGAGGGGAAGGACTTTGCTTTGTGCTGTGTCCCCTTGCTTGAAGGAATATCCAAGGGCCTGAGAAGAGCTGGCTCCCTGTTCTGAAGTCCCCGGAACAAAAGGACTTCACCCCCAGCTTCCCCTGAGCTCTACTGAGAGAGTTCTGTCCTTCCTGGAGTGCTTGGCCCATGTGTGGTGCCTCTGGAAGTTGTACCTGTGTTGGGAAGCTGGAAACTAAGCTTGAGAGACTTTGCTACAGAAAAGTTATCGCATCGCTCGCTGCGGAGCGCATCCCCGACAGTGCGAGGAAATTCTCGCCGCTACGAAGGTCGAGATCATCGCAGCACCTGTTGCTGCTGTCAGAGCCGTTGCATCCTTCGCTTGCGGGACGCACCCGATCGGCGCGGGAATCCTAACATCGCTGCGAGTGTCGTCGCAGAGCCTGTCGTCGCTGGGTGAGATCGCCGCACTGCCTGCTTGCGGACCGCATCACGTCGCTGCGAGAGTCATCGCCGAAGCCATCGCATCGAGGAGCTGCGAGAGAGAAGATCCCCACTGGTCCGCGCATCGTTGCCCCAGAGATCGTCGCAACTCCAAAGATCGTCGCATCGTGCCTTTGCGAGAGCAAACTTCCTACGGAACCTACGCACCGGTGAAGAACTGAAATCTTCATTCTCAGGGGTCTCACTAATACAAAAGAACTTGGCACAGAAGCTGAAATATTAAAAGACATCTTTATTAAACTTAATAAGTGAGGCCACGTCACACAGAAGCCGTAGCAATTGAATGAGGTAGTCTAAAGAATACAGAACACAGAGGTCTTTTATATGCTTAGGATTTACAAACTCAGCATAAAAGAAAGGCGCAGTCCTAGCTTCTGCAAGCATACAAAATACCTAATATGGACATACAAGATCTGCAAAATATTAGCCAATAGAAAAACATCATGTAACCAGAATGTCCCCCTTACGTCGTGTTTCTGCCCAACCCATAAGTCAATCAATTACAGCACTTATAAGTCAATCAGTAATGGCAGAACATTTCAGTATGCAGTTAGGCCAGCTAGTGTCTGAGATTGCTTTCAAAGCAAGGACAGAGGGGGTTTTTCTACACGTTGCAGTCCAAAGGGCAGAAACACTTCATGAATAGAGCAGTCTGTGTAAAGGCAACACAAATTGATGACAAATGTAAGATGGAGTCAAAATTAAAGAACCTCACCGGAATCCATACAAGTGGCCTTCCTCCCCATACAGACCAGATTTGTCGCAACAAGCCCGCTGCTGCAGCGGGGCTGTCGCATCACGTCCCCAGGGTCTCAGGAGCAACGCATCGCTTGTTTTCCACCGCACCAGCTTCTGCTTTTGGAACTTTGTTGCAACTAAAGGTACTGTGAGCTAAACGTGACGCAACTGTGAACTTTTCACGTAACTGTGTATTATTTTATCGCAACCTAAGGAATTTTTATCTCAACCTAAAGAATTTTATCGCAACCTTAAGAACTCTTTTGAAACCATATTCTTGAACTGTTTATGTTGGATTTTTGTTGTTTTGGTCTTGTGTAGTTTAGATTAAATACCTTTATTTTTCTAAACTGTTGTGGAGTCAGTTTGTGGTGTTTTCACTGTGTTACTGTGAGTGTTGGTACAAATACTTTACACATTGCCTTCTGGTTAGCCTAGACTGCTCGTGCCAAACTACCTAGAGGGTGAGCAGGGGTTATCTCAGAGGGTGTCCTTCTTACCCTGACTAGAAGCAAGGGTCCCTATTTGGACAGTGGTACCTACCCCTGCCAACTAGAGACCCCCATTTCTAACATTGTTGGTCAGCGGTGTGGATTTTAACTTGTATTTGTACTAGACCCACAGTGATTGGTGTACATCACTAGTGAGTGCAGACCACTACGCCACCGCATACTACTGTTTTTGATTTTTGATTATATTTTTGAGTAACTCTTCCAAGCATCATGTCTGAGAATGGGAAGGCACCCAGTAAGGAGGCAGAAGTAGAGTTGGAATTTGTCATTGAGGATTTGTATTCCTACAAAGTTGAGGAACTTAGGAAGTTCTGTCACGAGTTTGAGTGCCCCATAAAGACCGCCTACAGGAAGGATGAGCTGCAGAGAATCTTGAAGGCCCATTGGGAGGCCCAAGAGGGAAATGAGGATGTGAATACTGGAAATTGTTTTCAAACCACAGATCTGCCCGTGGGCAGAGTAGGCTCAGGGGCTGGCAGCAACCATTTCGGTAGGGGCCTCACCCCACAAGAGTTACAAGAAAATCAGAGAGTAAGAAAATATGACTTGGAAGTCATGAAAATAAAATGAAGCAATTGGAAGTAGAAAAGGCGGCGGAGGAGAGCAAAAATGCCCGTGCCTTGGAGGAGAAGAAATTGCTTTTGGCTCATGAGTTGAGCATGAGAGAACTGGATCATAAAGCAAAGGAGGTGGATGCCAGTTCAAATGGTGGCAGCGCGCAGCCAGTGCACGGGGGTAAAGTATATATTCCCAAGGATCTGGTACAGAATTACAATAGTAGTGAGGATATTTACACCTGGTTTACTTCCTATGAGATGGCATTGAGGATGAATGGTGTGCCTGAACAGCATTGGGGGGCGGGCCTGTGGAAACATTTTGAGGATTCTGGGAGGAGTGCTCTAGAGCCCTTAGAATTATCAGGTGCCATGACCTACCCCAATATGAAGGAGGCCTTATGTCTCAGGTATGGACTTACTCCAGAGCAGTACAGACTGCAGTTTAGAAATTCTAAGAAGAAAGAATCTGAGACTTGGATGGAGTGTGTGAATTTGTACTCGCGTGCACTGGAAGGTTGGATGAAGGGCAGCAAAGTAACTGATTTTAAGGGGTTGTTGCATTTAATCAGTTGGGAGCACTTGGGTAGTCTTTGTGTTCCAGAGCTGCGCCAGCATCTTTTAGACAGCAAGCTGACAGACCCCATTGAGCTTGCTAAGGAGGCGGACCACTGGACCAGTACCAGGGTCCACAGAGGAATTGTGGTTACCACAGCCAAAGGTGGGCAGGGTCCCCAGCAGAAGAGTGGGGGGACAAGGGCAATCAAAAGGAGTCCACACCAGGCCCCCAAAATAGTTCCCAGGAGAAGGAATCACAACCCCCAGACCTAGACAGCCATGGCCCCCTAGGGGCAGCTGGGACTACAGAGACCCCAGGGATAACAGAGGTCCCCCTACCTGCTTTCACTGCAATGACCTGGGACATGTTATCAGCCAGTGCCCCAAGCGACCCCCAGCACCCACTGTTGCTCCAGCCCAGGGTTAGCAAGTGTAGCTTTGGGAGGGAATTTGGTTTCTAGTGGGGAGGTGGGGCTAGCAGTTATGTCCCTTGTCTCTTTAGGGGACCAAGAGACGGTCCAGGAAACCTTACTGCCCATGAACACTAAGAAATATGGGCAGAAGGTGACCATCAATGGGAGGGAGATAGAGGCTCTGAGAGACACAGGGGCCAGCGTGACATCCGTGAGGTGTCAGTGGGTGTCTGAAGAGCAGTGTCTCCCCAATATACTCCACCCCGTAATAGCAGCTGACAGTTCAGTGCGCTTCTGCAAAGTGGCATGTGTTCCCTTTTGAGTGGGGGGGAGTCTCTGGTCTTTTGGAAGTTGTTGTCAGTGATGCCTTTCCTGTAGACTGTCTGCTAGGTAATGATCTGGAGAGTTCTCCATGGAAGGATGTAGAACACCGAACTCATTTGGAGATGTTAGGGATCCCTGCGTGGATCTGTGTGACCACGCATGCTATGGCAGCCAGTAGGGATGATTCAGCAGAACTGGAGCCTGTAACAGTGGCCCAGAGACCTGCCAAGAGAGGAAGGGGCAGAGGGCGCAGGACACCAGCCCTAGCTATTCCCACGGTCCAGGAGGAGGTAGACCCTGAGGGGAATGCCCTGGAACCTACAGGGGAAAAAGTGGCCGACCCATTGAGAGCAAGAAGGTGGTCCTTCCAGGGAGGAGTTCTGCAGAGAACAGAAAGAGTGCCCTTCTCTCGTGGGTATGCGGCAACAGGCTGCAGACCAGGCAGCAGGTGGAGCGGCCAGAGATCACTTCATTTACGGGGAAGATGACTTGTTATATAGCGAGCCTAAGTTTGCTGAGCCCGGTGCAGCCCGTGTGCTGGTGGTACCCGCGCGCTTCAGGGACTTCCTAATGGGTCTGGCTCATGACGTGCCTCTCGCAGGACATCTGGGGCAAGACAAGACCCTCAACCGGCTTGTCACCCACTTCCACTGGCCCCAGATGAGGAAGCACGTTGGTACCTTTTGTAGGTCTTGCCAAACATGTCAGGCCAGTGGTAAGACTGGAATGAAGTGCAAGGCACTCCTCCAACCCTTTCCTGTGGTGAGCACCCCCTTCGAGCGGGTGGGCATTGACATCGTGGGGCCCCTGGACCCCAAGACAGCCTTAGGCAACAGGTTCATCCTGGTCTTGGTGGACCATGCCACCCGGTATCCGGAAGCAGTCCCTCTCAGGACAATCACAGCACCCTTGGTGGGCCGTGCATTGATGGGGATCTTTTCCCGTGTGGGGTTCCCCAGAGAGGTGGTCTCCGACCGGGGTACCAACTTCATCTCTAGGTACATGAAGTCTCTGTGTGCGGAGTGTGGGGTAACTTATAAGTTCACCACTCCTTACCACCCTCAAGGAAATGGGTTGGTTGAAAGGTTCAACCGCACCCTGAAGGGCATGATCATGGGCCTGGAAGAACCCATGAGACGGAAGTGGGACGTCTTGTTACCATGCCTGTTGTTTGCCTACAGGGAGGTGCCTCAGAAGTCCTTGGGATTCAGTCCCTTTGAACTCCTGTATGGCCACCCTGTTAGAGGACCTCTCGCACTGGTGAAGGAGGGGTGGGGGAAATCCCGTGGGAAAACCCCCCAGGATGTGTTTAGCTATGTGTTGGCCATCCGCAACCAGACACAACGCTTCAGGAAGCTCGCTCAGGAGAACCTTGAAGCTAGCCAGGAATAAATGAAAATATGGTACGACCAGAATACCACTCTGGCCGAATTTCAACCTGGGCAGAAAGTGTGGGTAATGGCGCCAGTGGAGCCTTGTGCGCTCCAGGACAAGTGGACTGGGCCTTACGAGGTGGTGGAAAGGAAGAGTGAAGTAACCTACCTGGTTAACTTGAGGACCCCCAGGCAACCCCTGAGAGTCTTGCATGTGAACCTCCTCAAACCACACTTTGAGAGGTCTGAGATGACAATGCTCCTGGCTATAGATGCTGGAGGGGAAGAGGATAGTGATCCTCTCCCTGACCTCCTGGCAGCTAAGGAGCAAGACGGGTCAGTGGATGGTGTGGTTCTCTCACCCACCCTGACCCCAAAACAGCAGAGGGACTGTCGCCAAGTGATGGGTCAGTTTGCCCCCCTGTTCTCCCTGACCCCAGGTATCACCAATTGGTGCGTCCATGATGTGGACCCTGGAGATAGTTTACCTGTGAAACAGAAATTTTACAGGGTAGCTGACAAGGTCAGGGCCAGCATCAAGGAAGAGGTTTCCAAGATGTTGGCGCTAGGGGTGATTGAGCCCTCCAGCAGCCCCTGGGCTAGCCCAGTGGTCTTAGTACCAAAAGCTGCTACGCCCGGTGCCACTCCAGAACTCAGGTTTTGCGTGGACTACCGTGGGCTCAATGCGGTCACGAAAACTGATGCACACCCCATCCCCAGAGCTGATGAGCTCGTGGATCGGTTGGGAGCTGCCCAGTACCTCAGTACGTTTGATTTAACATCTGGGTACTGGCAGATTGCCTTAACTGATGGGGCCAAAGATAGGTCTGCATTCTTAACACCAGAGGGGCACTTCCAGTTCCGAGTCATGCCCTTTGGGTTGAAGAATGCCCCTGCCACCTTCCAGAGACTGGTTAACCAGGCACTGACCGGGCTGGAGGAATTCAGCGCCGCATACCTGGATGACATTGCTGTGTTCAGCTCCACATGGGAGGAACACTTGCAAAACCTCTGTGAAGTGTTGAAGGCTCTGCAAAGGGCAGGCCTCACTATCAAGGCCAGCAAGTGCCAGATAGGGCAGGGGTCTGTGGTGTATTTGGGATACCAGGTGGGGAGCGGCCAGGTGGCGCCCCTACAGGCAAAGATTGATACCATTCTGGCTTGGGAGCCCCCAAGACCCAGACAGAGGTGAGAGCCTTCTTAGGTCTCACCGGGTATTACAGACTTTTTGTCAACGGATATGGCATCATCGTTGCCCCCTTGACAGAACTGACTTCTAAGAAGCAGCCCAGAAGAGTGAACTGAACCGAAGCCTGCCAAACTGCTTTTGATGCCCTGAAGACTGCCATGTGCACAGCACCGGTGCTCAAGGCACCTGACTTTGCTATTGATTTCATAGTGCAGACAGATGCTTCAGAGCATGGTGTGGGAGCAGTACTCAAGTTCAAGAAGTCTTTATTCGATTAGTTCATCATAAAAGACATAAAAACAAAATAGACATACATGTGCAATTAAACAATTATTAAATCATTTATAACTAATCAGCTTCTTGTACAGATAATTAAGCAACTTAACAAAGGAACTTAATACAGCCATAAATCATTTTAAGACAAATATGTAAGTCATTTAAGATTAATCAATTTCTTAAACAAATATACTAGGTTATACATAAAAGCTCTAGAACAACCAAAGGACAGGTGCTTGACAGTAACTAAGCTATCACCAGTTGTGTACTTTTATTATACCTACTTCTAAGCACCCAGGCGCAGCCAAGAAATTTAGCAACCCCGACAACAATAAGGGAATCTAGATTAGTTCTTAACAATCTAGTGGCTTCCACAGCCATTCGGGTACCCAGATTTCTACAGACCGGTCCAAGCCATTTAGCTCTGGGAGCAGAATACAGCGGGCATACATACAAAAAGTGATTCAGGCTCTCCCCAATACCATGACACTTGGGACAGAACCCCGTCCTTTCTGTTCCCCACTTTTTGGTAAACTCCCCAATGGGGAGCGAACCGCATCTGAATTGAAAAAATAGTTTGCGGTCCAGGGGTTTGGTTATGACATCCCAATACCCCTCAAGCTTGGGCACATCTTTATGCACAATAAACCGACCAGTAAGGCTACTAGAGCTCGATTTTAGGTACATATTAAGAGTCACCCAGTCCCAGTAACATTGTTTAAGAACCCTTTTTGAGGGAAAAATGGCTGACTCGGGCGATGACCACAATGAGTCAAGAGCTAGTAAGATAGCCTTAAGGTCTTTGAACCACCCAATGTTCGTGGCACCTGGACTATTTTTAACCTCCAGACATGCTGCAGCATAATAATGGAGCTCCGGTGTTGTCCACATACGACGCCAAAAGGATAAAGAACGTAATCTTGCTTGGTCCACCACCGAATGGCACCCAAGATCATAAAGGAGGGGGGTTAAGGGGGTCGACTGTGGCAAACCTATACATAACCTTACAAATTTATTTTGGGCATGCATTAGAGGGTTCAGATTGCTACCACCCCATAGTTCCGCACCGTAGAGAACCGCTGATAGTACCTCCCCACCATAGATCTTTATAAGCGGGGACATTGGCCTCGTAAATGAACCTTTATGCTCCTTAATCAGTGCCCCACCCAGCTGTTGATGTTTCAGAGCCATAAGATCAATCTGATGTGACCAGCTCAACGTGTCGCTGAAGGTAACTCCCAGGTAGGTAAAATGCTTAGTTTGTTCGAGGGGGATATCCCCCATGGAGACCCTGGCGTTTATTTGCTTGTGTCCCCTCAAAACCATAAACTTGGTTTTTGACACATTCACCTCCAGCTCATGTTCGCTGCAGAAACTCTCGAACCTTATCAAGGCCTTTTGCAGACCCTGTCTGGTACGAGAAAGCAAGAGAGTGTCGTCAGCGAACATGAGCAGGGGCATTCTCAAACCCGCCAGGCTCGGAGCATCCGTGGAGAAGTTATCAAAGTATTTGGTTACCCCATTGATATATAGGGAAAACAAGGTAGGGGCCATAACGCAGCCCTGCCTGACTCCCTTATCCACTGGAAAATTTTCCGTAACCTCACCCGGTTTTCCCCAGCGTACATAAGCAAAGGTCTGGGCATGGAGGTTCACTATAAGGCGAACCAATATAGGAGGCATACCCATATCCAGTAAAGAGTTCCATAATCCTGCCCTTGGGACCAGGTCAAATGCTGACCTAAGATCCACGAAGGCCGCATACAGATTGCCTTTTCCCAAGGTAACAGTCTTCCAATGTAGAAGCATAAAACGGAATGCCTGGTCCAAAGTACTCACATGGGATCGGAACCCTGCTTGAAGAGGGGTGAGGATGTCATACTCCTCTATCCATGCCTGGATCCTAGTGAGCAGAAGACGGGTAATAATCTTTTGAACCGCGTCTATTAAGCTGATCGGCCGATAGTTGGATGGAACCGACCGATCACCTTTCTTGAAGATCGGCAGTATTTCGGCACCTGCCCAAGAATCGGGTACTCTGGCGCCCGCTGCCAATGCATTAACCAGACGCACCAGATATGGAGCCCAGAGGTCTAGGTCCTCCAAAAAAATATCCACAGGGATACCATCAGGACCAGGTGCTTTGCCCCTGGGGATAGCTCTCAAAACCGCTTCGACTTCCCTGGCCGTGAATACAAGGGTGTCAAAGGAAAGAGGCCATCTAATGGAAACATACGCTGTGTTACAACATCTAAATTGTTCCACAAAATGGGAAACCCATTTTTGTGGTTCAACCGAGGCTGGACTTGGGCGATTGTCCTGTGAATTGCCCCACCTGAGAAGGTGCCAGAACTGCTGGAGATTCCTACTCCCGCAGGCCTCAGTTAGCGAAGACCAACGCTCGTTGTCCCAATCAGCTTTGGCAAGGCGTTTGGCTTCATTGAAGGCTTTCCTACTAACTTTGATTCGAGCAGGATCCTTTGATTTTATAGCCTTAAACAAATCTGCGTGAGACTTCTTGCAGGCTTCATTAAACCAGTTTAGAGGTTTCTTACCCTTCCGTCTCCCTTTATTTGCAACAAATTTGACAAAAAAGGATTTTAGGGACAAAAATAAACTGGCATGAATAGCTGCAATATCCAAATTCTGAGCGCCACAATTTGCAGATTCTGCCAGGGAGTTCGAAACCAGGGCTCTAATCTTAGCACGTGCTTCCACGTCAACCGAAACCTTTGGCCATCGTACCCTCCTCATATCGTTTGAGAGTACAACTGCTTCCTGGACAGGGTTAGGGTGTCGTACATTCAGCCCAAGGAAACTATCGTCCTTTAGCTCTGCCACCAAGGGATCATGGTCACTTTCTTGGCGCTGTTTTACAGACATATCCAGAACCATCGGCCACATTGATATGTCAACTAAAATGTAGTCAATACGACTACGATATCTACCATTAAAAAAGGTATAGTTGCCCATCCTATCCGAGCTAGTCCGACCATTGAGTGCACGAAGCCCCCAATTCAGACATAAACCATTAATATATACCGCAGCTTGGGACCATTTGGTGATCGGGGGTAAATCCAGTTGTGGGATTCCCCAGATCTCGTCCTCTGCATTAGTTATCAGACCATCATCATAACTCAATGGTTCAAAACAGGTATTAAGGTCACCCATAAGCACTACATGACCAGAGTTTATATTAGAACTTAAAAACTCATCTAAGCACACAAGAGTGTCTACGACCCTGCCACCCGTCATACCCCTAGCATAGGCATTAATCAACAGTATGTCCAACCCACGGGCTGTTCGGATGCTAACTATTAATAGATCTAAACAATCAATGGGAATTTCTTTGACAGTAACACCATCAGCTTGACGAATCCAGGTTGTTAGGCCACCCATAGCCCGACCTCTTAGGCCTTTGGTCGCAGGTTTATAAAAGTTCAGAAAACCGGGAAAATACACCGGAGTGATTGCCCAGGTTTCCTGAAAACACCAAATATCTCCTAGCGAGATAAACTCAACCCAATCCGGAATACATGTACGTGGTTCTAACCCTGCAATATTCCAACATCCAATAACAGTTCCCTTATTATGACTTTGTTCACATCGGCTAATATTTACAGACACGTTAGAAACATTAGACAGTGGAGAGATATCTTCATGCTCAAATACAACAAGACTGGTACCCGACATCATCAACCCAGCGGACCCATCTTGAGGACATAGGGGTTGGTTTACACCAACTATGATAGCATCCGTTGGTGATGAGGGGGTCGGTGACAAAACCAGAGGGCCTGTCTCTAATTGATTGCTCAAACTCCCCTTCGTAGGGTTACAGGAATGGGCAACAAAACCTCCAGAAATATTAGAGGGGTTAGGGGGGACCACCCCCCCTCCCAAGTACTCATGATGTGTTACATCAACCCCAGTCAGCAATGCTGGTCAATCATTTGATGCTAACCCTGATAGCGGATCATAAAGGTTCCTCAGCGGTATATTCCAATGATCTTTAGGGTTAAAACTACTTGGATTTGGATACACTGGGTAATAGTTAAGTGGTTGTTGGATCTGCGGAAGCACATGATTGAGCGGAAATGTGGGGTACAGAGGATTGTTAGTGACAAAGTTATTTGTTAACACTGATGGGCCGGGTGGTTGAGGTTTAATTTTAGCCCAACCCGGTGTTTGCGGGGGACAATTGTAAGTAGATTGAGTGTAGGAACGATACTGTTCCTCAGGGTTAATTTGTGGCCCATGCTAACTAGATGTAAAATTGGACCATTTGAGGTGGCTTTTGGTATTAGAAACATGGGGGCGATCAGTTGGGTTAAGCAGGGTCTCAGGATAAAAATAACTAAGATTCCTGGTAGAAACCCCTCCCTCATGTTTCCCTACAAACCAGTCAGAGATGTAAGATACTACTCTATTGTCCCTAAAGTTGATAATAACTATGTCACCCTCTATATCCTTTGGACGAACCCCCACCCATTGGCATCTTCTGACCGAGACTATGTCCCCATTAAGATGTGCTGGAAGGGGTCTATTAGTTTTTAGCCAGAAGATGACTTTATTTTTCAAGCTATCCATGTTTTCCCGATCACCTTCCGATACAGGCGGCACCCCCGTCATTACAATAACAAAGTTTAACGAGTCCGGTGGCAAATCCACATTATGTCTCTTAAGAGGAAGTTTTTGGGGTTTACCAGTGGTGGGGGCCAGAGAGCCCTCCCCTTTCTTTGTCTGTGTCACAGTTCCCCGTGGCGGGGGTTTACCAACAACAGCCCTAGCGTTCACTATGGCTGGGCTGGCTAGTCTTGGAGGTTTGGCAGCCACAGCCGACCCTTTAGTTGGAATAGTGACTGTATTAGATACACTGGTTGGGGGTTTGCTAGGGTTAGTATTAGTAATACCTGACACGGGTTTAGAAATAAGGGTATTGGTAGGAACCCCAGTGCCCTTAACAGAGGTAGGAGGCTGTATTAACTCAGGGGACACCAATATACAATCCAATTTTTCGCTCACAACCCTGACCCGCTCTAACAGAGGTAACATGTAGGACTTAATGAGCTTCTCTATGAAAACACGAGTCGCCTCGCTAAGTCCTTCAAGAGCTAGATCCGGAATAGGCAAGATTTGTGCTTCAGGTATCAATACCTCTGTGTGTGGAGGGGTTAGTTTTTCTGGGATAACTATTGGTGGGGGGGTTATTACAGTTCGGCGATTTTGGCCTTTCCTTTTTACCCCTCCCTTTCTCCTTCTTTTCCTCGGAGGAGAACATACCACCCTTTTGTCAACATCAGGCCCAGTGGCAACAACGCCCACTCCCTTCAGTGATAGGTTCAAACTGGAATCAATACAAACCAATGGAGCGTTAGGGAGCGAGGAGCAGGGCCCCTGATCCCTAACTTGACTATCTAGAATATTTACATCCACAAAGCTTGAGTGATCAATAGGAATACAGGCTAGCTGATCACCACAGGTAGCCGTGTCACATGGCGGCGAGATAGTGGGAAACCTAAATATATTAGGTGTTTGATTAATATCTACTCCATCATCCTCAATCGAGCTCAGCCCTCGGACATCCGTGGCCTGAGTAAGATTTGAGTCTGATGGATAGGGCAGTTGGCTTCTCTTCAATTGCTCAATTGAGCGTCGGCGTACCGCCCTTCTTTCAGCAAGGAGAAGATCCCTGTCCACATCCTTTGGTGTTTTTTTAAAGAATTTGTCGAGAGGGCCAAGTGGAAAACTACCCACACCAGGAGGGGCTGAATGACTCATATCAAACACTAGAGTAACCGGGGGTGGAGGAAAAATACAAAAACTACCCCTTGTAGATACTTTGGTACAGAACTAGCAACTGCACGGCAATGGACAACTATACTAATAAATATTTAAAACGACATACACTTTTAAAAACAGATGACAATCCCGTGGCCCAGCCCGGCCTCCTGCGGCCCCGGACGGCCACAGACGGCCCGCCCTTGTCCCAGGCTTCTCCCGGCGCCCTCCCGCGCGCTCCCGCGCAGCGGGTATGTCAGCTCCTCTTTAGGCTTTGCAAAGATCACCAAGGGGGCGGGGCCGGCAGGGAGAGGAGCCCAGCTGGAGACGGGCGCGCGGGGACTCCTGGTCCGTGGAGTCCACCCGCTCTACCCTCGCAGCCCTGCCGGTCACCAGGTGATGCCCCTTGAGTTAATGAACAGCCGCTGTGAGACCGCGAAGCGGGACCCGCGCAGCGGGTCCGGCGAGCAGCAGCGGCTCACAGCAGGCAGAGTCGAGGAAACGCAAAGGTGAGGAGCGTGGCTTCAAAGAAGAGCAGTACTCTCACAGGTCACTGAGGATGGTGGAGACCAGCCAGTAGCTTTCATTAGTAGGAGGCTACTCCCCAGGGAACAAAGATGGAGTGCGGTTGAAAGGGAAGCTTTTGGTGTGGTCTCGGCTCTGAAGATCCTGAGGCCCTACCTGTTTGGGGCCCACTTCTGTGTTCAGACAGACCACAGGCCCCTCAGATGGTTAATGCAGATGAGGGGTGAGAACCCAAAACTGTTGAGGTGGTCCATCTCCCTACAGGGAATGGACTTTACGGTGGAACACCGCCCTGGTACAGAACACGCCAATGCTGATGGTCTGTCCCGATTTTTCCACCTTAGTGAAGAGGGCTCCCAAGAGGGTGGGTAGTTCTCCCCACTTTCAGCTGGAGAGGACACGTGTTAGACCTGGCATCTTTGGCGTGGTTTCCCCCTATCTTCTTGCCTCTACCTCCTGTATTTTTGATGCTGTGCTGGATTTAGTTTTTGCTGGTTTAGATTCTTTGGACACTCTGCCACTGCTGATCAGTGCCAGAGTGTAAATGCTCCCTATGTAAATTGTTATTATGATTGGATATACATGATTGGCATATTTGTATCACCATGAAGTCCCTAGTAAAGTGCACTGGGTGTGCCAGGGCTAGTGATGACAAATGCTACTAGTGGGCCTGCAGCACTGATTGTGCCACCCACATGAGTAGCCCTAAAATGGTGTCTCAGGCCTGCCACCGCAGTGCCTGTGTGCAGTCTGTGAACTGCCATGTCCTCCTGGTCAGTGTCCCCACTGACCAGGCCTAACCCTTCCCTTTTTGTGCACATTGGTCACCCCTATGGAAAGCCCAAGGTACCCCCCTGGGCAGGGTGCCGGAAATGTGAAAGGTAGAGCATGTACTGGTGCAGGTGACATGCTCTGGTAGTGAATTACAGCCATTTTCGTTTTTCACTATTGTAAGGCTATCTTGCTCCATAGGTTAACATGGGGGATGCTGGCTACAGTGGCTACCAGCATTTCTTCCCATAGGAACAAGATAGGTCCTAAGAGTCTAGTATCCCTGAACTCAGAATTTAATAACACCTCTTTTAGGGAAGGTTGTTTTTGAATCCTGTGTTTGAGAACAGCACTTTTAGAAAGTTGCTGTTCTCTTGTCTGACCTTCCTGTGTGCCTTGGCCTGTTTGTGTATTGACTGTCTGGTTTGAGAGTGACAGGGGCTGGGGATTCCCCAGGATGCTGGCTGAGTCAGCCCTAGGCTGAATGACTGCATTTGCAACTTGAGTGGTGGGAGGAGATAGCACCTAGGCCTGAATAGGGCTGTGCCTGCCTTCCACAATGCTGGCTCCACCTCCTGCTGGGCGGCTGGCAACCCTGCCCCTCACTCTGAAACGAAAGGAAAAGCCAGGAAAACAAAGTGCTCAAGAAACACCCAGAACTGGTTCAGACCGGGCTCAGGGCCCACTTGCACAAATAGAACAAAGACTTTTAGGGGTATAAGTACAGGACCCCTGACAACAGAAAATTAGATCATCCTGGAATCAAGAAGGAATCTCTGCCAAGGAGAAAGCTGAAACTGAAGAAGGAAGATTGTCCAGCTGTTGCTCTTCTGGATTGTCCTGCTGTTGCTTTGCTGCCAAGGAGAGGGGAAGGACTTTGCTTTGTGCTGTGTCCCCTTGCTTGAAGGAATCTCCAAGGGCCTGAGAAGAGCTGGCTCCCTGTGCTGAAGTCCCCGGAACAAAAGGACTTCACCCCCAGCTTCCCCTGAGCTCTACTGAGAGAGTTCTGTCCTTCCTGGAGTGCTTGGCCCATGTGTGGTGCCTCTGGAAGTCGTACCTGTGTTGGGAAGCTGGAAACTAAGCTTGAGAGACGTTGCTACAGAAATGTTATTGCATCGCTCGCTGCGGAGCGCATCCCCGACAGTGCGAGGAAATTCTCACCGCTACGAAGGTCGAGAGCGTCGCAGCGCCTGTTGCCGCTGTCAGAGCCGTCTCATCCTTCGCTTGCGGGACGCTACCTATCGGTGCGGGAAGCCTAACATCGCTGCGAGTGTCGTCGCAGAGCCTGTCGTCGCTGGGTGAGAACGCCGCACCGCCTGCTTGCGGACCGCATCACGTCGCTGCGAGAGTCATCGGCGAAGCCATCGCATCGAGGAGCTGCGAGAGAGAAGATCCCCACTGGTCTGCGCATCGTCGCCCCAGAGATCGTCGCAACTCCAAAGATCGTCGCATCGTGCCTTTGCGAGAGCAAACTTCCTATGGAACCTATGCACCGGAATCCATACAAGTGGCCTTCCTACCCATACAGACCGGATATGTCGCAACACGCCCGCTGCTGCAGCGGGGCTGTCGTACCGCCTCCCCAGGGTCTCAGGAGCAACGCATCGCTTGTTTTTCCACCGCACCACCTTCTGCTTTTGGAACTTTGTCGCAACTAAAGGTACTTTGAGCTAAACGTGACGCAACTGTGAACTTTTCACGTAACTGTGGATTATTTTATCGCAACCTAAAGAATTTTATCGCAACCTTAAGAACTCTTTTGAAACCACATTCTTGAACTGTGTATGTTGGATTTTTGTCGTTTTGGTCTTGTGTAGTTTAGATTAAATACCTTTATTTTTCTAAACTGTTGTGGAGTCAGTTTGTGGTGTTTTCACTGTGTTACTGTGAGTGTTGGTACAAATAATTTAAATATTGCCTTCAGGTTAGCCTAGACTGCTCGTGCCAAGCTACCTAGATGGTGAGCAGGGGTTATCTCAGTGGGTTTCCTCCTTACCCTGACTAGAAGCAAGGGTCCCTATTTGGACAGTGGTACCTACCCCTGCCAACTAGAGACCCCCATTTCTAACACTTTCCAAGACCTTTCACCAGGGCATCTCCTAAGAGACGTCCCTTAGGATCCTCACCTTTTTAGGTCTCGCTAGACGTACGCAAAAGCGAAGCTTTTGCGTCTAGCGAGACAACTAATGTCATCACTTTCAGGGGAATGTAGACAGCAGACTGTCACGAGCGTCTCCTGCCGGAGATTCTACCTCGTGAGCGCGCACGTCGCCGTGCCTCATTTTCCAATTCTGAAACCATGCCACACTCACGCATGCGCACATACACACACTGCATACACACACACACGCACCCCCCCTTAAACACGACACACGCTGCATACACACACGCACCCCCCCTTAAGCAGACACACGCACGCACATACACAGTCAGACACACGCGCGTACACCCCCACCCTCAACCCCACTCACCGGGCTCCTCTCTCCTTACGCATGGGAAGGCACTGTGGAGCTCTGTGCAAGAAGGAGCGCTGTTTAAAATCACCGCCGCCTCCCACAGCGGCATTGTAGGGAAATTCTAAGTAAGTTGCCTCAGCGTAAACACCGCCGCAGCCTGGGAAGGTCGGGAGCCTCAGAAATCCCCGAGCGCAGCTCCTCTGACGTCAGACGAGGAGCCGCGCTGGGATTGGTGCCGGTGGAAGTCAAGGTTTCTGATTGGTTGGTTTCTGATAGGTTTCTGATTGGTTTCTGACTGATAGCCAACCAACCAAGAAGCCTTGAAACGGAAGACTCGTCGACGCCAGGCGGGAGGGGCTTCTTCGCTCCTCACCCGGGCAGCGCCTGCTTTTCACGGCATGTCTATCAGCTTGGTTCACGACAGCACATGTGCATGCGCACGGCTTGTCTTTCAGCTCGCGCCTGGATCTTTCCCTCGGACAGCAGATGAGCACGCGCAGGGGCCTCTTAACTTTCAAGCGCTCCCACCCACCACACGCTCGCCTGGACAGCCCCATCAGCCTGAGTTGTCAGCGGGTCGGCGCTTTGTGCAAGGCTGAGGAGAAGCGCTGTTTGTCATTCAGGAGGGACTCCACTTGCGCTGTCCCTGCCGGCATCATCCCAATGCGCTCGAGGTTGAAGGCGGGAGCCTTCTGCGGCCCCCGTGCCTGCGGCGGTTCTCCGTGTAAGACGTACTTACGAGGCTGTCAGGAACAAGAGGCGCAGACTGGTGTTGGGAGAACACAAGGAGGCGAGATGGAGACCAGGCTGATGCTGGTGGCCGCCCTGTGCTGCAACATGAGACCCAACGGTGAGACGCACTCTACGGTTCCCTGCGCACTAGGCATTCCGACGGTTCCTTTTTTTCTTATCTCTGCAACTTGCTGTGTTTATGTCACATCCCCACCCACAGGCTTGCCATTTTAGTATTCTCCACCTTGTTTTTAGTTTGCCTTCTCCCATTTAGTCATGTAAAATGATGTGTCCTTTCTGTGCGAGACAGACGAAGCGATCATTACTAAATAAAGGTTGTACCGTCAACAGACGATAGGATGTGGCACAGTGGTCAGAACTGTCAACTCGGGAGCTGGGGATCTGGGTTCGAGCCTCGGCGGCACTCTTCCTCCGTGCCTATGGACAGATTCCTGGATAAGCTTCCCTATATAAATCTACGAACTTAGCTTAACCTAACAATATCCCAAACCCCTTATTTTGAGTGCAGAAATAAAAAAAGAACATTTTATTTAACATTAACCAACAACTGATCATGCGGGTCACAGACTTCACTTTGCGGGAGTCTCTCCTCACGCTGGTTTACTGTCGTTATGAAGCAGGCCTGCCGCACATCTGAAGGTAGAATTAGTTTTGTGCGCCCCAAAAAGCCTTTGATGTACCAGGATTCTGGCTGTCTCCAAACTTTCGCGACTCCCCAAATTTACCCTGAATGGCTCTGCTTCCGGGGTGAGGGCAGGCGCATGCGGTCTGTGTCGCGTTATTTTCTGCGCATTCGGGTATGTTTGCCGGATGTCGTTCTGTGTAGGGGTTGTCTATTTGTCTGGCCTGCCTGCTTCTGTCGGCCTGTCTGCTGCCACCCTGTCTGGGTGCTCTGCATCTAGAGTCTCTGCCTGACTGCTTTTCTGTCACCCCGTCTTTCTGGGAAACAGATTGTATGTGACCCTGTCTGTAACTCTGTGACCCTTCCACTGCCAGTCTGTGTGTCTGTCTGCGAGTGTTTCCTAGTGTGGGCCTGTGGACCTGTCACTGTGCCTGCTTGCTTGGCAACAAGTCTGTCTGCCTGTAAAGGTGCTTGTGACCCGACCTGCCTCTCTAAGACGCCGTAAATGTGTATGGGTGCTTGCAGTGAGTGTGCCTGACTGCCTCAGTGTTTCGCCGTGAGTCCGCCTCTGTCTGTTTGTGTGTGCGTCTACGCACTGTTTGTATCCGCTTGTCTGTCTGTGAGGCTCTCTGCTATAAGCCTGTCTCGGAACAGGCATGTTCACCACCAGTGCTTGTTTGATTCGTGTCCGGGGCACAATCTGTCCGCCTTCGGGTTCCGTGGAAGTACGCCGCCGTGTTCAGCTGTGAGTCTGTGTGTCTTTGGACCCTGGTGTGCCACTCACGCCGAGGTGTGTGTTTATTTAGGGCTGTCTTGTTTGTGTCTGTGCGCGTGTTTACATCCACCCCTGAACATGTATGTGCGTATCATACCTTCCAGTGTGCGTCCTTGCACTGATCCCCATATCTTGCAGTGTTGCTGTCACGCCTAGCAGTATGTGCGTCTGTTTGTGTATGTTTGTGTGTGCATGTGCTTATGTGCACGTGTTCAGATCCCCCTGGCCCGTTAGTTTATGTCATGACTTCCAGTGTGCATGTATTTACACCCCTTAACCGCCGCGTGCGAGTCTGTGCAGATGTGTGTGTGTGTGTGTGTGTGCGCCTACAGCAATCCGATGGCGTCATACTCCGCATATCCCATGCCATACAGAGAGAGAGAGAGTGTGTGTGCGTGAGTGGGACAATGTGTGTAGCAAGGTGTGCACTGCCCGAAGTGTACACATACAGCTCTCCCAGGGCCTTGTTTTTCCTTTGTGGTCTTCTAAACGTTGTCTGGCTATTAACTCAAGTAGAGAGAGAAATATGTGTGGAATCTGCAGAGTCTTGGGGACTCCTCGCCCAGGAGTTCGATTCCCAGAGAGCCAATGTGTCCTAACCCCAAGCTGTGCCGCTTTCACCAACAGGTGTCCTTCCCAGCTGTGCCAGTTGTGCACCCTCACTCACTTCTCCTCGGCACTGGCAGTCTCAAACACCAGTGTGCCATTCTTACCCCAGCTCCCAGGGTATCCCCGCTCTCGGGCCTTTCCCTAAGCAGCCTCCCTGCAACTGTCATGCTGATCACCAGCCCTGGCTCTATTGCACCCAGTACCACCGCCCTGAGTCACTCAACTTCTTCACTACTGGACGACACCCCCACCGACCCCCAAACTCCGTCCTGCAAACTCAATGTAACTGTTCCTTTGAAATACCCCTGTGTGGTTTTTTCTCAGCACCACACTTTAATTTTTCACTTCAGAAATACCACCCCGTTTACTCCTGTGCCCCAGCAACACCAGCCCGTTTACTCCTGTGACACAGCAATGCCACCCAGTTTACTTCTGTGCCCCAGCAATACCACCTGTTTACTCCTCTGCCACAGCAATACCACCCGTTTACTCCTGGCCACAGCAATACCACCCAGTTTAGTCCTGTGTCCCAGCAATACCAGCTCTTTTATACTTGTAGCAACACCAGCCCGTTTACTCGTGTAGCAACACCAGCCCGTTTACTCCTGTAGCAACACCATCCCGTTTACTCCTGTGCCCCAGCAACACCAGCCCATTTACTCCTGTGCCTCAGCAACACCAGCACGTTTACTCCTGTACCACGGAAATACTACCCGGTTTACTTCTGTGCCCCAGCAATCCCAGCCCGTTTACTCCTGTACCAACACCAGCCCGTTTACTCCTGTGACACAGCAATGCCACCCAGTTTACTCGGTGCGTAAACAAGCACTTTGTACTTATAGTCCATGCTTATGAGAAGCAAGGCTGGCAGTCTCTTTTACTGCCAGCCTTGCTCATCGTAAGCATGGACTGTACGTGTACCGATTGCAGGTTTTAAAAAAAATGAATAAAAGACATTGTCATTTACAATGCCGATAGCTCAAACTTTAATAATGCGAGACCTATTGCATTGTAAATGCTTGTTTCTTTCTGCCATCAAAGCAGCATTTGCGTTTCCAAGGATACAAACCTCTCTCTGAGATCAACCCCTTAATAAATCTGTGTATACTGATACAGACTTACACTTAGCTTCCTCCACCATATCCATGATCCTTGCAAAAGAACCTATGGCGTCAAGCAGTTTATCCTGGCACTGTTTAAGTGCCCTTTCTAAACCTTTTCGAGGGTCTCCCTAATTCATATAAAAACGAATAAGATCTGGGTCTAGATCTGGTGTTACACAAGACTTTTTATCAATAACCAGATGAGAGCACTCCGCCCTCATCACCGCCCTTGCCTTCTTTTCTTAGGGCCTTCTGATCCAAATCTTTATACCTTCAGACACATGAGTCCACCAGTGAGTGCTCCTGAGGTGTTTGATCATATCTGGGATAAACATCTCGACACTCTGAGGATCTCTTACAATACCTTTCTCCTTTTTGAATTTTCTCTATTTTATCAGAGTCCAGATCCCAACAATTATCCCCATAAGTGTCAAACACAAATTCATCTAAACTAGCCCCATCTTGACTGTGAGATTCTCGTTCATTAGGTCTTGCCTGAATCTCTTGTGCCACAAGGGACACCATCCATTGAGACGCACGAGACACCCTCTTATTCTGTAATGCTTAGACCCCCTCTCTGCCGAAATAACATAATTTACATCTTTTAAAATATTCTTTCTCTTCTTCTGACCAGACCCTTTTTTGTGAGTAGAATCCTCAACTAGTGACCAAAACTCCTCAGCTGACATGTCCTTCCCTTTTCTTTCTCCTTAAAACTGAATCTAAAACTTCCTTAACTTAAGTCTCACTTCTTTCTGTACCATCCTCTTAATTGAGGTTTCCTCAATTAATTATCTAGAATGATCCCCTACTTCACTCATATATTTTCTTTTAAAATATATTATAACTTAATCAAAAAACGACTTACTATTTTTTTAATGACTTGTAACCACAAAAAACCTTCTAACAATTCCTGAGGAAACAAACTGCACTGTTCGTCTCGCTAAAATCTGTTGGAATGCTGAAAACAAGCAAAAATGCCCAGCATTACTAAAATGGCCATCGTAAGCTTCAATTGCCTACCAACTCATTGCCTGGAACCAGTGCTTTAAATAGGCCGGTACTCACCGGTACTGAGTACCGGCACTTCTTATTTTTACCGATCAGAGTACCGGCACTTCTCCACTGCTAAGGTAAGGTGCTCATTGAAGGTAAGCTAATTGGTGCTAGTGCAGCAGATCTGTACGGCACTCTGACAGCCAAAGCGCCTCTCTAGCTTGCAGGTGAGTAGTGCTGAAGCATTCAGCAGTGACTCATGTGTGCTATACAAGGGATGTCTCTGTTTTGGAATTTTCATGCCCTGCTGTGTTTGATAGAAAAGGGCCCATTAAGGCCCTTCCTGTCAATCACATTACACTGTGCTTGCTGTGCTGTAACAATCCCAAGTGTGCGTGGGTCTGCGTGCGTGCATGCCTGCCTGCCTGCCTGTCTGTCTGCTTCTGTGTATGTTTGAGTGTGAGAGAGAAAGCGAGCTCCGAGAGGAAGAGAATCTGGACACTCAGGAGGTAGTTTTAAAGAAATGCGTGGAATGCTTTTGTGTGTGTATTGTCTGCTTGTTTTTGTGTGTATTAGAAGTATTGTGTCAAAATCAGCCAAGTAGGAACAGTATGACAATCAATCAATCAATCATTCAATCAATCATTTGTAAAGCGCACTACATACTGGCAAGGGTCTCAAGGCGCTGGGGGAGGGGGGGCGCTACTGATCGAACCGCCAGGTCTTGAGTATCCTCCTGAAGGTCAGCAGGTCTTGGGTCTGTCGTAGGCTCAGTGGGAGGGTGTTCCATGTCTTGGCGGCGAGGTGGGAGAAGGATCTCCCATCGGTGGTTGTTCTTCGGATGCGCGGGACGGTGGCGTGTGTGAGGTCAGCGGAGCGTGGCTGGCGGTTGGGGATGTAGAAGGAGAGCCGTCTGTTGAGGTAGGCTGAGCCGTTCTTGTGGAGTGCCTTGTGTGCGTGGGTGAGGAGCTTGAAGGTGATCCTCTTGTTGATGGGGAGCCAGTGCAGGTTTCTCAGGTGGGGGGTGATGTGGCCATTGCGTGGTACATCGAGGATCAGTCGTGCTGAGGCGTTTTGGATGTGTTGTAGTCGTTTGATGAGCTTGGTCGGGGCTCCGCGTGGAGTGTGTTTCCGTAGTCGGGTCTTCTGCTGACGAGGGCCTGGGTGACTGTCTTTCTTGTATCTGTCGGGATCCATCTGTAGTTCTTGCGGAGCATGCGGAGGGTGTTGAAGCAGGAGGAAGAGACGGCGTTGACTTGCTTGGTCATTGAGAGCGTTGAGTCGAGGATTATTCCCAGGATGCGTGCGTGGTCGGTGGGTGTCGGGGCTGCCCCCAGTGCCGTTGGCCACCAGGAGTCGTCCCAGGCTGAAGGGTTGGTGCAGAGGATGAGGGCATCCGTCTTGTCTGAGTTAATCTTCAGACAGCTGGTCTTCATCCAGTCGGCGACGGCCTTCATTCCTTCGTGGAGGTTGGCTTTGGTGGTGATGGGGTCCTTGGTGAGGGAGAGGATCAGCTGAGTGTTGTCGGCGTAGGAGATTATGTTGAGGTCATAATCTGTGCGAGTGGGGGCCATGTAAATGTTGAACAGCGTCGGGCTGAGTGAAGATCCCTGGGGTACGCCGCAGATGATCTCGGAGGCTTTGGAACGGAATGGGGTAGGCGGACACTCTTGGTTCGGCCGGAGAGGAAGGAGGTGGTCCAATCTAGAGCCTTGTCTCGTATGCCTGTGGCGTGGAGGCGTGCGCGTAGTGTGCGGTGGCAGATGGTGTGGAAGGTGGCAGAGTGCTGTGGTCTCGCCGTTGTCCAGCAGGGTTCTAATGTCATCGGTGGCGGCAATGAGGGCAGTCTTGGTGCTGTGGTTGCTGCGGAACCCTGACTGGGAAGGATCCAGGATTCTGTTTTCTTCGAGGTATCGGGTTAGACAGTGAGATGCTTCAAATATTGCAAAACAAGGAAAACATATTGTGTTAGGTCTTTATTTTGTGTAATGAGTTAACACGTTGTGTTTATATTGATACTTTTTTCAAATGTTTTGGTATGTCCTGCAGCGTAGTACTCATTATTAATGCTGCTATTCCAAAATCTATTTTGTTCTGAGGCACACTTATAATTAGCCTGAATAGTGCTGTTGAGGGCTTGACTGCATTCATTCAAAAATCTCCTTCAATTATGATTTAGGGCCTTCTCCCAGTAGGTATTCACACCACTCTTTATCATCACATGCAGCTGTTAATCTGCATATATGGGAAGTTTGAAACTTCTATCGAAAGAAATGCACGGGCAAAATGAATACTCAATAGAAATGTCTTAGTATCATCATGTTTCGCCCCGCCTCTAACCCCGCCCAATAGCCACGCCCCTAGCTCAATTTAATGAGTACCTACACTTATTTTTCCCATTTAAAGCACTGCCTGGAACAATATGGCCACCTGTGACGTGATGCAGTTACATCTTCACACACGCATCGCATGCTAACATCACTACACATGCATTGGCAGTTGAAAATCAGCAGCTATAAGACGTAAGCACCCTGCGCGATAACCATGCGGAAGCGGCTTGTGCTCAAGCGCGCATACCGCTGCAGTGCAATTCCAATTTTAGACGCCTCGTGCTTAACACCATCGATGCTGGTGACGGAACCACTGCATCACCAGCCACGGACGCGCTGTGCTGGTGACGGAGTGGTTCCGTCACGACCCGGCCGCCGAGCCTGCGCGTTCTATTGAGTGGGCGAGGCTGTGACGGAACCACTCCGTCACAAGCACAGCGCGACCAAGGCTTGTGACGGAGTGGTTCCGTCACGAGCATGGCGGCACCACGCGGCCCCCCTCCCCCTTAGCACTGCGGCGGCATTACCGCCGCAGCCTTAGGTTAAGGTCGTTTCGTTTTCTGCCCACTCTTACCATCAGCCCAAGCCAAAACAGAAGGCAAATAAGCGGTTCAAAGCCCAGGTAGATCAAAAGGTAAAAATGCTAACAGTACTAAATTTGACCAAACATGTAAATACATCTATCGATATTTCAAGAGTATAAACACTTAACCTAGATAGGAACATTTTAACGGTAATTTGGGACATTAACTACTAAATAAAGGTATCCAAACAAACAAAATTCTTTAAACAAATATATTTAAATATAAAGCATTACAATCCACAAAATCTTGAATAAAGAATACAGATATTTAACTGACAAAGAGCAGCAAACCAATGAGAAAGATGGCTGCTGGGCTAGAGTTTATATAGACAGTCTTAGTGCTTCTAATGCTAGAGTTTTAGGTTTGGTGACAAGTGGCTTTGAATGGCTGCATGGAGTGGCAACACAGAACCTACCATAGTGTACCTCTCCACACCCAACTGGGTTTGAGGAGATGGGTCCATCACTACAAAAGAAAAGATTATGTACTTTCCATCCTGTTTTATTAATGCCTACATACTGCACCTCTTGAATATGACACACGCATACCACACCCCGTGGCGTGCTTGACCCCTGTGGCCCTACTGCCCCCACCATTATGACATCTTTTGCCCGTATCACTAGTGCCTTTTTCGTTCACCCGGCTCAGTGGTAGACAGTCTCCATATCCCGAGTCCGGATGTAACCACGCATGCTCATTTTTTCAGTCACGCCCCCCGCTGCATGCTGACATTGAACACTGCTCGCCAGCGCATGCGCAGATCCTCCAGCGCGTACCCGGAAATGGAGCTCACCACGCCCGAAGCCACGATATCTGCAGCATACTTATAGAGGGCCGAACATCGCCAATGTAAGGCCGCCGCTGGAAGGGGTAGGTGCGGAAGCACGAGCATTCTGCCATAACCCTAAGTATATTTCCCTCCAGGGGGATATGAGTGTGCGGTAACTCTGACTCTAGCCCACATACAGGGCTATGATTAAATTAAACTCCGCTTCCTCTTCTCCTCAGTATTCCTGGATGCTTGCACGACCAGCGCCGCATAGCCTCAGGCACCTGACTTGTGACAGAGGGTGAGCATGTGAGAGTCATTGAGTGGTTTACAGTATACTAACGGCACATCAGCAGCCGTGATTACACGCTAGTTGCACATTTCTCATTAAGCAAGACGAATGTACCGGCGCCGCCCAGATATGGTGATCCACGAGTCTTAGTGATTACCGTATCGGGACGGCCTTACTGCGCTGGACACACAGCTTTTGTGTACCTAATCATTACAAAGAACCAGGGTCGCGAAAATGGCAGACGGCACTGGCGCCGTCATGGGTGGATACAGGAGGACACGCTTCATCCTTTGTCGTGGTCCCATGTGCCCTACCTCGAC
The DNA here is from genome assembly GCF_964261635.1 of Lissotriton helveticus. Classification (NCBI taxonomy): domain Eukaryota; kingdom Metazoa; phylum Chordata; class Amphibia; order Caudata; family Salamandridae; genus Lissotriton; species Lissotriton helveticus. The sequence goes on along the minus strand of NC_136065.1, from coordinate 274,664,931 downwards.
CGGCGCTTTTGTCTGTTCTCTACACACGACTCTGGCTCCCCTTGACCACGATTGAGGTCTTTTATCTGTCAACACTGTCAATATGTCTTTGTGTGAATCCGGTGTATGGCTGGCCCTGGTCTCTGATTCCAGGGACTGTACATTACTAGTCCTTCACCGTCCTTTCGTTCTTCCCTTTGTCTCCCCTTTTTCTTTACAGGCACACACATCAGTATCTACCTACGGAGATCCTGGTATGTACCCTAGGAACAGTTCTAGGACACTACACCACTAGTGACAAGGATATTAACGGATATCCCTGTGTATGTGCCCCCCCCCCCACTTTTAATCAGACATGCACTTCAACTTAGGTCCTGAAGAAACGCCACTGATCTGTTTGACACACAGGCATGAAACATGTCGACGTTTTGACCAGTCACATCGGCACATAGAAGCCTCACGTGACACACTAACCTGTTGGTTTTTTACTCTACCAAGGACACCATATAAATAAAAGTACCCCAGACTGGATGCCCTTAGGTATTTTTAACTCACTAGCACACACTTCTTCACTTATAAAGAAACCCTCTCATCTATAATCTCTGCCCCTACACCTGCATACACTATATGGCTTTTTCTCTTTAAAAGATCTCCGCCAAAGAGACCCTTCGGGGGCCCGTCAGACATTGCGGCGCCGGTCTGACGAGGAGCACAAAAAAGCCCGATGATGAAGCATGACATCCTTCGGGGTGTGTGAGGGCGAAAGAGAGGCAAGACTTGATCTTCCCCTTCGGGAGTGTATCCTTGAAATCGGGGAATAGCATCTATCTCTTTTCACCCTTCTTTCCTCCTCTGCTCTACCCTCTACCTCTTCTCTTCCTGTATCTGTCCTGTGGGCGACATACACGCGCCCACTTGTCACGGAACTTCGTCCTGTTTTTGTACAACCACTTACTTAGGAGCACGGACACTGGACCTTATCAAGCTCCCTTTCCTCCCCTCTTCTCTTCTCATATTGACTCAGTTTTTGCACGGCGGCCCAGCCGAGGGACCTTCTATTTCTTTCCCCCTTTCCTTCCATTTCTTTACCTAGTCTTTCATACAAACACAGACACTTGCACTTGACATGACGACCTTAAATACGGGGGACAGCCTAGGCTTAGCCTATGGCGATGACATAGTCTCTGAAATCCTCAGGACACCTTCAATCCTTGATACAGATGAAAATATGGCTGGAACCAGTACTCAAGGCGACTGGAACTCTCTGACTGCGCTAAAGAAAGCCCAGGTGAAGGTGGCATTACACGGACAAGTAATGACAGAATACCTGAGAGCAAATGCGGCACCAAATGGCCTAATCGTTCGAATTGCCCCACGAATTTTAATTGATGACTCGGTTTTTCGAAAAGAGTGGAACCAGATCGCGTGGAAATGTACCGGTGACCAGTTTATCCTGATAATCAGTACAGCGAGAAGGATTTCTGAGGCACTCATCATCAAGATCAAAATATCCGAGGACGCCTTGCAGAGATAAACACTGAAATCAATGACCACCGGGACTACCTACTCCAACAGAAGATATCCAAATTACAGAAGGATGTCAAAAAATTTGACCGAGAGAGGATTTACCCATACAGTAAAGAAGAGTACCAAACCATGGATCCTGATACCGGCTCTGATGATGGTTCGGTCTACTCTAACAATTCGGGGAGAACGACCTTCAGCAACTCGAGTGACAGAAGCTGGGGGAGGAATCAGGACGGGGCAGGCATACTCCCTATCCCCGACCATACCACCCCCTATGTACGGATACTCTCCTACGCCCTACCACCCTCAAGGAGCAATGTGGTACCCAGGTGTCCCAGGTCCACTTCCAGGTTACCCCCAGCAGGGGTATACCCAGCAGGGCTTCCCTCAGCAAGGCTTTCCCCATGCCCCCTTCTTCCATAACCCCCCACCTCCTTTTCAGTACAGAGGCAGGGGGCGAGGCAGAGGAAGAAGAAGAGGGCAGAAGCAGGTACATTGGCAGGACGGAGACCAACCACAGAGACAAACCTGGAGCATGACATACCAAAAACCCTAGTGGTGAATTTATCTATGAGAATCATTAATGAAGAAGAAACTGCAGCTCTGGAACTAGGACTAGGCTTTGTCCCGACTCCGAAGGAAGACAAGTTCAGGATGAATCAGGAACTCCAGTCTCTGTTCAGGAAAATCCGATTACAGGCTTTCTTCCAAGGAAAACCGATCCCAGAACGCACTGATTCTGGCCTTCGACACCCCTCCAAATTTCACACCATCCACTTCTATGGTCCCCAGTGAGGTATTGACATTCGAAAAAGCGGTCCTCAAGGAAATTAGCCACCTGTCACAAGGTAGTACTTTTAACAATATACCAAAAGCAATACAACGAGGTTTGGCATCACTGCAAGATGACCAGACTATCATTATAAAACCGGCGGACAAGGGGGGCGCAACATTCCTTCTGTAGTAGGGGATCTCTGTGTATAGTCATAATCTAGAGAATAGTCCCGCCCATGTGCGTGGACCCCGGAGCAATCAAAAATAATCTCTTACAGTGTCAAAAAATGCAGAAATGCATAGACACTTAAGAGAGAATTTAAAGACAGATAATGCAGCCTAAAAGGCTACACTGTCCAGTACTTCAACTAGAAATTCCACCATAAAATCCACAAAACAGCAAAAAGCCTGTACAGATTTCCATTGCTTTAATAGCAAACTCCCTCAGGAATGATAGAGAGAAGAACCTGGACAGACAAGCCCCACAGGCTGCCATTATGTGGCTCAAAACAGGATACTGTGCCTTTAAGAGAATCTTCCAGAACCTTCTCCCAGTATCCCAGAATGCATAGCAGGTCCAACTTACTTTCAGTTCTTTTTTCCGGCTCCTGCAAGCAGGACCCTGGAGCATTGAGCTCTCCCTTTTCAAGGGTTTTGTTGGTGTTTTTTCACTAAATTCGATTTTGTGTACTTTTAAAGTACTCTGGTGACTTTCTTCTTGGTTTTCTGCACCCTTTTGTTGTCCATAATGCCTGCATTATTTGACAAATGCCCGGAGTTCTCCAGGAAGAAGGCCAAGTCAGATCCCCATGAGGTGTGTATCCTCTGCCTTCCCTCTTTCCACATCCCAGAGGAGTGTGAGATCTGTAAAGGCTTCTCTGGCAGGACCCTGAAGGACAGGAGGAAGATCAGACTTCAGGGCCTTGAAGAGCGAAGACTGAAGGCTCAAGGTGGGTCTGGAGGGGCTTCTTCTGCCCATGCTGAGGCCTCTGGGGGGCTCCCCAGGGGCAGGAAGTCCAGCAAACATCCACTGTCTCCGTCTGGGTCGGTTGCACTGACCACGACGTCGAGAGGAAGGTCCACGGCCAGTTCCCGGTCTCCCCAGGGCTCTGGGTCGAGAAAACGTCGCCCGTCGACGTCGAGGGACTTACACAGGCCTCCGTCGAACCCCGTGATGGTTTCTTCGTCGTCGCCGTCGGCGTCGAGTGGACGACATCGAAGGACCCGGCGTCGGCGCTCGCCGTCGAGGCGACACCGCCGTTCGCCGTCAAGGGCGAGGACATCGTCGTCGTCGAGGGGATCCTCGTCGTCGAGGCCACCGTCGAAGCGGACAAGGTCGCCGTCGAGGCAGCAGAGGTCTCCGGCGAAGAAGAAATCGACGTCGAGGCGATCGAGGTCGCCGTCGAGGCAGTCGAAGAGGTCGCCGTCGAGGCGGTCGAGGTCGCCGTCGAGGCGTAAGCGCTCGCCGTCGAGGTATAGAGGATCGTCCATCTGGTCAGGATCGACGTCGAGGCATAGAAGCCGGTCGACGCCGAGGCGTGTGAAACGGTCGACGCCGAAGGGCCGCTCGACGTCGAGGGGACCACGTTCGACGTCTGGACACCGGTCTTCGACGTCGGGGGGTCGTAAGGACAGGCCGAGGACTGTGGGGGGCTCCCCTCAGTCCGGAAAGGATGGTGAGTCGCCGGGATCGGTGTACGCAGAGGTGTATACCCCGAAGAAGGCTATTACACCTCCTCCTCCTCCTCTGCCTAGAGGTCCTCCTCCGAGGGCTCCAACCCCTCCTACATTGCCTCCTCTACCTGCTCTTCTGTCAGGACCACAGGCCCCTGTGCCTGGTGCTCCTCCTCCGGTTCCTCCGAGATCGGTGTCATTGCCCACACTTCCGACACCTCCGAAGAAGACTCCTAAGTCGAAGGTTCCTCCTAAGCCCAAGACGTCCGTCCCGGAGAAGCCGGCAGAGCGTCCCAGACCCAGGAGATCGAGGTCGCGCTCAGGGAAGAGAGACAGATCTAGGAGTAGACACGGATCCTCCACTAGATCCAGACATCGCCATAGGAGGCATAGGTCCAGGTCCCGTTCGACCTCTAGGACCCGTTCATATTCACCTACATTGTCGGATTCACCGGAGACGAGGGTGTCTCCGATAGATGACATTGGCACATTCCAGGAGGTTCTCCTGAGGGGGGCGGCGAAGTTGGGGATCAAGGTGACGGCCCCAACGCCGACGACTTCTGTGATCTTTGAGACTTTGCACAAGAAGCACCTGTCTCGCCCCCTACTACCTTTGGTGCCAGGATTGGTTGAGCCTGCTGAACAGCTCTTCCTTACGCCGGCAGTGGTGAAAGCCGCTCCCTCCAGGCTTGTCAAGAAGTACAGGGCGCCAGAGTCGGACCCGGCCTTCTTACGGATGGATCCAGTGCCTGATTCGGTGATTGTGACGGCGGCTAGGAAACTGCATGCTACCTCCCCGTCCTCCACTGTGCCTCCGGATAAGGAGAGCCGCTGGATTGACTCAGCTGGAAGGAAGGCGCGTGGGACGTCTTCCACGACGATGAAGGCCTCCAGCGACTCGGCGTTGCTGGGGCGGTACGACTGTGCGCTGTGGGATTCCATGGAACAGTTTGCAGACCTTGTCCCGCGGGACAGGAGAGAGGACTTCATGGAGATTGTCCAGGAAGGGATGCTGGTGTCGAACCAAGCCATCAGCGCCGCGGCGGATATCTCCCTGTTGGCCGCACATGGATACTGCCACGGTATCAATCAGAGACGCCATGCTTGGCTCAGGCTGACGTTGCTCAAGCCTGAAGCGCAACAGCGAGTGGCAAATCTGCCGTTTTCCAGCGACACCCTCTTCGGGAAACATGCAGATGACGAAATGGCCAGGATGAAGGCCGAGGCTGAAACCCTGACGGCTGTGGGCTTGGAGAAGCCCAAAGACAAGAAACCCTACCGCCAGTTCCAACGACGGTTCGGGTCGCAGGGTAGAGGAAGGGGACAGTCTTCTGGGCAACAGCAGCAGCAGCAACAACAGCAGCAATACAGAAGACCCTTCCAGAAACGTCAGAGGGGTAGAGGTGGACAGCAGTCCTCTACCGCGAACAAGGGCCCGGCTGGGTATCGACCCTGAGCGGTTACTTCCCCTTCGTCCGTTACCCGCTCCGGTGGGGGGAAGCGTTACATTTTTTCTGGCAGAGTGGAGAAAAATTACTCAGGACAAGTGGGTGCTGAATATTGTTTGCAATGGATACAGTCTTCGGTTCACCAGCCCTCCTCCATCGATTCCTCTGGTCAGCTCGCAGTATCAACTGCGCGAGCTCCAGGCGGAGGCCGACATCCTTTTAAGGAAAAGGGCGATAGAAGATGTCCCTCTGTCTCAAAGAGGAAGAGGTCTGTACTCTCGGTTCTTTCTGGTCCGCAAGAAGGACAACAACGAGTTCAGGCCCATTCTGGACTTGCGACAGGCAAACAAATGGATTCGCAGAGAAAAGTTTCGCATGCTGTCGTTGCATCAGATTTATCCTTCGGCTGCAACGGGGAGACTGGCTCTGCGCCATAGACCTACAGGATGCGTACTTCCATGTGCCCATTGCACACAAACACAGGACGTTCCTGCGATTTCAAGTCGGCACCAATCACTATCAGTACACGGTACTTCCGTTCGGGCTGAAGTCTGCGCCCCGGACGTTCTCGAAGTGCATGGCAGTGGTAGCGGCACACCTGCGGAAGAACAGGGTGTTTGTCTACCCATACCTGGACGATTGGTTGATCAAGGCCTCCTCCTTCTCGGAAGCTCAAGCACACTTCCAGAAGACGTGCGTTCTCTTGAACAAGCTGGGGTTGCACATCAACATGTCCAAGTCTGTCCCGACTCCGGTCCAGTGCATCCAGTACTTGGGAGCCTCCATCGATACGCTCTCGGCAAGCGTGTCTCCTTCGGAAGAGCGACGTTTATCACTCCTTCGGAAGGCTCAGGCTCTCATGTCCTCTCCATCCACAACAGTGAGGACGATGTCGTCTCTGCTGGGATCGATGGCCTCTTGCATCTTCCTGACACCACATGCGCGGCTGCACATGAGACCGCTGCAGGAGTGCTTGGAAGATCAGTGGGACCAGAGGAGAGGCTCTTGGGACGACAAGATACGACTGTCTCTACATGCTCTTCAGTCTCTGAAGTGGTGGTGTTCAGCGGAGAATCTCCTCAGAGGGGTTCCCTTCCACAAGGACATTCCCACTCAGACTATCGTGACAGATGCTTCTCTCCTGAGATGGGGAGCGCACTCCGGAGACCTGCAGATTCAAGGGACGTGGTCCCCGTCGGAGTCCACGTACCACATCAATTTACTGGAACTCAGGGCTGTTCACTTGGCGCTGAAGGCTTTTCAACCGTCCTTCCGGACCAACTCTCTGCTTGTACAGACGGACAATACGACCACAATGTATTACCTCAACAAGCAGGGGGGCTCGAGATCACGCACTCTGTCTCAGGAGGCGCAGGCGATCTGGCATTGGCTTCTGGCTCGAGGACTCTCGATAACGGCCACTCATCTGCCAGGTGTGCAGAATGTTCAGGCAGACGAGCTGAGCAGACTGATTCAGGAAAACCACGAATGGGTCATAAACGACGAAGTGCTAGGAGAAGTCTTCGCAAGGTGGGGAACTCCAGACATAGATCTGTTTGCCACCGCCGAAAACAGCAAATGCCGAGACTTCGCCTCCAGGTACTATCAGCCGGGGACGCTGGGGAACGCGTTATGGATCAACTGGTCGAACAGCTTTCTGTACGCTTTTCCACCCATTCCCCTGATTCCAGTGGTTCTCATCAAGCTCTCCCACTCCAGGGCGAAAATGATTCTGATTGCCCCGGAATGGCCCAGACAGTGGTGGTTCACGGACCTGCTTCACCGGTCTCTCCTTCCTCACATGAAGCTGCCGTGCAGGCCGGACCTTCTCACGAAGTTCGGGGGGCGGATGGTGCACCCCAACCTCTCGTCTTTGAGTTTGGCGGCATGGCTCCTGAAATAGTGCAATATGGCCATTTGAATCTCCCAGAGGATTGTATGGACATACTGAAGGAGGCTAAGCGACCTTCCACTAGAACTTCTTATGCTTACAAGTGGAAGAGGTTTTGCATCTGGTGCAAGTCTAAGAACTATGACCCTACGACATGCAAGGAAGATGTCATCCTTCCATATCTGCTACATCTGGCGCAGTCTGGCCTTAATGTCCATTCCATTAAGGTTCATCTGGCTGCTTTGACTGCCTACAGGAAATGCCCTTCACAGACTTCCTTCTTCCAGATCCCTGTGATCAAGGATTTTCTAGAAGGCTTGAAGAAAGTATTCCCTCCTGTCAGGCTTCCTTCGCCTTCATGGGACTTGAATGTGGTGCTGTCCAGATTGATGAAGGAGCCTTTTGAACCTATTCATAAGGCTTCGTTGCAGCACCTGTCCTGGAAGGCGGCGTTCCTCGTGGCCATTACATCGGCCCGCAGGGTGAGTGAAATTCAGGCGTTGTGTTGCCAAGAACCTTATACTGTATTTCATGCTGCTAAGGTTGTTATGCGTACTCACCCTAAGTTTCTTCCCAAGGTTGTTTCTGATTTTCATATCAACCAGACTATATCTTTACCTACGTTCTTTCAGAATCCTTCATCTCCAGCGGAAAGGTCTTTGCAATCCCTGGATGTTAGGAGGGTGCTGAAATTTTATCTGGATAAAACCAGTGATATTCGTAGGTCAGACCAATTGTTCATCAATTATGGATCAGTCAGGACGGGTCTTGCGAACTCTAAGCAGTCTATCTCTAGGTGGATTGTGTCCTGCATACAGCTGTGTTACCAAAAAGCTAATAAGACCTTAGGAGGTAAGCCTAAGGCTCATTCCACCAGGGGCAAAGCTGCCACGACAGCATTGCTCCGTAATGTTCCGATTGCAGAAATCTGCAAGGCGGCCACTTGGAAGTCGGTTCATACCTTTGTTAAGCATTACTGCCTGGACACTGATGCTAGGGCAGATGCTCAGGTTGGACAGGCTTTACTGCGAAATCTGTTCGCAAAATAGTGGTGTTGCTTCTCTTTTCTCCACCGCCGCTTTGGTGTGGGGATGGGCTTGCCATTCTATTCACTAGATTATGACTATACACAGAGATCCCCTACTACAGAAGGAGTAGTTTCTGTCCTGTAACTCCAGTTCTGTAGTAGGGGTATCTCTGTTATAGTCATAAGCGCCCTCCCTCCTCCCCGGTGGAGAGAGACATATTCCTTTACGGAATGCTACAGGTCTGGCGTGTTACGCCTTCAAAAAGAACTGAAAGTAAGTTGGACCTGCTATGCATTCTGGGATACTGGGAGAAGGTTCTGGAAGATTCTCTTAAAGGCACAGTATCCTGTTTTGAGCCACATAATGGCAGTCTGTGGGGCTTCTCTCTATCATTCCTGAAGGAGTTTGCTGTTAAAGCAATGGAAATCTGTACAGGCTTTTTGCTGTTTTGTGGATTTTATGGTTGAATTTCTAGTTGAAGTACTGGACAGTGTAGCCTTTTAGGCTGCATTATCTGTCTTTAAATTCTCTCTTAAGTGTCTATGCAGTTCTGCATTTTTTGACACTGTAAGAGATTATTTTTGATTGCTCCGGGGTCCACGCACATGGGCGGGACTATTCTCTAGATTATGACTATAACAGAGATACCCCTACTACAGAACTGGAGTTACAGGACAGAAACTACTCCTTCTTGACATAGAAGATTATGACAATGAATGTATCAAACAACTGAGTAATACAAGATATTACGAAAAGATGAAAATTGATCCTACAGACCAACTGACAACGAAGATCCGCATCATGGTGAATGAGGCAAACACAGAAGGGTGGATCTCCACACAAGAGGCAAACTTCTTGGTCAATGATAACCCCACCATGCCATATTTCTTCGTCCTACCCAAGATCCACAAAGGTGTCGTGCCACCTCCGGGGCGCCCCATTGTTTCAGGCATCAACTCTCTACTGGAACCTCTCAGCCAATTCAGCGACCACTTTCTACGCCCACTCGTACAAGCAACTCCGGCGTACTTGAAAGACACACGAGAAGTCCTGAACCTCATAAACACTATCAATGAGGATAACACCGAACCGATCGACCTCCTCGTCACACTGGACGTGGAGGCACTTTATACAGACATTCCACAGGACGCAACGATAGCGGTAGTGGGACAACTCCTGAGAGAAGCTGATCTCCAGTCAGACACGCCCGCAGACTTCATACTGGACCTGATCACTCTAGCACTTAAAAACAATTTCTTTAAGTACAACACATCTATTTACCATCAAGTGCAGGGGACCAGTATGGGCAGTACTTTTGCGCCGAGCCTAGCGGGAATCTATATGTCATCTTTTGAATCAATGAACATCTTCTCAAATAACAACCCATATCAGGAGAACCTGATAACATGGAAGAGATATATAGTTGACGTGCTGATCCTATGGAAGGGCTCCAAGGACACCTGCGACCAATTCCTGGGATGGATCAACAGCCTTGATGAACACCTGCACTTCACATGTACCATGAGCAACTCTGACCTCCCCTTTCTAGACCTCAGAATCATTTTGGAAGCAGGAGTACTGAGAACCACACTAAACAAAAAAAGTACAGACCGCAACAGCCTGCTCGACTACCGGAGACATCACCCCAAAGCCTTACGGGAAAACCTGCCATATGGGCAGTTCCTTCGGATAAGAAGGAACTGCTCCACCATCCACGACTACGAAGTAGAGGCGGAGCGGCTTGAAAAGAACTTCAGGGACAGACATTATCCCACCCAGGCAGTAGCAAAAGTACGGAAACGGGCGAAACATAACAGACAATCCCTACTGGAGAACAAAGTAAGGGAAGAAAACCAAACCCTCACCTGTGTAACCACTTTTACACCTCTATCGAACAAAGTGAGGAACATTGTCAGGCGGAACTGGAAAATACTTAACAGCGATACACTCGATTAGGCGCCACCTCGCTTCGCCTTCAGGAGGACAACCAACCTCCGTGATACCCTAGTCCATACTCGCCCCCGCGAAAAGACCAGAACCAACGTAGACACCACCCTCTGGAATTTACCACGAGTAATGGGGCACTACCCTTGCGGGAACTGTCACGCTTGTCCTACGGCAAAACCTACCAAAATACTACACCTGGGCAACTTTACATGGGAACAACGCACCCATACCAATTGTAACTCTAAAAACTGTGTCTATCTCATTACGTGCCCCTGCACCTGAAATATGTCGGAATGACATTGCGGCAGATCAAGACTCGCATCAGCGAGCACAAGAGCACAATCAGACGAGGAAGGACGGCGACCAAACTAACTAATCACTTCCTGGAATACAAACATAACTGCGATGACATGATGTGGACGGTCCTAGAGTCCAAAGCAAGTTGGGACCCACAAGCATTACTACGCCAGGAACAACAATGGGTGTTCCGCCTCAGAACTCATGAACGAGGCATGAACGATGATATACCGTGGGAAGAACTGTGAGGGGTTACCACCCAGGCCGTTCTGGCTATTAGCAGCACAGCTTAACAACGGGTACGCTACCCAAAGAGGGACAAAACAACCAAACAACCACCCCCGTCCCTCTGCAACACAGAACCTACCATAGTGTACATCTCCACACCCACCTGGGTTTGAGGAGATGGATCCATCACTACAAAAGAAAAGATTATGTACTTTCCATCCTGTTTTATTAATGCCTACATACTGCACCACTTGAATATGACACACGCATACCACACCCCGTGGCGTGCTTGACCCCTGTGGCCCTACTGCCCCCACCATTATGACATCTTTTGCCCGTATCACTAGTGCCTTTTTCGTTCACCCGGCTCAGTGGTAGACAGTCTCCATATCCCGAGTCCGGATGTAACCACACATGCTCATTTTTTCATTCACGCCCCCCGCTGCATGCTGACATTGAACACTGCTCGCCAGCGCATGCGCAGATCCTCCAGCACGTACCCGGAAATGGAGCTCACCACGCCCGACGCCACGAGATCTGCAGCATACTTATAGAGGGCCGAACATCGCCAATGTAAGGCAGCCGCTGGAAGGGGTAGGTGCGGAAGCACGAGCATTCTGTGATAACCGTGAGTATATTACCCTCCTGGGGGATATGAGTGCGCGATAACTCTGACTCTAGCCCACATACAGGGCTATGATTAAATTGATCTCTGCTTCCTCTTCTCCTCAGTATTCCTGGATGCTTGCACGACCAGCGCCGCATAGCCTCAGGCACCTGACTTGTGATAGAGGGTGAGCATGTGAGAGTCATTGAGTGGTTTACAGTATACTAACGGCACACCAGCAGCCGTGATTACACGCTAGTTGCACATTTCTCATTAAGCAATACAAACATAACTGCGATGACATGATGTGGACGGTCCTAGAGTCCAAAGCAAGTTGGGACCCACAAGCATTACTACGCCAGGAACAACCATGGATGTTCCGCCTCAGAACTCATGAACGAGGCATGAACAATGATATACCGTGGGCAGAACTGTGAGGGGTTACCACCCAGGCCGTTCTGGCTATTAGCAGCACAGCTTAACAACGGGTACGCTACCCAAAGAGGGTCAAAACAACCAAACAACCACCCCCCTCCCTCTGCAACACAGAACCTACCATAGTGTACCTCTCCACACCCACCTGGGTTTGAGGAGATGGATCCATCACTACAAAAGAAAAGATTATGTACTTTCCATCCTGTTTTATTAATGCCTACATACTGCACCACTTGAATATGACACACGCATACCACACCCCGTGGCGTACTTGACCCCTGTGGCCCTACTGCCCCCACCATTATGACATCTTTTGCCCGTATCACTAGTGCCTTTTTCGTTCACCCGGCTCAGTGGTAGACAGTCTCCATATCCCGAGTCCGGATGTAACCACACATGCTCATTTTTTCATTCACGCCCCCTGCTGCATGCTGACATTGAACACTGCTCGCCAGCGCATGCGCAGATCCTCCAGCGCGTACCCGGAAATGGAGCTCACCACGCCCGACGCCACGAGATCTGCAGCATACTTATAGAGGGCCGAACATCGCCAATGTAAGGCAGCCGCTGGAAGGGGTAGGTGCGGAAGCACGAGCATTCTGTGATAACCATGAGTATATTACCCTCCTGGGGGATATGAGTGCGCGATAACTCTGACTCTAGCCCACATACAGGGCTATGATTAAATTGATCTCCGCTTCCTCTTCTCCTCAGTATTCCTGGATGCTTGCACGACCAGCGCCGCATAGCCTGAGGCACCTGACTTGTGATAGAGGGTGAGCATGTGAGAGTCATTGAGTGGTTTACAGTATACTAACGGCACACCAGCAGCCGTGATTACACGCTAGTTGCACGTTTCTCATTAAGCAAGACGAGTGTACCGGCGCCGCCCAGATATGGTGATCCACGAGTCTTAGTGATTACCGTATCGGGACGGCCTTACTGTGCTGGACACGCGGCTTTTGTGATGACTGTGTACCTAATCATTACAAAGAACCAGGGTCGCGAAAATGGCAGACGGCACTGGCACCGTCATGGGTGGATACAGGAGGACACGCTTCATCCTTTGTCGCGGTCCCATGTGCCCTACCTAAACCGGCGCTTGTGTCTGTTCTCTACACACGACTCTGGCTCCCCTTGACCACGATTGAGGTCTTTTATCTGTCAACACTGTCAATATGTCTGTGTGTGAATCCGGTGTAAGGCTGGCCCGGTCCCTGATTCCAGGGACTGTACATTACTAGTCCTTCACGGTCCTTTCGTTCTTCCCTTTGTCTCCCCTTTTTCTTTACAGGCACACACATCAGTATCTACCTACGGAGATCCTGGTATGTACCCTAGGAACAGTTCTGGCACACTACACCACTAGTGACAAGGATATTAACGGATATCCCTGTGTATGTGCCCCCCCCCCCCCACTTTTAATCAGACGTGCACTTCAACTTAGGTCCTGAAGAAACACCACTGATCTGGTTGACACACAGGCGTGAAACATGTCGACCTTTTGACCAGTCACATCGGCACATAGAAGCCTCACGTGACACACTAACCTGTTGGTTTTTTACTCTACCAAGGACACCATATAAATAAAAGTACCCCAGACTGGATGCCCTTAGATATTTTTAACTCACTAGCACACACTTCTTCACTTATAAAGAAACCCTCCCATCTACAATCTCTGCCCCCACACCTGCATACACTATACGGCTTTTTCTCTTTAAAAGATCTCCGCCAAAGAGGCCCTTCGGGGGCCCGTCAGACATTGCAGCGCCGGTCTGACGAGGAGCACAAAAAAGCCGATGATGAAGCATGACATCCTTCGGGGTGTGTGAGGGCGAAAGAGAGGCAAGACTTGATCTTCCCCTTCGGGAGTGTATCCTTGAAATCGGGGAATAGCATCTATCTCTTTTCACCCTTCTTTCCTCCTCTGCTCTCCCCTCTACCTCTTCTCTTCCTGTATCTGTCCTGTTGGCGACATACACGCGCCCACTTGTCACGGAACGTTGTCCTGTTTTGGTACAATTAAAAGATTAATGCATAATGGTTGCCTCCGGTTGGGACATAAAATGGGTACACACCCTACAGTACCATAAGAGTACCATTAGAGGGCAGTAGAGTCGTACAGTTCCTTCATGCGGCCCTACAAACACTGCAAGGCTATGCACAGAACCCCAGCAAAGGAAAGAAATTCTGCCTTAGTTATTTTGAGCATGAAAAGAGTGGGCACAGGAAATTTGCAGCCCTGTTTTCCAGTGAACACCACCACTGAGCAGAGAATTGAAATACACAAGCACTGCTATTTGGTCAGAAAGCTCTTAGCCAGGAGGAAGCTCGCAGATAAAACACCAGTGCTGCAAAAGTAGCAGCACTGTCGAGACACTGTTGCGGTGGGATGAACACAGCCTTTTTGTTAGGTTCATAGCAGGGCACGTTTTATTGACTGAATTGAATGGCTCCTGTGCAGGCCTTGGATCTCCCCCATGCAGTGTCCTGCAACCCTCATGTTAGGATGAAAACACATGGTATGTTATGTTATGGTATGGTATGTTATGTTATGTTATGTTATGTTGTAATACACATATAACGCGCACAGATACTCCTGACGAGGGCAGTGACCATGAGAGTGAAGGTTCTGATATTTAAATTGGCATATTAAAGAGTAGGGTCTTTAATTATTTCTTGAATGGCCTAGGATCCTGAGTATCGTCCATACAGTGGCGATGTGTTGCAAGGTCTCCATTGCGACACGCTCGCAATGAAAAATGCAGGCTACCAAGGAACTGCAGCATGAGACATAATGACAATAGAGGGGATACACAGCAGGGGATGACAACGTCCGAATAGGAAAATGGAGTTGATGAGATGAGCAGTAAAAGGAGGGGAGCGCTCCGACCCTGGCCTCCCTGCGACAAAGGACCGGCGACATCACAGGAGGACACCTAGAGCACGACGCAGAATGCAAATAGTGCCGCCCACGGAAGAGACTAACAGTGCTGCCAAGTTTCTACAGTCCATGCCTGATATGTTACTCTATTCCAGTTTTGTTCTTTGCATTCTGGGACTTGTACTAATGTTATTCCATTATAAAACAGGATTATCATGATTTTGTATACACTTTTATAAATATATATGTTATAATTATTAAAATAAAAAAGATGAATAAAAAGTAATAAATGTTTGCATATTTGAGCATGGCAAGACTGATTTTTGTGAGACAGCTTGTTATGGGCCTTGTGTTGGCCAATAGATAAATAGATACAGGTCCGACAGGAGTATTGTTTCATGTTATTTTCTCTTTGATTTTTCCCCCTGGCTCCTGGACCTAAAAAGTATGTTTAGGGGGTACTTTTCTTTGAAGATTCACACAGAGCAAGTCGACCATGAGAGGACCTGTTGGCCGGCTCGGAAGAAGGTGCATGCCGCTGCAACCAGAAGGAGAAGAGACTCAAGCGACGAGAAGTCTCACCCGCATAGTCCCGATGAAGGTGCATGCCGAAGTACCTAGGAGAAAGAGGATGAGAAAGTGTATGCGTGACCTGCCAGGTCAGGTCACACTGAAACACCTGACGATCAACCAAGCCCAAGAGGAAAGATCAAGAGAGGCCAGGCCTGGAAAGGCATGTTCATGAAGACTTGAACTGCTGACAGAGTGCATCTAGACACACAAGCAGCTAGCCACTGTGGAGCAACAAGGATGACCTGATGACAGCTCAGCGGAGACCTGCAAAAAAGCCACATGCATGCATGGACAGAGTCTCTGCCCCACACTTCCCAGCTTATCCGTCCAAGCAGCAGGCCACCGAGGTGAAGTGAGGACAACCTGGTGACAGCACAGCAGGAGAACTGAGAGTAAGCCACAAGCACACGTGAACCAAATCTTTGCTTCCCACTTCCCAGCGTTGACATCCAGACACAGATGGCTCAGTAACCCAAAACACCCATGCAAAAGGATGCACATGGCTCCACAAAAAAAGAAAGCACGTACCTGGCCACCATCAATCCAAGCTGCTCGACGGCACAAGAAAGAATGCCTTCAAGCATCAAGGCAAGTCGTCGCTCCAAGTCGCACAGGTTCGACACACAACTGACAAACCCCATCCTGCAGCCCCTGTCAAGTGCATCATCACTACCACTCATTGAGTATCAAACAACTAGAGAGGAGTCCAATATAGTTAATATACCAACAGGCAAGAAGTTCCAATGACCACCTGAAGAATCAGTAAACAAGTGACCACCTGCTCACCCTGCCTGCATCCTGATCGTGGTAGCGAGAACATGTCTTGACCAGGACCCATCTACTCCTGCAGTTGCACGAGCGACTAGGCAGTTGCTCCTCTGCGGTTTTGCAGCAGCCCAGACATGGTACACACGTAGCCCCAGAGCAGACCACACAGAGTCCTGTGGCAACCAATCCAAGGGGCCACGACAAGCATGAGAGTTGGACTTGACACTGCCCCACCTACAGATTCCAGGAGGTTGCAAGGCCTTGCAGTGCAAACTTCCACAGGATTCAGCATCACAAGACTGTCTTCAGTGTTCGACGTTTTGTGATGGACTCTGATAGTGCTCATGACGCACTCTGTTTTGAACAGTTGAGCCCAACCATGAACGACCTGGAGCATCAGCAGAGCAAACTAACTTTCATTCTGTGGACATGACTTCAGCTGGCGTGCTGACAGAAGAATTTTGGACTTCTTTCAACCAGCATTTGTGTCCTGTCTCACAAAGGTTGAATTATGAAGGCAAGGAAAGATGTCCTGTATCAGACAGAATCATTAATCCATACCTCCAATGCTGTCCTGAGGATTTGACTCTAGAGTCTGATGGACTGTGTGGTATCCAGTTTGTTTGTTTTATTTGTACAGGTTCGACTTGTCCTTTTTAGGTTTCGCCTACGCAACGCGCATGCGTTGCATAGGATGGGACCTCATGTAATCGACTTGCTTTTTGGGCCAAAAACTTGCACGCGTTGCATTGCTGCCAAATGGCAGCAATTATCACTCCTGCAAGTGCAGGCCCCCCTACTTCCCCCTGCTGCTGCGCCTCTTCCTGCTGCAGCGCAAGCTTGTTATTACAAGCATGAGCTAGTACGGAAATGTGGCATCCCTACAACCCTGTGTTCCCCAAGCTCTACGCCTATTCTTTGAATTCAACGTCCCTTGCTTGCATGCCTGGTCCCATAAGCTGTGTACCTGGTACGGCGGCGGCGGCGGCTTCTGGTCCAGGTCATTCCCCTTCCCGTATCTCGCCCAGTCGGACTGAGATTCATGCAGAAGGGGGATGTCATTGGAGGTGGGGGATTTCAGACAATTGCCCATACTGAGCCCTGGACACCTGGTCACTGCTGCTTACTGGCACTACGGACGAGTGCGACCAAGCCTCCGTGCTGCTGCCCCATGTTGAACAGGAGGCCCGGATGCCCAACACTTCACTACTTTCCGCTCCGCAGCGATCTTCACGCACTGCCCGCTTGCGAGGGTGACTGCAGAGGACGTGGCCAAACCACTGAGTGCGGCATCCAGGCGACTCCCTCACAGCCGCTGCCAGAGTCGGACCAGACTGCACACAGGCAGGGTACCAGACGCACGATGATGTGGTACAAAAGTGGCGCAGTCCTTCTTCTGTGTTTACAATTCAGATGCATTCACTTGGAGACAAAACATTTGTGTCTGCGAACCGCTTCTCCTTGCAAGCGAATGAGGCGGCCATATTTAAAGGGATCATCCGTCTCAGTCTAGCAAGATCTAAATATAACAGCGGAATAATTTTTAAAGCAATCCTGCTTGTGGCAAACGTGTTTGCTCTCTCATCTTGTAATTTCACTTTTCACTAAATATGTGCGCCGTTAAATAATTTACTGTCTTGGCTGTAAGTAACACAAAGCACGCAGCAGCTGAGGAATAAACTTGTCTAATGCTGTGTTTATACGTGGTGAAATGGAATGCGCCCCTTTTAAGAAGGAAGGAATGCTATATAAATGACTATTTATTTATTAATTAATTTAATTTTGTGTTTACTTTCAGAATGTCAAAATACATATCAACATATAAATTACATATCTTCAAAACACCTAAAACAGTATCATACAATCGAAGAAAGAAGAATAGTTAGGTTAGGGAGGACAAAACCAAACAAGCATTGGCATAGCCAATAGGTCTCGCTTTTGGGACCTTATAAGTATTTAGTTATGCAGCACAATATCCTTGGTGCATCAACATCAACTATTGCTTGGCTTAACACTTATAAGGTCCCAAAGGCGAGACCTATTGGCTATGCCAATGCTAGTTCATATGGATTTTAGGTGGAATGTAGAGTCCTGGTGGACGCGTAGTGACGCAGCCCCTCACCAGAGGCTACCTTCAAACCCACACCCATCCATCACAGGCATCACCAGGCAGGTGAACCTGCCAATAAAAGGGACCGGGAGCTTGTGCCCTGGACCAGTTGCAACCACAAGAATAATGTGTCCGTGTAGTTCATTACTTTAGCATGTGGGCCTAGAGCTCACAACTTTACACATTTGACCATATATTGATCCCAGATAGGCAGTGAAGGATCTAAATTAAATGCTGCCCTCAATTGGTTAATTCCTTGGATCCTGCAAGAAAGGTGCTGGTGATGCAACATTCTGCATCTTGAGAATGGAAACTGTATCTGAGAATAGATAAAAAAAACACGAGAAAAAAAACAACCAGCGAAGAAACACTTGACTGGAACAACAGGCTCCACTAACATGTCACACTGCTGGTGTGTTTTGATTCTACATGAATAACCAGTGTGCTGTGTTGACTGTTTAAACTACTGCTGCACCATGTTTGTGTGCAAATCAGTGAATTTCCAATTGAAACTGCACAGCATGAACTCATTTACTAGCCAATCAATATCAGTACATAACTACAGATAGCTACACATATTCAACTGAAAGTGCTTGCTAATAAGTCCTGGTGACCGAAATAAAAGTTTTTGAAACTAAACGAATAATTGCTGATATCTTCATATCATCACAGCTATATAGCACATGGCACGTGTCAATAACCGCCCTGGTGAGGAGGCAGGAAACGCGTCAGCTGCTTAAGAAGTTCCTGCTTCCTGTCGTGACTCTTCAGCAACTAGAGTAGAAGCGCGCTTCAGTACTCCGCCATGTCAAGCTCGTTAAATTGTTGCTGGCTCCACAGTGAGGCTGCCTCGCGCCAGTACAGGAGTGATGGCGACCAGCCTCGTGTAAACACAATGGCAGTGAGAGAAGGCTGGCAATTTGTGTTGTTTAAAAATGCTTCAGGAGATCAGGCCTCACTGTTATGCAGGAGCATGGAGCATGCTGTACACAGATCACTGAACAATCAGTGGCGGCAGGTTAACCCTGAAGGTGTGGAGCTTAATCCTTGCCAGGGGTTCACCTCATTGTTTGCCTTGTGTGCCCTCTATATTTTAAGAATTGCCTTCAGTGTGCCAAAGCCAGAATTTTGTCATGGGAACCCACTTATGCCAAGGATGTCATACAATGCCAGTAACAGAATTGTACCATTGATGCCGCCCATATATCTTGTGTGACTCATATGTCAACAAGCATTTGCAAGGCAATAGGTCTCGCATTAGGAAAGTTTGAGCTATTGGTATTGTAAATGACAATTTTTTTATTTATGTGTTGGTTTTGAAAGTAGCGAAATTAATAGCTTTGTCATTTACCAATAGTTAAAACTTTCGCAAATGTGACACCTATAGCATTTGTAATGCAATATGTGTTGTATTTACGTGACTTAGATGTATTGATACTACAAATAACAATGGCTTTTAATTTTTTTTTAAGAATGAATACTTAAATAAAAGTTATTGTAATTTATAATGGCAATAGCTTAAACTTTTGTAAATAACTTTTGTGAAGATTATGTTCAGTGTATTTTATTGTGATGAAAATCCAAGAACCGAAGTGAAATATTAACATATTTTTGTGACATTTTAATAAAGCTTGAAACATTGAGAGAACATATTTGAACCAGTTGTTGTTGAATGGTTGCACAGATTGATGCTGTGGTGGCGCTGAGTGATGTTGTGATGGCGACGAGTGATGCTGTGGCGTTCAGTGATGCTGTGGTAGCGCATAGTGATGTTGTGGTACCCCTGAGTGATGCTGTGGTGATGCGATAGATAGAGTGAGGGCGATACATAGATCGAAGAAGGGCGATAGATAGTTAGAGGGAGGGCGATAGATAGATCGAGGGAGGGCGATAGATAGAGTGATGGCGATAGATAGATAGACAGATGGAGTGAGGGCGATAGATAGATAGATAGATAGATAGATAGATAGATAGATAGATAGATAGATAGATAGATAGATAGATAGATAGATAGATAGATAGATAGATAGATAGAGTGATGGTGATAGATAGAGTGAGTGCGATAGTTGTTATGCTATGTTTTGTTGTGTTTTGTTATGATATGCCATGCTTTGTTTTGTTATGCCATGCTATGTTTTGTTGTGTTTTGTTATGCTATGCTATGTTTTATTTTGTTATGTTGTGCTTTGTTATGCTATGCTATGTTTTGTTTTGCTAATCTATGTTTTGTTATGCTATGTTTCGTTGTGTTTTGTTATGCTATGCTATGTTTTGTTATGCTATGCTATGTTGTGTTATGCTATGCTTTGCTTTATTTTGTTATGCTATGCTATGTTTTGTTATGCTATGCTATGTTTTGTTATGCTATGCTATGTTGTGTTTTGTTATGCTATGCTGTGTTTTATGTTATGCTATGTTTTGTTTTGTTATGCTGTGCTTTGTTATGCTATGCTGTTTTGCTTTGCTATGTTTTGTTATGCTATGTTTCGTTGTGTTTTGTTATGCTATGTTTTGTTTTGTTATGCTGTGCTTTGTTATGCTATGCTGTTTTGCTTTGCTATGTTTTGTTATGCTATGCTATGTTGTGTTCTGTTATGCTATGCTGTGTTTTATGTTATGCTATGTTTTGTTTTGTTATGCTGTGCTTTGTTATGCTATGCTGTTTTGCTTTGCTATGTTTTGTTATGCTTTGCTTTATTTTGTTATGCTATGCCATGTTTTGTTATGCTTTCCTGTGCTATGTTTTGTTGTGATATGCCATGCTATGCTTTGTTTTGTTATGCTATCCTATGTTTTGTTCTGCTATGCTATGTTTTGCAATTCTGGTGTGTGGTTGTGTGTGTGTGGGGTTATGTGTGTGTGGGATTGTGTGTGCCGTTGTGTGTGTGGGGGGGTTGTGCGTGTGTGTGGGATTGTGGGTGGGGGGTTGTGTGTCTGGGGTTGTGTATGTGGTTGTGTGTGTGTGGTTGTGTGTGTTTGTGTGGGGGTGTGTGGGTATGTGTGTGTGGTTGTGTCTGTGGGGGGGTTATGTGTGTGGGGAGTTGTGTGTGTGGGGGTGTTGTGTGTGGGGGGTTGTCTGTGTGTGTGTGTGTGTGTGGTTGTGTGTGTGTGTGGTTGTGTGTGTGTGGTTGTGTGTGTGGGGTTGTGTCTGTGGGGGGGTTATGTATGTATGTATGTATAACCTACTTATAAAGCGCTACTGTCACCCTACGGGCATCCTGGCGCTGTGATCAAGCAGGTCCCATACCACAGTTAAAAGCCTTGTCAGCAGAAAGAGGGTCTATACTGGTCTAGGGAACAAATATGTTTTTAATTCTTTTTTAAAAGACAGAAAGTTTTCAGCGCCCCTAAGTGACCGTGGTAAGTCGTTCCACAGCTTGGATGCCGTAAAGCCAAAGGAGCGGCCCCCCATTCGCTTTCTCCGAACTTTGGGAACAATAGCCAACGACGCAGAAGCTGGCCGAAGGGCTCTGGTGGGGGTATACCAGGAGAACAGCTCCGGTAGAGGTAGAGGCCCCAATCCATGTAGGGCCCGGAAAGCCAGACATAGAGCCTTGAACTCGATCCGCTTGGGGACGGGAAGCCAGTGCAGGTCTCTAAGTGCCATGGAAGACGAGTCACAGCGTCGACGGGAAAGTGCAAGCTTAGCCGCGAAGTTCTGCACTCGTTGCAGCTTACCTATTGCTGTGGAGGGTGCCCCCAGAAGTAGTGCGTTGCAGTAGTCAAGTCTGCTCAAGATGACACTACGCACTACTTCTGGTCTCGCATGGACAGGGAGCAGAGGGAGAATCTTCCACAAAGTGCGCAGCAAGCCCATGCAGGTGGAAACTGTTTTATCAATGAAACCATCTAGTTGTAGGTTCGGTTCCATTGTTACACCCAAATTCCGTACTGATGTAGCAGCAGCTGGAGTGCCTTGGAAGGAAGGGGGCCAAAAGTCCTGAGGCAGTGGTCGAGGGACTCGGTCCACTGAGCAGTGCAGCACCTCGGTCTTGGCGCTGTTAAATTGCAGCGAGTTGTTACTCAGCCAGGTGGCAGTGGTGACCATGCAACGATGAAAGGTCTCCCGAGACACCACATTCTCCCCCTCAAAGGAGAAGATGAGCTGGGTGTCATCAGCATAGTTGGTGACTGAAATGCCAAAAGATTTAATTAGCTTGACCAGGGGGTGGAGGTAAAGATTGAAGAGAATGGGGCTGATGGCCGAGCCCTGGGGAACACCCTGCCCAACCCTTTTGATGGCAGATTTAAAGGGGGGCAGGGCCACCACCTGCTGTCTGTTGGTCAAGTATGATACCAACCAGTCCCGAGCCAAGCCCGACACACCAGCCTCCTCCAACCTCCTGGTCAAGATGGCATGGCTGACCGTGTCGAACGCTGCCGACATTTCAAGCAGCACTAAAAGGCTGCCTGCCCATAGTCTGCCCGCGAACGAAGGTCACTCAAAACAGTCACCAAGGCCGTTTCAGTCCCATGTGCTGGTCTGAAACCAAACTGCGCCGCATCCAGACAACCATTTACTTCCAAAAAACTGGATAGATGTTTCGTAACCAGTTTTTCCAGAATCTTAATTGGAAAAGGAAGTAGAGAAATGGGCCTGTAATTAGCGGGGCAGGAGGGGTCCAGTGATTCTTTCTTCAGCAATGGGGAGACGACCGCCAGATTCCAACTATCTGGAACCTGTGCGGAGTCAAGAGATTGGCAGCAAACTGCGTGGAGAGGGGGAAACAACTCTTCCCTAAAAGCCTTCCAGAGTTTGTGCGGAAGTACATCAAGTGGAGAACCTGATGAAACACTATCCGCCAAAGCACCAAACTCTGCAAAGGACGGAAGAGGAAAACTATCCAGCCTAGCTTTCCCAGTCTCCAACTCCGATGTAAGTGAGTAGTCGGACTCTGTTGTCATGGGGCCCATGTTACTCAAGATGGTCGCGATCTTATCTTCAAAGGCCGAGGCCAGTGAGTCGCAGAGTAACTGGGAGGCAGGGATAGCTGTAATAGCACAGGCTGGTCGAGACATCTCATTGACCATTTGAAACAGCGCCTGTGCCTTGTTCGAAGCCGATAGTAGAGTCTCCTCCAAAAACCTCGCTTTTGCACACTTAATCTGTGACTTATAAGCTGTCAACTCCTGTTTATAGAGAGCCTTATCTGATTCCAGATAACGTCTCCTCCATCTCCGCTCTGCTCTCTTGCACTGATGTTTGAGTAGGAACAGTTCCCTCGAGAACCATGGCATGGCAATGTTTGTTCTATCCCGCGTTGTCCTTAGCGGCACCAACCTATCCAAGGAGGTTGTAATTTGTTGGATGATGGTATTATAGCTATCGTCCACGTTGTCTGCCAGCTGAAAGGCTTCAGAGAGAAGGTTTGGAAGGTTTGTACCTCTCAACAGCTTAGACCATTGTCTCCCAGTTTTAACCGGTCCCGTACTACTGCTCTTAGAGTGGACCAGCGGGAGAGCTACGGAGAAAAGGACTAGGGCATGGTCCGTCCAGCATTGCGGGAGGATGTTGTTAACCCTTACCTGACTAGAGTCGGCAAAAATCAAATCCAGAGCGTGCCCCCTCTGATGTGTCTTAGAGAGGACCAATTGCTCCAGATTGATACTGCGGCAGGCCTGGGTATCCATCAGGCCATAGATTGAAATCCCCCAAGACCAGCAATCTGGAATGGGAACTAGATAGCCCGTAAATCAAGTCAGTAAGGTCGGACACAGTTGATGTGCCTCCTGCCGGAGGTCTGTAGCACAAAAGCCCAGTGAATAGTGCCCCCCCCTGTCCCTTCAGGGAGAAGCCCATCAATTCATAGTCCTTAATTTTCATAGTTTCTAGCTGGAAAAAGTCCAGCGAGTCTCTATAGATCAATCCTACCCCTCCCCCCCTAGTCCCGACACGAGGATTATGTCTAATCCTATAGCCTGAAGGACAGGCTTGCTCCAGTTCTAAACCGCTATCTGGCCTCGTCCATGTTTCAGTCATGAACAAGGCGTCTAACTCATGTTGTTCTATGAGTAGCACTATCTCTGTGTGGTGTTTGCATAAAGATCTCACATTTAGCAATCCACAAATCAGAGAGTTGGAATAATTAGCGGTAGTGTTAGACTGATGTTCTCCGGAGCCAGCAGGATTAAAGCCTAGGAGTTCTTCTCTCGTGTAGGTTAAGGGTGTAGAAGAGCCAGGAGAGGTCGGACCAGGCACCAGCGCGTCCAGAGCGCGAACGGGAGCAAACGGGCTTACCGCTGGCGCACCTCCGGCGCGCCCGCTGCGCGCTGGGCCCTCCATCCTATTTATCACCGTAGAGCAAGGGAGACCGCCTATGCGATCGTCTAGCCCGCCAACAAAGATGGCGCCTAGTCACCGGCCCGCTTTCCCAACCACTCACCCAAGATGGCGGCTATCGCCTCGATGTGATCCTCCCAGAGAGCCCTACACACTAGGTCCCACAAATGCGGGTGAGTTTTCCAGCATTTAACGTGCAGGTAAGCCTTACTAATTCGCCCCCCAGGTGGAAGCGCGACTGCGCGAATTACAGCGCTAGCGTGAAAAAAGCAGAAGCCAAGCAATGGCAATTTTAAAATTTAGAGAGCGAGTTAAAATGCTGTCAAAGCAGTTCCACGCGTGCAGGTTACAACAAGATCTACTTGCCAAGGAACAGAACACCCTTAAATACAAAGATGCGAGGGCAGGGCACGGGACACCGCCTATGCGATCGTCTAGACCGCCAACAAAGATGGCGCCTAGTCACCGGCCCGCTTTCCCAACCACTCACCCAAGATGGCGGCTATCGCCTCGATGTGATCCTCCCAGAGAGCCCTACACACTAGGTCCCACAAATGCGGGTGAGTTTTCCAGCATTTAACGTGCAGGTAAGCCTTACTAATTCGCCCCCCAGGTGGAAGCGCGACTGCGCGAATTACAGCGCTAGCGTGAAAAAAGCAGAAGCCAAGCGATGGCAATTTTAAAATTTAGAGAGCGAGTTAAAATGCTGTCAAAGCAGTTCCACGCGCGCAGGTTACAACAAGATCTACTTGCCAAGGAACAGAACACCCTTAAATACAAAGATGCGAGGGCAGGGCACGGGACACCGCCTATGCGATCGTCTAGCCCGCCAACAAAGATGGCGCCTAGTCACCGGCCCGCTTTCCCAACCACTCACCCAAGATGGCGGCTATCGCCTCGATGTGATCCTCCCAGAGAGCCCTACACACTAGGTCCCACAAATGCGGGTGAGTTTTCCAGCATTTAACGTGCAGGTAAGCCTTACTAATTCGCCCCCCAGGTGGAAGCGCGACTGCGCGAATTACAGCGCTAGCGTGAAAAAAGCAGAAGCCAAGCGATGGCAATTTTAACATTTAGAGAGCGAGTTAAAATGCTGTCAAAGCAGTTCCACGCGCGCAGGTTACAACAAGATCTACTTGCCAAGGAACAGAACACCCTTAAATACAAAGATGCGAGGGCACGGCATGGGAGACCGCCTATGCGATCGTCTAGCCCGCCAACAAAGATGGCGCCTAGTCACCGGCCCGCTTTCCCAACCACTCACCCAAGATGGCGGCTATCGCCTCGATGTGATCCTCCCAGAGAGCCCTACACACTAGGTCCCACAAATGCGGGTGAGTTTTCCAGCATTTAACGTGCAGGTAAGCCTTACTAATTCGCCCCCCAGGTGGAAGCGCGACTGCGCGAATTACAGCGCTAGCGTGAAAAAAGTAGAAGCCAAGCGATGGCAATTTTAAAATTTAGAGAGCGAGTTAAAATGCTGTCAAAGCAGTTCCACGCGTGCAGGTTACAACAAGATCATAACAAGGTTATGTATGTGGGGGGTTGTGTGTGTGGGGGTGTTGTGTGTGGGGGGTTGTCTTTGTGTGTGTGTGTGTGGTTGTGTGTGTGTGGGTATGTGTGTGTGGTTGTGTGTGTTTGTGTGTGTTGGGTTGTGCGTGTGGGGTTGTGTGTGGGGTTTTGCGTGTGTGTGTGGTTCTGTGTTTGTGTGTGGGGGGTTGTGTGTGTGGGGTTGTGTATTTGTGGGGTTGTGTGTGGGGGATATCTGTGTGTGGGGGGGGTTGTGTGTATGTGGGGTTGTGTGTGTGTGTGGGGAGGTTGTGTGTGTGTGGGGGGGTTGTGTGTGTAGGGGGGTTGTGAAGGGTCAGGCCTGTGGCTCGGAGAAGGGGCTCAGTTTCCCGAGGGAGGGCTACTGCCTGCTCGGCCCAGATGTTACAGTCTGCTCGAGAGTCTCTGGCACCCTCAGAGATGCAGATAACATTCGTCCTGGGGGGTAAATACTAGGAGGGAAGGGCGGAGGGGGAGAGAGGGAGGAGGGAGATCACAAACAGTGTGTGAGAAATTTAAAACAAGCCGCACAGGACTAGATGCTTGACCGCCATTATTTAAGATGTAAATAAAAAAAATTAAAAAACGAGTTGGCCGAGCCGTGCGGAAACACATTTATTGGGAGGGTGTAACACCCCATACACCTTCCCTGTCCCTAAAGATGTGCCTCTCTCCCTGCAGGCTCTATAGAGACTGCTGTGTAATGGGAGGGACTGTCCGTGCTGGTTGTGAACTCTTAGGGACTGTTCGGACAGGCTCCGAAGAGACAGCTGTGTATTAGTAGGAGCTGGCTTTCACTGGAAGGGACAGTCGGTGATGTGTCTGAAGAGTAGCCGCTGTCTATTGGGAGGGGACAACTGGACAGGCTCAAGAGTGTTGTCTACTGAGAGTAGATGTTTGTGGTTGTGTGCTGAGGGACAGTCCCTGGTGCCTCTGAAGAGATTGCTGTGAACACAAAGGAGCTTGTAAGCAGTGGTAGAGACAGCCCCCACTCTTCAGAGACTGTTCTGTACCGAGAAGAGTTTGCATGTGCACGAGAGGGACAGTTGTGTAAGGGGGAAAGTCAGAGCTAGCTCAGAGTGAACTGGCCAGCTCATAGATCACATGGAAAACTAAAGCCTTCTAGTGACTCGTGAAACTGGAAATGTAAAGGGAATGTCATGACCCTGCACATAGCAAAAGGAAGGCTGCAGGAAAAAATCGCATTGATCTGTCAAGAACCTCTTATCTTACCCATTACTTTCTGGAAGTCGCAGTCAGCAGTGTCTACGCTCCTTGTTAAAAAAATGTTTGAAATAAAAAATGAATGTGTATTAACCTAAGGGATGACTGAAAAATGTGTAAAACAGGTGAGACATGGCGCACATCGACTCGCTAAAGACAGCTTTCTTACCCAATGAAGTACTCCCATGTCCCGTGGAAGCCAAATGCAGCCGGGGAAAATTGCTTCATTTTAAAAGGAGAGAGCATGACGGTCGCTGCGTAAGAGTGCATGTCTACTCTGAGAATTACTGGGCATATTATCAAGGGGGTTTATTTCTGCTTTTTTGGCTTTAAAAGCCAAGAAAGCGGAGATAAAATTATCTCCCTATTACCTAGCTGTCGCTAACACCAGTTAGCGACAGCTAGTAGGAGATAGCGACCATCTTGGGCCCCGCTTTGCATGTCAGTGAAATTTATCACTAATGACATGCAAAGTGGGCGTGCCAAGATGTTAGCGACTGGAAACAGTCGCTAACATCGCTATCTCCTATTACCAACTTTTGGAGATATTTGAGCTAAGCGCGACTATCTCCAAAAGCTAACACCTGCCCTGAGCAGTTCTTAGCCATGTTATCCAATGGTAGGTGGAGAACATGGCTAAGAGCATTAGCTCGGTATTGCATGAATATCGCTGACTTTTCAGCGATATTCATGCATTTCGGCCGATTTTTATCGCTTAGGAGATAAACCTTGATAATAGCAAGGTTCCTAAGCGATAAAAATCGCCGCAGCTCGGCGATAAATATATTGCCGCTAAGCCAACATAGCTATAATTATCACTAGTTGTTGGTAATATGCCCCTACATGAGCAGCCGAAAGCTGCCAAATACTCATGTGGTGGCACTCATGCAAGGAATTCTGAGACGTCACAGCCAGCTCATAGATCACATGGAAAACTAAAGCCTTCTAGTGACTCGTGACACTGGAAATGTAAAGGGAATGTCATGACCCCCCCACATAGCACAAGCTCTCTGCATTGCTGTGGCGGGTTTGTGGGGTTGTGTGTGGGGGGGTTGTCTGTGTGCATGTGTGGGGTTGTGTGTGTGGGGGGGTTGTGTGTGAGGGGGGTTGTGAAGGGTCGGGCCTGCGGCTCTGAGAAGTGGCTCAGTTTCCCGAGGGAGGGCTACTGCCTGCTCGGCCCAGATGTTACAGTCTGCTTGAGAGTCTCTGACACCGTCAGAGATGGAGATAACATTCGTCCTGGGGGGTAAATACTAGGAGGGAAGGGCGGGGGGAGGGAAGAGAGGGAGGAGGGAGATCAGAAACAGAGTGTGAGAAATTTAAAACAAGCCGCACAGGACTAGATGCTTGACCGCCATTATTTAAGATGTAATTAAAACATAAAAACAAGTCACTAAGGGCTGCATGCAGGGGAGAAACTGTTCACTTACCGGTACCCAGTTCGCTACATAAGACCACAGTGCAGCGGCCACTCGTTTCCACTGTAAACAGGTAGGGATCACAATCTCAATGGCAGGCTGACTGGACCCACAAAAACCTCTGGGTATAATCAGAAAGGGTGGGGGCGAAGGGGGTGTTTTGCTTCAAAGAAAACCTTAGCATGATTGGATCCGTATGTATACCTTTTTGATTTATTAAAAAAAATAAACAGAAACCTAACACAAGGCGTCTGTGCAGCAGACGCTATGCTGATAAAAGTTACACAGATGCAGTTTTGCTAAAATAAATGCTGTGCAACCTGCCAAATCACACACGCTACCTTCTTGATTAGAAAAAAGACGAAACATAGTGCGCTGCATCCATGAAGCGGGCGCCGTGCTTATGAAATCTAAGCTACAGGGATGTTGTGTTAAAATGAAAGCCACACGGCCTCCATGCTCACATTAGAACCATGCCTTGGGGAGAGGATGTGGTCTCACAGCTAGACTGCCGACTTTGGAGCTGAGGGGAAGTCATAAAAAAAAAGTGGAGCGCGCGCCACGAT
The DNA here is from genome assembly GCF_964261635.1 of Lissotriton helveticus. Lineage (NCBI taxonomy): Eukaryota > Metazoa > Chordata > Amphibia > Caudata > Salamandridae > Lissotriton > Lissotriton helveticus. The sequence continues at coordinate 274,635,725 of NC_136065.1, read as the reverse complement.
GTGATGGGAGTGCAGCTCTGAGCGTCACAATAGTGCATGTATACACGAGGACCTGTAGCGCATACTGTGTGCTCACGGTGCAAGTCCATGAAGACGTAGAAAGTGAGCCAAGGCTACAACAACACATGAAACCAGACGTAAACACAGAAGGAAACTAAATTACTGGGATAGCCCCAGAGCAGCAAAAAGTGCCCCAACCTGAGGTGTTGTGGACAAGAGCCGAGTGAGGTGGCAGTTAGTCTCTGATATGTACAGCCTCTTTGCGTGGAGTTTAGGGCAGGTCAAACAGAGCAGTTTTGGCGAGGGGTTGGGAATGTAAGTAGTGCTAGTGTAAAAAATGACGACAGAGCAGCTGGGGCGAGGGTAATGTAGCTGTTGCTGGTGTAAAATGCTCCAATACCTTTGTGTTGATTTCGTGCTTAAAAAACTCCCAAAAACAAATCAACTGGAAAAAAATTGACAGAAGTAAAATTTAATTAAAATCCGACGGGCAGAAATGCTGTCAGTCAGTGGAGGAATCACAGACAGCCTTTTGAAGGTGCCGGCGACGGAGTTTAAGTAAAGCGCTTGCTGCCTTTTCCCTTTTCTAAGGTGCCGGTGGGTGAGTGTAAGTAAGTAACAAGCTCTCGCCATTGCTGTGGCGGGGGCGGGGTAGCGCATTCCTTTGAAGTCTGATGGGGTGGGAGCCTGTGAAGTGATGCGAGGCACAGACAAATGGTGGAATGGTGGTGTGCGAGCGGCTTCCTTGCAAGTCTGATGGGGGGGCAGGGGAGCAACGGAGCACATGCACTGTCCATAATCCGCATTGAAAAGCCCCTTGGTAAGCTTTCCTGGAGCAGCTCTCTATATCTGTCGCATAGCAATTGCTTACGCAATACGCTAGGCGAGACCTAAAAATTATCTCCAGTATGTCAGAGACAGTATTTTTTCAAGGTTTGCTTCTCCAAACCAGACCTCTCACTCCCAACGTGCCATGGTTGTCACGTATTACCTCCAGTATGTCAGCACTATCCTTTTTGCCATAGGTGTCGCCTTATGGCAAGAATTAGAACCAACAGTGCTTTATTTGAGCCAGTGGTTTCTAGTTCTCAGCACCAGCACTGATTACAGTCTGCCCCATGGTGGTGCTGTCCGTCTAATTTACAGATGAAAACAAGAACAATTGTTTATTGTTTCAATATACATTAAAGTGACTGATACCTGCCACGCAAGCCATTCTTACAGCTTTGGGGCCTGGAATAGTCTAAATTGTCACAATTGTAGGAGTACAATGGTTAGTAGTTGTATTGGTACTGTCAATGGCAGCCCTTGCTGGGGCAATGAGTGGTACAAGCTTCAGTGGCCTCCTGGCGAGGGCCCTGGCACTTATTATAATTTTTTATACAAATGAAGCACTGACAACAAGTATCTTAGGGTCTACATTTTTCAACAGTTGGCCTCCCCTATGCCAAGAACTACTTTTAATATGCCAGCAACAGCATGTTATCTTGGGTGTCTCCATAAGCAAGAATTATCTCAAGGATGCCATGACCAGCATCAGACTTGCAAGTATAAAACATGCTAACAAACACACCCTTAATCACTTATGCCCACTCCTACTCATACTCACTCTCTGTCTCATTCTCTCTCTCTGTCCCACTAAACTCACTCTAACTCGCATTTTCTCCATTACTTACTCTAGTTCAAACTCACTCCCACTCACTGTCACCCACACACAAATATACCCATACACTCACAAATGCACTTACACACACTCACTCTTTCACAATCACTGACACTCACAACTACTGGTGAATAGAGGGTCCGATTTGAACTTCTGGAGTACAGGTGCTCTGCTTTAATGAATAGGTTTCTGTAGACTGCTCATGCCTCAGGGTCCTGATTTAACTGCACCTGATGCATCAATAACATCTGTTCCCCTGACTCACTACGCTCCCTCCCACAATCTTCTTCTTACTCATTCTAACTCACTCACACAGCTTTACTAATTTCCTAACATTTACACTTTTTATACTCCATCTCATACATGCTTCTTGTTTCTCACACTCTTTCACTCTCATTGACACTCTCAAACACACTAAATTAACAACGCACACGTTTTCTGAGTATGGAGCTGCATGGACTCAAACACCTACAATTCTTTTGGATGCTTGACCTGCTGAAGGAGACAGGTTGTTTCCGCCCGGTTCTACTCAAGGCGGTCTTGGTCCCCACACACTGCATCTGTTACTAAAGGTAGTCACCAGAAATTGTCCATCATGTCCTTTTTGACATCTGCTGTGGAAGTCTTAATGGCTCAAATTGTTGAGGAAGAACTTGGTATAGTGAAAGGCCCATGGGGACATAACTCATGGGAAACCTCAAGGAAAACTTGTCCCCAGAACCTCATTAAAAGATGACAACACTGTGAAGGACTCAGTAACAGTTTCTGCAGTGGTTAATCAACCAAATGTGGACCGATCCTTTGCTTCTCAGCCCCCAGCTAACAAGAGGGAAAAAAGAGACACACAATTAATTAGAGCAAGCAGGAATTGTTCTCAAGTAAATTCTAGTGGTGCTGGCAAGGGGATGTGGGAGTGGGAGTTACCACTATTGTTATGTTGCTCAGGTTAGGAATTCCTTAAAATAACTGAAGACAAGAGGCATTTGGCAAAACAGGAACAGATTTGTTTAACACCATTGGTGCTCAAAACTACCTCAGTTCGTCATGAGACACGGTGGCGCTCACCTCGTCATGACCCACGCGGCGCTCACACGCAGGGATAATTCCCCAGCGGTGCTGAGCGTTCCATAGAAACGGGTGTGGTCATGACGAGCTCAGCTCGTCATGAGCACAGCGCCACCGTGCAGCGTGATGAACTGAGCTCGTCACAAGCACCATGGCGCTGCGCGCGCCCCCCCCAGCGCCGCGGGGGAATTAGCCCTGCGGCGAAAGGGTTAATTGAACGGGACGGCCGGTAGAACAGTTACAGGCACGATATTTGAGGACTGTCTCAATTTACATTTGGTTTTTGTTCTTCTTTTATACTAAAATATAATAGGTCATAAATGTTTCTGGCGTACCATATATGGTGAGGAATATTGGTTGCTGCCTTTGGAGTCTTAAATTAATGATCAAATGGTTACTACAGGTGGGTCTTGACCTCGTGTGGTCACAGTGTGGCCAGTGGTGAACATCCCCTGATGTCCGGTATGGGGAACACGTGATCACTACGTGTGCTAGGTCCTGATTGGCTTTTGTTTTCTTTCAGAGTTTTATATAGCTCGAACTTGACCCGAAGCTGTCGGGTATCAGAGCGCTTTACATGAGCACCAGTTGAATTACACAAGAATGCATTCATTTTTGTTAGGCACGGGAGATTACGTGATTTGCCCAGAATTACAGGATATTGAGTATCCCTACTAAGACTCGAACACGGCTCGCCTGATTGGAGGTCGACCACCTTAGCCATTAGGCCACATACTCTCCCGTATGTGTTCCTAACTCATGTAGCATCTGACGTTTTGAGTTTTTAAGAGCGTACCTACCCCCTCTGGCCATATGTGTTTTATTGGGCAATCTCCCCTGACCCTTGCAATGTCGCTGCACCTGTCTGTGGGATTGATCAAGAGTTTCCTGCCTCAGTGTTTGCCTGCCAGCTACGCACCCTCTCACCTGTGACCCATCAATCAGTAATCTCGGACCTAGGTCTCAGGGATTGCCTGACTACATATTTACGTATCGAGGTAGTTGTGGAGTTCAGAATGGGCAATTCTGTTATTAAGGACGAGAGTTCATTTTTATCGATGTACACATCGGTTTCCATATTAACAGTTACATCTATTGTTACTCAAATGACTGAACCCTTCCTTGTTTATTGATTTGTATGGTAAAATGGAGTCTATGGTTAAAGCCTCTTTTGAAAGCTGCAATCGTCGGTTTGCAGCAATTTAAAAAACACTATCTTCTTTTCTGGTATCTAATTCCATTACTAATACTATTTCACTGCCAACTCCCAAGGGGATATTGCCGCTAAAGAAAGGCACATGGAGGCTGACCTCTTAACATGGTCCCAAATTATGTTATAAGAAGGGAGATTCTCCTAAATCTGCGGCTGTTCTCATCCCTCCTATTATTAACTTTTTCCCTGCAGTGACCTCTACTGTTGTAGTGCTGGTCAGTATTCCAAGGTTGAAAGAAGGCTGTAAGAAACTGGGTTATTAGTTGTAATAAAGTGAAAACAAAACAAAAGAAAAACTACTCACTAGTTTTGAAACATAGAGTACAATTCAATAAATAAAATAAAACCAAAACAAACAAAATCCAACTAGTATAACCATAGGTATGAATTTCTAAAGTCTTTAGTGAAAAAGAACAAAGTGCCAACCACAGTTATCTGGTTCCACAAAACCGGGCCAAAGTCCAAAGTTAAAGCTTACCACGATAAAGTACGGGTAAGATACAAGGGGTGGATTGGGCCTAGTCTAAGCTTACCTTCAGTCTTAGAAGAAATTTCAGAAAAAGTTATTAGAAGGTTGAGTCTCATGGGTGCTAAGCACAAGACTGTATCAGAGTGCAAGTCATTGATGACAGGGAGCTGATGGACGAAGTCCCCGTGAAGTCATTGAGGATGGCGGGAAAAGCTCTGAGGCAGAAAACCTGGATTTTCAGACCGAAAAGGTAATCGCCATCGTTGATGGGTGCTGGTTGTCATCTAGGACAGTGAAAACTTTTATTTTTGGGCTTCAAAGTTTTTTCTGGAGCTCAAAATACCTCAGCGGGACGAGTTTGTAGGCTGTAGCCAAAGAGGGCTCCATGACGCTGGATACTGTTGTGGTGAGATCCAGATGAAAGTTATTTGCTGCTGTGGAGAAGAACGTGGAGGGAGCTGCTGCAAAGTCAATCCCAGCGGCAATGCACCTTTGTCAGATCAGCATGCAGGTAGTTACCAGTCGCCTGTTGGTTCTCAAAGCAGTTTTTTCTGGAAAAATGTCTGTCACAGGTTTTGGGTTTTGGTAAGAGGACGCCACTTTAGCACACCGTCTGGCACCACTTAGGGGTAGGACTCACTTCAGCATGGATCAGCAGCAGCTGGCAGGCAGGTTGCAGGATCTGTGGCGCGTGTTGTGTCCCTGTAGCTCACACAGGAGGACAGCCAGCCAGCCCTTGGAGTCACTCTGGTAGTCCTGGATTCAAGGAGCAGGTCCAGTCTTCCTTCCACAGGCAGGAGGCAGTCCTTCCAGCAGCAGGGCAGCAGGGTAGTTCTTCTAGCAGCAGAGCAACAGGGCAGTCCTTCTTCTGGGTCTCCACAAGTCCAGAAGTGATCTGAATTTGGTTCTGAGAGTGCCACATTTTATTCCCAGTGCCAGCTTATGTGGGGCGCAGCACCTGGCTTACTCCCCTGCTATTCATGTGTTTAACTCCCAAATGCTTGTGGTGACAAAAGGCTAGCGTCAGGCTCTTTTTTTGTGCTGCAGGCAAGGTCTCTTGAGGTGTAATTGAGGGCTGGGAGCAACTCCTCCCCCAGCCATAATGCTAGGGTGGCTAATCCTGGCACGCCTAAGCCCCTTTTGTCCCCATGTTTAGAAGGAGTACTCATCCCACAGAAGGAAAGCTATGCATAGTCATTAGACCCAGGATACTGTCATTAAGGGACACTGGTTTAGGCACACAAAAATGCATCTTATCTCACTATCTTCTGTCATAAGTTCCCCTTTGGAGAAACAGGAACGCCCATTGGACTATTTTTACAAACCCTCACACATCATATGGCTTCATGGGCCCCCTTATTCCCCCAGGAAACATGACTCTGACTCAAGGGACAACTTTACCGTGCCCTTTTACAACTGGTTTGATATTTTCAATCTTTTGGGGTGGTTCAGCTGGCTTCTTGCACTATATTAGAGCCTCTGCATTCTTTGAGGCTTTTAAATTGGAATATTGCAGGACTGGTGTCAAAGTGGAATGATCCATTATGGTGGATTTAGTTAAAGAGTACAATATTACACGTTTGCAGAAGATGTGGAAAGTAAAGAATTCACTCTTTCTGGATGGTTTTAGTTTCTTTTTTTATCCAGCGATCCCATCTTCTGGTAGAGCCGGGGAGGGGGGTATCCTATCACCTTATTTTAAATGTTGCTTAACTGAAGAATGACTCAGTTTTCCACCTGCTCCCCATTTATGTACCTGCTCCCCTTATTTGGGGGCAGTTTTATTTCCAAAAGGTAAGAGTTTGTTGATTGTTAATTTTTACAACTCTAATTCCCAGGAGTAGCACTTAGAGCGTATGCAGTCACTAGTAGAGTTTCTCGAGCAAATGAGAGAGAATCGACATTTATATACACCCTTGGTTATCCTGGGTGATTTTAACATTCAACCCTGCGAGGAAAGGTGCCAAAGGCTTATTTGTCATTTTCCTAGTTACTATAGGAACACTCTACACCTAGAACAAACTCATCAGGGTGGCTTCCTAACTTTGTTACATGATTTTAGTCTTATGTTTACAATTAAAGACTATGATGTTCATAATATTAATTTGGCTGGACCAACCTTCACTGGCAATGTTAGTCCCTCTAATATTGATTTTATTTTTGCATCAGCCACCATGGGCCACTACATTAGTGTTTTTAGGGTTACTTGAAGCAGACTGAGTGACCATAACCCGATGATCCTGCTTTTGGCTTAGGTAAGAGTATGAGTCACTCTTTTAGACCCAGGTATAAAATTGAAGGACCAAGGTTTTAGATTAAGGGGGACTAACGTACTACCAGGACATTTTTCTGAAAATTATTTTCAGAATGTGATCTTGAGTTGGGAGTGTATCTAAGCATAAATTCTACAGAAATGTTAGCATTTTTTAAGCCAATTTATGAAAATGTAAACAAGGCCCTAACTTTTAGCTCCAGAGTAGGCCCTACCAAAATCACTGATGGTTGATCATTCTTCTTCTAGGGTCCACTGTGATTTATTAAGGTGTTAAAAGCACAACCAAGAGATGGGGCAAGTGAAACAGATTTGTTTGTTATACAAAAATGTGGTCGAGTGGAAACGCTCCCTTAAAGAGGAAATCTGGGATCAGTTACTCCTAGCTAGTGTGCTCTCATATAGCTCTGTTTTTTGGGAATTAGTCAATCACCCAATGCTAAGTATTGAGGATGCCCCAATACTAACTTCTCAAACCTCTGAAGATAGCGGGTTGCCCACTTAAAAAACAAATCCTAGTCCTATAGATACCTCCCCATTAACATGACAATGGGCCTAATTTATATGTTGACAGAAATTAGAAAGGGTATTCCATTGCAACAGTGATGGAGTACCCGTTTGCCAACATAATGGCCTACCTACCCAATTTAAATGTGGGTGGAACTTTGGTGTGACGATCGCAGAGACTACTCTGACTCTGCTGTGGTTACGCCCCTCTGCGGCCCGTCAAAGTAAGGGCCGTCGGAGGTTGACCTCCATGCCTGCCCACCTAATTTAGAGGGGTGGCTATTCAGGTCAGTTTCCAATGCCAATAAGTGCCAGGAAAACCCTGATAGTAAGGGACAGTGAAAACTGCAAAATGTCTCCCTCACCATGGGCGTCATTTGTGTTTGATAGGATACAGATAATCTGTGGCTCATTATGCTCTCTCTTGAGATTGACTTTTTTTTTTATTTAAGGGACCTCGACCTGAACATGTAAGTATCAGTAAGATATGACAGGGATAACAGAAGCACACGGCCCTTTCCTTTAATAACTATAGGGGAATTAGATAGGGGTGAATCTTAACCACCTTTCTTTTTACCCTATATATGAATCATTTGGAGGATCCCTTTTGGTGGAGGGGTATGATATGTATGGCACGTACTGCTTCTCGTTCCATCCCTGTGTTACTGTATGCAGATGACATGGTCCTTTTGCTAGACCTGCCCTGGGTTTACAGAAGTTAATAGACTATTTTGTAAAGTTGTGCACTTTTAAGATTTGAGTACAAATTGCTAAATCACATACTATGATAGTTGGGCCAAGATCCACCAAGATGAGAAATCGTAATTGCCAGGGCAACCTAATGAGAGGAGTGGATGCATTCTGCTACCTAGGTGTCTTGTTTGGTCATGCCAATTCTTGCTCACCATTAATCACTTTAAAAAAACAAGGTCTATTGCAGCTGCTCCTGATTTTGGTGCCTGATTGTGAAAATGACCAATAAAAACACTGTTGAATATTTGTAGGGAAAAATGTGTCTCAGCTGTAACCTATGGTAGGGACACCGGGGACTATTCTAATTCTACGACAATTCAGACAGATGAAAGCCGTTTTTTGAGACTTTTGTTGTCCCTTCCCAAGAATACCCTATCTTTCACTGCACATGTAGAGTTAGTACAAGGTTATATTGCGGATGAGTTGGCTCTACGCCCACTTTTAAGATGGATATCTGTGTGGATTGGGAAGGAAACAGAGTTTAACCATGTGATCTTGAGAGACTTTCTCAACTTGGATAAAGCAAGCTGTATCCCTTGATTGCATTATAATAAAGCCAAATGTACAACTCTGGGGAGACCAGATTGTTTCCACATCCTGAGTTGGTCTGTAAATCCGACTTGAGATGGGTTGACGTTTAGTGCAACTTTTTTTATTTTTCTGTAGAAATATGAACAATGTTTAACACACATGTTTATTAAATCGACATCAACTTCATCACGTACCTGCAACTGTTAGAAAAGCGAAAGAAACATGTGTTGAAGCTCAGTAATTAACTGCAAAAGTAAAAAGATCAATGACAACAGTAAAATAAACAATTCGCTCTCAGCATGTTTAGGTTGGCAAGATTTATTGGGAACCCAATTAGAAATAATCACAATGCAATATACGTGCACACGGAGACCTCAGCAAAGCTCACTGAGTGCCCAATTGGTATGACAGTGCAGAGACATTTTATAGGTATAAGCCCCCACAGGATGGGCATCATAGCATACGTAATCTGGATCAGGCTATGACCTGTTGGACCAATCAGTGAAATGCACATGTGGTGTGATACCCTTTTAAGGCTCGAAGGGTGCCTATACCCTAATGTTACTGCCCACGTGACATCTACAAGAGCAGATTTGGGTTTTTCCCTAAAGGTGAAATCTGTGTCTCTGGTGTACGTGGACTTGGCACGTAGGCCTGCAGGTCATGTCGACATGATTTACTGAAAGTGTGGCGTGTTGCAATAGCGAGCTGGAAGCTGGCAAGTTTGTTTTCGGAAGCCTTGCGTTGCTTGCACGTTGCAGCTGACTGATATACAGAATGGAGCGTGCGACCATTTTGTGGATTTCAGCTTGTGTCTTTCATTAGTAGTTCAAAGAAGACTATCGGCCTGAAATCATATATATTTGGTATCATGGAAATGTCCGCTTCGTCATCCCCAAATCTGATACCAAATCATATGTTTAATTAGAAGTCATCCATCCTCATCATCATCATCTCCTTTCCCTCATCCTCATCCTCATTCTTATGGGTGTGGTGTGGTGGACCACCTTTCCTGAATATGCAGTTAGCGCAGGAGCTGTAAATTGCTGCACAACAAGATGGGCATATTTTTATCAGGATGCACAGTGCTTTATTTATATTCCCACTGTTGTCAGGGATGAATACACAGCATTGGCTCTGGGCAAGGGGAGATGCTGGGGAAGATGCCTCATGAAGGAGGGAACAGACTCCTCCTTCCTTGGCTAGAATGATATCGAGCGCAATTCTGTTCTGAATTACGACAGCCCTCATAGAGGTAATTTCTTCTGTTATATTTCCCAAGGCATCAGTGGTAGAGTCCGCTAGATCCTCAATCATCTTGGATAACTGATGTATCCTTTCTGAGGTATAGATGTTTCCTACCACCGGGATCATTGACCCAATACCTGTTAACATGTGGTCTACCCATGCTGCTGTTCTCTTGGCCCTAACTAGTGTCAACTGTTCCTTTTCCGCTGGCACTAGTTTTGTGAAGTGGGTCATTTGAGGGATAATGGATGCAAGGTAACAACTACCATACCATCCTGGAGGTAGGTAGAAGTATGCCCATGGACCACAGACAAAGAAAAGGCCCCTGTAACCTACCAGACCTGGTGATGGCTCATCACGACTCCTAACTCGAGTTAGTCTGGTTGTGTGGTTACAGTTGCTCGTTCCCATGTAAATCTGGGGAACTGCCTTGGTGGGTAGTATGCCTTTTATCCTGTTTATCCTGTCCTCACAATCAAATAATCCCTGCTTTCCTTTTGTGAGTTCATCAAAGGTGCACTCAAATGAAACACACTCCTTCCAGTTTTCTTTGGACAGCAGTTCTGAAATAGTGCATGTTCTTGTTGCTCCCTTTGGCAAGGCTGGTATCCTTTCTGGTGTTACCATTTCATCCTTGAGGATGCATGATGGGGCTGACACTTCCCCTACCCTGAACCTTGGTATTCTCAGGTTGCCTGCCTCAATGTCATCCCAGCCCGTTCTGCCCCTCCATTCCTTATTTCGAGAAGTCTTGTCAAATTCTTTTAGCATCTCTAAGTCTCCCTTATTTGGCCGCATATTCATACAAGGGATCCTCTTAGGTCTTACAGGGGGGCCTGTTGTTCTTCTGCTATAGCTATAGCCATTCCTACCGCTGGGATCAGTAGTCACTGTTTCAGATGAAGCAGACACTTCAGATGAGGTCATTCCTATCGATACCGACGCAGACATGTTGTGTTGACTTTGTAACATGCCACGCAATAGGACACAGCCTACATATTTGGATACCGGCAGCACATGGTATTTTAAACTATGTGTGGCATCTGTGGGTAGGTGGGTGCAGACATAGCAATCTGATATATTTAAAATTGTCACATACAGTTTCAGCATTTCAATGTACTGGTTTCCTTCATATGTATCCCACAATCTTTCTTGATCCCCTTTATTCGCATCCACCCCCATATCAGTATTGTTCATTGTTATATTCTGTTCATAGTCTTTAGGGGATTTTGTTGGCTCTGGTCCATCGCTACCATCCCCCACTCTTCCATTAAGATGTGGTATTTCAAGCTCAGCAGAATACGTTATTATAATGGCTGTAACTATAATTGCAGGCGTTGGTACTAATATTGCAAGAATTACTGCTCTCCAGGTACATGTGGGTCTGTCAGTGGACTGCATGATTCTGTACAAAACTTTCCCTTTCCTGTACTATACAGTCTTCTTGTGAATAGGCCCTAAATGTATTCTCCTTTCTCTTGGCGCTATGCTAGCTGGCCCTTAGAGTCAAGCAGTTAACCACTGTTTTTCTCTTGTATTTAATGTCACGAATGAGCCTAGGACCAATGACCTCTGTTGCAAAAACGGCACAATGGAGAATGTTCAAAAGTTTGGAAAATGCTGGAACCCGTACTTTCTATTGCACAAATGGCACCATTCAGAATGTCAAAACGTAAATCTGTTAATTCTTGTCCAGGGACCTCCTCTGGGCCCGTGGGAAAGGCAATCTCATAAAAAACTAATTTTATCAGTTCACTGAAAAATATGGGTTGTGGGACAAATAGTGTTAGCGTTGCAGGTATGTCTCTTCCTGGACAAAAAATAGTTAATTCTATCCTGGACCTTTGTCCGCAGGCTCGTATTGACACAGATCGAAGCCTGTTTGTTCTGAGCCCCTGCATTCAGGCAGCCGTTCTTTAATTATTAATCCACTTCTTCAGCTTGCTGTCTGCGGGAGCGAAGGTCATATTCTCTGCGAGGCCCTGCTGCCTGAGTCGGTGTGATCCGTTCTCCGTCCGTTACTTTCTTTGTGTGTGACGTGTGGATCCACGAAGCTATGCCGTCACACTTCACAGCTGTGGCCGTCGTGAGGATGACCTGCCTTGGCCCCTTCCATCTCGGCTGCAAGCAATTTCTTCGTGTGTGGGCCTTCACCCAGATCCAGTCACCAGCTTTTAGATCATGGGCTGGTGGCGTCGTGGCAGCTGGGAGTGACGTCAGCACCTGGCGGTGAAGGTAACGTAAGACATGGGTTAGCTCTTTACAGTAACACAACAATAAGTCGTCCATTACTGACAGGGGGGCTGTTGACATGTGGCCTGGTATTTGCATGGGTCGGCCAAACACTATTTCGTGGGGACTTAACTTTGTCACTCTGTCAGGTGTACATCTCATTGCTAGAAGCGCTAGAGGCAGCGCATCTACCCATGAGAGGTCAGTTGACGCACAGATCTTGGCAATCTTATTTTTCAGAACTCCATTCTTCCGTTCGACAGCCCCTGCCGCCGGCGGGTGATAGGCACAATGGAGCCTTTGTTTTATCGCCAATCCTTTGCACAGCCCCTTGATAACGTTGGAAATGAACGCAGGTCCGTTATCGGAGGCGAGAAGGGAAGGTACCCCAAATCTAGGCAATAGCTCCTTAAGTAGACACTTGGCCACACTCTGTGCATCACAGTGCTTGGTGGGGTAGGCCTCTGTCCACTTGCTAAACATACAAACGATGACCAAGACGAATCTATATGACTGGGTGGGGGGCATGTCTATAAAATCTAGCTGGAGGCTTTCAAATGGTCCATGGGGGGGTGGGAAGTGGCCAGGCGCAGTTGGGGTACCCTTTCCAGTGTTGTACTGCGCACAGACAGAACACTGCTTGCACAGCCTCTCTGCTGTCTGGCGGAATTTTGTGTTGTACCAACACTGGGAGAATAACCTGACCATACCATCACGCCCCACGTGTGACGGTCCATGGAACAATCTACTCATTGAAGGGAGCATGATGGAAGGCAGGCACATCCTGCCATTGGGTCCTACCCATAGCCCCTCTTTTGTTTTTGTGCATCCCTGTTGCCTCCACTCCTCTTTCTCATTGTCAGCTGCATCCTTCTGAATACGTATTGGATCAAAATGCAGAGAACCCTTATCCTCTTGTGTGTCTGTCCTGTGGTCTACTAGTTGTACCATAGCTTGCTCGCAGCCTGTAAGCGCTATTCTCTTCGCTTCTTGGTCAATGAAAGCATTGCCTCTGGAGATGGGGTCTTTTGATGAAGTGTGGGCAGCACATTTTATTATAGCTACTTTGAAAGGTAATAGCAGCGCTTTGAGGAGGTCACAAATCAATTGTGCATGCTGTATCTGCTGACCTGCTGATGTAAGGAACCCCCTCATTGCCCATAACTGGCCGAAGTCGTGGACCACCCCAAAGGCGTATTGGCTGTCGGTGTATATATTTACTTTCTTTCCTTCAGCCCATGCACATGCTCTGGTAAGTGCCACGAGTTCAGCGGCCTGCGCACTTTTTGCTGCTGTCAGTCTTCCCCCTTCCAATAATCTAGTGGCTGTGCCCACCGCATAGGGTGCTTGTAGTGTTCCTGTGTCATCTCTTAAGCATGATCCATCTACAAACAAATCTCCCTGTGCATCTGGGAGTGGTGTATCTTTCAGGTCTGGGCGTATTTTAGTATGCCTATCTATTGCCAGAGCACAATCATGAAAGGAATCATCTGAATCAAAATCCTCCAGCTCATGCTCTGTAGGGAGCAAGCATGCGGGGTTCAAAGTGGTACATCTCTTGATAATAATGTGTGGTGTCAAGAGTACTAACTCATACCTGGTGAGGCGTGCATTTGTTAGGTGTTGTGTCTTGGTAGATGTCAGAAGGGTATCCACGGCATGTGGAACGTGTAGTACTAATGTGTGTCCTAATACTAAGTTGTCTGATTGTTCCACAGCAAGGGCCGCAGCTGCCACTGCTTTAAGACACGGTGGGAGCCCTGAAGCCACTGGGTCTAGCGTGGCAGAGTAATATGCCACGGGGCGGTAGAAGGCTCCGTGTTTCTGGGCCAAGACCCCCAGAGAACACGAATTCTTTTCGTGACAGAACATGTGAAATTCTTTGCTATAATCTGGTATTCCTAATGCTGGTGCGTCCTTTAATCCTCTTTTTAGCTCATTGAAGGCTGTCTCACATTCTTGTGACCATGGTACAATATTAGGTATGTCTTTGTGTGTTAGGGCCTGCAGTGGTTTTGCAATGAGAGAGAAGTTTGGTATCCAGTGACGACAGTATCCTGCAACCCCCAGGAACGCCCTGACCTCCTTCTGAGTGCGGGGTCTGGGAAAATGTGTTATTGTCGATATTCTGTCTGGCAAAAGTTTTCTCGTTCCTTCTGTTAACTCATGGCCTAAGTACTTCACAGAGGTGAGGCAAAACTGTAACTTCTTTGGGGATACTTTGTATCCCTTTAGTGCTAAGTGGCATAGGACAGCGATGGTGTCCTTCACACAAGCCTCCTTTGAAGGCGAGGCCAATAGCAAATCGTCAATATACTGGATAAGTGTGGACCCCTCCTTCAGTACCAGGGAGTCTAAATCTGTTTTTAAGGCATGTGTGAAGATGGATGGTGACTCTGTGTAGCCCTGCACCAGCCTTGTCCAACAATACCTCTTTTGTCTGAAAGTAAAGGAGAAGAGGTGTTGGCTGTCAGGGTGCAAGGGAATGGTAAAGAAGGCGGAGCTAAGGTCCATGACGGTGAAGGTGTTTGCGGTCACTGGTACATTAGATAATATTGTTGCTGGGTTTGGGACCACTGGGAAAGATGGCAACACTATTTTGTTCAATTCTCTCAGGTCCTGAGTGAATCGATAGACAGGGGCCCCAGGGGCCCCGTTCGGGCCCTTGGGGGCCTTATTACTTTTTTTATCGGAAGGATTGGTGAATTACATTGGCTGTATTGAATCTCCCTTAGGATTCCTTGCTTCAGTAGGTCTTTTATTACTGGTGCGATGCCCTCCTCCCCTTCCTTTGAGATCTTGTATTGTGGCACTCTTGGGAGAACTGCCCCTGGCTTCAATTTTATTTGCACCGGTGGGTAGCTCAATACCCGCCCTACGTCATTGGCGCTTGTTGCCCAGACCTCCGGCGGCACACAATTGCGTAGTTCTAGTGGTATTTGGAGGTCAGTGCTGGCAGGAGTGCATTTCATAAAGGCTTGTATCATTAAACCGTTTGCCTTGCTCTCTAAAAAGACCCCTGTTGGTGAGCAGTGTATGGTGCATTGTAATTTGCATAACAGATCTCTCCCCAGCAAATTCATGGGGCAAAACCTGCTAAGAATAAATTGGTGGTGCACTGTTATCGTGCCTACTACAAACTGTAGTGGCTCCGTAAGGTATTCTGTAATCGGTTGGCCAGTCATGCCTACTGCGGTTATCGTAGTCCTAGAAAGTGGAGCCTCGGGCGTTGTTAGTGCCTTCAGCATTGATCTTTGAGCCCCTGTGTCAATTAGAAATGGAACAACCCTGCCCAATACCTCTCCCTCTACATATGGTCCGGATTGATCTACTGCTATTGCTGGTGCTATTATCACGCAGTTTCCCACTTTCAGGCATCCCTAGAATGATGCTTGGGGTGGGGGTGGGGGCCAGTCATTCATTACTGGAGTCCATCCCTCCCCCCCTGCCCATTGCTGCTGAGTCTCATTTTCATGTGGTGTGTTGTCTCGGTACTCTGTGTGCCGAGTGTAGTTGGCGTGCTGGTGTCTGCCCTCTTGCCCGGTGTTCTGTTTGTACCTACTGTCCTCATTTCTTTTCTTTAATATTGGACAATCCGCTTTCCAATGGTTAGGGTCCTTGCAATAGAAACATGCTGTTCCTTGGGGTGGCAGGGAGGTTGATCTGCGGGGTAAGGAAGGTGTCCTACCGGTCTGCTGTCTTCCTACGCCTCGCCCCCCTCCTCTGCTCTTTTCTCTACCTCGGTTGTTGCTATAAAACCGTTCTTGTGCTACCATTAACCTCACTTTGTCTTTCTTTAACTTTTCTGTCTCCATTGCCTGCGCGCTAGCCTGAAAATCTGCGCAGTATTTAGCCGCCGATAGCACTTTTTCAATTTTCTCCTCCTGCCAGCAGACAAAAGAGGTTTGCAGGTGTGTCCTGATGGGTGGTGCAAGGCCTTGTACGAATGTAGTTACCAGGGCTGGCATTGCATCTCCCATAGGATCTTTCAATCCACTGTTCTGCCTATATACTTGCAGGAGGCGGTCAAAGTATGCATTCACGCTTTCATCTTTCTCCTGTTTGGTACTTGTAATTTTGCTCCAATCAACCCTATCTTCAGGTACCTTTTCCTTCAAGTGTTCCACTACTTTTTTATATAACTCCTCTACTTCTTGGCCTGGCTTCCCTCCTTTCCCCCGCTTTGGTTCAGCATCTGGCTACTCAATCTTTCTTTTACAATCTTCCCAAAGATCTTTTGGGATTATTATGTTAAATAGCGTGTTGAGATCGCTCCACAGTAACCCTCCTAATGCTGTCATTCTGCTAAGTTCTTCATACCACCTCCTTGGTTCCCCGCATTCTCCACCAAATGTTGAAGCTCAGTAATTAACTGCAAAAGTAAAAAGATCAATGACAACAGTAAAATAAACAATTCGCTCTCAGCATGTTTAGGTTGGCAAGATTTATTGGGAACCCAATTAGAAATAATCACAATGCAATATACGTGCACACGGAGACCTCAGCAAAGCTCACTGAGTGCCCAATTGGTATGACAGTGCAGAGACATTTTATAGGTATAAGCCCCCACAGGATGGGCATCATAGCATACGTAATCTGGATCAGGCTATGACCTGTTGGACCAATCAGTGAAATGCACATGTGGTGTGATACCCTTTTAAGGCTCGAAGGGTGCCTATACCCTAATGTTACTGCCCACGTGACATCTACAAGAGCAGATTTGGGTTTTTCCCTAAAGGTGAAATCTGTGTCTCTGGTGTACGTGGACTTGGCACGTAGGCCTGCAGGTCATGTAGACATGATTTACTGAAAGTGTGGCGTGTTGCAATAGCGAGCTGGAAGCTGGCAAGTTTGTTTTCGGAAGCCTTGCGTTGCTTGCACGTTGCAGCTGACTGATATACAGAATGGAGCGTGCGACCATTTTGTGGATTTCAGCTTGTGTCTTTCATTGGTAGTTCAAAGAAGACTATCGGCCTGAAATCATATATATTTGGTATCATGGAAATGTCCGCTTCGTCACATGCAGTTATTCTGACAAAGATTTATGCATGCATGATTGGGACCCCTCCCTAGCCCCCACCCACCCATCACAAAAGTGGAGTTAAAAACATGGAAGCTTGGCACATGAGCCAGGCTGCGAAATGCAGCATAGCCACGTCCCCAGCAACCTGGCTGAAGGACCATTCAACAATTGGCATCTCGGAGCAACAGTGCGCTAGATTGTACTGAATTTTATTTACCATAGAGATGAGTAACAAAGCAGAAAGTGTAAGTTTTTCTATCAAGCTGAAGTGAGTCAGCACATACGTTCTTGTAACTTCTTGGAGTAAACTTGTACATTTCTGCTTTGTGTTAAGATAGTATATAATCTGGATTCAGTTCTTAAATGCTCCAGTGTGGGGCAGACTTAGTCTCCTCCTTTATTAAAATAGCGATTTAGGAACTATGGGGCTAATTAGCAAGGGCCATATCGCTGCTTTAGCGGCGCTTTTTGCCGCTAAAGCGGTGATATTTTTATCGCCCTATTAGCAAGCTGTCGCTAACAACAGTTAGCGACAGCTTTTAGGCGATAGCGACGGGTTTGGGGCCCGCTTTGCATATCAGCGATATTTATCGCTAATGACATGCAAAGTGGGCCTACCCAAACTGTTAGCGACTGAAAGCAGTCGCTAACACAGCTATCACCTATTAGCCAGGCAGGTGTAGTGATAAAAAAAATCGCGCTAAGCGCGATTATCACTATAATCTAACACCTGCTAAAAACATGACTTACCTGTTTATCCAATGGTTGGTGGATTTTCAGGTTAAGTTCCCATTGGCGTTCATGCGTGAATATCGCTGGATTCCCAGCGATATTCACGCATTTCGCCACTATCGCTGGATATTTTAGCACAATGGAAAAAAATGTTGCTAATAGCAGGTTTTCTCCGCTAACATATCCAGCGATAAAAAAAATGTGCTAAGCGCATTTAGCGATAAATATCGCTATTTCTTGCTAATATGCCCTTATATTCCACATTTAAATGAGATTTTGTATTCCACGCACCTTTTCATTTTAGTGTCTAAGTTGATATGCACACCTTGTACAATGGACAGCCGCCATACAAGAGAGGTGTGTGTCCCAACCAATGGGCATTGGTTGCTGTGGCATATAAAACAAATGGAAGGGAATGGCAGCACCACCTGTCTCCACAACCACAGGGGGCCCTACTCTGCAATGGAACAGTGGAAAGAGGTTTGAGGCTTATGAGGAAGCTGTGGTGGATGTATTTTTATGACAAAGTGTAAACTTGCTGTACTGAAGCATTGCTAGCTTGCGGAAGACAAATACTCAGGCACCCACCCACACCCTTATTCCATGATGCATTTGACACTGCTATGAGACTGCTGGACAAGAGTTATAGGAAGAAGAATGAACGAATGTAAAGACATACTTTGAAGGGAAGGCTAGATGTTTTGGTGAACAACGTACCTGTACATGCGCTTGTGGCCAACCAAAAGTGCAGGAAAACTTGCGTTTGATGAGGAATTTTGGGGCATATTTACAATCCCTAATGCCACTGGATTGTTATTTTTTCTGAAGCTCCAGTGGCGTTGCGCCATTCCCCATATTTACAGGGTGGTGCTAAGCCACTTAACTTGGGTTAACGCCAAATATGCCCCTTTCCGCCGCAGTGCGCTGCGGAAAAGGGCTTTGTAGTGGGCGTTTCACCACCAATTGCCTTTTGACGCTGCCCCAATTTTACAAGGCTGAAGCAGCGCCAAAAACTAAGGCCAGGCTATACCTGGTCTTAGAATGGCGATACGAGGAGAAATTATTAATTTCTCTTCTTTTGCTCTTTCTATGTGGGCTGCATTCTGCAATCACCCCTGCAGCGCAGGCAGCCTTACATCATAGGGCAAGGGTGTCTGTGTTGGCGCTAGGCAGCTCTTTTAGCGTCAAAGCAAAGGATAATGTTGGGGTGCGCCGTATCTTTGTAAATATAGTGCATCCCTGTGTTTTGAAAATGTCAGTGCATGGCGTTCGCAAATTTGGCAAAACACTGCGCTCTGACATTTACTTGTAAATATCCCCCTTTGTTTGGTCAAGGCCATAAAAACTGCACAATAGATCTGTTTAATGATGCGAAAGAGGTAACTGTTGGCATTGAGGAACATATAGAGTGTTTTAAGTTAAACAGTGGGATAAACAATTGGAAAGGGTATTATGTCGAAAGAGGCTGGGAAAAAAACAAAATAAGGCAGGGTCGGCTTCCAGGTAACCAATTTGCTAATAGTCTGGATTTATAGACGACGCAGTCACTGATAGCGGGTGTCCAGCTACTTTCATACAAGAGGGGCAGCGAGAAAGGCTATTTTGCTAGAATGTCCAATAGAAGAGGATGCAAGACTAATCCTGTCAAACGGATGTATGCAGTAAAAAAGGAGGCACGTAGTATGAAACTTAGTCTATTCTGGGGAGGAACTTGACATGCTCTTTTGCGAAATGAAGATTGTCGTAAGGGGGTGTGAGAGACCGCTGATCTTTGGGTCAAGTTACATCCTCATTGGCGATCAGATGCTACATGTATATCAGAATGAGGTGTAGTAGAAACCGAAACTGTCAGATGTCTAATGGTGCATGGGAGGAAAATTGAAGATGTGAATTTCTTTGAATATAGCACTGAACTTTAATGAAGAGCAATAAAGGCCCTCTGGCAAAGTATGGGCGTGTTTGTTAGGGTGCTTACAGCAAATGGTTTTAAGGTTCAAACTGGACCGAACACCATGATCAGTTTTTGTATTTGAAACAAAACGTTCCTATTGGTGGGGAGTGAAAAATATGGCATGCTTAAGGGACTTATACACAAAATGATTCTCAAGGGTGGGGCTAGTCCGACAGTCTGCAAAGTATGAGGGACACCAATGACTGAAAGGAGAGTCTGGTTGTTAGGCCTTACCTAATATATTATCAGAAGTTACTTCATGAGGACGCCAGACGGTAGACCTCTTTCATTAACCAGAATGTGTGTATAGATTTAAATGCATTTCTTTTGGATTAGCCTCGGTGTCTGCAGTATTGTATAGAGAAAACATCTTCAAAGTCACCTACTTTATTCTTATGTATGGCATGATGTGACTTGAAAAAGGAATTGAATGTTTTGATGGTGAAAGGGTTAATGTTAAGGGAGACAAGTCTAAGCAGGGAGCATCTTGGGTGGTTCATGCGGACACCAACTAAACTGTGAGGGAGTAAGACCCAAACAGAGCCTTGTAACAGTGATTATTGATTCACCCAGTCCAAAGAGTAAGACTAGCTATATTCTTTTCTTGCACTGGCAAAATATAACAGACTTGAGTCAAATGCGGTTGTGTTGATCAAATCTATATTTCACAGGGAATCATAACGTATGTTCCTCATTTCACTGTTCCCTGTGAAATAGAAGTTTTTATACTACTACCACTTCATTTTGTTCAATAAAAACATCCAAACATGTAATGTATAGATGATACTTCACAGGTAACCCATCTGATATGATCCAATATTGCCTTTGTGGGATTCTGGTGAAATTTTCAAAAAACGTAGCTTAGGGTCTCGTAGTTTATGAGGTCATCTGAACCCTGAGATGGCATTATTAGACAAATTATATGTTACCTGTTATATTTTTTTTAGATTACATGTTTTATTAGATAGCTTGAAAACGCTGTAAGTGCTATTTACAATGGGCACTGATAAGAATTGAAGGGCCATATTTATAAGAAAGTGACGCAGCGCTGCACCGCAAGCCATTTGACTGATACGTGCTGCATCACTTTCAAAGCACAGGGATGCTACATATTTACAACAATCTGACGTATCCCTGAGCTCTCCCCTGCGCTGGTGCACAATTGGCTGCCATGCACCAACGCAGACACCCTTGCCCCATGGAGCAAGGGTGTCTGTGTTTAAGGGGATATTGTTTTTGTGCAGGAAGGGACACCTTCCTGTACAAAAAGAATCTCAAGAGCTGTTTTCCTCTTTCAGTATGTGCTGCAAAATTCAGCACGCATACATAGAGGAAAGAACGAGGAGAAATAAAAGTATTTCTCCCTGTTGCACTGTTATACGCCTCCCCTAGGGAGGTGTAGGATTCTGACACATTTACAGGTTTACAAAATGTTGTAAATCTGGGAATGCGGAGGAATCCATGTGTATTCCGTGGGAACATCCACATCAACACCCATGGCATGCCCCTTTCAGACAAACTGCTGCTTGAAAAGAGGCCATATTTGCAAGGCCACGAAAAGCCATTCAGGGTAGCTTTACATGGCCTTGTAAATATGGAGCACCACACTTTGCCGCCGGTAGGTCAACAAATGTAACACACAGGTGGCACAAGGGGCTTGTAAATATGCCCGAAGTGTACAAGTTTACCTTTCATGAATAAATTGTTGATAAGCAAACACAAGAATATGATGGACGGAGTGCTGTAACTTTTCAACCACTCACCCCCCGCCAAGAGATTTGGATTTAATAATTGTTCTTTTTTTCACTATGCCACCCTAGCTTGGACCCAGTCATATTCAAATCAGTCTTGACCCTGCTCCTCATAGCAGCAGTCCAACCTGAACTGCCAAGCCAGGTCTTCCCTGGACCAGAAACAAGCATCCTGGGACCAGTTTCAGGGTATTGCCCCTCGGCAGCCAAGCTAGCTTGAACCCAGTGGCACAGCAAGCAAGAGATCTACTTCTGGGCATACACTTAGCCACTTGGGGTAAACTTAGCAAACACAACGAGATGATGGACAACCACTCACCTCCATTCAAGAGATCCAGGTTTAATCCATTGTTCCTTTGCTCACTATGCCACTCCAGCCTGGACCTAGCCATATGCAAAGCAGTCTTGACCCTGCTTCTCATGGGAACAGTTCAGACCGAACTGCCAAGCTATGTCCTCCCTCGACCAGAAATAAGCATCCTGGGGCTGGTTTTGGGTATTACCCCTCATCATAAGGCTAGTTTGAATCCAGTGGCCCAGTGAGCAAGGGACCCACATCTGGGCATACCCTTGGCCACTTAGGGCGAGCATAGCAAACACAACAAGAAGATGGATGGAGTGTTTAAAATGTTCAACCACTCACTCCCAGTCAAGAGATCTGCTTTTAATCCATCATCATTTTGCTCACTATGCCACTCCAGTTTGGACCCAGCCATATGCAAATCAGTCTTGACCCTGCTCCCCATGGGAACAGTCCAGCCCGAACTGCCAGGCCAGGTCCTCCCTGGACTGGAATTCAAGCATCCTGGGACCAGTTTCGGGGCATCACCCCTCATCACCCAGGCAAGCTTGAATCCAGTAGCATAGCACGCAAGGGACCCACGTCTGAGTGCTGAAACTTTTCACCTGGGGTCAATGTTCCCTGTGAAATATGAGTTTTTATACCACTACCACTTCATTTTGTTCAATAAAACCATGCAAACGTAATATATAGGTGATGCTTCACAGGTAACCATGTGATATGGTCCAATATTGCCTTTGAAGGATTCTGGAGACAGTTACAAACTAGCTGACCTAGAGTCTCATAGTTTATGAGATCATCAGAACCCTAAGATGGCATTATCAGACATATTACATGTTACATGTTATGTATTTTAGTAGTACGTGTTTTTTTTTTTTTTTTTAGCAAACTTGAAAACGCAATAAGTGCAATTTACAATGGGCACTGATTAGAACTGGTGTATAGGTTTACCTTTCATGAAGAAATTGTTGATAAACCAGTGGTGAGGACCAGTAGGTGTATGTGATTTTGTGTCTGCAGCCTTAACCACATAAATATGGATTGCCATTTGCCTCATAATTTGCAGACTTCACAAAATGTTTTTAGCTCAAATGGATGACAATTTTACTGCCAGAGAATGTACTACATAATTTGGCTTTTTGTAGAATACTTTTGATAACCTTGGTGCCTAATTTAGATAGCCTCGCCACATGATCCTCGTGGCCTTGAGTTTACTAGTCCATGGCATGCTCGTGATGTCCCCCCAGCATAAACGGGGTCTGGTGGCTCGGTGGACTAATGCATCCACTCCAAGAATCTGTTTGACCTCATGGTCACTGGTTCAAATTCCGGTGGATCCACCCAGCCGTTCATTCGTCTGGGGTTAATAAAATGAGTACAGCTGAGTTGGCTAACAATAAACATCTTTTAGTTCAGCATCAAGACACCCAAGTGTGAACGTGCACTCTATAAATACACGTTACGTTCCCCAAACATGGAACAAATTCCATGTCATTTTTGCATGTTTTGTTGTTTGTTGTATTGGTTTGTCCTGCGTGTGTTATTTTTTTCTGGTACTGAGGGGAAGATGTTTTTTAGGGCTGGGGAGTGAGTAGTGTGTTGAGGTACTGTGATGTGAAGTCATACGCGGGGAGGGGCAGGACAACTCTGTTGCTGGGGAAATGGAATGTGGAATTTAGAATGTGTAGTCTTGAATCCGAGCCAGAGTCTAAGGCAGAAGAAGTTAAAGCATTGCCGACCACCGGGACCCGAGAGTTAGCAGAGCCATTTAACTCCTTCAGGCTGCTTGCCCGTACCAGTGTTAGTTTATGGGGGGGTTGCGTCTGCAATCGACACACAAGACATCATTTTTACCATCAAGCTTAATTGACCTCAACTTTGAAAAGCTCTCCACAATCTCGATTTCATTGACTATTATGGGATTAGAAGGGCTGTGGGTACCTCCAGGGGACAGTAAGAGCAGAATCTTCGAAGCAGCTACAAGCGGGAGCAAGCCTGTGTCGTCTGGTTCCGTTGCCGTGGTGACAGCGCACGCTCTGCTTTCTGGCAATGGGATGCTGTTTTTCAGAGGGCCGCGCAGGTTATGCTGCCCGTCCTCCACACGGGGTTTTGTGTGCTGCTGATTGGATGCGCAGGCGGATCGACAGCTGAAGAGATTGATCAAGGTGAATGGACATTAGAGCGCGCCGCAGTTTGCTGCAGTATTTTGTTTCTGTGTTCTATTATTGCTGCATGTTTTCATCACAGATATGATAAATGTAATTGTAGAGAGCAGTTTCTATGGAGAGCTGCCTTGCAGGGCCGCAGGAGACACTAAGGGGCATAAGGAAGTAGCCAGAAAATTAACCCCTCCACCCCCTCTGGAAATATACCTGGAACCAAACCGAACGTGCAAAATGAGAAAATGCGACCACCCCTTCCATTTATTCATCCTTTTATCTTTCCATCCACTCATCCCTTCCACTTTCTATCTTCCCACCCGTTACCACATACATTCATTCATCTATATTTTCACACATCAACTTATCATTATGTTCATGTATTTGTCCGTTCTTCCATCCTTCCATCCAGTCACTCTTTCACCAGCCAATCCTTTCAATTTTCCATCCAACCTTTGACCCTTCAATCTGTCAGTCTTTGCACACACCCATCCAGTCATTCTTTCACCCTTTCATCCTTCCTTTCACCTTTCACCAGGGGCCCAATGCGTTTGTTTGTAGAGGCCTGCGTCACATTATTCCTGCGCCAGGTATAATGAATAGGGTAGGCGTTCCCACATTAAAAGTCACGTAGAACTGAGGGGCGGAGCTTGCTCGCGACCAAGATGGCCGCTTGAGCGCGTAGTTTCACAACACCGCTACACTCGCCGACAAAATACCGCTTTCTGAGGAGGGATACCGGCATTGCGGCTATGATTACGACTACCGGAGCGGCGGAGGAGTGAAACGCTGTAGCATCGACAATCCTGCGATGCTGCGCGGTAGAGCGAGATGCGCCTGGCTGCAGTGCGAGGGGCTGGGCCCGGATCCCAGGACTCGCGTGGCTGGCGGGGCCGCTCTTCCGCCCAAGTGCTGCGGCAGTGGCCGGTGTTCTGCGCCTGATGGGGTGGGTCGCCCCTCCCCCGCCTCCCTCAGGGGCGTAACACAGGCTCCTGCAGCCCACGTGGTGCGGGGGGGCCCGAAGCTCCAGGGGGCCCCCTCGGCACTGCACTCTGTCTGAAGAGCTCCTAATTGAGCCCGAAGGGGGCCCCTCTATATAACGTGCTGGGAGGCCCCCTCAATTTTCGTTACGCCAGTGGCCTCCCTGTGAGTAAAGATCTCTCCTGGCGCTGTTTGAGACTGGTTTTGTCCCGTCCCCTGGCATGCTGAACAGATTGGAGAGGGAGCTCGAAGAAGACGCCTACCTGCATAAGCCCTGATGTGAATTGTCGCCGCCGACGCGGCTGGGGGTGCGACGACTCGAGAGTCCCTGCGGAGCTGGCTGGAAGCTGTGGGGCATACAGGGGGGCCATTTGCCGATGCTGTAGACTCTAGGCACGAGTATCCTACTCAGCTTTTCTGCAGCTACACACGTGGTGCCCGGGAGCCCTACTGCTGTGGACACACAACTGCCATCTTGGCCTGTAAGTCACTCTGCCCCGCCCTAGATTGCGCCTGGACGAAGAGAGTGCTGGTGGTGCTCTGATTATGTGAAGCCCTCTGGTGGAGCCGGGTGGAAGTGGGGCTGGCATCTGATCTACCTGGGACCGCTGTGCGTGTTGTCATACTGAACATCCACTGTAGCCCATGCCTTTAGCGCACGGTGGCCCGGGCAACACCTGCCGCTAGGTGATAACTGCGGCTAACGCTGACTGGGGGCCTTTTGTTTGCACTTGGGATTGTGATGGCGACCTGAGAGGTTTCCTTGGCGAACTTAGGATCGGCTTTAAGGAATTGTTCCAGATACATAGAAATATTGAAATGGTGAATTGCTCCGGAGACATAGAAATATTGAAATGGTGAAAAGTCCTCACTCCGGCGTTCATTGATGAAGGCGATAACGAGAGAGTGACCTTGGAGGAATTACGATATCCCAATATTGAGACTGCGGATGTAGAATTTTGTTTGCCCTTAAAGTCCTGATGAGGCCTGAAATGATGAAAGGCTGAAACGCGTCGACACAGTTGTTTTGAAGGCACCATTACAAAAAAATCTCTTTTGATTTGGAACACAAGACAATGAATTGTAAGGAGTGCTAAAAGGAGAGAGAGGTTAAAATTATTATACCTTGGACGCTCCTACTTTGTATTGGTGACTTGGAAATAAGGAATGTTTTTGTATAATTGTGTGGACAAACATCCTTTTTGGTATTAATATGGGCAAAAGAACCCAAAACATGGTTGAAGGAAAATTTTGTATGTTTGTAAATATATAAGTCTGTTTGTATTTTGTATATATGTATGAGTTGTGTATATATTTATGTTAAAAGTGAGATGCAACTAATCAAATGAAATGAAAAAAATGGTTTAATTAAAAAGAAATACTTAAACCATATTAGGGGATATTATTTGTTTTGAATAGCCTTTTGATTGGAGAAACCCAAAAAGAATTTCATGATTGATTTCTAAGAAAAATAATTTGATCAAAGAATGGACAATTAATGGTATCCGTTCTGAAAATAAAATGGACATGTATTGATTCCGTAGGCTTCACGTTTCTTCGATTGTTTTGTTTGCGATGTGGCTTGCTCCGCTGGACTGTTGCACTCTCCCACCCTCCCCCCGATACATCATTACTGGAGAAGAGAGACTCCGTCGCTGCGCGCCGGGGTTGTGCTGAGAGGTGTCGACTAGGGGCTATTACTTGTGACGTTTCTCCAGTGGTTGCACTTCGTCTGCTAGGGTCCTGGGTGCCTACCCCCACCTCCTTCCTCAGGCAGTTGTTCCGGGAACTGAGCGGCGCATATATTGCCACCACTGGTCATTGGGCTGCCGCCCCGGCAAGGGGTTCTGTACCTCCTAAGGAGCACCTGAGACCTAGCTGTCACAGGTCCGAATGATTGGTATCCGTATCCAGACACCTGCTTACTGAACCCGACTGCCCCTACAACTGGACAGAGTAAAGAAACGTGTCAGAAATGGGCAAAGTCGAACACAACCAAAAATTAACTTTGATCAAAGAAAGTCTAAAGGGCGTGAGGCTGCGGTTGATGAGGGTGAGGGTACGCAGGATCCACCCCAGGAAGAGCCGGAATGCGACCTCCGTGCTATGCTCGTGGCAACGAAGAAGGGCCTGCCGAGCAGCCTCCCTGTGTTGGGCACTAAGATGGACTCTCCTATCGTATGGATAGGATGTCAGAGAGACTGGACAAACATGCACAGCAATTGGATATGGCAGAGCGTAGGGTCACAGAGGTTGAGGAGGCTCAGTTGACGCTGGATGTGTGCCATAAGAAGTTGGGAAAAGTCATGCCGGTCCTTCAGGATAAGACAGAAGACTTGGAAGCGCGCTCGAGGCGTAGCAACCTTAGAATCACGGGCCTTCCTGAGTCCACCCCAGCTGGTATCATGGAACAGTTTATTGAAAAATTATTAGTTACGCTCCTAGCGCAGGAGACTTTCTCATCCATGTTCGTCTTCGAAAGGGCACACTGCTCTCTTGGCCCGCACTTCTTAACTACCACGACAGAGACTCAGCTCTATGTGCGGCTAGAGATAAACAACCACTACAATTTGAAGGCTCTACTATATGCGCTGTTTCTTGTCTTTACCCTCAAAGTGCAGGAGGCACCCTTGAAAAAGCAACTAAGAGAGGGCAACATTGACTACACTATGATTTATCCAGCCAGGCTCCGGATTAATCGCCAATGACAATCGCTCATCTTCACAGACCCGAAAGCCTTACAGAGGGCCATGAAAGACTGGGCCAGAGTCAAACGACACAGCCCGGACAAACATCTGCTGGGAGAGGCAGCGGGAGGAGCCCTAGAGGAGCAAAACTGATGGTGCAATCCTGTATCATGCAGATAAGGGGGACATGGGAGGAGTATTGATTTGTGCAGCTGGACTTTAAGCCCTTGTACATTTGATATTGTCAGCTATGTGGGGTGGGCTCGTGCTGATATGGATATCTGAGTATGAGTCCAGATCGAACATGCCTCTCTGCTGAACATGATAGACTCAAGTCTGGGGGTGATGGGGGCAGGGATTCATCGTATAGTTCCAACCTCAGAAACTCTACATCCTGGAAGTGGTGTGTGGTGCTGAGACCAGATGTGGTCTCTTACAATTTATGTGTAGGACGCGTGCTACCCCTGTCCACAAGTATAATGCACTATTGGGGTGTTGTTATTTGTGGGGTGGGGGAATGGGTCCTCTTTGCGCTGTATTGAAGATTTTGCACTTGCTGTTCACTTATGGTGCGACGCCGGAGGCTTGTTTGACAGTTTTTCAACTAGGCCCTGTTGGGGTGGACCTGGCGTGGGTGGGGGGCGGGGTGGGTTGGGACTTCATGATGCGTAGACTTACTAGGAGACACAACATGTTTTGTACACTTACTATACATGTAGCAGGATCTTATGCCTGATACTGACATGCGGAGCTCGTAAGAGCCCGGCGTTACTGACTGTACTCCCCGCAGGGTAGGCACACAAGGTACTTTCTGTAGTAGGGGATCTCTGTGTATAGTCATAATCTAGTGAATAGTCCTGCTCATGTGCGTGGACCCCGGAGCAATCAAAAATAATCTCTTAAGGTGTCGAAAAATGCAGAACTGCACAGACACTTAAGAGAGAATTTAAAGACAGATAATGCAGCCTATATCCACAGGCTACACTGTCCAGTACTTCAACTAGAAATTCCACCAAAAATCCACAAACAGCAAAGCCTGTCCAGATTTCCCTTGCTTTAACAGCAAAAACCCTCTGGAATGATAGAGAGAAAGACCTGGACAGACAAGCCCATAGGCTGCCATTATGTGGCTTAAAACAGGGTACTGTGCCTTTAAGAGAACCTTCCAGAACTTCACAGTATCCCAGAATGCACTGCAGGTCCCTTTTACTTTCAGTTCTTTTTTCCGGCTCCTGCTAGCAGGACCCTGGAGCATTGAGCTCTCCCCTTTGGGATTTATTTTTGTGATTTCTCACTTTTTCAAGTGTTTTTTGGTACTTTGTTCAAAGTACTTTGGTTAATTCTTCTTTGGTGTGCTTTTGGGGCAGTCTTTTTGTCGAATATGCCTGCATTATTTGACAAATGCCCGGAGTGTTCCAGGAAGAAGGCCAAGACTGACCCACATGAAGTGTTTATCCTCTGCCTTCCCTCCTCTCATAACCCTGATGAGTGTGAGATCTGCCAGGGATTTACCACCAGGACCCTGAGAGACAGAAAGAAGATCAGGCTCCAAGGCATGGAGGAGAGAAGACTGCAAGCACGAGGTGGGTCTGGGCAGGTTCCATCTGCCAGTGCTGAGGCCTCTGGGGGGCTCCCCAGAGGCAGGAAGTCCAGCAAGCGTCCCCATTCTCTGTCGGCGTCGATTGCACCGACTACGGCGTCGAGAGGGATGACTACAGTCTGTTCCCCGTCTCCCCAGGGCTCTGGGTCGAAGCGGCGTCGACGTTCGACATCGAGGGATCTGAACAGACCGCCGTCGACATCACCGGTGACGGTTTCGTCGTCATCCTCGTTGGCGTCGTCGTCGAGGACTCGACGTCGACGGGTGGCCCGGCGTCGGCGCTCGCCGTCGTGGCGACACCGCCGTTCGCCGTCGGCGAAAAGGAGAAGATCGTCGTCGAGGGGATCCTCGGCGTCGAGGGGGCGATCCCCGTCGAGGCGCAAGAGATCGTAGTCGAGGCACTGGAGATCGCCGTCGAGGAAGAGATCGCCGTCGAGGCACAGGAAGCCGTCGAGGCGAAGGCGATCGACGTCGAGGCGATGGAGGTCGCCGTCGAGGCGGAAGCGTTCGCTTCGAGGGACAGGCGTTCGCCGTCGAGGAAGGGCAGTTCGACGTCGAGGGGCCGACGCTCGCCGTTGGGTCGCCGTTCTTCGACGCAGGAACGGCGCAGATGGAGTTTGGGCGCCAGGAGTCAATCTGACAGGCGTCAAGTGCCTAGGAGAGACTCTCCCACATCCCAGCCTGATAAGGAGGGCGGTTCACCGGGCTCGGTGTACTCCCTTGTGTATACCCCTCCTAAGCCGGGGACAGTGACGCCTCCTCCTCCGCCTCCTTTGCCGAGAGGGCTTCCTCCGCGGGTCCCTACCCCGCCGCCTCTTCCACCTCTACCACCTCGGCCTCAGCCCCAGCCTCAGCCTCAACCTCAGCTGCCGGTTGACAAGCCGCCACCGCTTCCTCCGAGGTCGGTTTCCCTGCCCAGGTACCCGACTCCTCCGAAGGGGACCCCTCGGCCGAGGGGACCACCCAAGCCACAGTCGCCTGTCCCGGTGGAACCGGCAGGGCGTCCAAAGCCACGGAAGTCGCGATCCCGCTCCGGACGGAGAGGGAGGTCGCGCAGTCGTCACAGATCCTCGACGAGGTCCAGACGGCGCCACAGGAGGCGCGGATCACGGTCCCGCACTGGCTCTTCCAGGACGAGGTCCTACTCCCCGACCTTGCCAGACTCCCCGGGGACTAGGGTGTCTCCCGTGGATGACATCAGCACGTTCCAGGATGTTGTCCTGAGGGGTGCAGCGAAATTAGGAATCACGGTGACGGCTCCCACACCTACGACGTCCGTGATCTTTGAGACACTTCACAAGAAACATTTGTCTCGCCCTCTGCTGCCGCTCGTGCCAGGCTTGGTAGAGCCAGCGGAGGAGCTGTTCCTTACGCCTGCAGTAACGAGAGCTGCTCCATCCCGTCTGCTGAAGAAATATAGGGCTCCGGATTCCGACCCGGCTTTTCTAAGGTCTGACCCGGTTCCGGACTCCGTTATAGTGACGGCAGCCAGAAAACAACACTCTACCTCTCCGTCTTCTACCGTGCCTCCGGATAAGGAGAGCCGATGGATCGACTCTAATGGCAGTAAGGCTTGTGGGACAGCAGCTACGGCCATGAAGACCGCTAGCGAATCGGCTCTGCTGGGACGGTACGATCGTTCCCTGTGGGAATCTCTCCAGCAGTTCATGGAACTCCTGCCACGAGACAAGAGGGAGGATTTCCTAGAGATCCTGAAGGAAGGGATGCTGGTTTCGAACCAGGTTATCAGTGCGGCTGCGGATGGTTCCCTGTTGGCGGCCCATGGATACTGTCATGGGATCAACCAGCGACGCCATGCTTGGCTCAGGCTCACATCACTCAAGCCGGAGGCCCAGCAGCGAGTGGCTATTCTGCCCTACTCGGGGGAGACCCTGTTCGGAAAACATGCGGATGATGAAATGGCCCGCATGAAGGCGGAGGCAGAGACTCTGACGGCTGTGGGCTTGGAGAAGCCCAGAGAAAAGAAAGCCTACCGCCAGTTCCAGAGACGGTTCGGGGCGCAGGGCCGTGGGCGAGGACAGGCTTCAGGACAGCAGCAGCAATAACAGCAGCAGTTCCGGAGGCCCTTCCAGAAACGCCAGAAGGGTAGAGGAGGTCAGCAGTCCTCTACAGCGAACAAGGGCGCGGCCGGGTCTAGACCCTGAGCTATTACTTCCCCTTCATCCGTTACCCGCTCCGGTGGGGGGAAGCGTCCAATTTTTTCTGGCAGAGTGGAGAAAAATTACTCAGGACAAGTGGGTGCTGAATATTGTTTGCAATGGATACAGTCTTCGGTTCACCCGCCCGCCTCCATCGGTTCCTCCAGTCAGCTCGCAGTTTCAGCTGCGCAAGCTCCAGGCGGAGGCCGATATCCTGTTGAGGAAAAATGCGATAGAAGACGTACGTCTGTCTCAAAGAGGAAGAGGTCTGTACTCCCGGTTCTTTCTGGTCCGCAAGAAGGACAAGAACGAGTTCAGGCCCATTCTGGATTTGCGACAAGCAAACAAGTGGATTCGCAGAGAAAAGTTTCGCCTGCTGTCGTTGCATCAGATTTATCCTCAGCTGCAACAGGGAGACTGGCTGTGTGCCATAGATCTACAGGATGCATACTTCCATGTGCCCATTGCACACAAACACACGAAGTTCCTGCGATTCCAAGTCGGCGCCAATCATTATCAGTACACAGTACTGCCATTCAGATTGAAGTCTGCGCCCAGGACATTCTCGAAGTGCATGGCAGTGGTAGCCGCACACCTAAGGAAGAACAGGGTGTTTGTCTACCCGTACCTGGACGATTGGTTGATCAAGGCCTCCTCCTTCTCGGAAGCTCAAGCGCACTTCCGGAAGACGTGCGTTCTCTTGAACAAGCTGGGGTTGCACATCAACATGTCCAAGTCTGTCCCGACTCCGGTCCAGTGCATACAGTACTTGGGAGCCTCCATCAATACGCTGTCAGCAAGCGTGTCTCCTTCGGAGGAGAGACGGTTATCACTCCTTCGGAAGGCTCAGGCTCTTATGACCGCTCCATCTACAACAGTGAGGATGGTGTCTTCTCTACTGGGGTCGATGGCCTATTGTATCTTCCTCACGCCACATGCACGGCTGCACATGAGACCATTGCAGGAGTGCTTGGAGGATCAGTGGGATCAGAGGAAAGGATCTTGGGACGACAAGATTCGACTCTCTCTGCATGCTCTTCAGTCTCTGAAGTGGTGGTGTTCAGCGGAGAATCTCCTGAGAGGGGTTCCCGTCCACAAGGACATTCCCACGCAGACTATTGTGATGGATGCGTCTCTCCACGGCTGGGGGGCGCACTCCGGAGACCTACAGATTCAAGGGACGTGGTCCCAGATGGAGTCCACATACCACATCAATTTCCTGGAACTCAGAGCTGTTCACTTGGCACTGAAGGCCTTTCTTCCGTCCTTCCGGACCAACTCATTGCTTGTTCAGACAGACAATACGACCACGATGTATTACCTCAACAAGCAGGGGGGGTCGAGATCGCGCACTCTGTCGCAGGAGGCGCAGGCGATCTAGCACTGGCTTCTGGCCAGAGGACTGACGATAACGGCCACCCATCTACCAGGTGTGCAGAATGTTCAGGCAGACGCACTGAGCAGACTGATCCAGGAAAACCACGAATGGGTCATAAACGACAAAGTACTAGGAGAAGTCTTCGCAAGGTGGGGGACTCCAGACGTAGATCTGTTCGCCACCGCCGAAAACAGCAAATGCTTAGACTTCGCCTCCAGGTACTACCAAGCAGGGACGCTGGGGAATGCGCTATGGATCAATTGGTCGAACAGCTTTCTGTACGCTTTTCCACCCATTCCCCTGATTCCGGCGGTGCTCATCAAACTGTCCCAGTCCAGGGCACGGATGATCCTGATTGCCCCGGAATTGCCCAGACAGTGGTGGTTCACGGACCTGCTTCACTGGTCTCTCCTTCCTCACATACGGCTGCCGTGCAGGCCGGACCTTCTCACGAAGTTCGGGGGGCAGATGTTGCACCCCAACCTCTCGTCTTTGAGTTTGGCGGCATGGCTCCTGAGATAGTGCAATATGGCCATCTGAATCTACCAGAAGATTGCATGGACATACTGAAGGAGGCTAAGCGACCTTCCACTAGGACTTCCTATGCTTACAAGTGGAAGAGGTTTTGTATCTGGTGCAAGTCTAAGAACTATGACCCGACGACCTGTAAGGAAGATGTCATCCTTCCATATCTTCTACATCTGGCGCAGTCTGGCCTTAATGTCCATTCCATTAAGGTTCATCTGGCTGCTTTGTCTGCCTACAGGAAATACCCTTCACAGACTTCCTTCTTCCTGTGATCAAAGACTTTTTGGAAGGCTTGAAGAAAGTGTTCCCTCCTGTCCGGCTTCCTTCGCCTTCATGGGAATTGAATGTGGTGCTGTCCAGATTGATGAAGGAGCCTTTTGAACCTATTCATAAGGCTTCGTTGCAGCACCTATCCTGGAAGGCGGCGTTCCTCGTGGCCATTACATCGGCCCGCAGGGTGAGTGAAATTCAGGCGTTGTGTTGCCAAGAACCTTATACTGTATTTCATTCTGCTAAGGTTGTTATGCGTACTCACCCTAAATTTCTTCCTAAAGTTATATCTGACTTTCATGTTAACCAAACCATAACTTTACCTACGTTTTTTCAGAATCCTTCCTCTCCAGCGGAAAGGTCCCTGCATTCCCTGGATGTCAGGAGGGTGTTGAAATTTTATCTGGATAAAACCAAAGATATTCGTAGGTCAGACCAATTGTTTATCAATTATGGATCAGTCAGGACCGGTCTTGCTACCTCAAAACAGTCCATCTCGAGGTGGATTGTGTGCTGTATACAGTTGTGTTACCAAAAAGCTGGTAAGACCTTAGGGGGTAAACCTAAGGCTCATTCCACCAGGGGCAAAGCTGCCACGACTGCTTTGCTCCGTAATGTTCCAATTGCAGAAATCTGCAAGGCGGCCACTTGGAAGTCGGTCCATACCTTTGCTAAGCATTACTGCCTGGACACTGGTGCCAAGGCAGACGCTCAGGTTGGGCAGGCTTCGCTGCGAAATCTGTTCGCACAGTAGTGGTGTTATTTCTCTTTTCTCCACCGCCGCTTTGGTGTGGGGATGGGCTTGCCATTCTATTCACTAGATTATGACTATACACAGAGATCCCCTACTACAGAAGGAGTAGTTTCTGTCCTGTATCTCCAGTTCTGTAGTAGGGGTATCTCTGTTATAGTCATAAGCGCCCGCCCTCCTCCCCGGTGGAGAGAGATATTCATGTAAGAATGCTACAGGTCTGGCGTGTTACGCCTTCAAAAAGAACTGAAAGTAAAAGGGACCTGCAGTGCATTCTGGGATACTGTGAAGTTCTGGAAGGTTCTCTTAAAGGCACAGTACCCTGTTTTGAGCCACATAATGGCAGCCTATGGGCTTGTCTGTCCAGGTCTTTCTCTCTATCATTCCAGAGGGTTTTTGCTGTTAAAGCAAGGGAAATCTGGACAGGCTTTGCTGTTTGTGAATTTTTGGTGGATTTTCTAGTTGAAGTACTGGACAGTGTAGCCTGTGGATATAGGCTGCATTATCTGTCTTTAAATTCTCTCTTAAGTGTCTGTGCAGTTCTGCATTTTTCGACACCTTAAGAGATTATTTTTGATTGCTCCGGGGTCCACGCACATGGGCGGGACTATTCACTAGATTATGACTATAGCAGCGATGCCCCTACTACAGAACTGGAGTTACAGGACAGAAACTACTCCTTACGCGCTCTCACTTGGAATGTGCACGGTCTCAATGATTACAGGAAACTACGCAAAGTGCTGGCATATCTGAAAAGGCATAACATTGATATCACATTGCTGCAGGAAACACACCTGCCCCTCTCCAGGCCACTGCTTCGCAATAAGGGTTTGCAGGGGAACACACATTCTTCAGGCTTCACCACTTATGCCACGGGGTCCTCACGTGGGTTCGTCATAACTCTGCCCTCACATTGGAACCCTTACACATGGACGTTAACAGTAGATATTTGATCTCTAGATGTCGGGGCAAGGGTCTGGATTTGCTGGTTGTCAATGTATATGGGCCCAACTATGACAACCCAGACTTATATACAGACTTGTTTAGTAGGGTAAAGACCATGTAGGCGGGGCACCAGCTAATAGGAGTGACTTCAATTTAGTTTTGAACCCAGAATGTGATCGTTCAGGAGGACCTCACAGATGTGTCACTGCCTCAGCATGAACACTTGCTGCTCTATGACACACAATGACTTTCATGATATATGGAGACAACGATTCCCTGATAAAGGGAGGTTTACACACTTTTCAGCATATCACGGCGTGCACACGCGTGTAGAACTGAACTCCGCAGAGGGAGTTATGCTAACAGACGACTCTGCCATAGCTGAGAGATTTAGACAATTCTATTTGTCATTATATAATTCGCGTAACTCAGGCCCTAATGAAGAAATTTTGGATTACTTAACACATATTAAGTTGCCTTGGCTGACTAATACGCATCGCAAATTCTTGATAAGACCAATTGAGAGGGAGGAAATACTTCTTCCACTATCTGGGATGAGAGCTGGCAGCGCCCCGTGTATAGACGGCCTGATGGTTGCCTTTTACACAGTGTTTTTGGACCTGTTGCTGCCGCACTTAGCCGCTTTATTTGATGACATTTGTCAGTCGGGCTCGATGCTGCCCTCCATGACAGAGGCTGTCATTGTGGCCATCTTGAAGCCGGGAAAACCACCTGAGGAATGTTCGTCATACCACCCCCTTTCTTTGCTCAATGTTGACACAAATATTTTCAAAGATATTATCCAATCGACTGGTGCCACTTGTCCCCACGCTGGTTGCACCGGAACAGGCAGGGTGTGTTCCGGGACGTAACATTACTTATAATCTGCGCACAGTGTTTGGCGCTCTGCAGCATACCATCCCGGACACCCGTGCGGTGGCGGTGTTTCTCCACATAGAGAAGGCATTTGGCTCTTTTGAATGGCCCTTCATGAGGCAAGTTCTGTTGCGGGTGGGCTTGGGAGAGGTTTTTTACAGTTACTAGGGACTCTCTATAGTTCGCCAATGGCCTCAACAAAAGTAGGAGATTTGGTGACTGAACCGATACATATCTCAAAAGGTACGAGACAGGGTTGTCCGCTCTCTCCGATCCTTTATGTGTTTGTGGCCGAACCCCTAGCATGTGTTCTGCGTGAGTATCATAGCTGTAAGGGCATTCACATCCCGGGTATGAACTTATAGTTTCAACGTATGCTGATGATACTCTTCTCTATATCTGTGACCCGGAACTGCATCTCTCATCTGTCCTGCGTGAAGTGGTGCTTTTGGAGGGGTTTCGGGGTTGCGGGTCAACTGGTTTAAGTCTATTATATTCCCCCTGACGCCATCCACGATCCAATTTGACTTGGACTACCCACTGCAATGGACAACGGACTCAGTGAGATATCTAGGTATGCAAGTAAATTCAGACTCGGAAGTGGTTTTTAGGGAAAATTATGGTACACTAGTGAGCAGACTGGAAGATGACGTGGACCGGTGGATACGTTTACCGCTGACACTCCTGGGTAGAATCTCAATTATGAAATTGGTGATACTACCTCGATTTCTGTTCCTGTTCACAAATATCCCGATGGTTCTCTTTCTTTCAAAAACTCACAACTCTGATGGTTAAATTGGCGTGGGCGGATAAACAACCGAGAGTTAAATGGCAAATCCTCAGGTGCCTTACCACATAGGGGGGCTAGAGGCGCCGGACTTTGATCTTTATAACAGGGTGGCACAGTGTGCCCATGCTCATCTTTGGATACACGGCTCACCAGCTATCCCTCACCTGCGCATTGAGCGTGAGGTAGCAGCCCTGCGCCCGTTGCCCATGTTGCTCTTTAAACTTCTGGATCGACAAACTGGCATTCTGGACTTGATTAACACGACCACTCATGCCTAGCATCACATACTAAAGTTGCAAACAGGGGCAATTCTCTATTCACCCGTGGCGCCTCTGGAGTGGTGTCACTGGCTGCCGACATGTAGAGATGGGGTCTGGTCCGCGAGCTCGGCTCCATTGGGGTCAACCCTATCGGAGAATTGTTTGAGGGTGGCACCGCGAAGAATTTTGACTCAGTGGCTGTAGGGGGTGCTACGCCCACACTCCTCGCTAAATTCCAGTATTACAGGACCTGCCATGCACTACTGACCTGACTGAGCCGCCGGAAGTGACTGCACTAACCCTAGCAATCAAAACGCAAGCCCCGTTAGGAATGGTCTCTAAGATCTACAAACATGCTATGTCATATAGGGAGAATCATTATACTAAAGCCCGCTTGGCCTGGCAGGGTGACTTGTACAAGGAAATTAACGACGATATGTGGCTATACTGCTGCCTTAATACGAAACGTGTATCCCTCAGTGTCAAACACCATTTGATACATTTTTAATATATCAATAGAGTCTATTACACCCCAGAAAGACTCTGCAGGTATGGACTGAGAGCAAACTTGAGATGCGGGTGCTGCAGCAAACAAGATGCGGACTTTGTACATCTAGCTTGGCTATGCCCTGGTGTGGCTAACTTTTGGGGATGGTTGTTCTCGGAATTGGCAGAGGCAACGAGTCATGCACTCACAACGGACTCTGCCCTAGCGCTCTTGGGCTACTCGAAACCGTTAGCTAAGGGAATGTGAAGATTAGTTGATATGGAGCTATTGATGGCTAAGCGTAGGGTGGCAATGTGTTAGTCAAGAGGGCCGCTTCCTACATTGACCCAATGGGCATCAGACATGTTATATTGCTCTACGCAAACAGAATGTTACAGTGACCTCCTGCCCCCGCAATAGACCTAAGAACTTTTGGGCATTGTACAATACATACAGGGCCAATAAAAATAGAGAGAATGGGGAATCTGTAGGTGAGGGGCAGACTTGAATGGGACTGCCTCTGAAGTGTGGTGCCTTTGTTACATTGTGCAAAGAATGGTAGGACATGTGTTATAACAGTGTTTGTGCGGTGGGGTGCTGGAAAATGTGGTTATGAGGGTCATCCCATGTTTCAAGAAGGGCAGCACGCCATGTTCACGGCCTGCGAGTGGGGTATACAAATGACGATTCAGATGTGCTATATTGCGAGTCTATAATCCTGTTGCTCCAAGACTGTAAGTTTAATAGGAATACCAGTCAATGTGTTGCCATAATAACTGTAATGTGTCTGACCCAGAGGTGTGAAGGAACTTGAACACTTTCCAGACCTTCAAATAGATGAAAATAACACAATTATTAAAAGTCTAAAAAGTATACTAATCTTTACATGACCCAAATCTGGAAACTAGCAGCTCATTACTTGACCCAAGTCTGAAAAGTGCTCCTTCCATGTCTGAAAGGTAAGCAGCTTTCTGCTTCACTCGAGTCTGAAAAGCAGGCAACCCCTTACTTCACCCATGTCTGAAAAGTACACAGCTCACCACTTTCTTTTAAAGTATTTAATTTATTTCAAGAACAAAAACAATAATTGCTTACATTTAGAATAATAATTTTGCTTTAGCAATCGTATGTTAATGATTTCGATTTCATGTGTGCATTTTCCTATCACCCAAGTGACTTACACAGATCTGGTGGGTGTCAACCTGCCTCAAATATTAGCTTTTGTTCAAGCAGCCAGGCTTTTAAAATCCCTTAGTTCTACTGAAACTTGCCCTATTTTCCCAAATGTTGTAAAATAGTTCTTCATGGTACATCATCTTTTTCGTCTCTCACCCTCATCTGGTGGTGGTTCTTCCGCTCTCTGTTTTTGAGCAATAATAGATGGAGCTACCAGTGAACCAAAAAATAATAAACGTTCCCCTGTGTTTTTTGCCCTCATCCAGATCCAGCGTCCTTCCTAAAAGGGACACGAACCTTTTGGATTCCACTCAATTTCCCTGAGCCATTTCCATCAGTTTATATGTCTGTTCCAAAGCAGTTTCAATTATCAGACATCCCCACTTCATGTGCATCCAAGTGCCAACAGCTTCCATGAATAAACAGGCATGCTTCCTTGAAAATTTATAAATACATTTTGCAGAGCACTGACAAAGGGCCAGCCTGGCCTCCCTTTTCTGATAGTCCTATTTGAAAGTGTATAGCAATGACTAAAATGTTCCCCTTTTTAACTATACATCATTTCTTGGTTGTTTTCTAAGACAGTTTCTTTGAACAGGTAAAAGTTTCTTTTCTTGACAAAGTGCATGTGTTTGTGGGGTCTTCAGTAGCAGAGCACACTGAGGAAGTGGTTTGATGTGGGGCGGGATACAGGGTGCAGTGAAGGCGTTTGCTGTCAAGCCTCCCTTACCAGTCATTAGTGATCTCTGGAAGAAAGGGTCTAAATGTGCTCTGAGGAAATGGGTGGGCTGGAGCCAGGCTGGTGCGGGAAAGCCCCCCCTAAGTTTCACCTCATCCCCACACCAGCTTCTTCTGTTCATCTATTGGGCCAGGGAATTAAATATGAACAAGCACTTTGCTCTCCATTCCATGTGGTGATGCAAGCAGTGAAATGTTTATTTCAAGGGTGGTTTGGGGTGATAGTCTTCATTTTTTGCACTTCATGACAGTTGTGAAGTTCTAATTTCTATGGTGAAATTATTCCTTGATGAAATTTATAAGCAAGCATGTGCAGGCGCCACTGGCCAGTCTAATTTTCAAAATAGTGTCCCAGCCGGAGCAACAGAGAGGAAGCCAGAGCCTAGATTTACTACTGTTGTGCACCGTATGTTGCGCAAAGCCAGTGCATCTGTCGAAGTAATATTTATTAAGATGTGCAGCAGAAACATTGCAAATGTGGTGCAAAAACTGTGTTGTGCTGCCTGAATATATTGTTTAATGTATGCAAGTTCGCCCTGTAAACGTGGAACCATATAAAAATCAACACACCTTGGAATTATTTTTGACGATAAACTGACATTCGCTTCTCATGCGAACACAATCGTTTCTGCCTCCTTCTACAAACTCAAAACCATCAAAAAAATTCTCCCGTATCTCTCCCCCAATTCAGGAAGAAAGCTGGTCTCTGCTTTTGTGATGTCATCTCTGGACTATTGCAATGGGCTCTTTATTTAGGCTCAACAAAAAGTTATTCGGAAACTGCAATCCGTGCAGAACACCGCTGCCAGAATGCTGTCAGCAACCCCGAAGTTCAAACCTATTGCTCAAGTAATCAAAGGCTACCACTGGCTCGCGGTGAAGAACCGAATAAAGTTTAAGGCACTGTGCATTGCCTATAAAGCCTCTCATAATCAAGGACCACGCTTTCTCCTAAACTCTCTAGCTTTTCATGTCCCAAACAGACCACTAAGCTCTTCTAATGCATATCTGCTGTCTGTGCCAAGGACCAAAACCGCCTCCTGGGGCGATCGTCGTTTTGTTGTCTCCACAGCCAAGCGCTGGAACTCTCTCGATATGGAGATCAGATCCTGCCAAACCCTGGTGGCTTTCAGAAGAAAAATAAAAACTTGGCTGTTCAATCAATAAATTCTCCCCTCCACTGCCACGTCCACAGCGCCGAGACGCCCCTGGGCATTTGCGCGCTTTACAAGTTTCATAAATAAATAAACACATAACCACACAAAGGGATCTATTTTCTCACAGTCACGCAATGTAGCACAAATGTCAAGCTCCACTGAAAAATAATGCAAGGTCAGAAGAGCGGCAAATGCAGGATTATCATCACTAGAGCAATAAAAAGGAAGGGAATGCAAGAATCCCCAAGGGTAGCATCATGGAGAGACTGACCCTGAGCTTTCCCTGTATCAACATCGGAGGAGAAGAGGTCAACGAAAGGAGAGCATTCTCAGGAAAGAGTTACATTCCTTGACTAGAGAGATGAGGACATTATCAAGTTGTTTTAGACTTAATAAGGACAGTGCCAAAGTAGAGTAAATTGTAATGTGCAACTAGACACCAAAACAGCAATCACCGTTTGTAGGGAACTGGAGATATGATTTTTAGAAGCATTGAGTGATTTGACTGGCAAAAAGCAAAAGAGCCAACAGCCGGTACATGGTCATGATAGACATAGTCAAAGTCAAACGTTAAGGCCGTCCGCAATGGGTTCAAGGACAAGCTTTGTCCCAGCAGGGTTACCTTCTAATTTAGGGGCATATTACCAACAACTAGCGATATTTATCGCTAAATGCGCTTAGCGACTTTTTTTTAATCGCTGCCTATCGCTGGATATTTTAGCAACGTTTTTCTCCATAGCACTAAAATATCCAGCGATAGCGGCGTAATGCGAGAATATCGCTGAGAATATAGCGATATTCTCGCATTAGCGACGAAATGCTCTTTGCCATGTTATCTACCTCCCATTGGATAACATGGCTAAGAACTGGTCAGAGCAGGCGTTAGTTTTTGGCGATAGCGGGAATATTTCCATCGCTACGCCAGCCTTGTGAATAGGCGATAGCGACGTTATCGACTGCTTTCAGTCGCTAACGGGTTGGGTACGCCCACTTTGCATGTCATTAGCGATAAATATTGCTGACATGCAAAGCGGGCCCCAAACCGCTCGCTATCGCCTTCAAGCTGTCGCTAACTGCTGTTAGCGACAGCTTGATAATAGGGCGATAGAATTTTTGCTGCTTAGCGGCCGCAAACGGCCGCTAAACCGGCGAAAAGTGCCTATCGCCCCCCTTGATAATATGCCCCTTAGTCATTTCTCTGGAAAAAACTCCTCGACAATGAGGTCGTTAGCGGGTCAAAGTGCAGGCTGGATCCGAAGAGGGGCTCATCGACAGTGGCTGGCTAAAGCATAGGACCTCAGTGGGAGTCTTGGCTCCTGCTGGAAGTTCAAGGCTCTTGGTATTAAAGGTGAGAAAACTCAGAGCGAAGTCCAAAGTTTGGCCCAGGAAGGTATTGTCGGGATGCTGCTTGGCGTTGGTCCCTGTGTAGTGCTCTGCATTCGGACTTTGAAAATGTTCTAAAAGTCAGGATCCTCTCAGTGGGCTAAACTAGTGAGTTAAGTCTGACTGGGAGTTATCGGTCAGCAGCTGTGACTTGGTGGCAGTCCAGTACCTGGCACCTTTGGCAAACATTTAAGGAATGGTTTCTAAGTGTCCAGTCTTGCAATTGTGAAGGGGCAAAGAGTATGCTCTTATTCCTGCCAACGGCCCTGGACTCTTTTGGGACCACTTGGGGGTAGGACTCAATCTCCAAGAAGCCGCCTGCAGGGTCCTGGGCAAATGCAGTTGAAACTGGTCAGCCGGGCTCATCAGATGTTTGGGTTTCTTGAAGCTTTTGTGTTCCTGAAGCCAAATAGGTAGCTAGCCAACTAGTCCTTGGAGTTCAGTTTTCTGTACTGGGTACACGTTGAGGTTTCTTTCTGCAGATTCGAGCTTAAACAATTCCACAGTGTACTGTTCTGCCAAACCAATATGGCAGAACTTTTCTTCCCCTGGGCAGAGCTCTGGGCACACTCCTGAGGTGTGCCTACGAAATGAGAACCTCCAATTGCAACTCACGGGGTCATTACGACCATTGAACCATGTGACAGGGACTGCATGATGCTGGCCACGTAGTGCAGGGATAAGTGTGGTGACCCCTTTTTGTCTTGCAGCGTGTGCTGCAGCCAGCAGCACACGCTGCAACACAAAAAATAGGCAATGCGACCATCTCGGTGGCGGTCACATCATAATTCCTATTGTGGGACTGGCCCCTAATGGGAAACAATGGCAAACGGACTGAAGTTTGTCCACCATCATAATCAGTACCTCAGTCTTAAATAATTTTTTCCCATTCACTGGAATTGGTGCTACTCCGGCTACTTGGACAATGGTAGGGTGGACTAGGTGAGAGTTACACCTGACTGTAACAGAAGATGCCCTTTTGAAGCTTGTACAGTTGGTGGGCACATCCCCCAGGTCATATCCCGACCAAGTCCCTTTTGTTCCCTTTCCTGCATTGATACCTCCTTGCAGGGGCGCAAAAGACTGACAAGTGACAGTTAGGGATTAACTCTGGAAAAGGCTGTAGACAGGAAAATGTCAACTTTCTAAAAGGTGTATTTTCAAAATAGTAATTTAAATTCTGACTCAGCAGTTAGATTTGATGTAAAATTACTATTAATGTGATTCCTTGAATCATTGTTCTAGCTATTCACAAACTGAATTTATGCATTATAAGGTTTTATAATGTAACCCAGTGCATTTCTATCGGAGGGCCAGCCTTGCTACAGGGAAAATGACTTTGGAGATTTTTCACTGCAGGGGACATAAAACGTAAGTAAACATGTCCTACTTTTTAAATACCATGAACCCTGGCCGATGGGCATTTAGGGCCTACCTTAAGGGTGACTTATAAGTATTAAAAAGGAAAGTTTAGACCTAGTAAAAGGTTTTTTTAAACACACAAAAGGTGATGGGAGGAATGTTTGCAATATGTCTAACCACTGCCAATCGCTCGGGGTAGCATCCCACCCCATTGTTCTTTTGCTCACCATGCCACCTTAGTTTGTACCCAGCCATGTGCAAATCAGTCTTGACCCTACTCCTCATGGGAACAGTCCAGCCCAAACTGCCATACCACGTACAGCTTGGTTCCAGTGACACAATGAGCACAGGACCCACATATGGGCATACCCATGCCACTTACAGCTGTATATAAAACACACAAAAGGTGATGGGAGGAATGCTTGCAAGTTGACTAACCACTATCAGTCGCTCAGGGAAGCATTCCCAATCCATCGTTCTTTTGCTCATCATGCCACCTCAGTTCAGACCCAGCCATATGCAAATAATTATTTACCCTGCTCCTTGTGGGAACCATCCAGCCCTATTTGCCTGGCCAGGTCCTCCCTAAACTGGAAAACAGGCATTCTTGGACAGGTTTCACCCTAGTAGGTTTATTTTGCCAGATCAAATCTTCAGCTTTAAACTCCACACTCAGGCTTTAAGGCAAGGCCTGAAGACATGCTTTGTCATGCCACTTTAGTGGTGCCACAATAGGTGCTGCAGTCCACAATTAATTAACAGACCCTAGGTATACTGGGTATCATGAACTAGGGGCCCTAAGGGATGGTAAAAGTGCCAATTAGGATTGTTATCCATGTGAACAAGTGTATAGGGAACAGAACACACATGCACAGGGGCCTGGTTAATAGGTCCAAAAAGCAACAGCATCAGTCAAATAAAATGGTGGTGCTCATGCAAAAACTGGTATTTTCATACAAGGCCCTTTTCCAGAAGAATGGTAGGAAACACCTTAACCATTCCCTTAGTAGTTCTCATTATCTAAGCAGAAGAACAGTCATCTGCACTGGCATGGCATGGTCAGTCCCAGGTCTGTGTTCCACTGTAAAGTCCATTCCCTGTAGAGAGATGGATCACCTCATCAGTTTGGGGATTTCGCGTCTCATCTGAATTATCAGTCAGAGAGGTCTGTGGTCGTTTGTGAACTTTGAAGTAAATCCCAAGCAGGTAGGGTCTCAGGTTCTTCAGGGACCTAACCACAGCAAAGGCTTTTCTCTGAATGGTACTCCAACATTGCTCTTGGGAGGAGTTGCCTACT
This sequence comes from Lissotriton helveticus, assembly GCF_964261635.1. Classification (NCBI taxonomy): domain Eukaryota; kingdom Metazoa; phylum Chordata; class Amphibia; order Caudata; family Salamandridae; genus Lissotriton; species Lissotriton helveticus. Next base: position 274,591,030 of record NC_136065.1, on the reverse strand, counting down.
AATAAAGGCAACTGGTTGATTCTGGTCCTCGTCTTTCAGCTGGACAATACTGTTCAATTCCCATGTTCTGAAGTATCTGTTTGGACCACAAACTCTCTGCTAAAGTCAGGTGTTTTGAATACATGTGCACAGTGCCTTTTCATGGTGTCAAAAGCCTGTGGGTGCATTTCCATTCAAATCACTTTCTTGGGCTATTTCTTTGACAAACGTTCTGTAAGGGGGCAACAATGGAGCCATACCCCTTCTCAAATTTCCAGAGGGTACCCAGTCAGTCAAAGAAAGGCTCTCATATAGGTTTGGGTTTTGGGAGACTCCCAAGCCATGATGGTTTGGGTCTTGGGTTGGGTTTGCTGCACATGCCTCCCCACCAATAAGGTAACCCAGGTGAACCAAAGATCCCTGCCTTATCTATCACTTCCTGGCCTTGACCATCAGGTCTGCCTGTTGATGGGCCTGAAGTACTTCTCTGAGGTGGGTCAGGTTTTACTGCCTGCTGAAGCTAAAGACAGTTATATCATCGAGATATTCTGCACGAAAGGTCTCCAGTCCTGTTCACAAGCCTTTGGAAGTGGCCCTCAGGATTGGAGAATGCTGACCTCTCCTGTGCTCCCTCAGTTACAGCAATCTGCCAATACCCAGAAGTGAGATCAAAGGTAAGATGGTAGTTGGCAGTCCCTAGTTTATCAACCAGCTCATCTGCTCTAAGTATGGGCTGTGCATCCATTTTGTTGACAACCTCCTGTACTCCTGTAATATACACAGTATCTGTGTTCTGTGATCCTCTTTTTCAATTGACGTAGGGTGCCAGCACCACAGGGCCAGTCCAGGGACTACTGGAGGGCTCAATAACTCCCAGGTCCAACATCTTGGCAACTTCTGCCTTAATGTTGGCATTGATATTATCTGACAGCCTGTGGATCTTGTTTTGGACAGGTAGACTGTCACCAGTGTCTTCTTCATAAACACACCACTGGGTCTGGCTAGGTATCTGAGAAAACTGTCCAGCAAACTGTTAAAAAAAACTACTGAAATGCCTTTTGCTGCTTTTTAGTCAGTTTGGGGGAGAGGTTTACTCCCTACACTGACCCATTCATGGCATAATTGGATGAGAGGTCTGAAGAGGCTCACCTACGTCCTCCTCCGCTTTTCATTTTCTCCATCAACTACCATGAGCATAGTCATGTCTGCCCTGTCACAGTGTGGTTTCAACTGGTTTACATGTTTCAACCAGTGAGAATGCCCAGGTCTACCAGGTAGGTGACCTCTGCCATGTATACCAGCACCATGTAGGGCCCAGTCCACATGTCCTGGAGGGCCCTGGAACCCACAGGCTCCACCACCCACACATTATGACCTGGCTGGTACTCCACTAAGGAAGCTTTTTGATCACACCAGTGCTTAACAAGCTCCTGGCTGGCCACTAGGTTTTGGTTAGCCTTCTTCAATTTCTCTTCCAGGTAGGAGCGCAGGCATAGCACATACCTTACTATGCCCTGTTTGGGTTCTTTGAAAGGTTTCACCCACCTTTCTCCTACTAGCCTTAAAGGACCTTGTAAGAAATTGAGTTAGTGGTTGACTAGGGTGTGGGCCCTGGTAAAGTAGCAACAACAATCCTTTTCAGGGAAAGGCTCAGGCAGACTCCAAATTAACCAGTGCTCACTCCCCTTGGAAGGAAGTTCCCTCTCCTTGCAGACCTCCTTGAGCTGGGCCGCAGTGTGGGCATCTATGTTGGCCAACTCAAACTCCATTCTTGCAGGAGGTCTCAAGCACAACAGTCAGAGAAAGAATTTAGAAAATGCAAAAAGACCAATGAGGGAGAATTTAAACTAGAATTGGTCTTTGATATGGTATGATAGTGTACATTGAGTCACAGTATGTCACTGCACAAACACAAGTCCAATCCTCACCGCTGAACACCAGTGTAAGAAACTGAGTTGCTGGGTTACTGGGGTGTGGGCCATGGTCAAGCAGCAACCACAATCATTGTCAGGGTAAGGCACAAGCAAACCCCAAATTAACCTGTGCTCAACCCTTGGCAGCTTGGCATAGAGCAATCAGGCTTAACTTACAGGCAATGTGTAAAGTATTTGTGCAACACTTCAAACAGTAAAACAGTAAAAACACGAGAGAAAAAGTTCCACACAAGGTTCCAAAATAGAACTTAATGTGGTAAATAAAACAAGACCAAACTGACAAAAATCCAATTAGTAAAACCATAGATATTGAATTTTACATTTTCTAGTAGAAACAAGACTAAGAGGCGTAAATCGCTAACTGTCGATATCTGGTTGCACCGGACCAGGGCATAGTCACAAGTGCAGGCCAACTGGGATGGAGGGCGGGTCAGCTACAGGGACCTAGTTAGGCCCACTGAACAAAAGTACCTTCAGTCCTGGTTTGTGGAGTATTGTGTGGATCTGCTTCAGATGCGTTGTGCAGCCGTAGCCTTGCGTCAGTTTTGAGATGCGTTTAGGTTGCGTGTGAGTGCCTGCATCATCGGCTAAGAACCTGTCGATGGGGCTTGCGATGCGAAGTCCAGCATCGAGGATGCGGCATGCAGTCGGGGTGATGCGTCGGTTCTGAAGAGCTTGGGAGGCTGCCAAGAGGAGTCTGGCATCACCGTTGGGGATGCTGTCATCAATAGATGCAAGGGCCTGAGCCGAGGTTCAGAAGGTGATGCGGGCTGCGGCAACGACGTAAGTCTTTGAAATGGGTCTAATCCACGAAGCAGCCGAGATAAGTCCGTTCTGCTCAGGGTTCAGGGTTGTGCCGCGCAGCAGAGGAGATGCGTTGATTCAACTGGATCCACAGAGGCTAGAGAGGAACTTAAGCCCACTTCCAAGGGTTCAGAACTGGGATGGCACCACTTGGCAGGCTAGAGTCACAGAGGGCAGAGTCCAGGTACATGTGTCCGGTTGTTGGAAGCCTCTGGGTTCTGGGTGCAAGAGATGCAGGTCCAGTCCTTCTCCCCCAGGCAGGAGGGCAGCCGGCAGCAGGTCAGCACAGCAGGCAGCAGTTACTTCAGAGCAGCAGTCCAGGAAAGTGATAGATTAGTAGCAGCACAGCAATCGTTCTTCCTGGCAGAGTATTCACAGGCCCAGAAGTGGAATGAAGAGTTGGTGCTGATGTCCAGTATTTATACCCAGATGTTCCTTTGGAGTAGGGGTGAAGCTTCTAGAGGTTTCATTTTGAGTCCCCAGGCATCCTGCCTTTCCTGCTCTGGCTCCAGGCTAACTACCATTCCTAGGGGGTAAGCAGCCTTTTTGTGGAGTAAGCAGCCCTTTTGTGGAGTAAGCAGCCCTTTTGTGGAGGCAGGACAAAACCTATCCTGGGTAAGTGGGGCTGTGTCAAGCTCCTCCCTCTAATCTTGCCATTCATGGCTCATCCAATCACAACTGAACTTCCTATTGTGCAGTGGCGTAGCAAGGGAGGGTGGTCCGGTTTTGGGGTAGTGCTCCCCCTCTTACCTTTGGCTGTTGCGGGCAGCAAACACAGGAATTGCCAGCACACTCCCCCCTGCTCTTACATGTGGCCGCCACAGGGTGGCTGCCGCCGGAATTGCCACGGGCGGCTAAAGGTCTAGCTACGCTGCTTCAATTGTGTGTGGCTGTCTAGGAGGCCTACACAAAGCTCAAATGTCAGCTACACTGTCACCAGAGACAAGCTACAGGCACTAAATGGCTAAGGCAAGAAAATGCCAACTTTCTAAAAGTCTGACCAAAAAATGGACAACCCAATTCACCTTTGTAGGTTTGGGTAATGAAATCAAATAGGTAAAGGTGCCTGCAAGGGATTCATCAAAATGGCATGAGTTTAAGTAACTTTACCTTAAATACAGTGACATCTAATGATCCCATATGGAGTAACTCAAATCAAATTCAACCAAATCGATCAGTAAATCAATTACAAAAACCGGGTGTTTCAGAAAACAGTTAAAATTATATTTCATAAAACATGTAAATAGGGGTACAGAAACAACAACAGAAAACCCTTACATACATTGACATAAAAACATGATGGCCACCTGAGCTGTGGGACGGTCTCTTCTTGTGTAGATAGCATACAGGCTAATGTGCTTGCCGTACACCGTTACAAAATGGAAGTCTGTGCAAAATGCAGTGGGCTCATCTAATAGGTTAAGAACTCTTCAAACAAGCAAATGCTGATGGAGACCGACCTTGACAAGTCAATGGCTGAAGGGGGCTAATGCAAAGTCCATTCTGTTTATTGTTCAGAGCAAAAGGTCTTTGGAGTGTGAGACCTAAGCATATCTAACAATTTCAGTCATAGTATTACCACGTGTGTTGTCGACTAAGACAATTGTGTCCTGTTTAGATGTTGCAAAAGATTCTCAGGTAACCTTCAAAAAGCTCAAAATTCCATGCAATGCCAAGTACCAGGACTAGCAAAAGATGTCCATGAAACAAACTGAAAGAAAACAGTTCCTGAGACTTCAGTTTAGGTTCTTTTGCTTAGTATACAAATGCAAACACAAAACCGACCCTAAGAATCTCTGGAGACTAAAATGTTCCTGCATGTGTAATTTCCAGAAGACCTGGGTCATCTAAAACAAATCTTATGCTGTGACTCCTTCTATGCGTGCATGCAGACTGTTCTCAGTGGGTGGATCATTTGTTACGTCTACTTGTATAGTGGTACCCTTGCTAAGCGAGGCGATACATCTTGAGTAGTGTCTTTGTGCTCCATTGACAATTTAGATGTGTGGTCATGTGATCATATTATGTCTATACAGGGATAAGCGAGCCTAGGCATACCCCACAACCGCACAGCACTGTTTGTCCACACCTCAGATACACTTTGGGTTTCCACAGACTGTATAAGCCATGATTCTGCCTCTGTGGGAAGGCATCTACATCCGTGCTCGCTCTTAGGGACAGATTTACAAGCCCCTTGCGCCTATTTTATGCCGCCGTTGCGTCACTTTTGTGACGGAGCGGCGGCGCAAAGCCAGCGCCATGCTGCGGGGTATTTACAATGTGACGCAGCTGGAAGATGCATCACGTTGTAAAGCCCAGTGCCACATGTAGGTTTTCCGGCGCAGGGTGGGGGGGCGTTCCGGCGCAGGAACGCCTCCTAAAAGGCTACAAGATTTCACTTAGTCACTTTTAAGGCCATGCTGCGTCAAAACCCTGCACCTGCTTGTAGCAGGCGTAAGGATTGACGCAGCATGTTAGGGATACGGCACTCCCGAGCCTTGCTGGAGCTGCGTCGCGCTTGCGACGCAACTCCTACAATGCGCCGACTTTCAGACGGGAGATGCAACACGCATCTGCCCATCCGTGCGCCATGGTGCGCCGCATTGTAAATGCGGCACATCAGTGGTGGCGCACGGGTGGGCAGATGCATCGCAACTCTTCTGGCGCATCCCTGCTGTTTAGCAGAGATGCACCAGAAGTAGTAAATCTGACCCTTGGGTTGTCCCTAAGGGTGATATGGGTATCCATTCTATGCAGCTGAATGTTCTGATACCTCTTCTTTTTTTTCCCTGCAGAGAGCAAGTTCTTCCGCTGGAATGAGTGGCAGCCCTGGGTGTGCATGTGTGATCTGCACAAACAAGCGCGGATTCGTCACTTTGTAGTTTCTGCCAAGAACGTCACAGTGAACTTGAAGACTGAAGACTTCTGGCAGGAGAAGAGGTGCTCCACAGCCAACTGCAGCACGTGCAGCACCGAGGAGTGCCCTAGCACCTACGATAATACGCAGTCCCTTCTGTCGCGCTTCCGCAATTTGACCCTCTCCACCACCAGCATGAAACAATCTGCACTCAGCCCTGCCAGCACACTGCCAATTGGGGCCTTCGATATTATCACGCGGCAAGTCAACACCAGCAGGGGCAATGATCTCAACGTTACCAGCAAAACGCCCGTCTTGATCCCGTCTTTCAGCACAAGCCAGGCCTTCCTTTCGCCTTCCAGAAAATCCCTTGCCTCTGCAAAGGTGATCCATGCCCCTTTTCTCGTTCCCAGCAGAAGGTATACCACCTCTTCTCCTCCCACCACGAGCCTTAACTCACCAAAGGAGCCCCAGACCTCTCCCCCTCCTCCCAGCACGAACGACACCTCTCCCTCTCAGGCCAGCAATGAGGATACATGGAAGATCCTTGTTCCCCCAGATTATGATTCCTTCGATAAGTTTCCTGATGTGGATGAAGCCTGATATCAGAGAAGAGCAGGTCTAATCAACTCCTGGGACCTCTTGTGTTCTGAACAACCAGGCTACTTCTTCTACCTGGGGGAGGAAGGACAGGGCATTGACATAAACTTCGCAATGACTAGACATGGAGTGAGAACAGTTCTACTTCCTGGTTGTTTCTCCATCAAGGTTATGTTGACCCCGAGGGCCAAGAACTCATGAATTCAAGCTTTGTGGCTGTGGGGTTGCACAAGCTCCTGTGTTTTAACACCTCTGTACTTTATGCATTATCAAGCGCTTCAAATAATACGATAAATTAGAATTTGGTGGCACATGACGATCAAATAAGCTGGAATTTGTACTGGATGTAATTCAGTAATATGCGTTTTAGTCTGTCTGGGGTTGTGAAGTCTGGTTCAGAATGTTAGGTACGTTGCTGTGGGTGTGTCACACGCTTATCCTCTAAACAGATGTCTGCGGTTCAATTATTCAGATACCTTTTGTTGCTATCACCTGCCATTTTGTCTTTACCAGTGCTGATAACTACCCCATAAATCCTAAATTTATGTATCTCTCCCTTGTGTATGATGTTGAATAGTATGCTGCTACCTACTTCAAATATCCACAGATCCAGTGGTAACAATAAATAGCACATTCTCCTAACTCTTTAATCTCCAATAGATGCATTAGGTGCCTTGAAACTGTTTGAGATGAAAGCACTAAGCTACCTCCCTCTTCTGCTTTAGTGTATTCCTTATGGAAAGTATTGGAGACTCTTTCTAGACTCATTGGTCAATCCAGCAAGGAAGCAGACTGAGCCCATAACTAGGTATATTAGGTCCTATTCAGTGGGATAGAAAGTGCTGCACACCACTGAATTCAGGAAAGCTACACAAAGCGTGAAGAGGCGTGAACACCAGTGTGTATTCGGTACAAAAGGGGGTGGTGATGGACGGAGCATCTTAACCAATCAAACACTCACACCCAGTCAAAAGATCTGGGTTTGATCCATCACCGTTCTTTAGCCCACTCTGCCACCCCAGTTCAGACATGGCTATATGCAAATCAGTCTGACCCTGTGCCTCATGGGAACAGTCCAGCCCGAACTGCCAAGCCATGCCTTCCCTGGACTGGAAACAAGCTTCCGAGGACTGGTTTCTGGCATTTCAGCCGTCTTCAGCCCGGCTTGCTTGAATCCAGTGGCAAAGTGAGCAAGGGACTCACGTCTGAGCATACCCTGCCACACATACATACCAGTGTGTATTCAACACAGAACCCAACAAATGCAACTAATGCCGACTTTCAGATCCCATGACATTGTAAATATGAAAAATGGTGCTAGGCCACAGGAGCATAAAAAAAGTGACGATTCGGTGGTGATATGGGCTTGTACATATGCCGCTTGAAGTATTATATTGTTGTATGTAACCTACATCCAACCAGTCACTCACCCTTTAGCCAAGCCAGTGAAGTTGCTCTGATCATTCTGAGGACGAAAGAAACAGCTGCTTTTGTGCTCCCTTCCAAGTCCTATCCTTGGTGTAATAGCAATACTGGAGATTACATAATATGCAGATTTGTAAAGCACTCGTTCAAGAGTATCTAGACGCTGAAATAACAGATGTTTATCGCTTGGACGGATCAAAGACTGAGCAGATCTGCCAGGATTCAACCCTGTGACCATATTCTCAAACACCGATGCCTGTGGCGGATGCATTAGTCCACTGACCGATCCAGCAGACCTGGTAGAGATGATATCTGCCTGTGGTCTCTGAGGTCTAAGACCACCAAAGTCAGAACAAATACAGGGGGAACGGAAAGCAAAGCTCTGGATTTTTGTTGTCTTATCCTGTCAGTAAAAATCCATTCGGCATTAATAAAGCCCATCTCAGATCCAACCACACAGAATTAACAGTGCCCGTAGCAGTGGCAGTGATCATGCCACTTACACCGCACTTGGCCCTACCAGGACTCAAAGAAGTGACATACAGTCAACATTAGCACTGCCCTCAACAGTGGCAGTGTTCACTGCAGTAATAATACACTTAGCTTCACCAGTGCCTTCAGAGAAGCAGTGTCCATGCCATTGATATGGTATGGAATATTAACTGCGCTGCCAGACCCCTCTCGGAGGCTGTGGTACAACTAGGGGGTAATGGGCGATGGAGGCTTTAGTCGTTTGTCTATGATGCCCTTGGTTCCATCCTACTACAGCAGATGTATGACGTTACAATGCATACTTTTACAACCCATACCTTTACAACGCATTTTTTACAACACAACATCCATTACAACGCATTCCATTACAACGCATGCCATTATAACGACTTTGTAAAAACTAACTTTACAACGCATTCCATTACAATGCATACTACCTTTACAACGCATACCATTACAATGCATAACATTACATTGCATGTATGGTAAGTATTGGATAGTGTAGGGGTAAAAATTACTATTCTAACTCCAGGGGGCGGCAACAGTAGGGTAAGTGTTGGATAGTGTAGGGGTAAAAATTACTATTCTAACTCCAGGGGGTGCAACAGTAGGGTAAGTGTCGGATAGTGTAAGGGTACTATGCGTTGTAATGGTATGCGCTGTAATGACATGCGTTGTAGTGGTATGCGTTGTAGTGTCATGTGTTGTAATGGTTGCGTTGTAATGGCATGCGATGTAATGGATGTTGCGTTGTAAAAGTTTTGTTGTAATGGTAGTACGTTGTAAAAGTTGCGTTGTAAAGGTTGTTGGAAGAGGTGTGGCGCCGCGGCCAGGGCGACTGACGCTGGTATCTGGGGATCACGGTTCGATCCCCGGCTCCGGCGGCAGATTAGCCCAGCACCATGTGACTCTGGGCAATAGCTTGCTTAATCTTCCCGACGGCCCCCAGCGCCTAGAGACCCTAACGGGTGATTGTGCGCTTTACAAATGTGGATTATTATTATTATTATTTCCCTACTATAGCTCTGCAAACTAAGCCAAGTACTACCCCTTTAGCACTGGACTAAATGGTAGTGATGGTGAGCAGTCACAGGCTCATCATGGAGTAGGGGTGGGTGTGCAAACGCAGGACTCATCAACCACCTAGCAGCTCAATCAATGAATATCCAATCCAGTGCTCTACCTAGATAAGAAAAATACTCCACCTTTGGAATACTGCACCCCCCCCCCCTTTTATTGGTGTCCCTCCCCTCATAAATCTATGCAGGTCCCCTTTTAGGTTACAGAGATTTCTGAGTGGAATGACTTAAGGATTAAGTGCAGATATAACGGTTCAATAATGGTTGTGCGCAGTTCAATAAAGTCCCCTTAATACAGTCTCCCCAAAGCGCAGGTCTATCTGCCCTCTCAAGGGCCGGTTGGAAATCACCAGCATGCGTCTATGCTCCCTCCCACTTCAGGGAGGAGATGCACTGACTGCAGACCCGGGTTTTGATCCAAGCAGGCTGTAGCAGGATGCGGCAGCGGGACTGCTGCCTGAGTTCCTGCAGCAAATGAAGGTACCTGACCTGAGTAGGGGCCTCTCCATCCCTGACACCAGCATCTAGGTCACTAGGCGATGAAAGGCAGCTTGGCCACCACATTAATAAAAGCCTCCCAGCAATTGACACCTATATAGGAATATGTGTTAATAGCAGTACTTAATTAATACAGCGCCTGGATACCCGTGGTGTGATAGTGTGCTTTATAAATAGCTGTAACATAACATAACAACATAAACATAACTCAATGGCAGCCATGGCGTGTTCTTTGGCAATGCATAAGTGACAACCGCCACAGGCGTAACCTCAGTTTCAGTGGTGACAACCACCACGGGCCCAGTTCTTGCTCCTGGCGGCGATGTCCACTGCAAGGACATTTCCTGGTTTTCACTAGTGAATGTGATGTTCCCCATGGCACAGCTCTGTGTTTCAGTGGCGATCTCCACATTGGGCACAGTTCTTGATTTACGATTTTTGATTAGCCATAGCCGGTCTTCTGGCACAGATGTGAGGTCCGCCATCAATCCACGATTCCGTCTCGCGATTGCACTCCAGGAGAGACTGTGTCTTCAGACCTGGGGCTCGTAAATTGCTCCCTATAATCTTTCTTGCCTTGGTAGACCCACCGCACTGGTGTCAGGGGTGTAACACAGCACCCCGCAGCCCCCACGGTGCGGGGGGCCCTAAGCTCCAGGGGGCATGCACTGCACTCTGGCCAGAGCGCTCCAGATTGAGCCTGGTGGGGGGCCCTCTTCGTACCGTGCAGGGAGGCCCCCTTACTTTTCGTTACACCAGTGACTGGTGTCTGGCTGCTTCTGGCACTCCCTGGACACACTCACCTTCTGCTGGGTTGGCAGAATCCTTCTCTCTCTTAGCAGGCAAGTTGGCCTCCACATGTTTCAATTCAGGGTACAGGTGACCTTTGGGAAGCTGTCTTGCATACAGACACCATCTCTCGTTGCACAGCAGTCCTCAGAGCAGGCTGTGGAGCACTCCCTTCCTTGGTCAAAGATAACGTGGAACTGGAACAACAAGTGAGTCAGTGTTCTTACGTTTATACAGTCAAGGCAAACAGGAGGTGTGGATTCATTGTCTGCAATTTCATAACCAGTTTGGATAGTTCTTCTTTCAAGTCCCCGGTCGGGGCTAATCTCCAGACACAGCCTTTCCACAGAGTGATGCTGCATACAACAGGGTGGTATCCAGCTTGCAGTATTCGCACCAGAGGAACTAAAAGGTCTGAACTTTCTGCACCTAGGTTATCCACAGCCACACTGAGCAGTGATCATGGATGAGACAAAAGGCGAGCCCCACCTGACTGATCCCTGTCACTCAGAACTACAGAGTCTGCGGTCCCTCTATTCACCCTCACCATTTACCAAATGATGGTGCTACAGAAACACTGGTAAGAAGCCCATCTCAGCAAATGAAGTGAGTTTGTAAAAGAGCAATGTATCATCAATCCCCACCTTCAGTGTCCAGGACTCCTCCCCCGAGCTTCAGGGGTGCCAGCAATGCACTTCCACTGTCTGGTAATCTGGAATAGGCCATGGGCTTCCAAAATAGAACCCAAAAGGCCTCCATACTCTGGTTCACTCATATGCATAATGCATGTACCACAGAGGGCACATTCATAAACATGCACTTGGAATGTTAGCGCTTTGATCTAGGTTAGCACATAATAGTGGAACTTTATACGAGTGGGCCATTAGGATTCTGTAGGAAAGTGCCCTGTTTGTATGGTCACCCCTCCCCCACACTTTTTGTCCCAATGCTGATGGGTGTGACTCTGAAAGTGCACTGGAGCCTGCAGCCCAGGCCCCAGTGCCACTGCTACACGCAGACTGCAGGAGCAGTGTAACCTGCTTGAACTCGACTTTGCCCTCACCATGTGCAGCAAAGTAAATGCACTATTTTTAATATATGCCTATCACCCCTACTGAAAGGCCTCCTAAGGTACAGGAGGCAAGGTGGATTATATTAAATTTGTGGACAGGTAAGTGCAACCTATATGTCCCTATAATGGCCTTTACAATTAAAGGACACTATAAGTGATAAACAGTATATACGATAACTTGGGCAAACCGAAGGTTGACAGCTCCATTATGGTACTGCCTAAATTTGTCATGTTTGGTATCAAACAATGTGCCTCATCACACCTGACATGAATCTTGGGTCAAGGACAATGTAGAAAGCATCCAGGTAGCTACCTTAGAGGTTGCCCACCTGGTTGCTCCAGCCTTTCCTGTGCTCTGGCCTACAGCCTGTGCTTGCTGCCACCAATACAGGAATTTAACCCACTCTCAGGAAGAGTGAACTCTCCCAAGAGTCAAAAACAGTAGCATGGACGGGAAGAAGGTCACACCTGCCTCCCGACCAGGCTAGCTAGTAAGTGGTACATCAAGGCAGTGTGCTTCAAAGGCTGCACTACCTTTGATATGCAACCAGGCTTCTTCCCCAAGGAGGAAATAGCCCTCCCTTGCACCCAGGCTCATTTGCACCCAGACAGGCAGGCAAATTAGGCAGTCAGGTGTACACGCCCAAAATGCTGGCCACACTTCTAGGGTGGAAAAAGAACAAATATGGACAGATTGCTGAAAAATGTCAAACAATCACCACCAGTACAGAGATCTGGGCCTAAGTCCATCATGTTTTTTGCTCACCACACCATTCCAATTTGGACCCAGCCAAATATAAATCAATCTTGACCCTACTCCCCATTGGAACAGTCAAGCCCGAACTGCCAGGCCAGGTCTTTCCCTGACCGGAAACAAGCATCCTAGGACCGTTTCGGGGAATCACCCCTCATCAGCCAGGACAGCTTGACTCCAGTGCCATGGTGAGCACGTGACCCACGCCTGGACATCCCCATCCCAGTTAGGGTGACTATTGCAAAAAGAACAAATGATGCACGGAATGCCGAACAATGTCAAACACGCACCCGGTAGAGAAATATAGGCCTAAATCCATTGTTTTATTTTTTTGCTCACCACACCATTCCAGTTTCGACCCAGTCTTGACTCTGTTGTCCATTGGAACAGTCCAGCCTGAACTGCCTTCCATCATTTGTTTTCGCAGCATTTTTTGCCCGAAGTGGGATGGGTACGCCCAGACTTGGGTTCCTTGCTCACTGTGCCACTGGATTCAAGCTAGCCTGGCTGATGAGGGGTGATACCTTGAAACCGGTCCCAGGATGACTGTTTCTGGTCCAGGGAGAACCGGGCTTAGCAGTTTGGGCTGGATTGTTACCATGAGTAGCAGGGTCAAGACTGATTTGCTTCTGGCTGCGCCCAGACTGGAGTAGCATGGTGAGCAAAAGAACAATGGATTTAACCAAGATCTTGATTTGCAAGTGACCGATTGTCACTACTACTTTTTGCCTTTGACTGCAATGCAAAAGTTCTGCAGTTTTGAATTGCTGTGATCTATGTTTTCTTCTAAAATCTATTACTTTGGTTATATGTATCTAATCATGTTCATTTTGGTTTTTTAATGAATAGAAAAATCTGCTTTATTTTTATGAATTGTGTTGATAACTTATTGTGCATGTTGGCACTCTGAAATGCGTAACACGTGTTCCTCTAGTAAAGCCTGACTTCTCTTTGCCACACTACCAGGACTGAGCTAAGGATTTATGATTGTGAATCCAAGGATCATCTTTCAGATCTGTGCGAGAATTGCGTAGTAAAACCTAACCAGCATCACCACATAATACTCCGCCTTCCTACAGATTCCTCTTCAGTGACACAGGTAAAAAGGTCTGGCCACAGCTATTAAGTCAGAAAGCATGGAATGCTGCCGCCACCGCTCTGCATGTTAGCCAGATGAGGGCACAGTTGGTGTGGCCCTGCAGGCCACTGGGCAAGTCCAGGACCTCACTCATGTCAAGGGACAGGCCTAGGCTTGTGCGTCCACAAAGGAATGGTATTGGACTAGGTCCAAATTGAAAACCAGGTAGCACATACCCTCAGTCAGGCATTCAGGGTAATATGAATGTACATGATGAGGGGACATTCACATCCCAGGAAATGCAGACAGCAGTAATAATGCACTTTGCGTTGACAGTGTCCCCAGCAGTAGCAGTGAATATGCTAATAAAACTGCATTTGTTATTTACACTACCTCATTAGCGACACTGGGTCAGCAGTTAACTGTTGTTTAAAGGGAAGACGTATCTAGGCAGGCCTTGTTATTTTGTGTTTCCCTGATTGCTGCTTCACAAAGGGTGATTGCAACCAGCTGCCAAGATTTGACGATTCATTATGATCTTGTTTAAAAACTCCTGCTTTGAGTCAGCTTTGTCATTCCCTGCTGTGGGAGCGATCATCTTGCACAAAAGCTTGGTCTGCACTACAGTCAGAACATGACATTTGAAAACAATCAACCACAAACTGGTTCCAAAACCTTAGACAGTTGAATCGCTTCCTCTCTCTGGAAAATTAGTACAAAAGTGGGACCATCCCATCCTACTTTATTCGATTTCCAAGTTCCCCTTGCCCAAGGAAAGCAGTCCTCTGCAGATTATTTGAAGAACTTCTGAATAAGTTGAGCTGGTGTCTGGATGACTGCCTACTTTTCAGAGGTGAGGGGACATCACCTGAAGTCTAAACAGTTTGCTGGAGACTCTTAGAATCTGCATAGTGCCTAGAAGCCAGTCTGCTGAGAAACTGGGAGAAGCTGGGAAAGAAAGTGTCTAGCCCTACAGTAGGAGAAACTGTCCAGGCGGTGAAGCCCAGCTGTGTTCTTGGCATGAGGAAACTCCAGACGGACCTGAATGCTAGTAGGAGCAAAGCAGAGCCAGCCGGTGCCATGAGGGGTTTTGTATCTCCAATGAAGTTCCTATAGTGCACTGTATAAACAAATCAAGACTGAAAGCAACATTGCGCTGTCTAGCACCTAACAACTGATGCTACTCCTGTCTGAAGATGGTGTACCTGATGAGAGAGCTGTCGTCAAGGAAGCCCTCTTCTCAGCACAGTGGCTGCAACTGCTGAAGACAAACACACATCTGAAATCCACCCAGAGGCTGCACATGACAAAGAAGAGCACTGTCTGATCTTGGCCTAAAGGCTGCATCTGGTGATGATCAGCACTTTCATAAAAGGCTAGCCACACCACTCACCCCTCTGTGTTCGGAGTCTGGAGTGAAGCCACCATCGTGATGCTGTCATCAGAAGCAATGCAGAAGGTGTGGGTTTGAAGAGCATATCCACCAGTGCTGCATAAGCCACCTCTACATGAGCAGTAAAGTGGGGCCTAAAAGTGAAAGCATGAAAGACTGATATGATCACACGGGGGTTGAAGAGTTGTAAAAACACCACTATTTCCAGTGTGAAATATAAACCAAAGCACACAGCAGCTGACCAAGGTTTCGCACATCAACTTTTCCTGTTTCAAAGAGATATTTGGTGGTGCTGCTACTCTCACCATCCGCTGCCAGGGATGTATATCAAAGCAAATAGAAAAAAGAATAGAGAGGCGCACTCAATAAAATCAGTAGCTCGAAAAGTCCATAAAATACGTAGATCCTCTGTCGTTTTTCTTAAATGTATTCTTTATTTTCATTTGCATAAAACGGCACAGCCAACGCGTTTCATCCCCACAATGTGCCTAGGGGATTTCGTCAGGGCTGAAAAGAGACATTTACATATATAAGTATTTAAATTATCTTAAATCTAAAATAGCTTGCAAAAAGAGACATATCCAAGCTAATAGATAGAAAAATATACTCTTTACAAAGAGAATCGCAAGATTTAAAAGAAACAAGCAAACCATAGATCCAAAACATATTGGACAGAATAAATATCTGCCATATGACAGGGTCAGTTTTCCCCTTTGTGGATGCAAATGCTCCCTCACCAGTGCATCTGCAACCATACACCCGCCGAAATTGGTGAACAGGAGGACGCCAGGCTATTGGAGAGATAGATGCCTGGCAAAGGTTATGTAAGTTTAACATGCATCAGGTTTAGCGTATTCGAGGAGATAGTGTGTGGTCAAGAGGACCATAGTCCAAGGTTTCACCAGTATAAACCACACGTGGAAATAATCCCAATAAAAAACCATTTAAAGGTGAGAAAATATCCACAACCTTAATTGCCCAGAGAGTCTTAGGGTATCACGTGACAGTAACCGCATGAATTATTTCATGACTCACCATAAACTGAACAGTCCGGATAATGAAATAATATCAAAGAAGATAGCTCTATCCACGCGAATATTTGAGCTCAATCGTAGTAGATCCCAGTATTTTCCTAAATTTTAAGGATATAATAGTGATATATAAATATTGAGTCCCATAATTCTCCATATTGGGGCAAGTAGTCAAATTTAAATGCCAAACAAAATCGAGATCCTAATTTCTACGTTAGGGTAAAATATTATCACAATAAGCATACTATTCATAATGTTCTGTTTAAAATGGACACCTATATTTTAACCAAGAAATCAGTACAGGCATTCCCCAACCCATAATACATGGAGCCATAACAGTCTGAATTGCAACCAAAAGGGAGACCAAATGGTACCTGGGGAAGATCTGTCACTCAGGTCCAATTAAAAAATGCAAGTCCCCCGAGTTGCAGGTTATAACAAACAGGGTGTCTGTAGTTCCTTGACACCTAAGAATATAAAACGAGAGAAGTGTGTTTACGGTAAATTACCGCACATAATGGCCAAAGAATCGATTCATTCATCAGGAGCTTACGTTGGAGCATGGAGAGTCATCAAATGTAGGCTTCGATTTAAAGATAAACATGTCATCCAATATGTGGCCTGTTGATAAGACCTACATTTTTAATAGGACTTCGCAGGGGGCGTCCTCCAGGGGGTAACAGGCTCAAGTGATGCCTAATCTTCGCGTTGTTGCGGGCAGTACCTATAGAGAGCCAGAAACACACAAGTTGCCACCATTTGCAACCAGCACATAAGCAGCCCCCCGTGGTAGACGGACACCACAAATCGTTTCGATGTGCGAAACCTTGGTCAGCTGCTGTGTGCTTTGGTTTATTGTTCAGATTCTTAGGAATTGACTGTTTTGCACTCTACTTCATTCGTAACAACAGGCCTTATTAGCATGCCTCAATTTGTAGATGGGAGGGAGGAAATGGCTCTCAACCTGTTTGGTCCCAATAGATCCAACGAAACATCTAACATAGCAGAAATCAGAAAATCTAGCCTTAAAACCCTATTCCTCAAACTAGAGCGTTTGAAAAAAGATTAGGCATCACTTGAGCCTGTTACCCCCTGGAGGACGCCCCCTGCGAAGTTCTATTAAGGCATCTCATGTAAGCGGGTGTATGTCTTATTTTGATTATATACGAGCGTAGGTCTTTTATACAGGCACGTGATCTATGACGGGGGAGGGGGGTAATGCAGAATTCATTATATATATACACCAGTAAGTAGAGGCATTAACATGTTTACCTCTACTACCGGCGGTTGAATGGTTGCTGTCCTATTAGAAATGTAGGTCTTATCAACAGGCCACATATTGGATGACATGTTTATCTTTAAATCGAAGCCTACATTTGATGACTCTCCATGCTCCAACGTAAGCTCCTGATGAATGAATCGATTCTTTGGCCATTATGTGCGGTAATTTACCGTAAACACACTTCTCTCGTTTTATATTCTTAGGTGTCAAGGAACTACAGACACCCTGTTTGTTATAACCTGCAACTCGGGGGACTTGCATTTTTTAATTGGACCTGAGTGACAGATCTTCCCCAGGTACCATTTGGTCTCCCTTTTGGTTGCAATTCAGACTGTTATGGCTCCATGTATTATGGGTTGGGGAATGCCTGTACTGATTTCTTGGTTAAAATATAGGTGTCCATTTTAAACAGAACATTATGAATAGTATGCTTATTGTGATAATATTTTACCCTAACGTAGAAATTAGGATCTCGATTTTGTTTGGCATTTAAATTTGACTACTTGCCCCAATATGGAGAATTATGGGACTCAATATTTATATATCACTATTATATCCTTAAAATTTAGGAAAATACTGGGATCTACTACGATTGAGCTCAAATATTCGCGTGGATAGAGCTATCTTCTTTGATATTATTTCATTATCCGGACTGTTCAGTTTATGGTGAGTCATGAAATAATTCATGCGGTTACTGTCACGTGATACCCTAAGACTCTCTGGGCAATTAAGGTTGTGGATATTTTCTCACCTTTAAATGGTTTTTTATTGGGATTATTTCCACGTGTGGTTTATACTGGTGAAACCTTGGACTATGGTCCTCTTGACCACACACTATCTCCTCGAATACGCTAAACCTGATGCATGTTAAACTTACATAACCTTTGCCAGGCATCTATCTCTCCAATAGCCTGGCGTCCTCCTGTTCACCAATTTCGGCGGGTGTATGGTTGCAGATGCACTGGTGAGGGAGCATTTGCATCCACAAAGGGGAAAACTGACCCTGTCATATGGCAGATATTTATTCTGTCCAATATGTTTTGGATCTATGGTTTGCTTGTTTCTTTTAAATCTTGCGATTCTCTTTGTAAAGAGTATATTTTTCTATCTATTAGCTTGGATATGTCTCTTTTTGCAAGCTATTTTAGATTTAAGATAATTTAAATACTTATATATGTAAATGTCTCTTTTCAGCCCTGACGAAATCCCCTAGGCACATTGTGGGGATGAAACGCGTTGGCTGTGCCGTTTTATGCAAATGAAAATAAAGAATACATTTAAGAAAAACGACAGAGGATCTACGTATTTTATGGACTTTTCGAGCTACTGATTTTATTGAGTGCGCCTCTCTATTCTTTTTTCTATTTGCTTTGATATACATCCCTGGCAGCGGATGGTGAGAGTAGCAGCACCACCAAATATCTCTTTAAAACAGGAAAAGTTGATGTGCGAAACCTTGGTCAGCTGCTGTGTGCTTTGGTTTATTGTTCAGATTCTTAGGAATTGACTGTTTTGCACTCTACTTCATTCGTAACAACAGGCCTTATTAGCATGCCTCAATTTGTAGATGGGAGGGAGGAAATGGCTCTCAACCTGTTTGGTCCCAATAGATCCAACGAAACATCTAACATAGCAGAAATCAGAAAATCTAGCCTTAAAACCCTATTCCTCAAACTAGAGCGTTTGAAAAAATTAGAACTTTCACGCTGGTGGGATGGGGCTACCCTCACTCAATATTTATCTAACAAAAAAGTCCCTAGGGGCTTGAGAATCCTATTATTCCCAACATTTGAAGATCTAGGAGAGGATCTACTCAAAGAGTGGGAGGGGAATTTAGAGCTTGCATCAGAGGTCATGATGAGAATATTGATTCGTAATGCCCAAGAAAAAGGCGAAAAATTATTGGCCGAAATTGATGCAGTGATACTGGAAATTAATGGGTTGGAACAAAAAGATCTGATAGAAAAGAACTTGGTTATTCTAAAAAAAGTAATGGAGGAACACCAAATTTACCTAAAAGAAAAGAAATTGAAAAAAATAAGGCGAGATGACAGGGACTATAAAGATGGTCGAATATATACGTTCGCCAAAAAATTTGATCAAGTTCAAGGGGCAGAGGAAAGAAAGAGGGTGCGTGAGGAAAGGGAAGTAAGTGAGGAAACACGATCTGAGAGTGGTGCCTCTAATGCATCCATGAATAGTGTCAGGTCTAACCCAGTAATCGAACTCCCTTTAGAAGAGGGGGCCTCTTCTTTCCAAAAGGAACTAGCAAAAATACGCACAAGCAATCGCCTGCAGCAAAAAAAGGATCAACTCAAACTCCCAAGACCCCCACCAAGACAAGGAGGGGCGGAAGGCGGGCAAAGGCCAGGTACAGAAACCGGAGCAATACCCAAAACAGGGATGGGAGCGAAACAGAAATGATATCTCTTTCCATTCCTATGCAAGAGTTTTGTGCCTCAGATTGTAATACTGATCTAAAGATTGTTAACCTGTCAAATAAAGTGCTTGATGAAAATGAACTATCTGTCCTGAGTAAAGGTCTTAGTTTTTGTCCATCCCAACATGGTGACTTGACTCATGTACATATCGACCTTTTTAAATTCATCAGACTTTTGAAATTAAAGGATTTCTTTTCGCATCAGACACCCAGGGTTTCAGTACAGAGAGAGGCCCCTGCACAAATGCCACACACAGTGGGCGATATCCGTACTGCTCTATTACTTTACAATTTGGATGAGGAATGTGAACAGGACATGACTACTATGCTAAGGGTTTTGGATATAGAACAGGACTATAGCATGGACAGCCAGTTGAAATGCAGGTCCACATTCACTCCCACTTTTAACTACCATCCGAGTATCGATACCTTTTATGAAAGGGTGTCTGCAGACCTATACAAACTGGAGGATACTGGAGCACTTTCTACTATTCCTCACCACAACATTACCGCCAAACAGCGACAGGCCCTCGAAAAACTGAAGGCTGATAAAACAATCGTCATCAAAGAGGCGGACAAGGGCGGTAATGTTGTGGTAATGAATCATGGCGACTACATGACTGAAATCAATCGTCAACTTAGCGATAAAACCTGCTATAAACGCATTCCCCACAACCCAATTATTGGAGTAACTGGCATGGTAACAGCAAAATTACTGGAATGGAAGGAGACTGGCCTCCTATCGGAGGACGAAGTAAAATATCTCCGGGTAACTAAACCAAGATTCCCCTGTATATATATCCTGCCCAAGGTCCATAAGGGGGGGGCTTTCCCACCAGGACGTCCCATCATTTCTGGGATTGGGTCTCCTACGGAGAAAATCTCAGAGTTTGTGGATCTCCATCTGCAGAAATATGTGGTGGATCTTCCTTCCTACATAAAGGACAGCAAAGACATTCTTGCTAAGTTAAACAACTTTCAATGGTCAGATGAACTCTCATTCGTCACATTTGACGTTGAGAGTTTGTATACTTGTATTCATGGAGACATGGGCATGAAGGCACTACAATCCTTTTTGGACCGGGAACCGGCTGATAAGCATGATTTCAACAACATGATACTAGAGATGACAGACATAATTTTAAACAACAATTATTTCCTACACGACTCTATCTGGTACCATCAGACCCGTGGTACGGCCATGGGTTCTAAGGCTGCTCCAGCGTACGCCTGTATGTTTATGGGCCATTTTGAGAAGACGCATGCTTGGAACAAATGTGCCTCCCCCTGGACCGAATATATTGTATTCTGGGGGAGGTACATAGATGACATCATCGTCCTCTGGTTGGGTTCGGTGGAATCCCTACAACAATTCCACGCTTACCTAAATAACAACAACCATAATGTAAAATTGACCATGACACACAGCAAAGATACCATCAATTTTTTGGACATTTGCTTTTATGTCAAGGATGATATGGTACAAAGCAGGCTATACAGGAAGGAAACCTCATGTAATGCGGTATTACATGCGGATAGCGCCCACCCTCGCTCTGTAATCAACAATATACCGTACGGCGAGATGGTGAGATTGCGCAGAAACTGTAGCGAGGAACATATCTATGCCCAAAATCTGTCTAATACAAGAAATAGGTTCCTCAAGAGGGGCTATGATCAAAAAGTGGTGGATATAGCAATACAGAAAGCAAAGACCTTACACAGGGAAGACACTCTGTTGACGACAACCCATGCCAACTCCACTCAGTCCAAGAGGAAGGACCGCAGCATAACTTTTACAACTCAATATAATGCTAACAGCAACAAAATCCACAATGTACTCAGGAAACATTGGGGAATTTTGCAAAATGCTCCAGGACTGCGGGACTTGATACCTAACAAGCCAGTTATCTCATACAGAAAGGGTAAATCCCTTAGGGATGACTTGTGTCAAAGTTACATAACCACTCCACGTGAATCTTGGTTTCCTTCCCAACCTCTGGGTTTTTATACATGTGGATCTTGTATAGTTTGCACTTCGGGCCGGAACAAAACTACTAATTTTAGTTACAACACATCGAAAAATTACAAAATTAACAGTTTCATCAACTGTAATACCACACACGTAATTTATGTTTTGGGATGTGGTTGTAATATCATTTATGTGGGAAGTACTATTCGCCAACTAAAAATTAGAATCCAAGAGCATCGAAGGGCAATTATCGGCAAAGACAAACGCTACCCGGTAAGCTCACATTACGATGAGAAACACCCACATGATACCTCTTTTTGGTTCCACGGCATTGATCATATACCGCAGGACAAAAGGGGGGGCGATCGAGAACTAGCTGTAAGGCAGAGAGAAGCAAAGTGGATTTGTCGCTTACGGGCGACACAAATGGGGCATAACACGGACAATGAGCTTCATCATTTTTTGATTTGAGATGTAGAGTCATGCCAATACCATTTGAACCATTGCCTCTGTTTCACCGATGCTATGGATCCTGAGATTTGACTGTGTAAACCGGTTTGTAGGCCTGTGTCAGGTGCAAGGGATGAATAGAGGATATAGTAACTGTATAGATTGGAACATACTGCATTATGATGTAAGAAACAAACTGTCATAATGGATTTCCCTTGTTCTGACCCTACACAATATGTTTGTCTGTATAATGTATATCTAATATTGTTCTTTCTAATATTGTGCTCTTTTTGCCCCACACATTGTAAGTATCCTGTGACATATTGGATGATTGCTATACGTTCTCCCTTGGGTTGGGAACACATCAGCCACATGGTAGATCTGTTAATGGGGGATGTTGCTCTATTTAGGGCATGATCGTTTCTCTTGGTTTTGGACACACCGAAATTATCATTTCACTGTCACTTTTTTTTTTTTTTTTTTTTTTTTTTTCTCACTTTGTTTGGGTTATAACACCTTGGGGGAGCACGAACATGTCTGTAGCACTTAATTTGGTGTATTGAATGAGTATTCCGCATATGTGATATGCACAGTTCAAACCACTCTAAGATGGCCGCTAGGGTCGACGGGGATGGCGCTGCGTATGCTTGCTCCCTAAGGAATTATAGTACACCCTGTTGAT
Source organism: Lissotriton helveticus (assembly GCF_964261635.1). NCBI lineage: Eukaryota > Metazoa > Chordata > Amphibia > Caudata > Salamandridae > Lissotriton > Lissotriton helveticus. The sequence continues at coordinate 274,568,422 of NC_136065.1, read as the reverse complement.
AGGTTGGGGCCAGATCGTGCGCTCCTTCCCCTTCAATAATCGTAACTGATTTAACTGAACATTACTACATGGCTACACTATTCTAAAAGATAATATTGTTATTGAAATAACATTTTGCACGATATACTAAATTATCCAGATCTTATATTACATCGCGTAACATCAGTTCAGGCTATGAACATTCTTTAATTCGCTATTAAAACATGACGGTTTTAATAAACTAACTCCAGAAAAACGCTGTAATGTGTCCCACTTAACAATGGCCACCTCGATGGTCACGGTACTTAATGCAATCAACTGGGATGGTCTAACCACCACGTGACCAATCGATGGGAATGGTTTACGTTTCCTCAAATATGGCGAACACGGGCTTTACCCTGCTGCCATTATTCCATGTGGAGGAGCAGTGGAGTATGAGTACCATATCAGAGGTACGTGAAACGATTTGTGGTGTCCGTCTACCACGGGGGGCTGCTTATGTGCTGGTTGCAAATGGTGGCAACTTGTGTGTTTCTGGCTCTCTATAGGTACTGCCCGCAACAACGCGAAGATTAGGCATCACTTGAGCCTGTTACCCCCTGGAGGACGCCCCCTGCGAAGTTCTATTAAGGCATCTCATGTAAGCGGGTGTATGTCTTATTTTGATTATATACGAGCGTAGGTCTTTTATACAGGCACGTGATCTATGACGGGGGAGGGGGGTAATGCAGAATTCATTATATATATACACCAGTAAGTAGAGGCATTAACATGTTTACCTCTACTACCGGCGGTTGAATGGTTGCTGTCCTATTAGAAATGTAGGTCTTATCAACAGGCCACATATTGGATGACATGTTTATCTTTAAATCGAAGCCTACATTTGATGACTCTCCATGCTCCAACGTAAGCTCCTGATGAATGAATCGATTCTTTGGCCATTATGTGCGGTAATTTACCGTAAACACACTTCTCTCGTTTTATATTCTTAGGTGTCAAGGAACTACAGACACCCTGTTTGTTATAACCTGCAACTCGGGGGACTTGCATTTTTTAATTGGACCTGAGTGACAGATCTTCCCCAGGTACCATTTGGTCTCCCTTTTGGTTGCAATTCAGACTGTTATGGCTCCATGTATTATGGGTTGGGGAATGCCTGTACTGATTTCTTGGTTAAAATATAGGTGTCCATTTTAAACAGAACATTATGAATAGTATGCTTATTGTGATAATATTTTACCCTAACGTAGAAATTAGGATCTCGATTTTGTTTGGCATTTAAATTTGACTACTTGCCCCAATATGGAGAATTATGGGACTCAATATTTATATATCACTATTATATCCTTAAAATTTAGGAAAATACTGGGATCTACTACGATTGAGCTCAAATATTCGCGTGGATAGAGCTATCTTCTTTGATATTATTTCATTATCCGGACTGTTCAGTTTATGGTGAGTCATGAAATAATTCATGCGGTTACTGTCACGTGATACCCTAAGACTCTCTGGGCAATTAAGGTTGTGGATATTTTCTCACCTTTAAATGGTTTTTTATTGGGATTATTTCCACGTGTGGTTTATACTGGTGAAACCTTGGACTATGGTCCTCTTGACCACACACTATCTCCTCGAATACGCTAAACCTGATGCATGTTAAACTTACATAACCTTTGCCAGGCATCTATCTCTCCAATAGCCTGGCGTCCTCCTGTTCACCAATTTCGGCGGGTGTATGGTTGCAGATGCACTGGTGAGGGAGCATTTGCATCCACAAAGGGGAAAACTGACCCTGTCATATGGCAGATATTTATTCTGTCCAATATGTTTTGGATCTATGGTTTGCTTGTTTCTTTTAAATCTTGCGATTCTCTTTGTAAAGAGTATATTTTTCTATCTATTAGCTTGGATATGTCTCTTTTTGCAAGCTATTTTAGATTTAAGATAATTTAAATACTTATATATGTAAATGTCTCTTTTCAGCCCTGACGAAATCCCCTAGGCACATTGTGGGGATGAAACGCGTTGGCTGTGCCGTTTTATGCAAATGAAAATAAAGAATACATTTAAGAAAAACGACAGAGGATCTACGTATTTTATGGACTTTTCGAGCTACTGATTTTATTGAGTGCGCCTCTCTATTCTTTTTTCTATTTACTATTTCCAGTGTGATTGCTTTTTGCAAGAACTGTATGAACTGACCTATGAATTATCCGCAGGGTATTCAGTAGTGAACTGGAAATGTGCCTAATATTTGCCTATCCCTGTAGTATGTACGGTGCATGGCACTGTAGACATTGAAAGAGCTTGCTGGAAATGGGAAAGTGGATAGAATGTTTGGCTAGGATTCAAAGATGAGATCCCAACCCTGAGCCCCTATTGAAGCAGAGAATATTATTGATTTGCTGTAATTTTAAAGTACTTCCATATTACTACAATAAGCACTGCTCTGGATAGCACATTATTGTGCCTGTTTTTTGTTGAGTTCTAAGCTCTTCCCCCCAAACTTTCTCCTTGAGAAGCCTTTGACTGCTCGATTTCACTACCCTGAGGCAGGTCAGGGGGTGTACTTGCCCCAGTTTACAAAACTAAAATAGGGCGTACCCAAGGATACCAGTGCAAAACTACTTCAGTTCCCACGGTTGGGGCCAGAAGACTCTGGACCTGATTTAGATGTTATATATAGAGATAAACCTCGGCACTCTGACCTGTTCAATAATTTATTCGTGGAAAGTTAGCCTGTTCTATAATACTCAATATAAACAAGGAGCAATAAATAGTTCAAAGTTAAATTTAATGTATATGGAATACATAAACTCGGCAATGTTCTCAATACATTTGGTTCAAAGAGAATGCAATGACACAGTATTACAAAGAAGGAGGGCGTAATACAATAAACCTCCTGTAGAGTGGTGGATCGGCAGCAGACACGTGTTTCGTTACATAGTACCTTTTTCAAGGCTTAAAAGCAATCCAGAAAGTTAACTCGAATGTCGTAGAAAAACAGGGTCTTCTTGTAAGATTGACCAAGTCCTATTGAGTCACTGCTTCAATGTAGTCCTAAGTGAAAACTGCACCACACAATTCCATGGGTTAGTCAGTCAGTCAGTCAAACAATCTTTATTTCGATTAATTAAAATCACAAAAAGAAAAAACAGTGCATACACCTTTGTACATAAAATAATTAAAAACATTGGGTTGAATATTTGTCAGCCCAATGTAAGTGTATAGTGGCCCTTGTGATTCGGACGGCTTGTTTTTATGAAGAACTAGCAGCCCGTCCCGACGTTGTCCGGGTATGAACTGCTGCCGGCCAGTAGTATATTGTTTTGTAGGATTTCGTTTTGATAGCATTTCTTATCTGTGACAGGCCGGTGAAACGCTCCGATTCACAGTGCACTGCTGATGCACTTAAGAGTGCGCGTTCAGTAGTGTGTGAACTCGAGTTTCCCTACTTCATTTTTCCTTGCAATATTATATAGCGCTAACTCGACAACATGGCATGAGCACAATTTATATTACATTCATTTGTGGTAGGCACGGGGAGACAAAGCGATTTGCCTGGAATCACAGGATGTTGAGATGCCGAGATTCGAACGTAGCTCCCCAGCTCTAAAGTTCGCAATTCTAGAACTTGTGGTGGGAGGTGTGTCTAAAAGTGTATGTCGGTGCTGGCCATCAATGAGAGAGACCTGTGCATTTTTGAAATCGGTGGGGAAAAAAACTACGAGTATGTTGCTGGAGATTTGGGCCACCGTGCCACCAATGTACTTACCGGGGGAGGGATTAACACCCATTACTCCGCAACTTTCTTTCCGCATACCATCACTCCGAAAGTACCATGACTCCGCAATGCCATTATAACGCATGGCATTACATTTTATATGCTTTTACCACGCATACATTTACAACGAAATTCGTTGTAAATGCATAAATGGTAAAAACACGTTTTTTTTTTAATGTTTGGATAAGGTAAGTATGGGTATAGGGGTATATGTTTTGGGGTACTGAGGTATATGTTTTGGGGTGTTTGGGTATTTTAAGGGTTCAGATATAGTTTTGGGTTATGGGGTACAGGGGTAGTTTTAGGGTTTAGGTATAGGTATGGGTTTTGGGGTACAGGGGTATTTTTAGGGTTCAGGGCTAGGTTTGGGTTTTGGGGTATAGGGGTATTTTTAGGGTTCTGGGGTAGGTTTGGGTTTTGGGGTACAGGGGTATTTTTAGGGTTCAGGGCTAGGTTTGGGTTTTGGGGTACAGGGGTATTTTAGGGTTGAGGGGTAGTTCTGGGTTTTGGGGTGCAGGATTATTTTTATGGTTCGGGCTAGGTTTGGGTTTTGGGGTACAGGGGTATTTTTTGGGTTCAGGGGTAGGTTTGAGTTTTGGGGTACAGGGGTATTTTTAGGGTTCAGGGCTAGGTTTGGGTTTTGGGGTACAGGGGTATTTTTAGGGTTCAGGGGTAGGTTTGGGTTTTGAGGTACAGGGGTATTTATAGGGTTCAGGGCTAGGTTTGGGTTTTGGGCTACAGGGATATTTTTAGGGTTTAGGGATAGGTTTGGGTTTTGGGGTACAGGGTATATTGATAGGGTGAAGATGGGTTAGTGCATAAGGGTGTTGGGGTATTTTAAGGTGTAAGGGTGGGTTATGATTATGGGATGCAGGGGTATTTAAAGGGAGGAGGGTGGACACCCGGACCTGGAATGTACAGAACCTGGGAAGAAAAAACAATGAAATATTGGGCACAACGCTCGCTTTTTTTTCCCCCTTAATCCCGCGCCCCCAGCACACGCCCACAGCAGACGATATGAGACATGGCATGAAGGGCGGAACGTACCACACGCCCCCAGCGTTTGTCACGCCCCCAGCACACGCCCACAGCACAACACAGACACGCCCACAAGGGACTACTTTGCTGGCACGGTTCTTTTACCTTTTAAATGTATATGGTGAGCGTCTGCATAGCCTACGTCCTTCTGCTGCAATTGCCTTTTCCAACGCTGTATTGAGTGTTGTGATTGGTGCTGTGGTTCCTGAGACTACCCGCCTCAAAGGTTTGGACTCTCTCTTTATTATATTAGTATAGATGATCCAATGTGGCCTCAAAAAAGAGGAAACCAATTAGACAAATCTTTATTTCAATTCTTCAAATCTTTACACGTCTCGGGACGGCTTTTACACACGACATACTCTACAGCCTAAGGAGCATATCATAGCCCTTTTGTTCTTTACAATTTTAAGGGCTTTCTTTGGTCCTTGAGGTATTAAAATGAATCTTTCAACCTAATAGCAAGTTTGCATACAAAGGTTTGAAGAATTGAAATAAAGATTTCTCTAATTGAGTGCCAAGGAGAATCTGTGCATGTGCCTCAGATTAAAAGCATTGGGATGCCTCTGTTTACTCGTGATGAAACATGCCAATGCTTCTTTTTCTTTGCCTGGGCTACACTTGGCATGATCAGTGCCAATAGTTGTGTCACTTGAAAAGAGGTGGGTTGAATCGGTAGATGATGGCAGAGACGTCTTGAGGTAATTTGAAGTTGCTTTATAGCTTTGTAAGCAATCGCCACTGGAGTGCATCCTTCCTCATAGAAGTACGAGTTGCCAATGACAGTTACAGGCAATCGCACTTCGAAGAGGAATGAGATGCACGAGAATGCAATATTAAAAGAAAACATGCAATGAAACAGCTACGTACAATGTGCGCATGCCATAGAACAAGGGCCCATGCAAGAACAATAACAAGCGCATGCAGAAACAGTAGCCCGCTTGCAATAACGGGAACCAGCGCATGCACAACCCGAATAAGCTCATTACAATACAACACTACACTTAGCATTACACCTGTCCCCCACGTATGGAGTTGCCCGCGCCAGTCATATGGCGTCCGATATTAACTGTGCCAAAAGCATTAACCGTACCCACAGCAGTGGCATTGCCCACTCCAGTGACACGGGCCTTTGACGTTTACAGTACCTCAACAGCGACACGGCCCTGGGCATTAACAGTGCCCCTAGCAGTAGCAATGTTCTTGGCATTATCAGTGCGCTAAATAGCGGCAATGCCCACAGCAGTAGTAATGCACTGGGCATTGACAGTGCCCAGGCAGTGACAGTGTAATGCTAGTGAGACTGCAGATTAATATGTGCATTGCCTTCAGCAGCGACACTGCACCGGGCCTTAACAAAAGCCGGGTCCACAGTAAAAATACACTTGACGTCACCAGTGCCCCCAGCACCGGCAGCGCCCACCACAGTCCCACGTCACTCTCATCAGCACTGCCCACGGCAATCATATATTCTCGGAATTCACCGTGTCCCAGCAGTATTTTGGCTCTCGTGCCTCCATTTCACCGACCCCCCACCCTCGGCGACCCCCCGGCGGCCCCGCGTCGGGAGCGGTCGCGGAACCCGCGCCCGTTCCGAGCAGCAGCCGCCCTCCGCCCGGGGCCGCTCTCGGTTCTCGAAGTGACTGGCGGCTCCCTTTGTGGTGGATAACGGAGTCTACGTTTTAAGTAAACTTTCTAATACTGAAACAGTCTGTAACCTTTAGCGAGTGTTCGCCGAAATAACACGGCAGACATTACGGCTGGCTCGAGGCTGCAGGCTCTGGTGGCGGTTTTCAAACGTATTTCCTTTAAACAGGCGCCTACCTCGTGCTCGTGTCACAAACTTCCATTCCTGCTGGTCGGGCATAATTTTACTCATATGGCAGCACCTCGACCTGGCACCCGTTGCCTTATAGATTCCTGGGTCTTCACTGATTATCCCTTTATGGTTAGTGTGCAAGCATACAACACACTTTTGCCCCTGGCTGTAGGGTTAGCACTGTGTAAGACGCTTATATGTTTTAGTCCTTTTCCTGTCAGAACATGCACTTTGGCGTCTTACGGCGTGACATGAGGCGCTATATAAACGCTACAATACTGTACTCAACCACTGTGAAAAAGAAGTCCCTAACAGCTTCAGTTTAACATTTTTGTATTTTCCACCTGGGTGCCCCTAGCCTGATTTCAGTGGGATTCCACCAAAGAGGCTGAGTAAATTTGGAGCAATTGTGACTTAAACACAATGCCTCTACTCATCAATCGTTTCATGCAGGCTAACAATGTGATAGCAGATTTTCAGAATAACCACTGACTATGTAAATAAATGTAGTTTAGTGCACTTGTGTGTCGGTTTATTTTAACCCGAATACCCTGAAAATCTGGCATGGATCAGATCAGTACTGGACATTCCAAGGTCCATGTGCCAGGATTTCTCCTTGGCCAGTGCTGGGGGGTCCAAACCAGTGGAGAATAAAAAAGGGTCTGAACTCCAAGGTTGAGCTTTTTAATGGGAACTGGAACCTGTAAGCTATATGACCTGTTGGAATGAGCTACCTTAAGCCACCTTGAAGGAAGAAGCCCTCTGTCTGCCAAGGTGGGGTACTGGTGACATCCCTGCCTAAAACAAAGGTTGCCTAGAAGAAGAGTCCACGAGGAGTTGTGCAGGAAGTGATTCTTGGTCCACTGTAGCCCAGTGAAGGACCTGCACTGCCAGCCCATATAGTGAGGACTTGTGTCTCTGGTCCCTTCCCTTGGCAGAGTGCACTTGAGCAAGGCAACTTGATTTTAGAATCAGGGGTGGACGAACTCACAGAGTTTCACTCCTCGGAATTACGCAGAGTTGCACGAAAACTCCACAAGAATCCTTGGAGTTCTGCAAATGGGTGGAATTAGATATATCATGCTGCTCACGCGGACTTTTAGCACCAGGAGCTTGTTCTGTGCTGAACTATCAGCGCAAATGGTTGAGGGCACTGGTTCTTGAGTTGATTTTGCTACCACTATAGTAGACTTTCTACTGGAGCGGCACCTTTCTCGCCGTGAATGGTTGCGACTGCCCACGTTGGGTAAATCTTGCCAGGTGCCCTCCTAGTGACCGTAAATATGGTGGGGGATGCCCAATCTTGCTCCCCCAACTTACAGTTGGCGAACCACGCTCAAGAAAATACTCCACCACGCAGCGGTTGCCAGATGTAGGAAGTTGGCTGTAATAAATGCACTAAAATTAAGTACACTGTGCATGTATACAGAGGCAAAAGTAGAAAATACTCACCCTCTATTTGTGGTAGTGTGAGTGAGCAGTTAGGCATATCAGAGGGTAGTGCCAAACTTTTGTTGTACTCACAGAGGCAATAAATGAAACACATACAAGAATAAATCCGAGGCCAATTTACAAAAACAATACAGATTTTGATATACTTTGTCAGACCAAGAAGTTCGTTCTACAGTAAGTACTTTTCAAGATAGCAATTTTCAAAGTTCACAAAATCAATTACTTTTGCACACAATTACGCACCATTGAAATCAATGGGAGAAAATAGAAAAATGCATATAAAATCACACAGTTGGATATCAAGGTTCACCCGTAGGATTTAAGCAAGTATCAAAGCCAGGCCCAGTGTTTCACCAGCAGATTCTCAGGAGCATCCCAAATTCGGCCAGGAGCAGGGTACTGAGGTCGTTGGTAGCTGGTGCGCTACGAAAAAGGGGTCCACTTGAAAACACACTGCACAAAGGGACTTGAAAGTGAGTCCGACTGGGTCCCACTTGAGGAAGCAGGTCACAAGGGCCTCAGGACCGTGGGAGCACAGCTGGATCATCGTTACCAAGGCCGGTCGGGGCGGGTGCTTAGCAGATAGGTCAGCTGGGTGGTGTGTGCCAAGATGTCCTTGCGGACAGGAACAGGCAGCCTGGAGACGTGATTCTGGGACAGCTGGGCCATTCATGAAGTGGACCTCAGGGGTCTCAACATCCCTTGACGGGTGCTTGCTTCCTGGGCAGTTGGAGTCCTTCTTCTCGGTTAATCCTGTAGGGAGTCCGGTACCCCGGGAATTTGTGCAGCACAGCTCTAGTTGATCCTGGTGTCTCCAAACTTGATGGCGAGACAGAGCTAACCCTTCGGACCTGATGTACCACTTTTGGTTCAGGTGCTGCATCAGAGTCACTCATTGGGGAGCAGCTAGTCAAGAAACCAAGCTTTTCAAGTTTGGTGTCTGTGGACTGCAAGGTAGTTGTACCTCTACTCCAAGGGAGTTCTTTGGCAATTTGTATAAGGCTGGAGGAGCTCTGGGATTTTTGGAGGCCTCGCCATTGCAGAACAAGACCGCACACCTCCATTGTCGAGTCCTTAAGGCATAAGGCTGGGTTTGGTGCCAATTTTCTGAAGCAGGCTTCAGTCTTCAGGTCAGCAGCTCTTCTTTGTCCTTTTCTTCATTGCGTCTGTTGAATTTAAGTTCACGATCCAAGGATGCCACCTAAATACTGAATTTTGGGGCGTTACGGGGGAGACAGGTGGTAGTTAATGTGCTACCTACCTTTAGGGTGTCTACACTCTATAAGTGACCACTTGCTGTGGGAAGAGGCACTACCCTGACCCCAATTGGCTAATTCTCTCTCAAACCAAGATGGAGGGAAATGAAAAGTGGGTTCAACATCAACTGCTCCACCTTAGGGGTGGTGCTGGCTGAATGGGGACCCACCTCCTAATTTAACAAATGTCCCTGCATGTCCTCCTACCCGATGTGGAGCTGGAAGGGGGCTTGGCATCCTCCACTATCTTGACATTTCCTGGGTTGCATTTCAAAGGCGGCATCTCCTTTGAAGCTTCCCGCCCTGGAAAGCCATCCTGGTCTGGCGGAGGTGTGAAGGATCTCTGCCCAGAGCAGGGTTTGCTTCCGGCCTCTGAGAGTGCTGGCTCTCACCCCCTGAGGTCCGAAATATGTCTGGTGGTGGTATGCTTGCAAAGACAAGTTAGATACCACACCAGTGCTTGGTAGGTTTTCAGGGGACCCTCTAAAAGGTCTCCTGAGTGTATTTATTAATAAATCCAACACTGGCATCAGTGAGAATTTATTAAGATGAGATGTTTGGCACCAAACATCTTAAGGTACAGTGAAGCCATCATGGAGCTGGGAAACTGGTAATGACAAGTATCCAGCCCATGTATTCTCTATGGGTTCCCTGTGCACTTACAACATCCAAGAATGGACCTGATACTGCAGGGTCATATCTGCTCATGCAGATATGTCCAGACATGGGAGATAGTGCACCCTGGCTTACTATTATAATGCCTGCAGTAGGGGTGACTTATCTATGCACACAGGGCTGTGTGCCATGTCGACTCTTCGGTTTTCTCTGCACCAAGACACACAGCCTACAATGGCAGTTTGCATGGTCCTGGTGAGGGGGTCTCTGGGGTGGCACAATTGGTGCAAAGCCCCAGAGGACCTACTTCATTACCAAAGTCCTTGGTACCAGGGGTAGCTTCTACCAGGAACTTAAAGGGGTGACTGAAATTGTGCTAATCATATTACAGTTTTCAGGAAAGAGATCTGGCCCTGGGAACCTGGTTGTCAGGGGCCCAGCACACTTTCACTTCGCAATCACATTATACATCAGGCAAAAAGTGGGGCTAGCCATGTCAAAAAAGGCACTTTCCCACATGACCCACCCCCCACCCCAAACTAAAGAGGATTAGACTAACCTTTCCCTAGAGAGTCTTCATCTTCTAAGTGGAAGAACATGGAAAGGCCATCTGCATTGGTACCTTTCATTTGCATTAGCCATCTGAGAGGTCTGGGGTCAGTTTGGATGAGGAAGTGAGAAACAAACAGGCATGGTCTCAGCTTCTTCAGGTACCAAACCACAGCTAAAGCTTCCCTCTCAGTGGCATTCCAACTCTGCTTTCTGGGGAGAAGGCTCCTGCTAATGAAAGCGACAGATGGGGCATGGCCATCATCAATGGTCTGGGATAGGACCGCTCTTATCCCATTTTCAGAGGCATCTGTCTGCAATATGAACTGCTTGGTGTAATCTGGATCTTTTAGAATGGGTGCTGAGCACATTGCTTCCTTCAGAGTGTCAAAAGACTTTTGACAGTTCACTGCCCAGTTAACGTTTTTAAGCATTTTCTTGGAGGTCAATTGAGTGAGGGGCCCACAGTGGACTATAGAGAGCAGAATTCACGGAGTTGCATTACGCGGGATTCTGCGGAGTTTCATAAAAACTCCATAGAATTCTGTGGAGTTCCTCCCCGCCCTATCCAAGTGGGCGCTCACCCTATATCTCACTGTACCTCGCTACTTCCCCCAGCAGACCCCTCTGCCTGGAGTTGGGGTCAGCGGGCAGGTAAGGAATGCAAGGGCACATTCAGCATCTTGCAGGTGCTACGATGAGCTGCAGTTCACATGGGTACATGCCTCCCCTTCTGCCACGTCCACAATACTCCAGAGTCAAGCTTCAAGTACACACCGTTCCCAAGTGGGCAGTAGCTGTCGACTGTCATGGGCGGATTGGACATAGTTGGGGACGGATGTTAGTCTAACATCCGTCATCTGTTGTTAATGTTTAACGGATGTCACTTGTCCATAATTTTAGAACTTCCGTGTCATGCAGTACCAAAGCTCCCAGACCATTAGTCTGCTAAAGTGTAAGGAGGCCATCACCCAATCATAGTGCGCCAGATAGTATTCCGAGTACTGATTTGCAGTGAAGTCTGCACATATCTCGCTCCAACCACCCCTGACAGTCGATGGATACCGCCCACTTTGGAAAGGTGGCGCTGGCGGAGTAGTGTTCACCGCCCATCCCTGTAAAGAACTCATATCCTGTCACAACCTACTGTAGTACTCAGTCAAGCCAAGGAATGCCCTGACTTGAGTCTGGGTAGGTGGAGCTACCCATTGCAGAATAGTCTGGATTTTGGATTGTAGGGTTTGAACTTGGCCTCCACCTACAAGATGGCCCAAGTATACAACTGTGCCCTGCCATATCTGGCGCTTGCTTTCCTTCATAGTGAGGCCTGCTTTCTGCAGAGCCTTCAGGACCTCCCCAAGGAGAAGCAGGTGATCCTGCCAGGTGGAGCTGAAGACAGCAATATCATCATGATATGCTGTACTAAAGGATTCCAGCCCAGCAAGTACTTTGTTCACCAGCCTTTGGAAGGTGGCAGGGGCCTTCGTTAATCCAACGGGCATCACAGTAAACGTCTAGTGCCCATCTGGGGTTGAGAATGCTGATTTCTCTTTGGCTCCAGGGGTCAGACCTATCTACCAGAACCCTGATGTGAGATCAAAAGTGCTGATGTATTTGCTGCCCCTAACCTGTCAATCAATTCATCAACCCTAGGCATTGGATGTACATCAACGGCAGCTCCTCTGCTAAGGCAGAGGAGCGTTGCCCCACTGCTTTTTATCTGTGCCGAAAAGGAAAAGTAAAATGATTGCACAATGTTATTATCATTTTATTTTTCCATGCTGACACCAGTTTTGGGGTGGGGCAGGGCTTGGCTGTCTTCACAGCCAGCAGGGGGAGGACCAGTTGGGCCGGCCAAACAGTCATGCGCACTTAGCATGTTCTCCACCTGGCTGTATTGCAGTCTGGGTGGAGAACATGCACAGGTTCCCACTTCCTACTTGAGCGACCAACTAGGCCACTCACACCAATTGCGACGCTGCTGTCATGCTGGTGACAGCAGCGTTGTGATTGGCCAGGGGAGTCTGGTAGCCCGTGTACTTCCGTGGTGCCAGGAAGATAAGAGGACAGGAGAGGTGCTGGCCGGCTGGATGGCAGGTGAGTAATATTTTCTTTTAAAAAAATTCTTTTTATTAAGCAGTTGAATCAAAGCATAACTCAATTACAGCGGACCACATTACCATGAACGGGCCTAGGCTTACTCAGAAACTTTGAAGAACTCCCACTTGCCACCGAGCTAGCCTCAGGCTCTACCTCCCCTCCCACTATGCATTGAGAACATCTCCTACCGCCCCCCTGTTTGGTTGTTCATACCCCGATATTGCTTTCATGGCCTCCTAGATGTTTTCAAATTTGCGTGGGCAACCCCGGGAGTGGTATATTGTCTGTTCAGCTAGTTGGCCCAAGTCTAGGTCTTCCTTCCAGTCTTCAATCACTTGTCCCCATAGCCTGGCTAGATTGCGCTTCGCCACCCCTGCAGCCATTTTGAGCCAGATGCTAACATGACTAGGACACTTCTCCCCCACCAACACTCCTAGCAGTAACCACTTGGCTTCTAGTGGCACCAGCACACCCGTCACCTCTCTCATTGTTTCAATTATGTCGGACCAGAATTTTTGAATACAAGGGCAGGTCCAGAGTCAGTGGTAAAATGTGCCCAGCTCACCACATTTCTTCTTTTTTTAACTCCCCCTCTCTCCCTGCTTCACCACTACTTCCTGGGAGCAGCTGTCACTGATTTGCATCGTATTTTGCACCATATTTAGGCCCCTGTAGTCCACACAAAACCTAATTTCTTTCTTTCTATAACTGGACTGGTCTGGTGACTCTCTTAGGGCCCAATGACACCCAATTCCAGCATCTTGCTTACTTCAGATTTATGCTCTCTTTGACATGATCAGCCTTCCTGTAGATTTGTTTTTTGACAGGTAGGCTGTCACCAGTGTCCACATCATGTGTACACCAGTTAGTCGGACCAATAATCAAAGAGAAGAGCTCAGCAAACTGGTTTAGGACTTACCTGCAACCAGTCTGCTGTTGGGCAGTGAGGGTGTCTGACAGGACCACTCCTTCTACTGACCAATCTTTAGGGCTGTTTGAGAGGAGGTCAAAAGTTCACTCTCTGCCTCCTGATCCCAATCTGTGACCATGAGCATGGCCATTTCATCCCTGTCATGATAGGGTTTAAGGCGGCTCACATGGATGACCCTCTGGGGGTTCCTGCAACTGCCAAGGTCCACCAAGTAGATGTACTCCCCTTTTTTCTCAAGGATAGAGTAGGACCAAGTCCATTTCTCCTGGAGGGCTCTAGGAGCCGCAGGCTCCAAAACCTATACCTTCTGCCCTGGTTGGAACTTCACCATGGTCATACCAGAGCTTCTGGAGCTCTTGGCTGGCCTCAAGATGTTTATTGGCTTTTTCTCATGTACTCAGTCATCCTGGAGCGAAGGCCAAGCACATAATCCACAATATCCTGCTTAGGTTATTTGGAAGGCCTCTCACATCCTTGCTTCACAAAACAGAATGGTCCCCTTACATGATGTCCAAGCTAAAGTTCAAAGGGGGAAAACCCTACTCCCTTTTGTGACATGTCTCTGTAAGCAAAATGCAGGCATGGTAGCAAGACATCCTATCTCCTTCTGAGCTTTTCAGGGAGTATCATACTGTAGAAAGCAAGCTCTTTATATGATAAACCACTAAGTAGTTATATCGTGCAAAGAGTCCAGAGATTCCCCCAGAAGTGTACAGAGTTCAATGTAAACACAACGTGCTCTGTTTGTGGTAGTGTGGTTGAGCAGCCTTAGGCCTAACACAGAGGAGTGTAAGACATTTGTTATACACACAGTTATCAATAAATAACACACAGCTCAAAAAAGAGATCCACACCAATTTTATAAGAATAAGCTTCTTGTGGTAAATAAATAAATAATACCCTATTTTTGAATATATAAATGAATAACAGATAGCTCAATAAAATAAGAGTCAAGATTCGAGGTAGTAGGAGTTTGCAGGTTTATTACAGCATAAAGGACAGGAACAGGACAACCTGCACAGGAATAGGATGACAGGGCCCAGCAGCGCTGCTGGTGTCAGGATCGGGACAAGGGGAACGGATCACTTTTAATAACAATACATGAGCATATATACATAACGCAAACACATAGCATTACATTGCAGTAGGCGTAACAGTGGGTGGAGCAGAAGGCGTGACGCGTAGCAGTCGCGAAAGATAAGGGTGAAAAGAGGTGTAACGGGGCGTATACATAGACATGTGATGCAAACGTAACAGAATATGTCATGAATAGGGCGGGAACATTGGAGGGGGCTACCTGAGGAGCCGGGACCTCTAACCTAGTGGTGCGCGCAAACTAGCAATGACGTATCACTAGGAGAAGCTGGGGCTATGAACTCTGTGCTAGGAGCAGAGACTGAAGTCTGGAGAGTCAGGGCGACATGTACCTAAACAGTATCTAGTATCTGATGTTTAGAGAACATGTTGATATAAACTAGAAGTCAGGAGGGGAAAGGCTAACAGACACTAAGACTGGACCATGCATTATTCTACATGCAGTACGTGATGAAGAATACTAAATGACCATTAAATGCAGTATTTCTCTAACGTGGAGCCGAAAAGGCTAGACAATGACGGAAACTATTGATGCAGTTCAGTAGTTTAGGAATGCAGAGAAGGAGGACTGAACTGATAACTGGAATCATAACATACTTTTGGCAGACTCAAAGGCAGAGCCAGCCTGAACCGGGCACTGCGTTGCAGGAAGTAAGTGAAGGGTCGAGGATACAGGTGGGGGCTGTATCGCTCCTTAGCGAGGTTTCAGGAGACAGGAGCTGAATCTGGTGTCCAGGCCCTTTTGAGGCCTAGAGACGGGGACTTTATAATGGAATAACGTGCATACTGAGAAACGTGGCAACGTAACTTTACATAGGCCTGATATTCGTAGTATTCACGAGAACTGGAAACTGGCATACTAGAGGTGGACACAACTGTAATTGCGTCATTAATCAAACATAGGGAATACATATGCATATTTAATCATGCACACATAACATATGATGGATGACACGTAGGGACACAGAACATGGCAAAATTTACTTTTCCACATTCCCTCCTTGTCACTACGTTTCCATCAGGAAACATCAATATTCATGATACCATCTATCATTTCATACAATATCATTTGCTCGTCTCGAATTATCCTGGAACGGGATTTAGAACGGGGCTTGGGACTAGGAATACAAGAGGTAGCACAAATGCCGCAAATCGCAGGGCCACATTGTATACAGAGGCAGCAGCTGAATATGATCGCTACTGCAATACCTAGAAAGGACAAGACTTTCCATCCCCAGGCGGAGATTATATTCCAGAACCAACCGGACCATGTCCAGGAGCCTGGATCTTGGTGTAACAGATGGGCAATTTTATGGAGTCTGGTTATAGCTGAATAAACAGACGGCGCGTTATTTGGAATGAAAATGCAGCAACTAGATCCGATGACTCTACAGGCCCCGCCCCTATCGGCCAGTATGACGTCAAGGACGAGACGATTCTGTAAAACGACAAATCTCATAGCAGATTGCTCTTCAGGTAAATTACCTAGAGCAGAGGCAGTCTCATTTACTACAGCTTCGAGGGTTCTGGTTAACCTACGGATTAGCTTACTATTCTGGATAGGTCCTATAAAGAAAAAGAAACCTCTGTTGAAATCTGTATACTGTTCTAGAGCAGTTTCAGTATAATCGACAATTGGGGACTCCCTTCTATGTTTAATGTGTACTAGATGTGTGTTTCTATGATAATCAGGTGGGGCTAGGAAAACTGGTGGCAGTAGGAAGGCAATGTAACAGGTTCCCTCCCAATCGAGGGGCAGACGAACATATGCAGTTTGACCACAAATAAAATAAGAATGACGTGAAGCTTTGAAAATGGATTTCCCACTGTCACTATACTTGACAATAGTAGTACAATCACTATGTCCTACATGTACGGAACCATTATTTCGGACACATAATTCGCCTTTAACTGGTAGTACTGAAATAGCAGGTAAGTCTGGAGTAGTATCAGACTGAACATTCAGGACCATGAAATTCGAAGAATAGTTACCTAAATTATACACTTCATTTTCTAGATCTAACCCGGTTCTGTGGGGGAGACCTTGCTTGTCTGGAAAACATGTACTGTTAAGAAAAGACATATCTGTTGAGGATGACGTTAACGTGGACCATGCTCCACACGAACCATTATGTGAAAAAGGATAAGGAAAAAGTGGCAGAACTCCCTTCGGTATCTGGAAAGGGGGGAGTCGACCACACACCCAGCAATTAGTGGCATTGCTGGTCTGGTGTGAATAATGTAACATGCGGATAAAAGAATTATTTTTCATAGCGAGGCGGTAAGAGAGTTCATGAGGAGGCAGATCACTAAACGTGTGCTCTACTGTAGCATTAGCAGACTTATTTACATGAAGAACTGGGAAATACAAGAAAAATGCATAACTGGTGCAGGAAATCATAATGCTGAGAAACAATATGAAACATAGAAAAACGATACATCGGATTGAGTTTTGACTGACTCTCTCACTATGGGGGTCTATTTTATACATGTCAGAAACAGTCTAACCGTTTCACCTAGGGGAGGACTTAGACAATCAAACTAACTGACTTATTTTACTAGACCTTAACTTGAGTTTATACTCCTGTTGCGGAGTTTTCTCTAACAGGGGAGGGTTTGTAACATTGTCATTTGCGGGACAGTCCTTGAGAACAATGCTTTGGCAATCCTTCAAATCCTGGGAAATGTTCTTTGAGACGGATTTCAATCCATTAAATTGTTTTATATGAGAAAGGTGCACCCAGCCTTTGCGACCTTCCAACTTCACGGCTGTACGGGTGGTGAGGAGGACCTGTCGGGGCTCTTTCCAGCGAGGCTCCAGCGGACTTGTTCTGTCAAAATTGCGGACCATCACCATGGATCCTGGAACGATTTCATGTGGTGCCACCTCGGTATTGTCTGGAAATGCGGCGGCAACCTGTGAACGACATGAGTTGAGGGCAGACATCAAGGAAGCTAGGTAATCTGTCAACATATTACTTGAAACATCGGTAATACTTCGGGGTCTAGGAGTACCCCACATGTTAGGGGGGCGGCCGAAAACGACCTCATACGGGGACAGACCTGATCTGGAATGTGCGACCATGCGCATATAGAATAAAGCGACTGGCAGAGCTACTAGCCAGTCCACACCTTTTTCTTTGCATACTTTGGCGATTCGGATTTTCAGAGTCTGATTATGTCTCTCTACGAGACCGGCTGCTTCAGGATGGCGTACACAATGGAACTTCCACTGGTACCCTAACAGAAGGGAAACATGCTTCATGAGTTCAGATGAGAATGGCTGGCCGTTGTCAGAATATACGACTCTAGGGAGTCCATAACGGGGGAAGAACTCACGAACCAACTG
Organism: Lissotriton helveticus; assembly: GCF_964261635.1. NCBI lineage: Eukaryota > Metazoa > Chordata > Amphibia > Caudata > Salamandridae > Lissotriton > Lissotriton helveticus. The sequence goes on along the minus strand of NC_136065.1, from coordinate 274,550,455 downwards.
CTTAGCAGTGGTCGCGGCTGTGTAATCTGGGACTGGATATGCTTCTGTCCACCTGGACAAAGCGCATACAACTACAAGGACATACTTGAAACCTCGACATCGCTCCATCTGAATATAATCCATCTGGAGGACCTCAAAAGGGTGGTCAGGGGGCTGGAATCCACCTTGTTCCACCGGGACACTTTTACCTGGATTAAACTGACAACATATCATACAGGTACAGACTTTCTGCTTGGCTGCAGCTCGTAAATGCTTGTTGAACCAAATGTTCTGGATACTGTCTAACATAGCTTTTTCTCCTAAATGTGCTGGACTATGTGCGGTATTAATAATGACTTGAACCATTGAGTCGGGGAGAAACCATGTGGCTCTACCCTTCGTTAACCATCCTTGATCTGTCTGGACCCCTCCTTGTTCGGACCATTTCTTGATTTCTTCAGGAGTAGCATGTAACTGTATGTCTATGACATCTTGAGTAGGGTCCTTAACTGTCATGCATGTAATCGGATCTGGAGTATGTGTCTGATTAACTGGAATGTCTGGAGTCTGTGCTGTAAGCTTGGCTGTGCGGTCTGCTAGATCATTACCTTGGGAAACAATGTCAGTAACTTTCGTATGTGCTTTACATTTCATGATAGCGATAGATGTCGGTAAATGTATGGCATCTAACAGAGCTTGAATAAGGAGACCATGCTGAATCTTGGTTCCATGAGAAGTCATGAAACCTCTCTCCTGCCAGAGCACTCCGAAGTCGTGTACGACTCCAAATGCGTAGCGTGAATCTGTGTAAACGTTAACTTTCTGGTTCTTGGCATGTATACAGGCTTGTGTCAGAGCAACTAGCTCTGCTGCTTGAGCGGACAGAGTGTCAATGCGGTGTGTCTCTATAACTTCAGTGTCAGTAGTCACTGCATACGCGGCGACTAGTTCTCCTGTACTGGTTCTCATACATGAACCATCCACATAAAGTGTCAGGTCGGGATCTAATAACGGAATATCTGTCAGATCTTGTCTTGGTTTTGTCGTAATGTTAACTACTTCCACACAATCATGTGTGACGGAATTTGAATTAACTGATGGTAACAGTGTAGCAGGATTCAGGATGTTGCAGCGTCGGATTTCTATGTGTGGCTGGAACAGTGTCAATTCATAACCTGTTAAACGTGCAATTGTCAAGTGCTGAGTTTGTGTTCGGTTTAAAAGAACTTCCACGGAATGTGGAACTTGTACTGTCAAGGAGTGTCCTAAGACTATGGAATCACTTTGTCTGATAGCTAGGGCTGTGGCTGCAACTGACTTGAGGCACGCAGGCAGAGCCTGGGCTACAGGATCTAATGTGCTCGAAAAATAAGCACAGGGCTTGTATTGTCCTGCTTGATCTTGTGTGAGAACAGATAATGCTGTACCTTCACGTTCTGTGACGAAAAGTGTAAAAGGCTTACTGTAGTTCGGTGTCGCTAGAACTGGAGCTTGACATAAGGCTTTCTTTAACTCATTGAAACTAAGTGTATGTTCAGATGTCCAAGGGAGGACAGTCGGTACGGCTGCCTCCTGTGTCGTTAACTGTATCAGTGGTTTGGCTAGGAATGCATACTGAGGAATCCATTGTCTGCAATAAGAAGTAAGGCCAATAAAGGCACGTACCTCCTTCTGGGTCTTGGGCTGAGGAAGACTCGCTATTAACTGGATACGGTCTGGTGTCAACTGCCTACCCCTCTTGGACAGTAAGTGTCCTAAGTATACCACTTGCTGGACACAGAATTGAAGCTTAGAAGGGGACACCTTGTGCCCCATCTCGGCCAGGAAATACAAGACTGTAAGGGATGCTCGCTCGCAAGCACGTTCAGAACGGGCTGTGATCAGTAGATCATCGACATACTGGAGCAGGGCAGTGTCAGTTGGCATGTGAATGTTGTCTAGTTGTCTCTTAAGTGCTTGACTGTAAATACTAGGACTTTCTGTGAAACCTTGAGGAGCTCGTGTGAACATATAGCTCCTTCCATTTAAACAAAATCCGAAAAGGAACTGGCTGTCTGGATGAATAGGAACACTAAAAAATGCGTTCTTAAGGTCGATTACAGTAAAGAACGTGGCTTCGGAATCAATGGCTGTTAATAGGGAAGAGATATCTGGGACAACTGGGTACTGAGGAATAATACACTTATTAAGCTCTCGTAGGTCAATCACTAATCGATATACTGGGGGTGCATTTGGATCAGTACGTTTCATGACTGGAATGATCGGAGAATTACATACATTGGAGTCAGTTTCTACAACTACTCCTTGAGCCATGAGCTCGTCAATAATTTTGGATAAGGCTGCTACAGCCTCAGGTGGCAATCTGTACTGTCTGATTCGTGGTAACACTACACCTGGCTTGAGAGTCACACGATAGGGTGTGATTTGCATATAACCAACATCAGTTGGACCTTGCGCCCATAGATGCTGTGGAACATTAGACAGTCTTGAATCAAAATCTCGTAATACATAGTGACCCTTAAAGTCACGTAGGAACAATCGTATTCCCTCTGGGGAACAGCATATAACTGCACCTAACTCTTTCAGTGTCCTAATGCCTAATAAATTTTCTGGACATGACTTAGTAAGTAACAGATCAGTAGTACGGGACAATGGACCTACTTCTAGAGTAACTGGCTTTGAAATTTCATTTACGATAGGTTTTCCTGAAAATCCAAGGGAAACATTTCTTGAGCCTGAGAGCGGAGCCCCTGGAACTTCGGCGTGACTAATTGTGGTCCTACTTGCCCCTGTATCAATCAAAAACTTTCTGTCTTTCCCTAATACTTGACTATGTACATAGGGACCTTCTTGATCTACAGGTATCTCGATGAGAGGCAAGCCTACCTCCCTCTCTAGGCTGTTTCATGAATACTGCTGGTACTCTGGATACTCAGACTGTGCATACTGGTACATCTGCTGTGTGACGTGCTGTGTTGCAGCAATAGGCTGCGGTGCTGTAACTGTCTGTGGTGCATTCTGTGGCTGAGGAATCTGTGAAACTTGTTCTTGTCTAGGCGGACGTGGTCTTTCTTTAGTCTTACCAGTAGCTATGTTGTGTTTCAGAACTGCACACTCGTTTATAAAATGACCTGGCTGTTTACAATAATTGCAGTTCCCTTTAACGGATGACTGGCTTGATTTGGACCCCTCTTCTGACTGTCTTGAGGAACAGATTGTGCAACTAGTACTTTCATTTTCGTGTCTTTCATACGTTTTCTCTCGTGTTCTTGTTCTTCCCTGATTCTATTCTGGTGGTATTGGAGCATCTGCAACATCTGGGACGGGGTATTAGCTTGCCAGGTACTTTCGACTTTCAAAACTCGATTTTTAATTTGTGGACTTGAATTCTCGACTAATTTAGTAACAAAAAGGTGAGGATATGACTCACTACTTGTCTTGAGGCCACTGTTGATGCTAAAACATTTTTCAAATCTAGAATAAAAATCACTAATATCTTCGTCTTGTTTCTGTTTACAGGCTGAGATTGCATCCCAGTCTTCTTTTCTGGTTGTTAATAATCTGGGTAAAACTTGTATTAATAATTCTGGTAATTCTTTACATTTATCTCCAAGACCGGTACCTGGTACTCGTGCCTTGTCTTCAGCTTCTAGGACTGCCCAATCGATCTTTTTCTCTCCCACCTCCCATTCTTTTTCCTTGAGCTTTTCATACACCCCTGCGGGCAACAGGACTTTTAACATTTTAATTATATCTGGATACGTGTATTCTCCCATACGGAGCATGTCTTTTAATTCTCTATGGAACCCTGCTGGATCTTTGTCATGACAGGGAATTAATTTCTTCATCTCGAGGAGTTCCATCTTTGTAATTGGAGTGTATACAAACACTCGTTCTAGTTCGCCACCCGTTCCTCTAACTGGGTGGACTTCTCGTAACGGATTCTGTCTGTCTATGTAAAATGGTTTACTTTCTGGGGGTGAGACATGAACAAAATGCGGGTTCAGAAACGTTCTATATTTGTGACGCTGTTCTAGAACGACACTAATTAAATCGGTACCTAGACCTTTCCATCTATACTGGAGTAACTCGTTCAGGATATCATGTAACGGACCTGGATCAGAGTGTTGACCCTCATACAATGTAATGAGGTGCTGGATCATATACATACCCGCCAGTCGTTGCTCGGCTGGGGGCAGTTTCAGAAACATTTGTGCCACTATTTCGTCTGGAAAAGTGGTAGAATCAGTAATCCATCGGACTGCTGATCGGGCTAGTTCTTGTTCATGCATGGTACTTAACTCACTGTAACCGATTCGTGATTTCAGAATGTGATCGGTAGCTTGAAATACTTGTTCTAGAGAACCTTGTTCTGGTGCTGGATGATGGAAAGTAGACTTGGGTTCTAGACGTAAATGGCGATCTGGAAATCTAGATTTTCCTACATACGCTATTCTGTCAGGATTCTCGTCTTCTACCTCTTCAGGATCAGAGTTACTTTCTTTCTCGCTTACTTGTGCTGCTTTACGCTGTTCGTGTAACTTTATTATTTCTTTACGTATTTTCTTGTACATACTCTCCATAGCACCGACGGTCTTGTGCTTACCCTCGGCTATATTATCACTCCACCTTGTCAGGGTTCTCATTTCGGCCTGATCTTTAGACGGGTAATCTTGTTCTCTTATTAAACAGTTAATCAGAAACTTTAATATCATGAGCTGGATCTCGGCTTTCCTTTGAGACATGGCCTCGCCAATGCTTTCTGGATCATCCCCTGTACGGATGAAACGATATATTCTGTCTAGATCTTCTTTCATATTCGGTAAGGTGACTAGATACTCGGTCACCTTTCTTACGCGGAATGAATATAAAACCATATTATCCTCGCCTGGGACTGGATCATAGCCGCATTCGGCAAGGGATTTTCTTATTTCTGCTACAGTCTGATGTCTGGGCGTACGCTGTGACGCTTGTGCATGTAATTCGGCTGTCGTTAAACGCTTGTGTGGCGGCTGGGTTTGAGGAGTACCTCCCCCTGCGGCCCCTAAACTAGAGTCGTCTACTGAGGCTCTTCGTCCTGGCAGAGTGGGAAATGGAAATGTAGGCTGGACTTGTATGGCGGGCTGGACCGGGGGTACCGTAACAGGTACTCCGGTGTCTGGAGGAGCGGGAAGTGCCTGATTTACAGGGACTGGCGGAGCGCGAACAGGATTTGCATATTCTGGGACTGTGTCGTCCAAATAGGACGAAATAAAAATATCAGCTGCGGTCTGTTTGTGACGTAGCTTGGTCGGAACTAATGGTGGCGGGAAATTACTGGATGCCTCTGGGGTCGCTTTTGGCAAGCCCTCGGCAAAGAGAGGATACATACCCCTAATAAGGGCATGCCTCTGTCTGTCTGACTGTTCGGCTTTGACTTGTTCACCTATCTCGATTAGTTCTTTTCCTTGTGCTCGTTCTAAGGATTCTCTCCTTAATTCTGACTTTCTGATTTCCTTTTCAGTTCTTTTATGAGCTTCTTTGCGCCATAACTCGATGGCATCTTTCTGTGACTGTCTGGCTTTCTTTTTCCATAATGCTTCTTCTACTCGCATGATGCATTCGGCATCCCATGTACCCGATACGGGCCATCTATACTTTTCTTCTAACTGTTTGGTATACTCTACCCATAAATCTAGATACAATATGGCGCTTATGCCATGCTTCTGATACATAAAGTGACCTGGACTGTCCCTCGGCGGAACAGGAACTGCTTCTTCTAACAAACCCTTTCTAGTCTTTAGCTGACGTAATCTCGAAAAGAGAGACATTGTAAACTTGAATCGGAACACAATACAATAGACGAGGAACAATAACAATTGGGAGAACAATTCAGGCATACCACGACATTGGAAATACATTGAACAACATCACAACATAACAGTTCGGACAGAATATTACCTGGAATACTGAGAACAGAATACAAGAATTTCTCGAGAACGGAACAGACTAGAGTTACTGGATGCACTGCTGAAACAGTACGGAACATACCGGTCCCATAAAGGGACGCATCAAGACCCGTATCCACCTAGGCGAACACTTCGTTCGTGGGCCTGGGTACCACCAACCCACGGACCAGAGTCAATTAGATTGACCCTGTCTAGATACTACCCCAGTAATGGTACTCACCGGGCAGCAAGAACGGAAGGCCTCGGACTGGACTGGAATGCTTCGACGACGGACGACGAACTTCGGACTTCAGTTACGGGTGGGCCTCCGGATACCTCGGACCTTGGACTCTTGGCTTGGGCTCTGGTCGAGACTCGCCGCGTTCCTCCACCGTCTCGTTTGGATGCTGGACCGCCTCCTCCGTCTCCTCCGTGGGCCTGAGGGATACTTGAAGCAGAAATATCTGCCGGTGCGCAGAAGAGTTCCGTCACGACTGCAGAGGGTCAGGGGGTCGGCGTGGCTTCACCGACGCGTGGGGAAAGGGCAAGTCCCTATTCGGGCGCCATTATGTGGTAAATAAATAAATAATACCCTATTTTTGAATATATAAATGAATAACAGATAGCTCAATAAAATAAGAGTCAAGATTCGAGGTAGTAGGAGTTTGCAGGTTTATTACAGCATAAAGGACAGGAACAGGACAACCTGCACAGGAATAGGATGACAGGGCCCAGCAGCGCTGCTGGTGTCAGGATCGGGACAAGGGGAACGGATCACTTTTAATAACAATACATGAGCATATATACATAACGCAAACACATAGCATTACATTGCAGTAGGCGTAACAGTGGGTGGAGCAGAAGGCGTGACGCGTAGCAGTCGCGAAAGATAAGGGTGAAAAGAGGTGTAACGGGGCGTATACATAGACATGTGATGCAAACGTAACAGAATATGTCATGAATAGGGCGGGAACATTGGAGGGGGCTACCTACACTAGGAGAAGCTGGGGCTATGAACTCTGTGCTAGGAGCAGAGACTGAAGTCTGGAGAGTCAGGGCGACATGTACCTAAACAGTATCTAGTATCTGATGTTTAGAGAACATGTTGATATAAACTAGAAGTCAGGAGGGGAAAGGCTAACAGACACTAAGACTGGACCATGCATTACTCTACATGCAGTACGTGATGAAGAATACTAAATGACCATTAAATGCAGTATTTCTCTAACGTGGAGCCGAAAAGGCTAGACAATGACGGAAACTATTGATGCAGTTCAGTAGTTTAGGAATGCAGAGAAGGAGGACTGAACTGATAACTGGAATCATAACATACTTTTGGCAGACTCAAAGGCAGAGCCAGCCTGAACCGGGCACTGCGTTGCAGGAAGTAAGTGAAGGGTCGAGGATACAGGTGGGGGCTGTATCGCTCCTTAGCGAGGTTTCAGGAGACAGGAGCTGAATCTGGTGTCCAGGCCCTTTTGAGGCCTAGAGACGGGGACTTTATAATGGAATAACGTGCATACTGAGAAACGTGGCAACGTAACTTTACATAGGCCTGATATTCGTAGTATTCACGAGAACTGGAAACTGGCATACTAGAGGTGGACACAACTGTAATTGCGTCATTAATCAAACATAGGGAATACATATGCATATTTAATCATGCACACATAACATATGATGGATGACACGTAGGGACACAGAACATGGCAAAATTTACTTTTCCACATTCTTTCAAGATTTATTATTAGATGTACGTTAAAAAGTATGTTTTTCAACAAAAATACTTTTCACTTTAAAAAGTGGACACATAAGGCCTCATTATAAGTTTGGCGGTGTGGTAGCGGGAGCTGGATCGCCCCGCTCCCACACTGCCAAACCCACGTACAAACCACCTGCCAGATTAGGAGTTTTCTCCTGTCTGGCTGACGGTTCTTTGGCGTTCCCAGTGCATTGCCTATGAAATAGGCACAGCAATGGGAACGTCAAAGGCAGTACCTGCACGACACTGACTGCTGCAATGCATGCCGTGCAGGTACTGGTGAGCATGCACACAGGGTGGCATATGTTGTGCCCCCCTGTGTGAATCCACATGGCGTAAGGCACCAAGGGGCCCCGTAGGGCCCCCTTTGTTTCCTCAATGCCAAACTTTTCATGGCAGTTGCACCACCACGAAGAGTGTGGCGGTGAGGAAACTCATAATATGCATGGCGGGGCTGCAGTAGCCCCGCTAAGCATATTGCGACCTCAATACCACTACACCACCACCAGGGATGTGGTGGTTGCGGTGGTCACAGGGCGGCCAGACTGCCCTGATCGTAATGGGGTGGTCGTAAGACCACCACCACTGTTCCCCCCTGAGTCTGGCGGTCTGTGGATTGCCAGGCTCGTAATAAAGCCCTTAGTGCAATTTTTCAATTCAGCTATGTTAACCTATGGGAGGAAAACAAGAATGCAATTTTGAGGGTAAATACATGACTTACAAATGTAGTCTTCTGGGTTTCAGGTCAACACCAGGCAGGGTTCAAATCAGTACTAAGAGTGCACCACCAGCGGCACAGGGATGGCAGGTGCAGAGGTCAAATTCTGGGTTGGGCACCCAATGTTATCCAACGGAGACTGGGGGTGATTGAAGATGCGATGCTCACAGGTGACTAAATCGGTGTCACAGGTCGATCTCCTGGAGTTAGGGTAAGTACAAGGGGACCCACAAGTCAGCACCAAACTTATACACTCAGTGGCACAGGGGCGGCCAGGTGCATAGTGTGAACACAGTGTCCGGCTCCCAATGAACATCAATTGGGAGATCGGCTTTGAAGAAAGGCTGCAGGCTCAGGCCAGGAGTCCGACCGACGAAAACCAATAGCTGCCCAGGAAAGTAGTGATGCTAGGGGGTGTAGGGATACTGGTGGTCAAGCTCACCAAGGCCCAGAGGCTTCGGGTGCAGGGATGTCCTTTGAGGTCGGGAACAGCTTACCGGGCAGGTCGCTGTTAGGGGGAGTCTTTAGATTGAGGCTGCAGGAACGGAGGTAGAGTCCAGCAGGGGCCAGCCCTCAGAATCCCTGTGGTACCTTTGCAGGACTGGTGGGCCACTTGGACTCAGGCCGCAGAGGCGCATTTGGACTCAGGTGCAGAGGTGGGTTCCGGAGGCGGTTTTTCAGTTCCTCAGGGCAGAGTTATTTTTCTTTTAAAGTTGGTTTCTTCTTGAACAGGTCTGCTGTTGATAGGAGATCTTGATCTTTGTTGGAGGCAGGCAGTCCTCCCAAAGCTTTGGAGGTCACTGGGCTGCAGGGAGGGTCGTCTTTTGGCACAGAATCTACCGACCTACCGATCTTTTAGGGTTGGGGACAAGTCAGTTGGTTTTTGCAGTCTTCTCTGCAGGTGCAACTCTGTAGTGTTCGGCGCTTCTTAGCTCAAACGGAATCCAATTTCCAGGGTCTGGGGGTGCCACCTAAATACTACATTTAGGGGCGTTACAGGGGAGTGACACGTAGGGACCAATGGGTTCCTTACCTGGGGTATCTACACCCTTTATTATGCTACCCTCCTGAGGGAGAGGGACATAGTCCTAGCCCTAACTGGATACGTCTCACCATCTTCAAGATGGTGGGCACTGAAAAATGTGCTTCACCTTGCCTCCAGCACCTGAGGGGTAGAGTTGGCAAAGGGGGGTACACTTCCTATTCTCACTTAGTTTTCCCGCTGTCTCTCCTGCTAAAAGTGGGGGTTCAAACCGGGAGCTTGCCACCTGCTGCTAACAGCAGAGGTTGGGGTTGTATTACAAAGGCGGCAAGGCCTTTGAAGCTTCCCTCTTGGGCATTGTGCCTGCCTGGGGGAGGAGGTGTGACACCTCTGCCCAAGATGGGATTTATTTCTGGCCTCTGAGAGCTGGGGCTCTCTACCCAGGGGTCCAGAAATATGTCTGGTGGTGGCAGGCTGCCTAAAGCCAGTCAGAGACCACTCCAGGGTTAGTATGTTTTCAGGGGGCACCCCTGAGGTGCCCACTGAGTACATGTTTTAATAAACCCAACACTGGCATCAGTGTGAGTTTATTAAGAGGAGTTGTTTGGTACCAACCACTCTTGGGTTCAGTGAAGCCATCATTGTGCTGGGGAACTCGAGTTGTCGAATTTCCAGTCTGTGTACTCCATATGGCTTCACTGGCACTTACACTATTAAGAATAGACTTAAATATTGTAGGGGCATATCCACTAATGCAGATATGCCCACATCTGAGATATAGTGCACCCTGCCTTAAGGCTTGTAAGGCCTGCTAGAGGGGTGACTTACCTATGCCTTAGGCAGAGCTGCTTTGACTTGGCACACAGGCAGGGAGCCACGTCAACTTTGTTGTTTTTGTCAGCACCAAGGATTGCAGGCCGCAGTGGCAATTAGCATGGCCTTGGTGAAGGGTCTCTATGGGATCCTCTTCAGTCCCAATGCCTTAGGTACCAGAGGTACCACTTACTAGAGACTTACAGGGGGTCTGAAGTTGTAGCAATTGTGGTATGGGTTTAGGGAAAGGACACTGGTACTGGGAACCTGATTATCAGGGACCCTTTAATCTACATCAAAGTTGCATCAGATACCAGGCAAAAAGTATGTGGGTGTACTGCAACAGAAACCACTTTCCAAAATGAGCCCACAGACCAGGATACCCAGCCTAACCTGGGAGAGTCAAATATTTTCATCGAGCACTCAAAAGTCCAAACAGATAATCAGTAATCAATTTTGTCGTAACAATTTTAATCTCGAATCTTTCCAATTGTCATCTTCATTGGAAACAGTCTTCAGTATTCAGAATATTCTTCATTCTACATATAGCCATGCAGCCATGCAGCCAACACGTGTTTCGTCTGGTCATATAAGACCTAAGACTTCCTCAGGGCTGCAACCCAAACAAAATATAACAATACCATTATATTAATAATTTGTCATCTATATGACAACAACAGTAAAAAGAATTTACTAAAGTTTTTAGGGAAACATCCCAAAACCATATAGGTGTTCAAAAGTAATGATATAAAGAGTTACTTTAGGCTTATCACCAAGTAAAAGCTAGAAACACCTTAGTGAAGTTTAATCATTATTAGGTCGAAAATGTCACCTCCATCTAATTTAATATTTAATATTGTTAAATGCAAACAAGTAGCTGATAGTGGGTTAGTAGGAATTAGAAATGACCATGTTGTAGGGCCTCATACCTATATGTCTCCACGTTGCTCTGTATTGTAAACTGTGGTCCTATTCGTATCAAGTTTTAACCTGTATAGAATAATGTAATTATCATTCTCAACTCGAATTCTAATTTATATCAGCAATGTTAGTAATAACTCATCGTATCATGGGATTCTCTTACCTATATCTTATGTGTATATACGAGTCTCCCATATATAGCGAATAACGATATCCAGGTGTCCTTATCCGTCACCTGTAAAAACGAGAGTCCGTATTAACGGTAATTCTAAATGTAGTCTAATTACTACACTGTCAAAGAAATTCCAAATTGTCATATAATAGCTAAGAGCAGTCTCACCTCTCGTACAATATCTTGTACTTTGGAGCGCGTATCTCTGTTCTGGCATCCTATTTAGGCGCCATCTTACTATTCCTATTTGTACTTTTAGAGGTTTACGAGCGCCATCTTAGTAAGACACGTAATAATATTTTGCTGAGATCGCCTTTTCTTAAACGTATACTACGGTAAAATAACCGCCGAACAAAGTAACGATTTAGTACGTAAATTAACTACGTCTGTTACAATAATTTATTTATTTATGGAGTCAAATTCAAAAGTCAGTGTTGTGCAACTCGCTATCTAATATCTCGAATTACATATTTAAGATTGTTTCCTGTCTCCTCATAACGTTAGTTTATTTAAAATATCTTTTTTGTAATGTTATCTATTATTCATCAGTACTAAGACAAATATAAAATTAAGTCGCCATCTTGGAATGGTCAGGTGTGTTAGACCAGAGAATCTAAGTTAAATATGGTGATGCTACAATCAATCGGCGAGTAAAATTTAGTGTAAACGTGTATATAAATTAGATTATTGTTAATTACAGACTAATTCTTGGTAATATATTTAATCAAAACGTGTTTACTATATGGGTCATCTCATAATTATATCTGGGAGAGTCTTCCTAGTCTGTCAGTTGAGGAAGAGTAGAGGAAGTGGTTTGAATGCTGCAATGCCTACCCTGCTTTACATCCTTCTGTCCAAGTCAGTGCCTGTGGGGAGCTGGCCTTCCTGAACAGTTTCAGGACCTAATGTACAATGGCGCTTTTCTAACTCTTCAGTATCCTTACCCAATTTTTTAGTTTGGGGTTCAGAGGTGTCTACCTCTGCAAATTCTAATTTAACCAGGACAACACTCAGCTTACCCAAAGAGGTCACCACCAACTTGAGCATTCCCACCATGACCAACAGGGTGAGGGGGCCTAACTAGCTATTTGGCATGGGGTCAGGCAACCATACCAAGGACAGTGCAGCCATAAAGGCTAACACCCAGCATAGACCTCTGAGTACTGTCAGTGCCCAGAACCACACATTTAGCTCTTCACTGGCAGGTAAAGAAGCTAATTTACAGGATTCTTTGCCAGGCTGCCTTTCTGCTCTTTTAGAATGGAGGGGCGGGGGGGGGGGGTTACCATTTCTGGAAAGTGAGCACCCTACTTCCACTCTGTATTCCGTCAGGTGAGGAGCCAAACAACTCAGGCTGGACTGTTCCCTGACTAGTCAGGTTTGTTTTTGGGTCAGGTAGGACTTCACTAGTGCCAACTTTGGAGTGTAAAATTTCCTTGGTTCACTGGAACAGTGGCTAACAGTTTCCCACCTTTCCTACACTTTCTCTTCTCCTTTTTGTTTTTGGGCTTACCTGCACTAGCTGCAGGTTCCGTACTCCCCCCCCCCCCCCCAATTCTTAGATGAAGCCTGGTTCTGGACCAGTACCTCACTCTGGCTCAGACCAACATCTGGGTGGTCTTTCCCAAGGAGACAATCAAGGGAAGGTCTTTAATGACTCCCACCCTACTTAACCTAAGGGACCCATTCATTTCTTAGGGCACTACAGCTACAGGTCTAACAGTGACCTATTCTGAGATAGCCCTTACTCTTCTTGTCTCATCTGGGATATACTGGTTTGGGAGTACCAACATGTCATCCACAACAGTGTGACTGGCACAGGTATCTCTCAGGGCAGTGCTGGGATTCTATTCACCAGTAGGTGGTGGAAGTGTTTACTCACCTCTGGAATATCCAGCTCACCTTTAGGACCACTTTCCAGTTGAAGGCTAGGAGGACTTCCCCATCGGAAGAACCGCCCCCAAAGACTACACACGGCAACCCCTGAAGTTACACTAGGGTTTTGGTTTCTAGGACAGTTGCTCTGTCTTGTTGCAGTTAAGGCACCAAGCCTTATTGGGGGTCTCAGCTCTTACCCTGGTACCCATTTTTAGTTTTTGAAGTGTCTCTGGGTCCACCCTCCTGGACAGGTTTTTGGGGGCCTACATGGGACTACTTCGTTTTTCCTTTTTCAGAGTGGCCCACTATTTCTCCTTGTGGGGTCTTTTAGGCCTAATTCTTTTGGTCACCCCCACCATGTCTAGTTTTGGACACTTTGGTTCTCACACAATGATCAGCCTTCTTCCCCAACTCTTGGGGAGAGACTGGCCTCAGGTCTACTATGTATTGATGTGGTTTTTGGATGGTACAATGCATGCCTAAACAACGCATGCCTGTCTCTACCACGACCAAGTCTTTACCACACAATTTCATGGTAAAGACATGATGGGTAAAGGGACATGTGTGCTAGGGGTCCAGAAACATGTCTGGTGGTGGCAGGCTGCCTAAAGCCAGTCAGAAACTGTACCAGGGTTTATAGGATTTCAAGGGGCACCGCTGAGGAACCCTCTGAGTACATGGTTTAATAAATCCAACACTGGCATCAGTGTGGGTTTATTAAGTGGAGTTGTTTGGTACCAAACTATCCTGGGTTCAGTGAAGCCATCGTGGTGCTGGGGAACTCGAGTTGTCAAGTTTCTAGCTCTTGTACGCTTTATGGGTTCCCTGATACTTACAATATTAAAAATAGACTTAAATATTGCAGGGGTATATTCGCTCATGCAGATATGCCGACATCTTTGATATAGTGCACCCTGCCTTAGGGCTTGTAAGGCCTGCCAGAGGGGTTACTTACCTATACGTTAGGCAGTGTTGCTTTGACCTGGCACACAGGCAGTGTGCCTTCAAAGAGACAGTCTGGAAAACTAGCTTCTAAACAGATTCCAGATCAAGTCCCCTCTCTCCAGGAAGAAGACTTGTCAGCCCCAGAGGGAACTGAGCCCCAGGAGGTTGGACCTGCAGAGCTTTTGGGCCCGTGGGGGGGGGGGCCTCTAGGGAAGATGTGTACCAAGGGCAGAGAACCTGTCCCACGCCTGAAAGCCTGAGGCTGCAAGCTGCTGATCAGAAAAAAGGAAGTTTCAGTGGTTCCCACAGGACCTATGGGAGGAGGGACTCCTTTACACCGAGGTCAGGGATCACAGACCTGGTGCTACCAGGTGAGTAGTAGTGCCTCAACAGTTTAGAGAGTTTCTCCTAACAATGGCCCATGATATTACCCTAGCTGGGCATCTTGCCCAGACTAAAACTTAGAGTAAGTTAGTGAACAACTTCTACTGCCAGGAATGTCCCAGAAGGTGAAGGAGTTTTGTAACTCCTGTCCCAAATGTCAAGTCACCGACAAGCCAGGCCCTCTTAATGCTACTCCCAGTGGTTGGGATACCCTTTGAGAGGGTTGGGATTGACATGTTGGTCCCCTCGACCCTCAAATAGCATCATTATACTGATTTACGGTTGTGGTAGTGGATCATGCCACTAGATATCCTGAGTCAATTCCCCTGAGGAGTACCACCTCTCCTACAGTGGCTAGGGGCCTCCTTGGTATTTTTACCAGGGTTGGTTTTCCAAAGGAGGTAATATCAGACTGAGGTACAAACTTCATGTCTGCTTACTTAGAATACACTTGGACTGAGTGTGGAGTGACTTATAAGCTCACTACCCTATAATATCCACAGACAAATGGGCTTATTGAAAGGTTTAACAAGACCCTAAAAGGTATGTGTAGGAAAGTGGGTTTCTGTTTCAGTACCCCCCTACTTTTTGTCTGACTTTTGATGCAACGTTGACTGCAGAGTATTCGACCCCTGCTAATCAAGCTCCCAATACCAATGTTATTTCCCTAAACCCATAGCACAAATGGCACAACTGCAGACCCCCTCTAAGTCCCTAGTAAATGGTACCCCTATAACCTAGGGCATTGGAACTGAAGAGAGTCCCCTAGGGGGCACTCACCAAGGCCACGGCCACTTTATACGGGGTTTAAACCTTGGCACTGTCTGTTTAGCAGGCCCCAGTGTACACTCAGAGTCGAAAAACATGCAGCATCAGTCCAAACTTTGGGGATGATGTTGCAAAAAGAGGCATTTCCTTACATAGATGATATATTATGGACACTACCAAATACACAGATTTGTATTCCAACGGTAATTGGAATATTAAAATCCTATAGGAAAATCACGAAGTTCCAGATAAATATGAATCAATCTGAGATGATAGGGATAAATGTAGCACAAGACCTCATGAATATAATAGAGGCCTTTGTCCATTTTGCTCGGCCAGCAGGAAAATCAAATGCCTCTGGTTGATATCATTCCAACATTCCAAGGCCTGTATAACGCTAACTATTCACAGCTATGGAAGGATATAAAAATGACTTACCAATTGGAAATCATTATTCATTTCTTGGTTGGCACGCATAGCCACATTAAAAATGGGCATCCTTCAGAGACTTTTATATACTCTGCAAGCGCTACCCATAGTCATACCATGCAGGGACATGGTAGATTGCCAGAAAAAAAGTAATCATGCGAAGGGGGATAAGGCCTTAACACCCCAAACTTTAAGGCCTACTTTAGAGCAGCCCAATTATATAAAGCATTTGACTGGTCACTTAGACGCAAAAACCATGGGGTCAAATGGAGAGGGCACTAATGGGTGGCTGCCTGACTCATAAATCTTTGGCCGGCATCGGTCCCTCCTTTATTTTTTCCCTCCTACACCCTTATGTTCCCTCCAGGCACCTCCGTTCCTCTCATCTTGCGCTCCTTCAGACACCTCGTTTCAGGCGCAAAAAACATGGAGGTCTCAGATTCTCCTTTTTGGCACCCTCATTTTGGAACTCTCTTCCGTTGGAACTGAGACTCTCTCCCTCCTACTCTCATTTTAGGTCCCTCTTGAAAACTCACCTCTTCTGTAGCATCTACACATAAGCTCTCCTCTCCTCGCCCTCTGCCTCTCACTGAATAAAGTGAACAGCGCCAAGAAACCGTCCGGTGTATGTCGCGCTTTACAAGTAATTTTTACATTACATTACATTACATTACACTGTGAAATGATTATGGTTACCTAAAAAACGCAGACCCCCAGTCGCGTACAACTCACATATAACCACATCCTCCTTGAAACCACTGGCATGATAACTAAGTCACCAATTATTCCCACTTTTCCGTCACTCTTTACACCAATACACGAAAACTAGGAGTTTGAACCAGCCCGGATAGGGGAATGTTTCACCAGATGCATGGAAAGAGGGCAGCTGTCTCATGATCAGAGACATGTTCCACCAGGGCAAACGCAAGACATTTGATACATATAAAAAAGAATTCACAGTAGGTAGGCAAGAATTATTACAATTTTCCCAGCTGAAACACGTGCTATCCACTCCCCTGGTATCAGACGCAGCCACAAGGGACCTGGCTGAACAAGAAAAACTGTTTCCCATGTATACCAATAATGAGGAGACTAGTCTAGAATATGTAAGGCGATAACCCAAATTAAAAACACACCTAATTGGTCTGACATGAGCAGATGGGGTCGGGGCCTAGGGAGATACATCCCCAGTGAACTGTGGTAAAACCCATGGCGAGTATTCAATTGGTGCATTTCATTCAAAATGAGATTATGTACAATTGGCACAGAACTCCAACCAGATTAATCGGGATGTTCCCAAGAGTAACAGGTGCTGGCGAGGATGTGATCAATAAGGAGACAACCTATATGTGTGGTGGCACCGTCCGGGGATACAAACCTCTTGGAAGGAAAACCTAAGCAATGTTAGGAAAGTGCTGGGTTGGAGGCAGGAGTCTGGATATTGAGGATCAGACCGAGCAACATGGAAACTTTAAGAACAGTTGCAGGATTCTCATTACACACATGTTCCAAGCAGCAAAACAGGAACTAGCCAGGTTGTGGAACTGTAGCATGGACGTCATTTAGCGGTTGTCTGGAGTCAAAGCTGCGACATGTGACATGCCCCTTGCAACCCCTGGCACTGCCTTCGCGACCTCTGTCCTCAGTGGTGGCAAAGGCAATGCCTAATAGAAGGTAAACACTGCCCTGATGAGCAGGGTTTACTTTCTGCAGCTCCCACTGCAACGTGGAACACTACAGTTTTAATTCAGTAAAACACATATTCAGTAGTGCAATGTGCACTCTTCTGAATGTATTAAAAAATGAAATAGAATGTAAACAACATTTTGTCCAGTTTCATTTGTGTAAAAACACGTTACAACCTCTGTGATTGCATGGGTGGATAATGCCTTTTATAAGTGATAATAATGAACATGTAGTAACTGCGATAAGAAATAACTTAATATTTCTCACACTCATAGTCTACAATAATTAATTTACATGGATATGTGTTTTCATGATATTTACCAGTATATTTTATTCTTGGTTAATACACTTCAAGAACCAATAAATTATGACTGAGCTTTAAATAATTTGGGTCCCTAGTGATTCCTCTTTGTACAAACTCACATGTTTTCATGCAGTAAAATGTGAGAAACGTGTAATGTTCGCATCTTGCGAGCTTCCCATTTAAAATGTGTGGTATATAATATAAATATTGATCTGTGTTATCAGCTATTGTGTTATTGTATAATTGTGCAGCATTAGGGGCTGTTAACTTCAACAGTGTCAATTATTTTGGGCCTCATTCTGAGTCTGGCGGACCCAGACTATTGGGGGCGAAGCAGTGGCGGTCTTCAGACCGCCCTATTACAACCAGGGCGGTTGGGCTGAACTGAGACCGCCACAACCAGGGATCTCAGTCGTTCAGCAGTCTTGAGGCCACTATATGCTTGGCGGAACTGCTGCGGCCTGGCAAAGCATATTACAAGTTTCCTCACCACCACACTTTTCATGGTGGAGCGACCGCCATGAGAAGTGTGATGGTGAGGAAACAAAGGGGGCCCTACATGGCCCCATTGCGCCTCTGCGCCATGGGGTGCTTGCAGGGGGGCTCATGTTTGGCCCCCCGACCCTGTCTGCATACACCCACAGTTTCTGACTGTTAAGTCCATGCCCTGCAAGAACTGCCTTTGACACCCCATTGCAGTGCCTTTTTCAAAGGCACCGCCGTGGGACCACCAAAGTCACACTCTGGCGTGCGTTTTTTATGACTTTGGTGGTCTCGGAGCGGGGCCGTGCGTGGCGGCCCCGCTCCAAGACTGCTAAAGTCATAATAAGGCCCTATGATACCATCATGGTCATGTGACATTAGTTCCAGGCAGAATTAAGTCTAAAAAATCATATGCTGTCACTTTCTGTAATGGCATTGCGTCAAAGAGTGGGTATATGATGTCACTCCCGCGACCTCTGGCATTTTGGTGAATCTACATGCAATAACTGTGGAAGAGCAAAACAGCCTCCACCGCCATTGACCGGTCGAGAAGGTTATGGACTCCACTTGTGTTAAATTACAACAATGGATTATATGGAATTGAAAGAGCTAAATTCTCTTTGGCCAGGAAGCCCCATGTCTAATATTTGCAATCCCTGAAACCCACACCATCCCAACCAGGAACGCTTTGTGCACCTAGATTATATTGGGCTCCTTGATAGACGCAGCTGCGGCGTCTGTGATAAATCTCAGCAGAGATCTGAATCAATGGCTTGGTGGAAAGGGGTGGGTTGGGGGTGGTAAATCCATGCTTTCTTTCTGAATGTTTATACCAATAAACGTAATATATGAAAACCTAATAAATATGAATCTTAATAAGATGATTTTGGACAAATAGAGTACCAATGTGTAATAGAGGACAAAATAATCAGTGAATGAAGATTGAAAGGCTTCATAGCTATGGTCATGGATATCAATTAGGGGCCATTTGAGGTAGCAGTTTGTGATCTGTAAACATTATTGATAATAAGCTGCATTTGATGAAAGCTAGCCTGAGTACATCATATAACAGATTAACCAGTTGAAATCTTGGATTTCTGTGTGTGTAATGATTTCCCATGGCCTGTAATAGCTGTCGCACAATCAAGTCTGCATTCTTGGCATCCTAAGGTTGCACCGTTAGTACATCATGGTGGATTGTGCGTTAATAAATATGTAGTAATTACTTTTATTCACAGCATATAGTTGCTATTTTTTGATGTCACAGTTATTGTATTTTTTTTACTTTAGTGAGGTCAGTTTGTGTGCATCTTCAGGACTAAAGTGCTTTTGAGACATCCATTTGTCATTGGCATCAATGGCCACGCGAGGTCACTTCCTTTGCTGTAATCTTGGGTTAAAAGCGTGTGAGGTCATACCACTGGTGTTTTAGACAATTGTTTTCCATGTCTGTACTGTCAGTGAAGAGGTGTAAGATTCGGGGGCTTATTTATGAGCCCTTGCGATACTTTTGCGCCGCTGGTGCGTCAGTTTTTGTGACGCACCATCGGCATAAAAAATTGTGCCTTGTTGCATCATATTTACAAAGTGGCGCATCTAGGTAGATGCGTCACTTTGTAAACCCCTGCGTCACATTATACCTGCCCCAGGTATAATGTATGCAGGGGGGGCGTAACGACGCAAGAAAGGGTCATAGAAGTGATGCAGTGAAATCTATACGTTTTCACTGCTCCACTTCTAGGACTCAATTGCGTCATTATCTTACGCCTGCCTCTTGGCAGGTGTAAGACTGACGCACACACATTTCACATGGGACTTGCCCATGTGTATGATCCATTGCTGGAGTTGCATCACTTTTGTGACACACTCCAGCAATGCGTCATTTTTACACCTACAGATACGTCAGAAATACTGATGTATCTGGAACTCCTTGCGACATGATGCTTCATACTGTTAATATGACACATTATTGGTGTTGCAGGGAGGGCTCAATGAAAAGTGACGCATCGCTGTTTTCTCGCAGCGAGGCGTCACTTTTCATAAATGAGGCCCTCGGTCTGTGCAGGCCCTGCGCTGTGACGCAGAGCTGCCACCCTGGTCACACTGATAGTTTGTGTCTCATTCTGTAGACCTCATTCCGCGCCTGAACCTATTTCCTTAAAGGACACATAGCCAACGTCCATGAGCCCCCTGGGCCGAAGAGTAAGCAGTTTCCCCACTGACAATGTTTCAGATTTCAAGCACTCCCCGCCCACTCACTCATTACCACAGGGGCTGTGGTGATTTCCCAGCCCCACTTCTTCGAAGGATATGATCTTTTACTGGTTTAGTAGTGTTGGGTTTGTGAGTCAAGCCTGGTGATGAAACAGACTGGCTGAGGCATAGAAGAGAGACACCCCGCCAGAGAGGCAGGAGAGAGAGTAAGCAAGAGAGGAGGAGAGAGACCAGGGAGAGGCAGAGGGAGAGAAAGCAAGAGAGGAACAGGAGAGGGGCTGCTATGACCAGGGGGAGGCAGGAGAGGGGCTGCTGAGACCATGAGTAGGCAGGGGAGAGTAAGAGAGGAGCAGGAGAGGGGCTGCTGAGACCAGGAGGAGGCAAGGGGGCGTAAGCAAGAGGGGAACAGGAACGGGACCAGGGAGAGGCAGGGGGAGAGAAAGCAAGAGAGGAACAGGAGAGGGGCTGCTGTGACCAGGAAGAGGCAGGGGAGAGTAAGCAAGAGAGGGACAGGGGAGGGGTTGCTGAGACCAGGAGGAGGCAGTGGGGAGAGTAAGCAAGAGGGGAACAGGTGAGGGAATGCTGAGACCAGGAAGAGGCAGGGGGAGAGTAAGCAAGAGAAGGACAGGGGAGGGGCTGCTGAGACCAGGAGGAGGCAGTGGGGAGAGTAAGCAAGAGGGGAACAGGTGAGGGAATGCTGAGACCAGGAAGAGGCAGGGGGAGAGTAAGCAAGAGAGGGACAGGGGAGGGGCTGCTGAGACCAGGAGGAGGCAGTGGGGAGAGTAAGCAAGAGGGGAACAGGTGAGGGAATGCTGAGACCAGGAGGAGGCAGGAGAGGGTAAGCAGGAGAGAATAGGAGAGGGGCTACTGAGACCAGGGGGAGGCAGGGGAGAGCAAGCAAGGAAGGAGCAGGTGAGGGGCTGATGAGACCAGGAAGAGGCAGGAGAGGGTAAGCAGAAGAGGAACAGGAGAGGGGCTGTTGAAACCAGGAGGAGGTAGGGGAGGAGCAGGAGTAGGGCTGCTGCCACCAGGGGGGGGCAAAAAAGAGAGGAGCAGGAGAGGGGCTGCTGAGACCAGGGAGAGGCAGGGGAGAGCAAGCAAGTAAGGAGCAGGTGAGGGGCTTCTGAAACCAGGAGGAGGTAGGGGAAGAGCAGGTGAGGGGCTGCTGAGACCAGAAAGGGCAGGGGAAGCAAACAAGAGAGGAGGCAGGAGAGGGTAAGCAGGAGAGGAACAGAAGAGGGGCTGCTGAGACCAGGGGAGGCAGGGGAGAGCAAGCAAGGAAGGAGCAGGTGAGGGGCTGCTGAGACCAGGAGGAGGCAGGGGAGAGTAAAAGAGGAGCAGGAGAGGGGCTGCTGAGACCAGGAGGAGGTAGGGGAAGCAAACAAGAGGGGAGGCAGGAGAGGGTAAGCAGGAGAGGAACAGAAGAGGGGCTGCTGAGACCAGGGGAGGCAGGGGAGAGCAATCAAGGAGCAGGTGAGGGGCTGCTGAGACCAGGAAGGGGCAGATGAAGCAAACAAGAGAGAAAAAGGAGAGGGGCTGCTGATACCATGAGGAGGCAGGGAGAGTAAGCAAGAGAGTAACAGGAGAGGGGCTGCTGAGACCAGGAGGAGGCAGGGGAGAGTAAGAGAGGAGCAGGAGAGGGGCTGCTGAGACCAGGAGGAGGCAGGGAGAGTAAGCAAGAGAGGAGCAGGAGAGGGGCTGCTGAGACCAGGGGGAGGTAGGGGAGAGTAAGAGAGGAGCAGGAGAGGGGCTGCTGAGACCAAGGGGGTAAGGGAGCGTAAGGAAGAGAGGAGCAGGAGAGGGCTGCTGAGGCAAGGAGGAGAAAGGGGAGGAGCAGGAGAGGAGCAGGACTGGGACTGCTGAGACCAGGAGGAGGCAGGGGAGACTAAGCAAGAGAGAGAGGAGCAGGAGATGGGCTACTGAGACCAGGAGGAGGCAGGGGAGGGTAAGCAAGAGAGAAACAGGAGAGGGGCTGCTGTGAGCAGGAGGAGGCAGGGGAGAAGCTGCTGGGCCCAGAAGACCACAGACGAGCAGACAAGGAAGAGTAGACTACAAAGGTGGCAGCTGAGTAAAAGGGGCTGCAAAAAGGAACATCTGGGTAAGAGGAGGCAAAGTAGAGGATGACTATGAGGAAGCCGGAGAGGGTAGCAGTAAAAAGAGGTGACAGTGGAGGAAGAGGAGAGTAAGTGGAAGGAGAAGAGAGAGAAGCAGCGGATGAAAAGGAGGCAGAAGCCGATGAGGTAGACAAGTCAAGAGAAGCTCAGAAGAAGCAGGACATAGAAGCAGGTGAGGGAGAGGAATCGGAAGAGGAACAGATGAGAAAGAGGAAGAAAGAGAGAAAAGGAGGAGAGGGAAAAGAAGGTGGAAACTGATGAGGTAGAGGAATGAAGAGAAGCGAAGAGGAAGCGGGACAAGAAGCAAGTGAGGAAGAGGAGGCAAGAACAGGTGAGGAAGAAGAATCGAGTGAGGGGCATCTGAGAAAGAGGAAGAAAGAGAGAAAAGGAGGGGGAAAAGGGGCAAAAGCAGATGAGGCAGAGGAATCAAGAGAAGTTAACAGGAGGCTGGAGATTGAAGCATCTGATGAAGAGGAGGCAAGAGAGTAAGAGGCAACATGGAAGCAGCAGCCAAGAAAGGGGGAGATGAGAGGGGAGCAGCTAAATATGAATGGAGCTGGGAAAGGAGCCGCTGATGAGGAGAAATTGAGAGAGGAGGAGCTGATTAAGAGGGGGGAGACAGAAGTGGTGGAACAAGAAGGAGGGAGGAGCAGTTCAGTAAGAGGACACAGAAAATAGCAGCCACTGAGGGAGAAGGGGAAGGTGAGAGGAAGACATGGGGAGAGGGAATCATTAAAGTAACTGGACTTGACTGAAGGCCACAGATTCCCCATGGAAAATGTTTTCTATTTATTCCTTCTTTGTGTCTGCACAGGATTCTTTCATCTAGGTGGTTATTTGTGTGGTCAGAAGAGGATCCTTGGTGTGACCTGAGACCAATCCCTTGTGTCTGGAGAGGAAAGGATCCTTGGCGTGAACCCGGGAGATGCGCGCAGCTCTGAGACAGATCCTTGGTGTGGTCGGATGAGGACCACTGATGTTACTGGAGGTCCTTCCCTAGTGCGACTTGAGGCAGATCGCTATCATGCTTGACGCAGAGCCCTGTTCTGACTAAAGGAAGCCCATGATGTAATCTCAGAAGAATCCGCAGTGTGACTTGAGGTGGAACCCTGAGGCGGTTTCCTGGTGGACATACGTTTGATTCTTGAAGAAGATTTCCTCTGTGATCTGAGGTGGACTGCTATGGTGGATCGCTTACCCACATGCATGACCCGATGGGAAACCCAGATGTAATCTGAAAGGACCTCGGCGGTGAACTGTGGCAGAAATGATCTGAGGTAGATCCTTGGTGTGATCAGAGGCTGATATTTTGTTTGATCTTGGGCAGATCCCTAGAGTTATCTGAGGTGCCTCCCTATTGTGAGGAATACGTGATCCCTAATGTGATCAATCGAAGACTGATGATTCGTGTCTTCTAAAGCGCATCCCTTGAGCAAATTGAGGCGGATCCCAGCTGTTACCAGACAGTTATCTTTGGCATAACCAGAGGCTGATCCCGGGTGTGAGAGAGCCGATTCCTGGCATCAAGTGGATACTTGCAGTAAACCCTTGGGCGATCTCATGGCGGGGCTTGCGTTTCTGCTGCTTCTACTAGCCCCAGGGGTTGCTTGTAAGGTAAGGAGGCGCTCTTTCTTCCTTGTTTCATTTACCCATTCATCTGAAAGTCCTGAATTATTGTGGATCACACAAGGGCGCTAAAGCACAGTTTGTTCTACCATTTCTTGCAGCATCATAGACATCGTAATATTGGAATAGTATCAACCAGCTGTGGTAGGACCCTGAGTAAGAAGCGCTTCTGTGTTAATAATTTAGAACATATTGTGATGCTTAGGAAGTGCAGCGATCAGTGGATACTAAGGGGTATATTTACTCAGTTTTAGTGTTATCAATCTTGAATCATTTTTACTAATTTAGTTTCCAGAAAATCACTATAAACTAGTGCTAAGCAGCGCATGGCGCTGCTTTGCATTACTTAGTGCCAAGGAGTGGCACCAATACCATGGGTGGTGCATGGGCGTTCACATTCTTCCACCCAAGGTTTCTGTGCTGAGCCCTATTAACTTAAAGACAGGCTTTAGCGTGAGAAAATAGCACCCATTTCAAATTGGCGCTATGAAGGAGAAATGCTTCCATTTCTCCTTTCTTTTAAAAATTTGCATGTGGGCTGCTTTGTACAGCACACTTACAAAGTAGGAACATGTTTAAAGTTAGTCTAAGTGTAGTATTTTGTACTGGAATGCTAGACTTACGGCACACTTTGGTGTAAAATTGTGTCTGTAGCACACGGTAGCACATTTCTACGTCGGCGCTAAGAAGAGGGGAGGAGAGCGCCATATGGCAATCTCCTGCTCTCTCCTTCTCACACAGCACAATGCAGCATTTGCGGCTACTGCACTGCACTTAGTGATAAACTGGCAAATCTGGTCCCCAGTGCTAAGAGGAAGCGCACCCTGATTAGATTCTCTCTCCACACAACTACTGCTTCTCTCTGGGTCTCTGCTGACAGATTCCCTGTTTGGGTGTATGAAATGTGCGTAATTTGCACTTGTGCAAACTGTCAGCACAATTACATGAAATTACTACTAAGTACCCAAAATCGAAATTTGGTGTTTAGAACTATATTTTAGCGTGAAATGTGTCCACAAGAGGAGACGTTTAATGGAAATAAAAAGCACCAAAAACACAAGTGCTGCGAACAATAGTGCTCATGCTCTGGTCATTTACTCTGTTCCCGCACTATAATTTTGCTGCAAACGTGACGTAATTATGCAACATGGCATAATGTCATCATTTCATGTATTTCGTGTAAGAAGCATAACCTGAAATTAAACAAATTACAGTGGTGTAATTTATATTTTTTAACAGCGTCTATGAGTGGTAACTGCTGGATTTCGGTTTGCAAACGTTTCAAACAAAAAAAGGCTATTTGGATTTGGCAGATTATTTGACCAACATATGGCGGGAAAAGACCTTGATAACGCGGGCTGAGCCACGTGTGCTGTTTCCCAGCAAGCGGAACCATGCTTGCCCTAACCACGCATATGCCTTAGTGCGCGGTCTAGATGCGCAGATGGGCGGGCACAGGATGGGGGGGTCGGGTAGTGTTTAGGGCTCAGGGGTAGGGTAGTTTTTAGGGCTCAGGGGGGCGGGTAGTTTTTAGGGCTCAGTCATTCCTTTACCACGAAATTGTGTGGTAGAGGCATGTGTGGTAAGGGAATGCATTATTCAGACACATTTGTTCTACGGGCTTTGTTGTAATGTAGAGGAACGCGTGGTTTAGCCATGCATGCCGGTGTAAAATGTAAATGTAAATTGATACTTGTATAGCGCACTTCTCACCCTCAAGGGTCTCAAGGCGCTTGTACGAATACCGCTGTGGAACCCATCCTGGCTTTCCCTGTGAGGTGTCCACTCCTGGGCACCCCCAAGGTGAAGGCCAGGCATCCTTAGCGTTGTGGGGGCCCTTGTGGAGATTAAGCAAGCTATTGCCCAGAGTTGCAGAGTGGGACTCCATGATTGGAATAGGCACCGAGGCAAGAATTATCTGGTCCGTGGAATTTTGAGCCCAAGACCCGCCGAGGTGGGGAATTGAACCCTGGTCCCGGGCTAGACCTCTGCATCAGGGTCTGCCGCTCTGGTGTCATACAACCCAATATGGCATATGGCTGAAAGCAAAACATCTTAATCTACACAACCCCAGGAAGAGGAGTGCTCTTTTTATATTGTTAGTCATGGGGTGTGAAAGGACAAATCTAATTACTAGGAGCAGCAGGGAGCCATCCACTCTGGGACTCACGTGTGAAATATGAGCTGTGAGGTCAGATGGCTCTGTGGTGACATGCGAAAAATGTGGCTTCAGGTGAACACTGTGGGTTCAGGTGAACACTGCGGGTTCGGATGGAAGCTCTGAGTTCAGTGGAGGTCTGAGAGTGCAAGTAAGGACTGTCTCCGGATGAGAGCTGCACACAGGTATGAGCTGTGCGTTCAGGGCAGAGCTGTAGGGTCCTGTGTGGGCTGTTGGCTCAGGTCAGAGATGTAGTGGCAGGTGAGAGGCCTGGGTTCAGATGAGGGTTGTTGGGGCAGGTGAGAGGTGCTGGGCTCGGAAACAGGGGCGGGTTCAAGCAGGGTGTGTGTTTAGATGAAAGCATTGCTCAGCTGGACTCAGCCAAAAAGCTGTGGGTTCAGGTGACAACTGTGTGTTCAGGTAAAACATGTGAGTTCAGCTGAAAGTGGTGGATTGATGATCTGATGAAAGTTGTGGATTTAGCTGAGAGCTGTGAATTATGATGAGCTGTGTTTTTTGGCGAGGGCTGTGGGTTCAGGTGCGATCTACCCTCAGGTATGAGCCGAACATAAATGAGATCTGTGGGTTCAGGTGAGGTTTGTGGTTAGTTAAGAAATATGCTGAGGTAGGATCTGAGGCTTCAGGTTAGAGCAGTGGTTTCAGGAGACATCTGTGGGGTAGACCTGAGCTCAGGTGCAATATTTGCTGAAGAGAGAGCTAGCCGTGGAAGACAGCTGTGGGGTTTAGGTGAGGCCAATTGTTACAATTAAAGATGTGGTCTTGTAGGTTATAAAAGATTTAGGTTTATTAGGTTCATATCGGGTTACAAGTAAATCAGGTAAAGCCCCCACCAGGAGCATCACCCTGCAGCCCAGCCCTTCTCACTCCAACTGTCCACTCATCCAAGCACAAACACTCTCACCATTCCAACCATACAAGGACCCACTCACTGGCTGAGCAGCAGGGACTTAGAACTCTGGAGAGGATGCATAGTAACCAAGACAAGTCACAACACCAATGTTCATTTCAGAACCATAATCTTGGTAGATGTGGACAAGAGGGTTCAGGTGAGTGCTGTTGTCAGTTTCGAACCATGCTCCATTGAGAGCTGTGCACAGGTGGGGTCAGTTAGATCACAAGATAGTTTTAGTTTCAGGTGAGAGCTGTGTTTGCAGGTCAGAAGAGAGCCTTGGATTCAGGTGAGAGTTGCGCAAAAAGCTGTGTTTGCAGGTCAGGGGAGAGCCTTGGATTCAGGTGAGAGCTGCGTAAGAGCTGTGTCTGCAGGTCTGGGGTGAATCTTGGATGCATGTGAGAATTGTGCGAGAACTGTGTCTGTAGGTCAGGAGAAAGCCTTGGATTAAGGTGAGAGATGCTCGAGAGCTGTGTCATCGGGTCCAAACAAAGCCTTGAATTCAGATGAGAGCTGTGTCTGCAGATGAAATCTATCATCAGAAGAGAGGTATGCTGAGGTGTGAACTGTGCTTGGGTGGGATCCGTCCACTGATGCACATGAAGGTGATGACTGTGTTATGTTAAGAGCTGTTGTCAGATCAAACCTGTTGGTGTAGGTGAGAACTGTGTTCAGGTGAGAGCTGTGTGGTTAGTTGAGAGGCGAGGGTACAAGTCAGTACTTAATTTGTAAAAAAAAAGTGCCAGGGCTCTCGCCAGGAGGCCACTGCAGCTTGCACCACAGGTTGCCCCTGAAATGGTGCCAATGACAGTAACAACACAACTCCTAACCATCACACTCCTACAAGTGTGACAATTGGGATGATTCCAGGCCCCCGGAGCTATAAGAATGGCTTGGGCGGCAAGTAATTTTAATTTTGAATGTATATTGAAATAATAATTAACTGTTTGGGTCATCTCTAAGTTAGCCAGACAGTGCCACCTTGTGGCATACTGTCACAAGCGCTGGTGTTGACAATTAGGTGGAGGTGCTGAGAACCGTTAAAAGGTAGCTCAACTTAAGCACTGGTTCAGTGAGACCTGTTAGTTTTTTAAGTAGTAGTAATTTCGTTTATTAGTCAATTAAAACCATAAACAAAATGACATGGTTAAAAAGTACATAACAAATAAAAAGTCAAATGGATATAAAACAGGTATGTCATACAGCTAGTACAGCCTCGACTCTTCACGCTACGTACCATTTGCTTTCTTCAACTTTCCTTCCTAGAAATTTTTGTCAGGATACCAACACTAATCTATGTTAGATAAAAAGTGACTAAATATAAATCATTTGTTACCCTAATGTATAAAAAGGCAAGCTTTTTGCACAGATAACTAAAATGTCTCTTAAGTACACTGGAGAAGTGTGGCTCAATGGTTAGAGCAGACAGACCTTGATGCAGAGCTCTGGCCAGGGACCAGGGTTTGATTCCCACCTCAGCAGGTCTCCGGCTCATTAATTCCCCTGAATGGATATTCTCGCCTCAGTGCCTGTTCTGATCATGGGTCCCATGCTGCAACTCTGGGCAATAGCTTGCTTAGTCTCCACAACGGCCCCAAAAGCGCTGGGATGCCTGGCTGCACCTGGGGGGGTTCCCAGGAGTGGACATTACCCAGGAAAGGTTCCTAAGCAGTATACAGACAGCGCCGGGACACCTCCGGTGGAGGTAGCTGTGCGCTTTACAAATTCCGACATTTTACACTAATATATATAATTAAAATGCCTATAAGCAGTACTAAGAAAGGTATGAATACTGTGCCAGATGGGCTATGAAACCCACTATAAAAAACAATTATACAAATATTCACATCATTAGAAATAGATGAAGTAATTATCTGAGTCTAATGGGATAGAAAACTACTAGTTTTAGTCCCTAGCAGTCCGTCCTTCACAGTTACAGTGCGTGCTCGGTTAACATTAAGGGTTTCCGAGTTATCACAATTTAGGATTACATTCAAAGACCACCTCCAGATTACACATCACATATCCTGTTAACTGATCATTTTCTTAAAACAGATCAATAACTGAGTCAGTCTAATGTTCAGCATGGTGTTGATTGGGTCCATGGACTCCACCAGTGCATGCCTGCAAGACCTAATTCCCCATTCAAGGAACTCCCATCTTAATAGAACTCTTCATTGAACCATCAAAGAGGGACAAACACAGACAATATGAAGCAGAGATTCAGGCCCCTGGTGGCATAGACCGCAAGACTGGTCTTCACTTTGACCGGACATCCTCCATTTTGGCATGAGGTCTAGCGTGGGTATTTCTCCAAATCTTAGAGCCAAAAATGACTGTTTGATCTTCTGGTTGTAAGGCGCAGCTAGCAAGGCTGATTCCCTTAAAGTAGATTATGATTTCAACACCAGCCACCCGTGGCAACGTTTTGACAGGGTATCTTTGTCTGCCATCCAACTTTGCAATTTTGTAGATTTATTTACGAGCTTCTTAAAGATTTGCCTAGAGATATTAGATTTCCAAAGGTCACCCAGATCAAGCGTCTTAATGCTGTTTTCTAAAAATGACTTGTAAGCACAGTTGCCCCTTTGCAAGTTAATTTCAGTCCAGACTAGATTTGCCAGAGTGTTTTCTGCTGCTGCTCGCAAGTTATAACATAGCTTTACAAACGCCGCCGGCCTAGCGAGTGTCTGTTTTGTAAGCAGAAATTCTAGCCGGATTTGCGCCGGAGAAGCCGACTTGGGGAGCCTAAAAATGTGTTTATATGCTCTTATCATCAGTTTTTGTAACAAAAGAGCATCATCACCCAACATAATCTCCATTCCATATGCAAGGGTTGGCAACAGTTTGGCTTTCAGAACTGATCCCATGGACTTTAGATCGTGACCTTTAATAGAACTGGCCAGTGACGAGAAGCCGTAATTAAGGGCCTGCGCTTTCGCCCTAATCGCCTTCTTCTGGGAAACAAAGGAGGAATTTGCATCTATTTTCACTCCTAGGTATACATAGAGTTTGACCTCCTCAATTTTGTTTCCATTAATAGCCCATTTTCAATTTGTCTTGACGGGACGATTGCACACGATCACACTTGTTTTTGAAAATTTATTTCTAGGCCATTCTTTTCAGTGTAAGCCACCAGAGTGTTGAGCAGTCTTTGGAGACCTATTCGCGTGTTGCTGAACAACACCAGGTCATCTGCATAGAGGATATGTGACAATTGTTTACCTCCTACAGACGGAGCGTGGGCAATCTGTCTGTCAAGCTCAGTGGAAAGATCTGCCAAAAATAGGTTAAAAAGGAAGGGGGCTAGGACACAGCCTTGTTTTACACCTAAAGTTGTTTGGACCATCCTTGATACGCAAGAGCCGTCTCCGATTTTGATTTTGACCCAGGTGTCGCAGTATACAAGTCTAATTGCTTGTAGGATGTTCAATGGGATGCCCCATTGCTGAAGCTTAGCCCATAATTTGTCCCGAGGGACACCATTAAAATCTGCTTTAAAATCAACAAAGCACAAGTAAAGAGGTGTCCTGGTTGCTTTTGCTCTGTTCCTGATTAGACTCAGGGCCATAAGATTGGTTAAAGTACCTTGGCCTGTTAGTTGTGCTCGCGGGAGAGTCACGTGGGTGTGGGTATGCTGTGCTCAGGTGAAAGCTGTGCTCAGAGAGCTCTTTCTGTGCTCCTGTAAGGTTTGTCTCGAGTGTGAGAGGTGTGAGAGTTGTTCTTACTCAGGTAAACATCATGTTCAGTTTAGTACAGTTGTCATGTGGGAGTTGAGCCAGGTGAGAGGTGCGTGTTTAGTGACATCTTTGATGAGTTCAGGTCCATACGAAGGTGAGAGCCTTGTCTGTATAGTGGTAGGGTGCTGTTTGTGGTCGTATAAAGGTTGTGCTCTTGTGTGGTCAGGTGAGAGCTATCCTCAAGTGAGGGGTACTGCCTAGTGAGAGCTCTGAAGAGTGAAGTCTCTAAACAGGCGAGAGCTGTGGCCAGGTGAGAGCTGTGTCTGTTAGAGCTAAAGTAAGGAGAGAAAGCTGCTTGGGTGACTACTTTGCTCAGGAACTAGGGTCAGGTGAGAGCTCTAACAGAGGGGTGGGGTGAGGGTGTCATCATTGAGCTAAGAACTGAGGTAGAGTGACAGCTGTGCCAGTGGCTGCTTTACTCAGGGGGAATACCCCTCAGGTGAGAGCTGTCATTGAGACCTTTTGTGAAACATTGCTGTGTTAGTGCCCAGATACCCCAAAGGATGACAGTGATGCGCTATACCGGTGCTGATTGATTGATTAGCATCATCAAGTTAATGTTGTGCAGTAACACTGGTCAAAACTGCAACCACCATTATACCGCTGCAGCACGTCTGCAGGTCTCCTGATGCTCATCTGCAACTCAGTGGCATAACAAAACTTGAGGGGCTCGCCTGCAAAGGCAAGCCTGGAGCTCTCAGAAGCTGCCCATGCACAGTGCAGGATGGGGTCCACTGGAGCTCGGTGCCCCCCCGCACCATGGGGGCTGTGGGGGCTATTGTCATGCCACTGCTACAACTCTGAAATAGGCTTGTCATCCTCAGGTCTCTGGATCTACAGCTCACCCTTAAGTCTCTGAATGTTCTCAAATTCCTGGATATCACCAGGCACAAACTCTCTTGACCATCATCAGTGATCCTAACTTCCCACTGGCCCACAAGCCCCGGGAGGATCATGCACGCTCTCTTATCTGGAGACTTCTGTTCACCATCAGAGACCTTTGAAATGTCCTCACATTGAGAACCTGAGGCTCCAGCTCATGGCCTAGTTCCACAGGCTCTCACTCAATCTCACACTTGTAGCAAAGACCCTGCTAAAAACCCTGCGGATTCACTCCACCCCTGATCCAAATTTGGCATCCTTCTGGCGGTCTTGGAGATTTACTTCCCTGCAGGACAGGGCACACTTAGTCACTCCCCAGGGCCTCTAATGTACTTTGTTCACACTTCCAGTGCCTTTGTTTATTGAGTCCAATAATACACACTTGTTTTTCTTCACGGTAGACTACTTTTCCAGGTCAATGCATTCACACATCGATCAGGTGGTTTACTGAGCCTAGTAATACAAGCTAATTTTCACTCACAAGGGACCGCTTTAACGTTTCTCCTCCTCTGAACATGGATTTCCACAGTGGTCTCCGTTTTTGAACCCCTCTATTTCCCTTCAGCATACTTCGCATTAAATTACTTCTTCATACCTCCCCCCATGAGAACCAGAAAAAGGAGTGCCTTCATTTTTCCTAAACCTACTTCCCATCATCCTCTGACGTCCTAAAACGTTGTAATGTCTACAATAGAAGTTTATGATCTGCTTTGTGCTCTGCAATCCCTTTCATCCTGATGACGACCCTGGAATCACTTTATGGTCGAAACGCCATCAACAAAACAAGGCAGAAAGGCCCTATAAATTGTGATGAATGTTGAGCAACTATGAGCTCTCTTAATCTAATCATTTTACATGTGCTCCTTGAAATTATTCTTTACATTTTATTTTGGCTATATTTGTCTATCTCTGTGTTCCTATTGATCTCATTATCAGGCTTTTTTGTTGTTATTCCCTTCCCTCGCACCTGTGATCACCAGCATCGCAGAGCATGACTGTTTTTTGTAGACTTCGTGTACATATGCAAAGATTGCATAATTTGTGTATGTTAATTGGATATATTTACGTAAACAATTATTCAGATACGTGGTCTCTGCAAAATGACATATTTGCAATGTTTGCAAATAGATAGGAATCATTACTATATACACATTTGATGCATCTTTTCTACCCATAATTATACACAGTTGGACTTTTGTTGTTTTTCAAACGTCAGTGCAGCCTTGACAGATTTTCATAGTTACCAGGATCTGTGGAACGAGTTGAGCTCTAAGGGGTTAGGAGTGGGCCTTACCAGGCTACTCTCTGCGAACATGCCTGGGGAGTGACATTGTGCACTTCCCATGATAAAAAAAGTTTTGGGGGGCCTCACTGAAGTGAGGTTTGGAGTGTTAATAGAGCTGCTCAGCATTGGCTGCTCCCCAAGGCCTCACTAGAGCGTGCTGCACCCACCTTAGGGCACTCATTGTAATTTTTCTGTACATAACAATGACCCTCCCCGACTTTAAGTGGAACATGTGGATTTTGGTGCAGTAAACTTGAAAATCTGCATTTTATTCGCACAAACTCTCAATTGAGAGATAATTATCGCACAGCGGGGGAGATTTTAGCAGGTGTAGTAAATATCCCACCAATCACTATGGAGTTCCTAATGATCACTGACATAATATAGAATGACAAAATATAGACTTACCAAAATATAGTCACAAAAATATAGAATGCCAAAATATCGAATTCCTATCTACAAACAGGTAAGTACAAAAATATCGAATCCAAAATATAGTCTGTAAAAAATATAG
Source organism: Lissotriton helveticus (assembly GCF_964261635.1). NCBI lineage: Eukaryota > Metazoa > Chordata > Amphibia > Caudata > Salamandridae > Lissotriton > Lissotriton helveticus. The sequence goes on along the minus strand of NC_136065.1, from coordinate 274,516,861 downwards.
TCAGTCAAAATATCGATTTTTTTAAAATGTCTTAAAAGTAATTTAAAATTAATGAAATAATAAATATAATTAACTAAAACATACTTAAAAATACTCAAATAACCTTAAAATTAAGATATAATAATTTAAGTTATTAATAAAAAATGTACAATATTTTACCGTAGGATAGCAGGAGGGTAACATTTAATATTACCACTCCAGTGAGTGCAACAGTAGGGAAAGCGTTGGATAGCGTAGGGGTAAAAAATACTATTCCCACTCCAGTGAGTGCAACAGTAGGGAAAGCGTTTGATAGCGTAGGGGTAAAAAATACTATTCCCACTCCAGAGAGTGCAACAGTAGGGAAAGCTTTGGATAGCGTAGGGGTAAAAATTACTATTCCCACTCCAGAGAGTGAAAAAGTAGGGAAAGCGTTGGATAGCGTAGGGGTAAAAAATACTATTCCCACTCCAGTGAGTGCAACAGTAGGGAAAGCGTTGGATAGCATAAGGGTAAAAATTACTATTCCCACTCCAGAGAGTGCAACAGTAGGGAAAGCGTTGGATAGCGGGAGGGTAAAAAATACTATCCCCACTCCAGAGAGTGCAACAGTAGGGAAAGCGTTGGATAGCGTAGGGGTAAAAATTACTATTCCCACTCCAGAGAGTGCAACAGTAGGGAAAGTGTTAGATAGCGTAGGGGTAAAAAATACTATTCCCACTCCAGTGAGTGCAACAGTAGGGAAAGCGTTGGATAGCATAAGGGTAAAAATTACTATTCCCACTCCAGAGAGTGCAACAGTAGGGAAAGCGTTGGATAGCGGGAGGGTAAAAATTACTATTCCAACTCCAGAGCGTGCAACAGTAGGGAAAGCGTTGGATAGCGTAGGGGTAAAAATTACTATTCCCACTCCAGAGAGTGCAACAGTAGGGAAAGCGTTGGATATTGGAAGGGTAAAAATGACTATTTCCACTCCAGAGAGTACAACAGTAGGGAAAGCAGTGGATAGCGTAGGGGGTAAAAATTACTATTCCCACTCCAGAGAGTGCAACAGTAGGGAAAGCGTTGGATAGCGTAGGGGTAAAAAATACTATTCCCACTCCAGAGAGTGCAACAGTAGGGAAAGCGTTGGATAGCGGGAGTGTGAAAATTACTATTCCCACTCCAGATAGTGCAACAGTAGGGAAAGCTTTGGATAGCGTAGGGGTAAAAATTACTATTCCCACTCCAGAGAGTGCAACAGTAGGGAAAGCGTTGGATAGCGGGAGGGTGAAAATTACTATTCCCACTCCAGTGAGTTTATCAGTAGGGAAAGTAATGATTTAATATATTATTAAAAATAAATTAAATATCAATACCAATAAAACATTAATTGAAATTAATAGCCAATTTAATATTATGTAATAATGAATTAGAAATACAACTACATATTAGTTATTAAAAAATTAATAACCTATTCATAATTATTTAACAACTAATTAATTTTCAATAACAAAAACTAATTAATAATAAAAATTAATACCAATTAAAAATTAACAGTAAATTAATTATCAATACACAAAAAGTATTTTTAATATGTAATTAATTACAATTACATTACTTCCCACCCTATTCCCCTATAAACCCACATCCCACTACAGAAAATACATTAATACAATTATCATAATTATCAAATATTTAATTAATACAAAATAATTACCAATTATTAAGAATTAATTGCCAATTAATAGAAATTAATTACCAATTAAAAATTAATTAACAATAAATTTAAAATCAATACCAATAAATGAAAAAAAATATTTACTTAATTACAATTAAATTACTTCCCACCCTGTTCCCCTATAAACCCACAACCCACTACAGAAAATAAAATTTGAAAATTAACATAATTAACAATTAATCAATTAATACAAATTAATTGGTAATTAATAAAAATTAATTACCAATTAAAAAATAACAATAAATTCAAAATGAATACCAATAAATAAATACAAATATTTAATTAATTACAATTAAATTACTTCCCACCCTATTCCCCTATAAACCCACAACCCGCTACAGAACTAGAAAGCAAAATTTAATTAAAAATTATTAATAATTGCTAAAAATTATTATTTAATTTAATATAATTAAATTACTTCCCACCCTATTCCCCTATAAACCCACAACCCGCTACAGAATTAAATTACGCAAAAATTAAATAACATAAAATTCATTACTTAAAATACATTAAACATACATTAAAAAAATTAATATACACTTTTCACACATATACTAACATACAAAACACTTTAAAAAAATTGATATTATTAAAAAATCGATATATTTAATGCCTATATTGTATACTTCGATATTTTGACTTCTATATTTTGAAATCGATATTACTTACCTTAAATTCGATATTTTTAACCACTATATTGTGTCCATTCGATATTTTGTCCATTCTCTATTTTTACTTCGATATTATGTCCATTCTATATTTTGGAATCGATATTATGACTGTTTACCGGCCTCAATACATAAAATAATATGGGATGAGGAATTTCTTGACTCAGAGTTCCTCACCTCAGAAACAAGGCTATTGACGAAATATCCTATTTGTTCTCCAGTTCCAAGTTGAGGAACTTGGAATATTTGCAATTTCACCCTGCACAAGTCCCACTTGGTTCCTTTTTGTGTGCGAAACAACACTTAAGTGCTGTAATTTTGCACCAGTTGAAATCACTATTTAGGTCAAAGTCCTGTTTACCACAATAAGTGATTTCTTTGCATAGTTAATAAAAACCAATGCAGTACACAAATCATAAAAATGCATAATAGTGCATTTTTAAAGTAAATAAAAACATGAGAAATAAAACAACATTGCATCAATTAAAATTACGTTAAAACATTTGGAAAACGCACACCGGTCTGCTAAAAAAGCCTATGTGTAAGCAATGCAATTATATGAGCCAGATGTACCGTATTATTAGTGTTCCAACTGTCCTTCCGTGTTGGACCAGGTATCACCGGAAAGAATGGTCCAGAATGGGCAAAGTGCAGTGCGCCCGTTGAGAAGAGGTCAGTACTCAATGCCGGTACTAAAGGGGGTGGTGATGGAGGGAGCATCTAAACCAATCAAACACTCACACCCAGTCAAAAGATCTGGGTTTAATCCATCACCGTTCTTTAGACCACTTCCTAGGAAGCTTGTTTCCAGACCAGGGAAGGCATGGCTTGGCAGTTCGGGCTGGACTGTTCCCATGAGGCACATGGTCAAACTGATTTGCATATCTGAACTGGGGTGGTAGAGTGGGCTAAAGAACGGTGATGGATTAAACCCAGATCTTTTGACTGGATGTGAGTGTTTCATTGGTTCAGATGCTCCGTCCATCACCACCCCCTTTTGTACCGCTTAGTCCTCAATGCCAGCAGTGTCCTTGAAAACGGCGATACTTGTAGGCCAAGTTCAGAAAGTGCAAAGTGCAGTACATCCTTTTGAGAAGGCTAACGCTGCGCTTCAACAGTTTCCAAACGTAAGGATGTGCCATATTCACAAGAATACGGTGCATTCCTGCCTTTCCCATAGCACTTTCCCCATGCCACTGGACTCAAGCTATCCTGGCTGAAGAGGGGTGAAACCCCGAAACCGGTCCTAGGATGCTTGTTTCCAGTCCAGGGAGGACCTGGCCTGGCAGTTCGGGCTGGACATTTCCCATTGGGCACAGAGTCAAGACTGATTTGCATTTGCATATGGCTGGGATCAAACTGGAATGGCATGGTGAGCAAAACAAAAAAACGATGGATTTAGGCCCAGATCTCTGTACTGGAGCGAATGTATGACATTGTTCTGCATTCTGTCCATCAATTATTGTTTTTGCATTTCCCTTAGCACTGCCGCTAAATGTAGCTGCCTAGCACCAATGCAGGCACTCTTGCTCCATTGTGCGAGGGTGCCTGCATTGCAGGGACCTGAACATAAACAATCAGTAATGCGGTGTTGTAACTTCTATGTTTGCTGCCAAATGCAGCACACATAGAATTTGCAAATCGTAATTTTTTTTAATGATTGTTTACACGCAGGAAATGCACCTTCCTGTACATAAACAATGGCGTTTTGCCTTTTCTATGTGTGCTGCGCAATGCAGCACACATGCAGCATGGCTTCTGTCTCAGTATGTAGCCTTGTCTTCAACCAGCGAGTGCCTTTTTATTGATTACCAAACCAATTTTTAAAGGTTGCATGGATGGTTTTGTATGTTACAAAGCTGGGACAGCCCAGTTTTTGCAAGAGATTCCTGAAGACAGCTCTTGACAGGCAATATATTCCTGCTCTGCAGTTCTTGCCAAAGGAGATGGTTTAAGGTGTTTGGGGTGGCGATTCTGATTTTATCCCAGCAGAAGATAAATGTTCCTTGCCTTGCCAGAGACTGTTTCGTTAGGCCGAACTCCAGGGGAATCTGCGCCTTCGTAGAGCAATTTGGAAATTTGAACAAGATTCTTTATGCTCACCACAGGAATTGTAGTGAGACTGTAGTGTTAAAGTGTGAAAGACACTCAAACTTATTGGAAGAACTAATAATGTAACCAATTCAGGTCACCCACAGGTTTCTGATTTTACACAGAGCTAAGAAATTACACATTCCCAGTAATTGTCACCTCAAATAGTCCAGTCCTGTCATATATCTCAGTCACAATAGTTCACTTTCCATGTTTACACGGAGGGTGACCAATTCTGCGGCTTCATTCTTTCATGAGGTCTTTTTTATACATTCATCTTTGAACTTCTGACTCATTTCAAGACCTGATAACCACGCAGAGCAGTCAAAGACAGACCTTCAGTAATGGGAAATTTCACGTGTTGCGGCAAATTCAGTGCCCTTGATTCAAACTGATTACAGACACTCTCATGTCAAAGCCACCATCAAATTCACAGGGGAAAGAACATGGCGCTCTCTGTATCTACTGTACACCAAGCTACCGTAGCCTGGGCTATTTTTAATTCTAGATCAGGGCAGTGTGTAATTTTTGTTACATGATGATCGTAGTCTGCGTGGATCTCCATTACGGGGCCGGCCATAGTAGGCGTGGGTTCCTGTTTTTCTTACGCCTACGCCAGTCGTGTAATCATCTATCGCAAAACTTGTTTTGTAGCAAAAATATCTCATGTTAACTCTGAAACTGGATGTGCGCCATGTCTTTTTCTCTTGCTTTAGTTCTAGTCAGGTAATTTACAAGTATTTTCAAGACGAGTAATACCTCGGTAACCTTTTTTTGCAAAGGATTCAACAGTGTATTTTCTCTAGTTTTTGTGAGAATAGCGGGTGTTAAACGAAGAAGAAACTACGCAAGTCTCCCAAAATAGTCACTTGGTTAGCTACATGGGGCACAGAAAGTAGCACTGAAACTGGGCTCCAGTTTGGAAACTATTTGAGCATTTTTCCAATGTGCAACCACAAGTCTTGTACTGGCTCCAGGTGATCGATCGAACAAATTCCAAGCTAGTCCTCTCAAACATAAAATCTATCCAGGTCATGCTTCGACATTAAAAAGTGCAGGCCTGTGTATTTAAAGACTCCGCTGCACAATAAACCTAGAACTTAAGGGTACGCATTAATGAACATTAAAGAACATTGCACTAGTGCGAATACAAGGGCACTCTCTAAGTTTAGCCATGAGTTTGGGCATTCCTTTATATTGCTTTAGATTACTGGGAGAAAAACAATATAACTTATTAAAAAGAAAATGCTATGTCCTAATCCAGCACTGGGCCAACCTCTTACCATTGATTATCTGATGGATATTTCTAGTCGATTGAGTGGTTAAGGGAGTAATCATTAGTCAAAAAATCGAATTAACAGTGTAACTCATTTGGCTACATAATGAAAACTAGGAACTGGGAAATAAAGTTAAGAAGTTTATTGTAAGTTAACAGTCAAGTTAATGTAAATGAATCTCAAAACCATGCTGTAAAGATACAAGATATCACAGGATAACCAGACCTGATTAAGAAGTTCAGGCGTATCAGCATGAGGGAACCAAGAAGTTCGGTCACAGCAGTACAACAAATTAGCAATAGAAACTGGGAGTTTCCAATCCTTCCTCCTAAGCATGAGTGATGTCTAAAAGTCATCTAGTTTAGAGTCTAAACCATCAAGGGTGATTAAGTCTAGAAGAGCCTCAAAAAGCTGGGAAAAAACTGAAAAAAAGAAAAATTGCTGGAAGGTGTCAGCATTGCAGAAACTCAGTCAAAAGTCCTCAAGAGATAGGAAAATAAGTGTTAGTCTGAGACACACTCAGCCAAGAGTCAAAGGGGAAGTATAGAGGTCTGTATCTCTCAAAGTCCAAAGGAATAGTGGCACTATCAACCTCTGTGAACACCATTTAATACCACACGAATCTTGTGAGTAACACCTCCTGTTTATGCCATCAGAAGCTCCATTGTCCTTTCCATTCTCATGGTGTGAGCTGCAATGCTAACAGATTCTCCCAAACTAGTCCTGTGAACGTAACTGACCTTGGGTACCCTACACCTCTTAATACAAGACTGAACAGGGATTGTCAGTGAACACTTTGGCTCTCCATGTTCTTTGTCAAGGTCCTCATCTCAGGCTCGGTATCACTAATATAGTGTTACATCTATTATTAAACTAACAAAACATGTGAACGCACCAGCAAGAAAAAGTAATTCAAGCACTAATGTAAAAGCAGAAATACAGCCCTACTTAAGTCGACTTTAAATGTATGATTCAATGGTGCACACTCGAGTTCATATGTGCACATACACCTATAAACAAATGAAAGATGTCAGTACATAAATTCTAATCCGATTCGTGTTGCACTTTAAGTAAATGCAATATAACTTGGAATACATGAATATAGATGTAAGTGCCAACTACATTCCAAATGCAAATGTGAAAACATTATTACACATGTTTGCATAAATCTTTCTTGTTTCTGAAGTAAATATATTTTCATAGTGGTGGAATGGTTTATTATGTTCCTAAAAACTATGGAGCATATAATCAAGGTGGGCGATATGAGATTATCGCTGCTTTGCGGCTGTTTTTGGACGCTTTGCGGCAATAATTTTATCGCCCTATCAGCAAGCTGCCGCTAACAGCATTTAGCGACAGCTTCTAGGCGATAGCGAGCGGTTTGGGGCCCGCTTTACATGTCAGCGATATTTATCGCTAATGACATGCAAAGTGGGCATACCCAACCTGTTAGCGACTGAAAGCAGTCGCTAACATCGCTATTGCCTATTATTAGCAAGGCAGGCGAAGCGATAAAAAAATTAGCGTGAATATCGCCAAAACCTAACGCCTGCTCAGACCACTTTTTAACCTGTATATCCAATGGGAGGTGGATATTCTCTATTAGCGATAATGCCTGAATATCGCTGGATTTCCAGCGATATTCACGCAGTTCGCCGCTATCGCCGGATATTTTATCGCTTTGGAGATAAACGTTGCTAATAGCAAGTTATCTCTGCGATGAAATCCGGCGATGCGCAGCGATAAAAAAAATATCGCTAAGCTTATACATATCGCTAGTTGGTGACAATATGCTCCTCAATATCATATTATTAACGTTAAAGGCTTTTCCTATTTATCAAACCCTATTTTGTGGTTCGGTAACCTGCTATCGAACCGCAACATGGGTTTGCGATTCGGTATTAGGAAGCAGCGTGTTTAGGGCGTCTCTTCCAAATACCGAATTGCAGAGGTATGTATGAATGTTTTGTGACCGTGAATGCAGTCGCAAAACATTTGCATTTTACCACCAACTTCAAGTTGGTGGTAACCCATTCCCAAATAAGAAGGGGTCCCCAAGGGACCCCTTCCCCTTTGGGAATAGTGGCAAATCCTTTTTTAAGATCAGGCAGTGGTCTGCCTGATCTTAAAAAATAAAATTTTTCATTTTTTTTCCTTTCAAACGCAATCCATTTTCCTTCAAGGAAAACGGGCTGCATTTAAAGAAAAAATATTGCTTTAATGAAAAGCAATCAAGTACATGGTGGTCTGCTGACCCTAGTAGGCCACAATCCCCTTGATTTTAGTGATTCCAGGGGTGTCACAAATTGCGAGCAATTCATTAATATTAATAAGGTAGGTCAGTGGTTCCCAAACTTTTGACTCCTGAGGACCCCCACTGAATCACTACTGGAAGCCGGGGACCCCCAAGCAATTTGTACAATTTCAATTAAAAAAAATTAAAACAGTAATTCGCAAAAAATACACAAACCAGTACACACCAAACAAATACTTGCATTACTAAAGCTTTTAATATTTTAGATTGAAAAATATGCAAAAATCAAAACATTTTAATGGGAAGGATGGTGCTGCATCTCGGCTACTAACTTTTCAATGTTTGGTTTTATTTCAGAAAGTTGAATCCTTAGGTCAGATTCAACATTTTGCAAGCGATTTCTGCACTTATTTTTAAGGTACATAAGATTTGAGAAAGCCTTCTCACATAAATATGTGGTGGGGAAAGGAAGTAAAACCTTAAGTGCCTTGTACGATAATTCAGGGTAGTCTGTTCGTACATGCAGCCAAAAATTTGTCAGACTCAGAGACTTTTCCTTGAATTGAAGTTTAAGTGCACTATCTGTAGAGATTTCAATCAAACCGTTTTCTTCAGATGGGGTCAGCCCCATTAAATTGTCAATATCTACATTAAAAGGATCATCCAGTTTATCCAGTTTTTGCTTTCATCTGGAAGTGGAAAGAACTGGCGAAAACTACACCGCATATCTTGGATATGCTGGATAAAAAGTTCTAAGACTTTGTTCGATAATTCGTCATCAGCAGATTCCAAGAATGTCTTCAGGTTCTGAAAAGAATCAAAATGTATTTGTGATAAGCGATGAGTCCATAAGTCTAACTTTTTTATCATTGCCTCAATCTTGTCTTCAACATTAAAAATTGTGATACCTACTCCTTGCATACCCAAATTGAGTGCATTTAAATGGGTGAAGATGTCTGCCATATATGCCAGCATAGCTAGCCAAGTATAGGCATGTAAACGCTCATGAAGTGGAAATGGAGATTCCAGTTCAGTGAAGAAAACTCTGATTTCATCTCTTAATTCAAAAAGCCGAGACAAAACTCTACCACGAGACAGCCATCGGACATCTGTATGCAGCAAAAGCTGATGATGATCACTATCCATGGACTGACAAAGCTGTTCAAAAAGCCTTGAATTTAGTGACCTAGCTTTAATAAAATTTACAATTTTGACTGAATCATTCAAGACCTTTTTTAATTCCTCTGGTATGTTCTTAGTGGCTAATGATTCTCGATGAATGCAACAATGATGCCATACAACTGAAGGGTTAATTTCCCTTATTCGTGCTACAAGTCCAGTTAGTCTCCCAGACATGGCACGTACCCCATCTGTGCTGATTCCTATGCATTTGGACCACTGAATTCCATTTGATGTCAGAAAATCATTGAAACTGTTGAAGACCTCTTCAGCAGTGGTATGTATCAAATAGCGGCAGAACAGTAAATCTTCAAAAAATTTCCCCTCAAAATCGTATCTAACGTAACACAGGAGATGAGATTTATTTGCTATGTCTGTACTTTCATCTACTAGCAGGCTATAATGCAGACTTTTACAAATTCTTTCGATCAACTGTTCCTTTATGTTGTCTGAAATGTTGTCAATTCGCTTTTTACAGTGTTGTTAGATAATGGCACCAAATGTAAATCTTTTGCTGCTTTTTCTCCAACCATTGCTGTCACCATGGCTTTAGCAGCAGGTACTATTAGTTCTTCAGCAATTGTATGAGGTTTTCCAGCTTTTGCTATGAGCATGGACACTTCATATGGAGCTTTCAGAGCCTTTTCATTAACAGATCCTGTTGCAGTTTTCCTAATTATGTTTCTACTTTTTAGGAGCTCTTGCTCTTTATTCTTGAAGAATTCTATGGATTTAGTTGCATGTTCTTTATGCTTAGTTTCAAAGTGTCTTCGTAATTTAGAAGGTTTCGTGGCCTCATTTGACAACATTTCATAACATAGAACGCATTGTGGTTGCAGTTCATGTTCTGAACCTGCAAAACAAACAAGATGATGGATGGAATGTTGCACAATGGCAAAACATTCACCCCCAGTCACAGATCTGGGTTTAATCCGTCGTTATTTTGCTCACCAAGCCACCCCAGTTCAAACATGGCCATATGCAAATCAGTCTTGACCCTGTGCCTCATGGGAACAGTCCAGCCCGAACTGCCAAGCCATGTCTTTCCTGGACCGGAATCAAGCATCCTAGGACCGGTTTCTGGCTATCAGCCGTCTTCAGCCAGGATACCTTGACTCCAGTGGCGCAGTGAGCACGGGACCCACGTCTGGGCATTCTCTTCCCACATAGGGTGAACAGCAAAACAAACAAGATGATGGACGGAATGTTGCACAATGGCAAAACATTCACCCCCAGTCACAGATCTGGGTTTAATCCATCGTTATTTTGCTCACCAAGCCACCCCAGTTCAAACATGGCCATATGCAACCTGAACATGTGAAACCCATTAGTAAATATTCACCATCGTATCTGCGACACTTCCTTTTCTTTTCACTTAAATCACTTTCTTTTGACCAGGATGGCCCATTATTGATTTCTTCAGTGGCTTTCCGCTTAAGGTTAAGCCAGCGATCCATTTTTCTTATGTTTGGGATACAAATGGCAAGTCTATTTCACAACAGGTTATGGAATCAATTTCTGTGAACCCAAAAATAAATGGAGAAGCACGAGGCTAACGGAGGCGAGAGAGCGCTTACTGACAAATGAAAGACCGTGGTACGAATATGGGAAATTTCAAATTACACATTTGCGACCCGGGTCTTGGATGCGTAGTATGAGAAATGGCGATTCTTTCATTGTCGCAGCTTCTTTTTGTCCTTTGTGCTCATGTGCTTAAAGACGATTATAATAAACACAATCTCTCTCCGCACCATTTTTCCACAAACTGTATTGGAAAACACAAAGTTCACAATTTGTCAATGAGACCCTACTTAGAAATAAAATGTAGGTCCTTCTAATTGCAATGTTTGACTATTTTTGAAAATCCTGACCGTAGAAATCTTTGTCTATGAACGCCAATATTGCACAATATTGCACATATTCATATGTAGCGACAACCTACTAACATGACCCAAGCTCAGTCCCCATCACGGGCGTAACACAAGCCCCTGAAGCACTTGTGGGCAAGGGAGTCCCAAACCTTCTGAAGATCCATGCTTCCCCTGCCCCCCTGCTCAAGGCCAGGAACAGCAGCCAAGTATCACGCATCAGAAGTGTACCATTGCAGTGGCTCGGGGACTCGCAAGTGAGTGCTGCAACCAGCCAAGTGTGTACAGTGTGTATTAATTTGGTAATGCGAAGATCTGACCATCGCCACATTGGTTTTGCACTCTCTTCAGTGCTCTTTGGGCAAGATAATCGCAACTTCATTCATATAAACTGACTGCCAATCTATTTGTTGTTAAAAAATGGGTGGCAGTGATTTCATATTAGGCTCCCGAATGCGAGTGTGAATGCCAGTAGTTCTGAAGCGCCTTTGCGTCTTTTAAATTATTGTTATGCTGCGTGTGTCAGACAGGCCTGTAGGGAAACCCGCAGATAGAGAGACAGAACTGTGCTCATAGTTGTTGAATGTCACTCCTAATTACAGCGAAATTATGAAAATGTCACACATTAGCAATTTGAAACCTTGGCATCTATGGCCAGTTCATATCTGGGCATCACACGGGAGACTCCTCTGCTCCTATCACATTCCGCTGAGTGCAGTACAAGGGCATTGTTTTGCATTACGACGCAGCTGTGCTGTTTACCATTTTCTGAAAAGCACTAACGTTTTGCAGATTGTTGATATGGGGTGCTCTGCTGTTATGACTTGGATTCATCTGGCCAGTTTGGGTTCGGTGAGTAAGAGGTATTACTCCCGCCGCCATCATGGGTCGCATGCACGCTCCCAGGTAAGCGGGGCATGAGGTTTGTGAATGTACCTTGAAGGGGCCACGGAACAGCGGCTGGAGAACCGCCTCATGAGAGTGGTATCGAACAGTGAGCAGCGTGGAAAGGGGTTTTGGTTTGTGGGTGGGGAGGTGTGGGACTGAGGCAGCTGGCAGAGCAGAAAATAAAAAAGTAATATAGCCACTTTATTACCATTTTATATTTCACTTTTGCTGTGCCCGCACCAGGGAGGGGGCGACGCTCCTCTGCCCAGATGGAGTAGCCACCTTTGCTTCCTGCACAGCACAATCCTTAGAAGCTTTTGAGAATTAACGAGGAGAAATAGAGATATCCCTCCTTGTTGTAGGATTTTGGCCCATCCCCAGGTTTACAAACCTTTGTAAATCTGGAAATACTCCAAAATCTCTTGGTGGATGCACAGAAAATGCCATGTATGGAAATGTAACATAACGCAGAGCAAGCAGCTGTCTTGCATCACATATCTTTACAAAGCCACGCATGTCCACGCAAATCAGGCCTTGTGTGGCTTTGCAAATTTTAATGAAACCTTTGCATTGCCCTTGCGTGACCCAAGGACCACTCAGATACTTCATAAATATGGGCCTTATTGTGCAGGCTAAACATTAAGGGGCAGATTTACAATAAGTGTCTGCTGGCTTCAGAGCGCTTGCTATAATGAGCTCTCAATGTAGGCTTGATTCTTCTCACTGCGCTCGTGTATTTTCTTCATGATAAACCCACGTGTAAATGTGCAATAATGATCATTAACTCATTAACACCGGGGACACTTGGTAGATGTCACGCTTTCCCACGTGTGGTGTGAGCATCTTGTTCCACACGCTTGCTCTCAGTCCTATTACTGACTGTTGCACTTTTTAAAGGGAGAGAGAAGGTATGTGAAGCGCTCTGATACCTACGGGTAAAGCTAGCGCTATATAACACTTTTAAAATAAAAATAAAATTAGGGCACAGGGAAGTCCCCACCACAACGTTTACAAAAGTGCTATTCTTAACCTCTGACTCTCAGCTGGATCAAACTGAGCAAGGCCTGAATGTGAAGAAAGTGGTTGTCTGTGGAAACTGCTACAGTGCATCAATCCTGAAGCCATGAAATCGTAGGCCTTCGTTATATTAATTTATAGTCAAGTGTGCAGCAGATGAAAAGACAAGAAGTAAAGGGGAAGGGTCACCAGTAAATACGATTGTACCTGGAAATATACCGTCACTAATGGGTATGGTTTAAGAAGCTTTTGCAGTCAGGGAAAGGAAAAGATTAAAATCAGTGAATCGTTTTAACTTCAGGGCAGTTGTGACAAGCGCACTTATTTACAAATATAATTACTCATCTGGTATGCTGTAGTCCTGAGTGGATGCATCACAGATTTTGGACTGTTTTTAAATATACACACTCAAACCCGCACACACAAATTAAATAATTACATGCAGTTCCAGCCTTCAATGCTCTTCAAACTCGCTACGCAGCTGCTTTCAGGGCAAATGGGGTCAGATAGCAAAATGCCCTGGGCCTGGTCACAAACAGAACAGGAAACGCACGCACTGCTCTGCGAGCTCGACGTCAGGTGATGGGCAGAAGTAAAGAACACAATTTAAGGGCAATCACCCTTCAGCTTGCACCTATAGCTGAAGGGTGATTGGCCAGATTTCACTCCAGTCTTGCCACCCAGGCCCCAGGCGCCAGCAACATTAACACCTCTCACGTACTGTGCGCCTGGGGGCCAGATTGTATTGCAGTTTGCCGCCCAGGCGGCAAGTACATTCACACCTCATGAGCACTCAAGTCCTGCGGGCCCCCTGGGAATGTGTCACGGACCCCTGGGGGTCCGCGGACCACACTTTGGGAAACGCTGAGGTAGGTCAATTAGCGACCCCCTAGGAAACGCTAAATGAAACTCTTGGAATTTCATACATTTGAAATATCGATTACCAAATTGCGATTCATAGAAAATCGTAAATAGGTAATCACTATTCCTAATGTTGATACATGTGGCTCACAGTATATATAGTGTCAGGTACATGTAAAATGTACGCGTCCGGCATATGAAAGGAAAGAGCCAAAAGTACGCTGCTCCAGTCTCCCCTCTGATGGAGAATCAAGCCATTACAGCAAATATAAATTGCCTATCAGATAGACCAGTTAAAACCTCATAGGATTCATAAATGCTCACCTGGACTCCTCCAGATGCTTCATGTCTGTCTTCTAATTCTATGTCTGCTCTGTTTCTCTCTGTTACGTTCTTTACTTGTGCACGTTTGTATCCCTTATAAACAGTGCTTAATTTGTAAAATATTAAGTGCATGTGCTCAAATTGTTATAGGAGGCCACATCCACTGCCCCAGCTCCATCCACTTCCTCAATTTGCTCCACTCACTTATCCATTAGCTTCACCCACATGCTCAACTGGCACTGCTGAAAGCCATATGTAATAGTGCGAAATAATCTATCCTGCAACCTTAGGCAGTGTACGATGTTAGGTGGTGTTCCTCACAGAGCTGAAGGTGGTATAGTGGTGCGGGTGCGCCACTGCTTTAAAAATAGGTTTCCTCTTAAGTGGGGATAGAGGGACTCCTGCTTTCACTGAGGTGCAGTGTGCTGTGAGGGAGGGAGGGCTGTGTGAGTTGCTTTCAGGGCTGGAAAGGCAGACCCTTCCTGAAAGCAGCCTCCCATTCACCATTGGAACGGGGTAACTAACCCCTTACAATCCAGTTGCACAGCCCCTTTGTACATGTTCAAACCATGTGACACATGTGCCCTGTGATGTCTATACTTTTGAGTCAATCTTAGAATTCTTGGGCACTAAGACCAGGTTGCTCTACAAGAGTATTAATGATTATCTCTCCTCTGGAGGTACTAGGATTTGCATTGTCTGGTGAATTCCAAATGGACGTGTCAGAATTTGGCGAACCCAAATATATTCCTGTTCTGGGGTACTGCAATTAACACTTGGAGGTTCATTTGTGTTGGGCATGAATAAGGGTGGTGATCTTTGCGGAAACCCTCCAGTCGTAGAAAAATTTGTCTGACATGAGGCTGGATCTGCATATGCAGCACGTGGAGTATTCACTTGTGTTGGGACCAAAGGATTTTGAGGGATTTTTCTCAATGTCGAGCCAACAGGATTGTTATCTGACTTACCCATTTGAGTTGGAACAGCCAAAGTATGGGTTGTATTTCCTACCAATCCAGGTTAATACAAAGGAACTACCGGACCAATTGTGATAGGAATAGTCAGTGCATCTGGGGTACTTAAGGCAGATACATTTGGAGGGACTATCATCCGTGAACCCTCTCCCATCGAATTTAAACTTACATCTACTGGTGCTGTAGGCCCATCAGAATTCCCACTGGTTTTTGCATTACTAACTCCTCTAGCTTGGGTCACGTTATATGGGGTGGAAGATTTAACAATAGTTAATTTATGAAATCCTCATTTGGATCGCTGTCACTGTCCTTAACTACATTCTCCGTGTCATCTGTCTCTTTCTTTTCCTTTCATTTGCCTTTCTCATCTTCCTGACTAGTCAATGCAGCGTTCAGTCTGACACCCTCAATTTCTTCATATTCTTCCTTGTGTCTAAGGTGAGATATGTGTTCCCATGCATTAAGTGCTTTGTATTGTGCACGTCTATCAAGCAGGTTTATGTCATAAAATGGCCTCCTTAAATGTTCAATGATTCTCAAAGTATGTGTGCCAAAGCGGGGAAACGTCAGTGCACCTTCCTTCTCTGTGATCTGATGCCATTGTTCAAGCCAAATACATGCGTGAAGACCCAGGTTTATTGCCATATAATGACTATGGTATTACATTTAGTGCCCTGGGGGCGCAACGGGCATTTGCGCCTCTTGCTTTGCACGCCCCGGGGCACTTTGGTATTCTAGAAGGTGGCGCAGATGCTTGTGCGTTCCCTTTTATAATACCCATAGCGCTGGCGCACTTAAAGTGCCAGCGCTACCTTCAGAGTGTGTTCCCTCATTTCTATAGGGGGCGTGTCCTATGCAAATGAGGGAATTCCTTTGACACTGCACCCACGCCATATTACAGAAGCGGGCGCAGATTCAAAGGAGGCCTCAGGATGCGCACTGACAGTGCGCTATATAAAGGGTGGCGCACTGTCATTGCGCCTCCTGAGAGCAGCCCTCTGCAGGGGGTAAATGGGGTCCTGTGGACCCCCTCAGACATCCCTTTGCAGGCGTGTGCAGTCAATAGCGGCAGCCGCCTGCAAGGAGATCTCTATTACCCAGTAAAAGTGCGGGCGGGTGTTCCATGTTTTCACTTGAATGCGCTGCCCCCAGTGCGGGCGGGTGCTCCATGTTTTCACTTGAATGCACTGCCCTGGGGGCAGCGTGAGTTCATGGCTGCCCTCGGGGCAGGGCATACATCTAATAGGGCGCATTGTGATTGTTTGTGCATGTCGCACCCAATCACAATACATAATACCGCCCCTGGTGTACCTTTGGGCAGTACTTCATCTCCTTTTCTGACAGGTATAGTCTCATTTCGCTTCCTTAGACTTTGTTGTGCTTTGAAGAATTTCATTTACAGTCAAAACAGGCAAAATTCACAAATGTAAAGTGTATGCAAACCGCAATACCTGACCTAAATTGCAGTCACTGAGCAAAGTGAACAAACCTGCTTTCTTTACTGGAGTTCCAGCGTATTCCAATGCAAATTTAACTACTTGTATTGTTCGTTTAACAGCAACATTTTACCAAAAAGAGTTCCAGGACTTTCATTGTGTGCCGAACAAAGCTGATACTTCCCAGGATTGTTACAGATTCACCCACACTAATGTAAATGTGAGAAGTGTTGGCAAAATGCATTTTCTGGATAATTTTCGCTCAAAAATGTCTCAATAATCATAAATGATGGCAGTTAAGAAAATAATATTTTCCAAGGATTATTATGAAATTATAGCATGTTTCTACACTCCAACGCTCCACCTCCTTTCATTCATCCATTCTACCCTTACAGGTAGATTCAGGAGCAAAGTGTAAAGGTTGGAAAACTAAACAATACACAGTTCTCACAATCTCCGGCAGTACAGCAGAGCTATACAGGTTTTACAGAAGACCTTATGGGTTAGGATAGCATATGTGCTACATTCATTTTACAGATTAAGTTCATTTTAGTTCTTAAATCTGTTTTGGCTAGAGAACACCATGTCTGGATGCGGCAAAGGTGGGAAGGGTCCAGAAGCCGCCTGTGGTGGGAGTGCTGTCGGGCGCTGACGTGAGGCGGGGGAGGGGCAGGGTGGGGGGTAGTAAAGTACGGATTACGGCCGATTAGAGGTAAGTAAACATATTTTAAAAAACGGATTTCGTTCCCATGAGGCACAGGGTCAGACTGATTTGCATATGGCCATGTCTGAACTGGGGTGGCGGAGTGAGCTAAAGAATGGTGATGGATTAAACCCAGATCTGTTGACTGGGGGTGAGGGTTTGATTTGCTCAAATGCTCCGTTCATCATCCCCTTTGTATCCCTGTGTTCGCCCTAAGTTGGCAGGGTATGCTCAGACGTGAGTCCCTTGCTCACTTTGCCACTGGATTCAAGATAGCCTGGCTGATGAGGGTTATGAACCCGAAACCGGTCCCAGGATGCTTGTTTCTGGTCCAGGGACGACATGGCTTGGCAGTTTGGGCTGGACTGTTCCCATGAGGCACAGGGTCAGACTGATTTGCATTTGGCCATGTCTGAACTGGGGTGGCGGAGTGAGCTAAAGAATGGTGATGGATTAAACCCAGATCTGTTGACTGGGGGTGAGTGTTTGATTTGCTCAAACGCTCCGTTCATCATCCTCTTTGTATCGAAATAGCAGCTTTTTGGCATAATTAAAAATGTCTGATAACTCTGGTAATTAATGTTCCTACTGGTGAGAGATCTGTCTTTTGTCTAGTGACAGTTTTGACTTATTATAAAGTAGTGTAGAGGGTTAATGTGACTGATACAAACAATGTGTACCATGTCGATCACATTACTGAGTGAGTGAAATATTATTTTGCGCTATAAAAAACGAAACGTTTGTCAGAGAGGAGCTATGGAGAGATGAGAAGCACTGTTGGAGAGTGGTAGTGAGGGAATTTGTGGAAAAGGAGGTCATGGGGGGGTGCTAAAAAAGACAATTGCGCCAGGCTCCACCAGCTCTAAAGCTGGCCCGGGCCAGGGGCACACTCTCTATGGATTTGGGGGCTAAATTAGGGTGTCAGACAGCAGAAGTGGTTATCAGTTAAATATTTGGTTTGAATATTTGTTCGGAAATACAGCCATTTTGTTCCAAAGCATAAGCTTGACAATGTATAAATATACACCCTTTTTTCCAACAAAATATACAATTTTCATGTGAGAAAAATAAGTGCAATCTCTTCTGAAAAATGTTAATCATTTTCCTGAAAAAACTGATCTCAATATGCCGGTTTTTAGGTCTTGCCTCAATGTCACCACACATCGGCAACAAAAGGCAACAAGCATTGACAAAGCCAATAGGTCTCACCTATGAACCGATTATTGACTTTGTCAATGTCTTTTAGCCATGTTGTAGAGCAGAGCAGCTGATGTGCAGCATGACCAAAAGTTAGAAAAAAGCACTATGACACAGCCATCACTAGTTATGTCACATCAGTTTTTTTTTTCTCACGGTTGGTGAGCAGCGCGGCCAACTGGAGTAAGGGCACAGGGGAACAGGAACAGGTACAGCAGGATGGAGGGTAGGAGGTAATGGGCAATGGGGCAGTAAAAAAAGAGCTTTGATGCATCAGGTTTGGCCGTGTCATAGTGCTTTTTTTAATGGCGTGGGTCATAACTAACAAGAGGATAAGAAGCAACATGGACAATGAGGTTGAGGTGGGAGGGGAAGAAGCAACATGTACCATGGGGATGGGAGTGGAAGATACAACCCGCACAACGGGGTTGGTAGTTGGACAACGGGGAAGAGAGGAAGAAGTAACACTGACAAGGAGGGTGGGAAAGAAGCAACATGGACAATGGCAGGGTGGGAAAAAAGAAGCAGCACAGGAACAAGCATCATGGGTGAAGAAGTTAGAAGCATCACGGAAGGAAGAACAAATCACAGAAGACGCAGTGGAGGGATACCAATCTAGATGAAGCAATCAGTACTTGGTCTATGCTCCACACAACAGAAGAGGAAGGGAAGTTGGCATGCACTGGCCAATTAGGAGGCAGGCAGCAAATAAGAGTGACAATGAAGCCAAACAATGATAAGCAATGGTGGGCTCCAAGTCCTTTGTTATATACAATATATTTTACAAGTGATAGCACATGGCCACTGTCTTAGGCGAGTCCTAAAAACTACTGTAGAGCCTAGGAAGCAAAGAAAAGGCATTCGGTACACCACTAGGCACACCACACACCCCGCAGCAAAATGTATTCTTCCACTCACAGCATAGAGTCGCATTATTCTCATAAAGATACCCTTGCACTCTTAACTGCTCCATCTTCTCCCCTCCTCATCTGTTTGCACAGCCCCTTGCTCCCCTGTCTACCAGTCTGCCAAAGGCCCTCACCCTCCCCTTGCCCATTTAGAAAGAACCAGTGAATGCAAGCTAAATGAGGAACATGTTTTTGCTGTGCAAGCTGAAAAGGAAGACGTTTAATGTCAAAGTTATGTTTATTTCATCCTGCAGCACCAAGACTGCGGCAGCAACTGCTGATCTCGGAACCGTCATAACATTCCAAAGCTTGCATTCAAATTGTCGAGAACACAAAGGCCCTGGAATGCAACCACATATCCCTTTCCCTTCACAATGAAAACAAAAGAACAATAAAGCAATATATTGCAGAATAATTCTTAACTCCAAAATTAGTAAAGGAAATATAGATAAAGGGAGCAGAATAAGAAACTGCAGAGGGAAAGGGAAAAGAACAGAAAGGAAATGCAATATTGACATCATACATTTATAACATTGTTCATAAAATGTTGGACAAAACAGTGCAAAACCTCTTACTTATTCATCACAAAATCACTAGGGGCCCGACTCACAAAAGTAAAGTTAGAAGAAATTCTAACTTTACGACTTTCGGTATTCACAAAGGTCATTTACTACTCATAAATGCCCTTTGTGAATACCTAAATTTTAACTCTACGACTTTCACTATTCACAAAGGGCATTCACGACTCGTAAATGCCCTTTGTGAATACCTAAAATTAAACTTTACGACTTTCACTATTCACAAAGGGCATTCACGACTCGTAAATGCCCTTTGTGAATACCTAAAATTAAACTTTACGCCTTTCAGTATTCACAAAGGGTATTTACAACTCGTAAATGCCCTTTGTGAATACCGAACGTTGTAAAGTTAGAGTTTCGTCTCACTTTACCTTTGGGAATCGGGCCCTAAGCCTTTTTGGTATGAACTTTCTTCTCGCTGAGGTAGGACTATCATCACAAATGCTCAGAGATTGCCCTGACCTTTTGGATACTACAGTTCCCATATACTCACAAACACAATCAGCCTTAGGGCTTGGCACCACAACCACCACACTCTTGTTCCACACTTTCGCATTCTCCAGGATCCTTCCGTGAGCCTTTACATCTTTCACCAACATTGGGGACGAAAATCTAGAATGGCCCTTCCAAACATGACAACGAATCAGGATACTCACAAATCTCCAACGCAGACACCAACTTCCCTCTTGGAACTGCCATCACCCTTAGAGCTCTACTTATCCTGTACATGACTGCACATCCAACACACTTTCCACCTTCTCACAATCCAGAGCTTTTCTCCTCATCCCCTCTCTGTTCAAATGGGTACTCGCAAGTATGCCCCTCAACAAAGGAAAGGGAGACATTCCTGTAGTAATGTGCAGGGTCATACTCAGAGCCCACGTCATTGATCACTTTTTTCCAATCCAGCCCATTGATTAATGCCAGTTGGAGTTGGTCTTTAATTACTCGATTGACTCTCTCAACAAGGTCATTACTGCGGGGATAGAGAGGTCGTCACATGCTTGATGTCATTAGTATAAAGAAAATCACTAATTTTTATAGACATTACTTGGGCACCATTGCCAGTTACTAAATCTTTGTAAAACCCTTCCCTGATGAAAACCTCCTGGAGGAAATTAATGATCACCTTCAAATTGACATTATTGCGACTTTTAACTCAGTCCACTTAGACATGTAATTAATCAATACCAGGACATATTTGGGTGCATTCCCTGGAAGTCCGAAAGGTCCAGACCCATATAACGGCAGCTTGTGTCACAACACCCCATTGCTGACCACTGCCAACACAGGTGAAGGCACAGTAACTTGTGACTTGTCACTTAGGGCACACACATTGCACTCCCTCACAAACTGTTCCACTGGCCTGTCTATGCCTGGCCACCAAAAATCCTCTCTGACTCTGCGCTTCATTCCTGCATCCCAATATGCCCTTCATGGGCGAGTTCAATAATCTTAGGCCTCACATTCTTAGGCACCACTAAACTCTCGCACCTTAATAAAATTCCAACAACAATTGAAAACTTGTTAACAGACTTCCAAAATGAGATCAATGCCTCTTCCATGTTATGCGTGTACAGCCAACGAGAAGTCACATAGTTGATAGCTTCCTGCAACACCTTCTCCTCACAGCAGCTGCACGCCACTCCTCTTCCGATAATACCTCACAATAAACATATTAACAAAACATGCACATTCCAACTCATCATCTCCATCCATTCTCTCTTCTACCTCAACATCCACAGGTAAGTGTTACACACAATCGGCGGCATAATTATGAATTCCTGTAACAAAGTGTAACTTATATTGATATTCTTGCACGCGGTACTGCAACTTTGCAATACGTAGAGTTGCTTTCCCTCCTTTTCCTGAATTGAATAACTCCACAAGTGGCTTGTTAATGGTGTGGAGGATGAATTGGTTACCCCACACAAAGTTTCTAAGATGATGAACCCCCCACCACAAACCAGGGGCTTCCTTCTCGATGGTAGAGTAAGTCGCTTCAGCACCACGGAGTGCCCTTGACTTGAAAGCAATGATTTCCTCATTACCATTACCTTACTTTTGCATCAAAATTGCACCTAAACCATGGTTACTGGCATCTGTTATGATGATACATAAATCATGAGTGTCAAATGGTTTAGGGGCTGGGCAGAAACAATCTTTTTTTATTAGGCCAAAAACGTTCTGACATTCGGCACGCCGCACATACTTTTTTTTTTTTAACTTTATTTATTGAAGTTTTTTGTTGTAACATCTTAGTAGGTACATATTCAGTCATATACGCATCAGTACTATAATACAGTATACAGAGGTAGGCATGTGGCATGTTTGCTGCATCCATAACTTTACATTAATATATCCCATAATAGTCAATCATATCTATCAATATTCAACAAAAGTAATGGTGACATAGGTGCTATTACAGCCAGAGTGCTACGGATAGACATCCTTCGGTGGACATTCACGTCTATCTAGAAGTAACATTAACACCTGTAATAGAGTGTAACATCTTCAAGACCTAGAAGCATTAATACATCTTCCTTACACAGTATATAGCAGGAAAGGGTCGGCTAAGCAGTCTGCCAGCGTATGAGGTCAAAACATCAGGAAACTTCATCTTGCATAATCCGGGTGGTTCCCCCTCCTGCAGTAGCGCCCACTCAACCCATTTCCCTCTGTACAGCTTTCTCCACACAAAGCGTACCGATCTCTACCTCCATTCGTGACACGAGATTCAAAGCACTCAGCCGTCAGCTAGTGTATAAGTATCTGTTGTTCCCTGGTGGTCGGAGGTGCTTTGCGCCAGCAGATAGCATTTCAATGGTGCCCAGATCTCGTTTGGTCTGGAAGTCACTGGTAACAGTTCAGCATATGTCGCCAGTTGTTCCTGGCAATATGTAAGGTCACTTATCCAATCCTTGAATTTAGGTGCCCTCCCTCTGCCCCATCGGCACGCCACTCTTCTCTTAGCTACGAGCAGCGTCAGCGCAATAAATTTGCGGTTGGCTGCCCAAAGGGGTTCTACATATCCCAAGAGTGGCAAAACCGGAGACGGTTCCACCGTGGTGTTTATCATCTTAGACAGGGCGGAGAAAACCTGCTGCCAGTATAGCTGCACTCCCTCGCAGGCCCACGCTAGATGTAGAAAGTCAGCCCCTGGAGCATGGCATCGATCGCAGGTGTCTGTGTCATGCAGTCCATATCTGTGCATGCGGGCAGGCGTATAGTATAACCTATGAAGGTATTTATATTGAATTATTCTAAGTCTGCTGCTAGATGAGATTCGTTCAGTCTGTTGTGAACAGAAGTCCCATTGTCTATCCGTTAGCTCAACTCCCAACTCTTGGTCCCACTTTGTTTTAGCTGTAAGGACAGTCAAATCCCTCAGCGTGTGCACCATCTTATAAATTGTTGACACTAATTTCTTGGCTGTCTCTCCTTGAGGAATCTGCTGTAGCGGTACGAAAACTGGGGGTTTGTTAGGAAAGTCAGGTGTGAGAGATCGAAGGCCTTGCCGAAGGCATGTGTATAAGAAGGTGTCGAGAGGGGAGCAGTGAACCTCTAGAAACATGTGCTCCAGTGTGCGGAATTTGCCGTCATGATATAGGTCCCCCCATGTTTTTACATGGATAGGCTTAGCCAGCTGATGGAATGCGGTCTCCTGCAATAGAGGCATGTCTGGGTGGTATGCGAGTGGTAAAAGTGGCGAATATAGCAGAGGTGTATCAAGCAGCCTGCCCAGTTGGAGCCAAACGTTGGTCGTGGCCATCACTGTTGTCGGTGTCTTGTCTCTGCCGTGGGGTGGAATATAAAACGTGCCTTTAATAGGAACCGGCAATGCCAGCCAGTGTTCCGCCACTACCTGAGGCATATATCAGGGCTGGTGTACCCAAAAATAAGCGTAATGCGCCTGCGCACTTTAATAGTACAGTTCAAAATCGGGAATTCCAAATCCCCCTCGCGCGTAGGGCCGAGTCAGGGTGTTCCACGTGAGTCTCGGGTTTTTCCCTCCCCATACCAAGCGGATGAGTTCTGACCTCAATTGCTGGAAGAAGTACCTCCCAGGGTAAAAGGGGATATTCAGGAATAGATAAAGCAACTGTGGAAGGATCACCATCTTTATCAAGGATGCTCTGCCGGCTAGTGACAATGGCAGAGTGATACGGCGTGTCACCCTGTCTGTTATCCGGACCATGGTCGAACCATAGTTGAGCCTCATTAACTCATCCCTGTCTTTCGAAATGTGTATCCCTAAATACTTGAACTCATCCTCACACCAGGCCATAGGGTAGTCCATAGGGAACTTTGTCGTCGCAGCAGTAAGTGGGAAGAAGCATGATTTGCTCCAATTTATGGTGACGCCGGACAGTTCGCCAAAGACTATGAACTCTCTAAGGACGGCGTTCATATTTTGTTGGGGGTCTCGGATATACAGCGTGATATCAGCTGCATAAAGGGATATCAAAATTTGTCGCTAATTACACTGCAACGCCTTGTCGTTATGATGTTGCCGCAATTTCGCAGCTAAGGGCTCTACTGCGATTGCACCCTCCCGTTGATAATTACCTTAGCCGTAGGCGAAGTATATAACAATCGAATCCAGGATAGGAAAATGGGTGGGAACCCCATGCGGCTCATCACACCAAACACATAATCACATTCCAGTGAATCAAACACTTTAGTCGCGTCCAGAAATATCGCCGCCATAGGTAGCTCCTCGGAGACGTTATTCATAACTGTAAAGAAGGTCCGCAGGTTATGCGATGTTGCCCTACCAGGAACGAAGCCCGACTGATCAGGTAAGATCAGACCATCCATAAGCAGATTAAGGCGCGTAGCGACAAGTTTCGCCAGGATTTTAATATCACAGTTGAGTAACGACAGGGGCCTATAGGAATCACAGCTAGTAAGCGATTTCCCTGGTTTAAGCAACGACGTGATAAGAGCTACTCTCATGGAGGGGGGTATATGCCCAACTTCCAGCGCATCCTCATAGACTTCCCGCAATATCGGGGCCATAATGTCTATATTGGCTTTATAAAATTCGATTGGAATGCCGTCTAGGCCAGTGGCTTTGCCCGACTGCATGTGCATTATAGCCTCCCGCGCCTCATCCAGTTCAAACAGGGAGCTCAGGAATTGCTGCTGTACATCACTCAGCCATCCCAAGGACACATCCTCCAGGTATTTGTTTAAATGAAGTGGACCTGCCCTTGTGGTATTATATAGCTTAGTGTAATGCGCAGTGAAGGCATTTAATATGTGCGCAGTGTCCCTATAGACCAACCTGTCCATTCCCTCAATTTCCAGCACCACATTTGTGTGACTTGCCATAGTAATCATCGTGGCAAGTGCTTTACCAGGTCTTTCCCCTTCGCCGTAACAGCGGGCCAACCAGTAACGCCCTCGGAATTTGGACTCTCTATCGGCCTCCGCCGTGTATTCCGTGAGCTTGCCCCGCAGTTGCGATTGAGTCACCCCGTCTGGGCATACGGCTAGTGTCTCTTCCAGCTGTTTAATCTTCCTCTCAAGAGTTGTCAGCCTGTTCAATATGCTTTTTAATACCCCATACCCTTTCGCTATGCAGATCCCCCTCAAAGTGACCTTAAAAGCCTCCCATACAGTTTCGACATGCTCTACGGTACCCTTATTACGTTAAAAAAAGTCTAAAGTTTCTTCCCTGAGCTCTTCTTGAAATACAGTATCAAGGAGCATGGTGGGTTGCAAGCGCCAACTTGCTCTTGTTGGGCCAAAGTCCTCCGAGCTCAAGGTAAGCCGTACAGGTGCATGGTCTGAGTACATCCTAGCCAGGTGTTTTATGTCAGAGATCGCTGGGCACAGCCTCTGAGAGAGAAATATGTAATCTAAGCGCGCCCAAGACGCCGCTTGCGCAGTAAAGTGTGTTCCCTCACGCGTATTTGGATGAAGGTGTCTCCGGGCATCCACCAGGCTATTCTCCTTAAGTATGTTGTGTAGCTCTGCGCGTGCTTTAGTGTAGTGATTGGGGCCCGGGTGTGATCTGTCGACCACAGGGTCACATGCAACGTTAAAGTCCCCTCCCCATATTATGTGGTCAGTCCCGGTGTCCACGACATTGGCCCAGAGTTCAGTGAAAAAACGCGGGTCATCTAGGTTTGGACCATAACAACATATTAGCGTGATCGACGCATATCCCAGTCACCCCCACATTATGCAGTACCTCCCTTGTGTATCGTGCTTCTCTCCTGCCAATATGAACGGTGTGCCTTTTTTTACCAAAATCGCTGTGCCTCTCGCGTAGGTCGAATATGAAGAAAATAGTCTGTGCCCCGTCCACCTACTAGCAAAAGTATTATCTGTTTGCGGTTTGAAATGTGTTTCCTGTAGAAACGCAACGTGTATGGTGTGTCTATCCAGATATCACAGGACGTGCCTCCTCTTACGCGGGTCACACAGCCCTCTCACATTCCATGGGCCCGATTCACAGAACTAACTTAAGACAAAATCCTAAACTTACTACCATTTTTGTATTCACAGAAGGCACTTACTCATTTTGGTATTCACAGAAGACACTTATTCACAGAAGTTAGGAGTCCTAACTTTAGGACTCCTAAATGCCATCTGTGAATACCGAAAGTCCTAAAGTTAGGTTTTTTCTCAATTTAGTAGTAGTAAAGTTAGGACTCCTAACTTTAGGACTCCTAAATGCCTTCTGTAAATACCGAAAGTTTTAAAATTAGGAATTTTCTCAATTTAGTAGTAGTAAAGTTAGGACTCCTAACTTAAGGACTCCTAAATGCTTTCTGTGAATACCGAAAGTCTTAAAATTGGGAATTTTCTCAGTTTAGTAGAAGTAAAGTAGAGAAAAATCCTAATTTTAAGACTTTCGGTATTCACTGAAGGCATTTAGGAGTCCGAAAGTTAGGAGTCCTAAACTTACTACTACTAAATTGAGAAAAATCCTAATTTTAAGACTTTCGATATTCACAGCAGGCATTTAGGAGTTCTAAAGTAAGTGGTCCTAACTTTACTACTACTAAACTGAGAAAAACCCTAATTTTAAGACTTTCTGTATTCACAGAAGGTATTTAGGAGTCCAAAAGTTAGGAGTCCTAACTTTACTACTACTAAATTGAGAAAAATCCAAATTTTAAGACTTTCGGCATTCACAGCAGGCATTAAGGAGTCCTAAAGTAAAGAGTCCTAACTTTACTACTACTAAATTGAGAAAAATCCTAATTTTAAGACTTTCGGTATTCACAGAAGGCATTTAAGAGTCCTAAAGTTAGGACTCCTAACTTCTGTGAATACCAAAATGAGTAAGTGCCTTCTGTGAATACGAAAATGGTAGTAGGTTTAGGATTTTGTCTTAAGTTAGTTCTGTGAATCGGGCCCCATGTGATAAGATTCAGATCACTCACAACCATGAATCACATAAAGCCCAGTGGAAAAGCCATTTGTCAACCTCGCCATCGTGAAAAAAGCACCATTCAACTGCAACATATAACTAGCGTCATCTAACCAGCATTGCTCAACTTTCCGCCATTCTGACTGTAAAACTGTACCAACACTGTGATATGTACCATCCCAATATGCGTCTTCCAAGTGCACCCCCTTACAACAGCGTGTCTCGCAGTCCCTCCCAACCGCCCCCTCCCTCCCACCCTCATCACCGATGGAAACAGTCCTACCCGGTGGCGTACAAACAGCAATCTTCACTGCAATAATACAACCCCTCATAATATCGCCCCCGTCCCTCCCACCACCCACTGAAGCAGCCCCAACTTGCCAGAATATTCTACCAACCCCCCACCCTTTACGCCCAACAACAACAACACTGTCATCAAGTTGACGTTATCTAGTACAAGGGAACACCCGTTGGGGGACATATCTAGGTGGTCACACAGCCACTCCCCCCCCCAAGCCCTACGACCTGTATGACCTCTGGGCTGAGTCCGAGGAGGGGAGGTGGGGCCTGGAATACATTACCACCAGAACACTCTGTAACTTCTCGGCTGTACGTCCATCAAGTGTCCCCAGCCTCGTTGTCACAGTATTAGCGCCAATAACCTATATCGAAGTTTTGTAAATCCAGATTTGATCCGCCGCGTAGGCATCTCAGGATTCCTCGTCTGCCTCTTGTGCATTTTCTTGCCGTGCAGAACCACGTCCGCTCGTTCCGCGTTGCACTCGCTTCAATGTTCGTAAGTAGTCCTCCACTTGATGCGGGTTCGTAAAGAAGCGCTGCTTTCCCTGGTGTGTCACCTGCAGCCTAGCAAGGTACAACAAGGCATAATCGATTTGTGCTGCACGAAGTTTCTTTTTCACATCAATGAACTTGCGTCGTTCCTCCTGGACTATTGGAGTGAAGTCCGGATATACGGAGAAGGACATTCCTTCGTAGGTCAGAGTCTGTTTGGCATGTGCTGCGCGGAGGGCCACATCCCGATCACGATAATTTAACAATCGTGCTATAATGGGCCTTGGCGGGTTCCCGGGTGTTGGCTTCGGTCCAAGAGATTGGTGGGCTCGTTCGACTATGAACTGCGTGGAGAAGGCGTCAGTCCCAATGGTTGTCAGGAGCAGCTTTTCTATATAGTCCTCCATGCGCCCAGTGTTTGTTGACTCCGGCACCCCGGTTACGCGGATATTATTGCGTCTACTACGGGCTTCTAAATCCTCGTTCTTCGCTGCGATGACCCGTAGCAGCTGATCCATCCTTGTAAGCTGCGCCGCGTGACTAGCAGTGGCGTTATAATTTTCCGAAATGCACCTCTCCGTCTCCTTAATTCTTTCTTCATGCTGGACCATTTTGTGCACAATTGCGTCCATACTCGACGACATCCTATCAACTTTATCCACTACCATGGTGAACCCTTGCTTTATTTCTTGTAGGATCTGTTGTACGTCTATCTCTTTAGGGGCTGATTCGCCAGTTGCCAGATGTGACTTACTCGATTCTCTGCTCTCCGTGGTAGAGTTCGGCCCTTTCTTCGCCGCGTCAAAGGTGAGCTTTGACTGATGGGGGTCCAGTTTCCCCATATTTACTCAAGTCAGGGCACCGCGATTCGATGTTCGCTCTGCACCGTCAGTCAATTGCAGATAGGTCAAAGTCAATTTGCGGCAGTCTCTTATCCTATCCGGGGTTATACAAGTACGTAGCAAAGGTCTAGCGTACGCTTGTCAAATGGCTCTCCAGACCCGCTACGCCGACAGCGCTTATTAGCTACTAAGGTATGTGGATATGTCCATGTGCAGCAGGTTCACTCGTTTCGGTGTTGCCGGACGGTGAATTCACAAGTTGCCCATGTCACAGGGCGCCAGGGCTGTCCATGCCTTGCTCCTGTAGTCTTCAGGCGGGGCCTCGGCCGTGTAGTGCCCCATACTGCGGTCCTTTCACACTTCGCAGTACCCAATAGTTAGAGCTCCACACTGAGTGCGTGAATCAAGCCCGGGGCTCTACCGGCCAGGTCCTCTTGCCACAGCGCTCACTCCACCAGGCTGCTGCCCTGCGCTCCGTCTCTGCCACGGTTGGGGCTACAGCTGCCCAATAGTGCATGTACCGTCACCCTTGTCTGCTTTTGACTGCCGTTCTAGGGTTTGTCTCCGTATCCCCACGTTCAGCACGCGCCTCAGACTGCCTCCTAAGGCACAGTTCCTCAGGCCGCTGCAATCGCCGGTTTCCAGCCTAGATGTTTTCTCGGGCTCACAGTGGCATCAGCCGCGTCTCCATCTCGCAGCAATTATCCCCACCGCACATCCACACTGGTTTATCTCCAGGGCAAGGAGCTCAGCTCCTCGGCGTCCTGTTTAGCGCTCCGACGGTGGTTCCAGCTTCCTGTTGGTACGGGCTGTTAATAGGCGCGGGCCCGCCATCCACAGTTGCGGCCTGCACCCCACGCAGCAAGCCATGGTCTTTCCTGGTTGCAGAGGCCGCCTGCGCCACACCTCAGCGCTCCAGCGCCTATCTCGGGGAGCATTTCTACAGGTCACAGCGCAGGCACGCGGCAGCCAATTTTCACCAGATTTTCACGGAGGCTGGGGATCAGTGCAGTCTTTCATTCAGCGTGCTTCCAGACAGTTTACGAGCCGGTTAGTTAGGATATATGAAGGATTTGTTTTCCAAGCAACAGGAGCCTCACCCAAGGGCGGACATTCTGTTGTTCGCCCTCTAGCGCCCCCCCCCACACCGTACATACTTTATGCTTTTCTTCAATAGTTCATGCAAACATGCAGTCTTACTGGCAAAATGTTCTACAACTTGACATAATACTCAATCAAACCCAGGAAAGACCTAAGCTGATCCTTTTCACTGGGTGTGGGCACTTTCTTAATTGCTTTCAATATGTTCATCTTTGGCTCAATCCACTTACTTGAAACATGATGCCCCAAATAATCCACACCATCACAACAGAATTTTCACTTGTCTTTCATTAAAGTTAAACCTGATACTTCCAGAATCTCTAAATGTTTTCTAGCCTCTCATCATGTTCATATCCATTCTGTCCATAAATTAAAATGTTGTCTTGGAAGCACAATACTCCAGATACAAACGATGCTGAAGCCAAACCAAATGGCATTCATCTGTAACGGAAGGCCCCTTCAGGCTTTATGAATGAAGTCAGATATCTTGATTCCTCACACAACTCTACTTGGTGGTAAGCTGCTGACATGTCAAGTGTAGTAAATATAGCGGCACCTTTTAATGTGGATAGTAACCCATTAATATTAGGAAGTGGTTGATGGTCGACCCAGATGTAGGAATTCAGGTTAAGCGAATTGACACTAAATCATAGAGGGCCATGTATATCATACTTCCGTTTTGCGAATTCCAAATAGCGAATTTTAAGGAATCGCTATTTGGAATTCGCAAAACGGTATGTATGTACAAAATCGCTATATAATAGCGATTCCTTACCATTCCTAATTTGCGATTAGCTAATTGCTAATCGCAATTTACCTATTCATTTCTATGGGACAGGAGGCCCATAGGAATGAAGGGGCAATTTGCGATTAGCAATTTGCTAATCGCAAATTAGGAATTTTTCCAAGGGTGCAGGGGTGTCTCAAGAACACCCTGCTGCACCCCTGAAAAAGACATTTGGGGGCATATGGCGCACATACATGCCCTAAGGGCATGTATGGGCGTCATATGGCACCTTTTGTTTTTTGGAAAAAAACTTTTTGAAAAGAATTCGCAAATTACCACCAACTCGAAGTTGGTGGTAATTTGCGAATCCTTAATGGCATTTTTTGAATATTTTTTGTTTGATACATTGCATTTAAGGAATCGCAAAATGTGCGATTCCTTAAGTGCAATCGCAAAATAAGGAATAGCAAATGTTGCTATTCCTTATTTTGCATCAAACATGTTTGATACATACCATTTGTCTAATTAGCATTCGCAAAGGCCGAAATTCGCAGAATTTCGGCCTTTGCGAATGCTAATTAGCTTGATACATATGGCCCAAAGTCTTATCTGATTTCCGTACTAGAACGACAGGAGTCAACTACTCCGAACCTTCGATTGTTTTGTTATGCCTAACTTGCATAACTTGTCCAACTCAGACATAAGCTGTTCACTTAAGCTGATGGCTATCCCCCTCAACTTATGCACTCTTGGTACGGCACTTTCCTTTTGTACTATTCAATATTTAAATCCTTTTAACTTCTCAAGCACATCCTTAAAGACACCAGGATATCTAGTTACCCACTTGCATTCATTCATATTGCACACCTCACTATTACATAATTCTAACAGGCGTTGTCAAGACAAAACTAATTCCGGATAGTTAGGATCGAGAATGATGTCCAAATCTCCCTGCTCATTTCATCCTAACAGGTTAGAACCACATTTGGCCACAAATATAGTGCCCACGTATTTAATCCGTGAACACCCAGACTCCAGCAGCAGCTACTGATCTCGGAACCATCATAACATTCCAATGCTTGCATTCCAATTGCCGAGAACAGCAAAGGCCCTGGAATGCAAGCACAACAATCCTCACGAAAAAGCTGGACTTGCAGGTGCAAAGCACCCCAAGGCAGGCCACTGTGCTGAAAGTTGACGCAGTGAGCCTGTGCTGGGGGTTATATGGTAAGGTGAGCAGTACTAGTGCAGTAGCAGTGCTTGAAGGAGATGAGCAAGTAACGCAAACCCCGCAATGGCACCAGCAGCAAAATTTGGAGATCTCACCCCAGAAGCAAAGCCCATATCTAGAGCACCATGCACCATGGAACCCCCCAAAATGTGATGTGCTTTGGTCCCAGCAGCTTTGAAACACAGAGCACAGGCACCCAGCTTACATCTGCCCCATCCAGCCAGCTCATCCCACAAAGCATTGTCAGTAAGGAGGGCTGTTCCTTGGGGATCTTAGCCTGACCAGCATGGACCTGTAGTACAGCTTGCAGTCGAGCACCTTCAGCTTGATTTGAGTTGTTGAGACATGGACAGGCCGCACTCCAGGGCATCAGTGCGCATTGGAGGGAGTGGTAGCTGACCCCAGTGGTAGTGCCGCTTAGTGAATGGACGCGCTGGGCAGTTGCCTGGGGACTCCACAAGCATAAGGGCCCCATGCAGACCAGAATTTAACACTTATTTTCTGTTAAACATTTTTATTTGTGTGAGTGGTCGTTTAGGCAGGGTCCATTGCACTGCTTTGCCGGGGGGACTATAATGCTGTTAAGATGTCCCTGCCCAGGGGAGGAACATGCCTTTGCCACAGCCGCTGCTCAACAAGCCCAGCCTCAAGGACAGGCATCTGCAAGCCAAGAGCTAAGGGAAGCCGTGGTTAGAGGAGACTGCGGCACAGAAGAAAGCCAAGACAGCCAACTGTAGCATCAACTGGATGCCCAAGGAGCAAAGGCAGACACGCACACTGACTACTGCTGCTCGACTGATACAGAGGCCCTCGACACCTACCCAAGGAGGGCAATGCGGAGGACTGCAGGTCCTCCATGTTTTTACCTGTACACCATCTCTCATTCTGCATGACCACCTGAGCAACAGTGGACGCTGCGAAGCATCGCTGGGCTGCCTTATTGCTCCTATGTGTATAAACCCTTGCAGTCCCTGCGAGGCAAGGGGGCAACCGTACAGGGTACCACCAATCCATCAGGGGACGAGGGATGGAGGAGAGAAGTGTCCAGAAAGGGTCACTTTGGGGACCATAGTAGTAGAATGGGGCTTGTGATGAGTGAGAGAGTGGAGATAGTGAATATATTGAGAGAGGTATGGGGTGAGAAATAGGGTTGTGCATTGGAGACAGCAGTAGAATGAGGTTTGAGATGCGTCAGAGTGTGGAGGTAGAGGATATATTGAGAGAGATATATGGTGAGTAATAGGGTAGTGCATTGGAGACAGTAGTAGAATGAGGTTTGAGATGAGTCAGAGCATGGCGGTAGAGGATATCTTGAGAGAGATATAGGGTGAGTAATAGGGTAGCGAATTGGATAGAGTAGCATTCATCCCAAGGCCAATAAATATGTGTGAGATATAGGAGACTCAGCGGCGCCCCTTCATTTTCTCAGGGGGACTGGTGGACTATCATTTTTCATTACGCCACTGTGTATGCACACTGTTACACACTTAGGCTTCTAGGCTGCACATAGACACATGAAAGGTTCAGTAATGCCCGGTAAAGGCTGTATAATTCATAGCTGCATATCCTCCGGCGTACACACGTCTCATAGAGACCAGGAGAAAGGGGGTGTGAGATGCTCGGTCTCCCTCCATGGTTATTGCTCCAGGAAGCTCTTTTGAAATGCATCTCTTGCAATTCCTGTCGTGTGCCTCAGGTGAATGACCTGCAGGGACACCGGTACGTGACATCTCCAACTCTGGCTCTTTAATTTGTGTCGATCCGTGATGTTTGTTGTGTGTGGTGGTGCTGCACTGTTCTGGTTGTACGGGTGATTATACACAGCAATGTTTCTCAGCATTCATCCGACCACGTGACCATCATGTGACCTAACCTAGGGCCAGATGTAGGTAACTCTAATTTACCGACTCATAAATACCGAATTTTACCGATTCGGTATTTAT
Source organism: Lissotriton helveticus (assembly GCF_964261635.1). Taxonomy (NCBI): domain Eukaryota; kingdom Metazoa; phylum Chordata; class Amphibia; order Caudata; family Salamandridae; genus Lissotriton; species Lissotriton helveticus. The sequence continues at coordinate 274,482,913 of NC_136065.1, read as the reverse complement.
GAATCGGTAAATTAGAAGGAGGGAGATGTAGGTAATTCTTTTTTTTTTAATTACCGAATCTGTAACATTTGGTATTTACCGATTCGGTAAATACCGAATCGGTATTGCCCATTGATTCCTATGGGCCTTGAACCCTATAGGAATCAATGGGAAATACCGAATCGGTATTTACCGATTCGGTAAATACCAAATCCTGCAAGGGTGCAGGGGGTGTCACTTTGACACCCTCTAGCACCCCGAGTACAGGCTTGTGTGACATGTGGCCCACATACATGCCCTAAGGGCATGTCTGTGTGTCACATTGCACAGGTGTGCATGCACAGATGTGCATGCACACCTGAATTCGGTATTTTACCAACCAATAGGATTGGGTGGTAAAATACCGACTCTTAAGGGCCTGTGGTACTCTTAGGAGTGTCAGCTACATATGGATTTACCGAATCGGTAAATATACCGATTCGGTATTTTACCGATTCTGTAAATTTACCGATTCTGTAAATTTACAGAATCTGTAAAATATAGGCCCCCTACATCAGAAAACCCTAATACCGGTCGGTAACGGCCGAATTCGGCCGTTACCGACCGGTATTAGGGCTCCTACATCTGGCCCCTAGTGTTGTACGAAAACAAAACCCTCGGAATAAACCCTTTACAATCACCCCTTGACATTACATAGCAGGTGGCGTGTCCCAGCACAGCAAGTACTATACTGTAAAACAAAACACCCTCATTTAATCTACATTGTCCCCCAGCCCTTACGTGAAGGTTTTCTCATCAATGCCATCCAGGTAGAAAATGTGCACATTCTAATCAAAGCAATCTGTTTGGAAAAAAAATATATTTTGCTGGCAAACTGCACCCCTCACTGGCTGAAATGTAGAACCGGAACTACATTAAGGTCATTTTAGGCAATTCCTCTATGGTACCACCACCAATGGCCATAATTGGTTGGTAGATTGCTAAAAATGGCCTTGCTGCTTGCAAAAATGGAGAGCCTGAAAAGCAAAACATAATTTTGCTTGAGGCTCCAACATACCTTGCACAGAGCCACCAGAAAAGGATGAAGCTGCACATTAGCGAGTTAACAGAACTAGAAATGACAAACAAAATAAAATCAATAGTCAATAGTCTAGGCTAGCAGACTTGAAAAATGTGAATTCCCATTGAAGCCCAGGTTAACACCAGAACCTGGGCTTCTATGGGAATTCACAAGGGCATATTATCAAGCCCATTATCGCTGCTTTAGCAGCAGTTTCCTGCCGATAAAAGCGGCAATAATGTATCGCCCTTTCTTGATAATATGCCCGATGTGTTTTTACAGCATGATAACCTCAAGGAAGAAGGGTTCCCTATTGATCAATTACCGGTGAAATCAACTAAAAATACTAGCAATTATGTGGATGTCTCGCCAGCCTGTTTGGAACAACATTTTTTAGATTCTGTATTGCATTGTGGAATCCTCATGTGGCTGCATAATAAAGTGGAGGCCAGCACAGTGACCTAAGTGGAGCATTTGCCATTACTGCATCAACCCCAGCCCCCACTGCATCGAATCTGAATGTACATCTCACTTCGTCCGTCCCATTTCTTGTCCCCTCCACTCACAGAGTTTAGGGGCAGATTTACAAGAAAGTGACGCAACTGTAGAGATGCGTCACTTTCCCTGTGCCACCATGCAAAACCCTTGCGTCACCATGGATGCGCCGTATTTACAATACGGCGCACCATGGCGCAAGCATTGACAGATGCATCAGAAATTCTGACTCATCTGTTGCCAGAAAAGTCATGCATTGCTCGAGTCGTGTCGCAAGCACGACACAACTCCAGCAATGTGTGTTGCGGCCTATTCCCAATACACTGCGTCACTCCTTACGCCTGCTTTAAACAGGCATAAGGTTTTGACGCAGTGGCATCCTAAAAGTCACATAGTGAAATCTTGTAGATTTCACTGCGTCACTTTTATTAGGCTTTCCTGCGTGGGAACGCCTACCCTGCATACATTATGCCTGACGCAGGTATAATGTCATGCAAGGCTTTACAACGTGACGCATCTCCCTATATGCGTCACTTTGTAAATGGGCCGCAACTTTTACGCTGCCGCTGCATCACAAAAGTGACACAACAACTGCGCAAAAGGGACGCAAGGGGCTTGTAAATCTGCCCCATAGTGTCCTGTTCCTTGAAGCAGGGCTCATGCTATAACAACGTTTCAAATAAAAAAAAACATACATGTAATAATAAAACCAGTCCCTGCTCTGATGTGTGGGTGCACCTTTGACTCAAGACAAGACGTCCACTTGGCCACGGTTCCTTTGAAGTTATTACTCACGCCCGGGTCACCGGCTTGGTTTTCCCCCGCCACAGTGCTCTGTATCGCATGCACGTGTGAGTGACCCAAACCCAGCATGTTCTGTGAAAAAACGTTTGTGTCATTTCCTGTTGTTCTCGCGATGCGTGCGTCTCCGAGGGGAGCGTCGGTGGGTGCCGGGGTTTCAGCACACGCATCACTTGGTGACTGAACAGCTCGGGCGGTCGTTGATTCGGGGTTTCTTGAGTATTTCTGAAAACTTTCCGATGAGATATATGGAGTGAAAGGCTTGAGGGTCCCAGGGCCCTTTCTTTGTATGTGACTTTTCCTGTGATAACTCCTCATCAGGGATCGGTAGATACCTTAGAACTTAAAAAGTAGAAGTACAGAAAAGATAGTGCAGGATGCTGCCCGTTTTAGGGGCATTGGCAAAACCAATAGGTCTGGGTATGTTCTAAGTGAAATTACTGCTCCATTAATTGGTGAATGTGAATGTTTGACAAGGTGAATGGGAGAAACAGTCAATGGTTCGATGGACAGGTGAGTTCACATATGGATGAATGAGCCAGTAATTGCATACATGAGTGGTTAAATATGTGAGTTGATAGATGGCTGTGTGTTTCAAGGAGCGCATGAATGGATGAGTGGGTTGAATGGGTGAGTGAGTGAACGAGTGGATGCCGACAAGTGATGTCAGTTTCCCAGACTGAGGCCTCACACAGTAGGACTAATGATGCTATAAAAATGCGAGAAATTACCAATATTAGTTAAATGAAAGCAGTACAGCAGGCCTGGGTAACTTCTTGCCAACAATATCTACAGTATCTAAAGAATAACAACCATTATGCCAGGGCAAGCATTACAACGGATAAGAGAAAGATTCCATGGAGTGACTACGCCATATCAAGAATTACCACTGTTATGCATATCCGTATTAGCCCCATCACTCAATAATCCTTACTGTATGCTCAAATATACAGCATCACTCATTAAATCTAACTGCATGTGGATTTGGCCTATTGCTCAGTAATTGTTCGCGCATGGTCAGATGAGCTCCGTCATCCATTAACCTTGAATACAGTTTTCAGATCTGCACTCAAAAGCTGTTGGTGAAGGGGGCGTGGCTTGCGCGCCGCTTCTGCATGGCGGACTGCGCTTGAGCTCCGAGGCGAGTTCTCCCGTCGGGCTGATTTCTCCGGTCCCCGACTGCCCCTGTGAGCGGAAAAGGCAGCCTTCAACAGCGGATTATGAGGGGAGCTGATTGAGGAGGTTTTTCTGCTGTTTTTGGCACCGGCTGCATGATTTTTATCTGACGCTCGTTTTCCTCACGGACGGCCGCCATTTCCTTCCCCTGACGCAGTGGCATTTTCTCCTCAGGAATGCCGTTTTCGCTACAATGTTGCAGGTCGTGGTGGCTGCCCAGGGAGTTTCTTCTATGATGCCTGCAATTGGTAACATTTTTTCCTTTTTTATGCTATTTTCTTGCTGCTTGGCTGGGAATTAAGCTGCCTACGCGCTATTTTCTCTCAGTGCAGTTCTCTCATTCAGGTGTGGAGTTTTTTCCTGCGAACTCCGTGCTGTGCCCTCCTGAATTAACTGTAGATCTATCATTCTTTGGCTACCTGTCTGCCCTGCATATAAGTCCGCCGCTATTATATTATAAGCGCCCATTGAGCTCAGTGTGCTGTATTTCTTATTTTGGGCTGAAGTCTGCGCAATTTTTGCTCTTCTCTTTCCTTCAAGTGGCTATATATTTTTTCTTTGTGGTTACTCCTTCATGGCTACAAGTATGGGTCGCTCCACGAGTAACAAAGACGCTAAAGATGTTGGCACGTCACTGAAAAGACTTAAGTCGGTGTCTCCTACGCCTGAGTCTGCTCAGTCAGACACTACCTCCACGCTGGACACCATCTTAACGCGCCTTAATGAGGTGCATGATATTGCGCAGTCAACAAAAACTAATACGGATTTGCTGCAAGTGGAGGTGTCTGCTATCAGGAATGACCTTAAAGCCCTCTCTCTTCGTGTATCTGCGACAGAATCACGAATCAGTTCTGCAGAGGATGGTATGCAGAAACACTCCAGATCCATCAACCACATGGAGCGCTCAATGGCGGCATTGCGCAGAGATCTCACTGAGCAGGAAGATCGCAACCGTAGATCTAACCTACGCATTTTTGGCCTGCCGGAAGATTCAGAGAAATCATCTTCATCTATGATAGAGTTCTTATCTCATTGGATTCCGGACACCTTACAAATCTCATTCCTCAGAGAGTTTGAAATAGAAAGAGCACATCGTGTTCCAACGTTTCGGTCTAAATCGGCAACCCAGCCAAGAGCAGTTATTTTTAAGCCATTGCGACATCAGCATACTGAACAGATTCTCTCTCATATGCGCAAAGCTAAACAAGTCATCTGGGATGGTCATCGAATCTCAATTTCTCAGGACTTTGCCAGAGATACGGTTATAAGGAGAAAGGGCTTCCTTAATCTTCGGAAACGTCTTTCTGAACTGGATATTCCCTTTTCATTTTCTGGTCCATCGAAGTTCCGCATTACTTATAAAGGACGTTCTAGAATTTTTGATGAACCGGCCGACTTATCTACATTTCTGGACAACCAGTTGGAGATAGAGATGGAGATTCAGAAAGCGACTTCGCAGTCTTCTGGTGCATCGGGCACTTGATTTGTCTTCTTCTTTCGTCTAGATGTACTCTTTTGCATGCCTGGGTCTCTCCTCTCTCATGTTGAGCTTATAAGTTGTTCTTGACCTTCAAGGATGTTTCTTAGACTTTTTCTATTCTTCTGATATTCACACTGCTTCCTGTTCTCTCCTTTTTTTGTTCCAGAGTTATACTCTTTAGCTTGTATTCTGTTTTTCTTGCTCTTATTTTCTGTCGTTGTTTAGTCCAAGTCATTTCTCTCTTTTCTAGACGCTTATCTCTTACTACTTACCTTATTTATTCTCATTTCTGTCTTTTTTCTGTCTTTCTCTTTTCTATCTATGTTACTATCTTTCTTCCTTTCTTTCCTCCATAGTTATATGTTCCGTTTTTTTTTTTCTACTTCAACTCTATATTCTTATTCTATACAGTTATAGTCTGTTCGTTACCTATATTTTTAGGTTATGCATTTCCGTTTGTCAGGCATTCATCTAATGTTCATGAGTTACCTCAGGCTTTTGTTTTTCTAATTAGTTTCTCTGATAATATTAATTAGTATTGCTTTATTGCTTGATTTTAGACTAATAACTAAATGTCATTAGACATTCTGTTTAGGTACATTATGCCTGTTCATGTTATCGCTATATGTCGGTTTAACTTCCAAAGTTATTTGATAGACCTTTCCTGTTCTTCTGGGCCCTTACTGTTTTCTGCTCTCTCCTTCTTTCCACAGTCATGCTCTTCAGCTTGTATTCTGCTCTTCTTGCTCTTACTTTCTGTCATTATTTATTTCAAGTCCCTTTTCTCTTTTCTCGACGCTTCTCTCTTACTAGTTATCTTATTCTTTCTCATATTTGTCATTTTCTATCTCTTTCTTTTCTATCCATTTTACTGCCTTTCTTCCTTTATTTCCTACATATTTGTATGTTCCGTTTTTTTCTACTTCACTCATATATTGTTATTATATACAGGTATAGTTTGTTCATTAACTATGTTTTTATTTTTCAGAATGTGCATATTAATCGTTATATACTCATCTATTGTTCATGTGTTACCTCTGATTTTTGTTTTTCTAATCAGTTTCTCTGCTAGTTTTAACTATTATTGCTATGTCTCTGATTTTGGATTGATGATTAACTGTGTTTATACAATTTTCTCAGTTATTTCTTACCTATCTAAATGGTTATGCAGCTTTGCGCTGCTAATTTTTTCTGTTACCAGTTTCTAGTTTAATGCTATCAGCTTGCTATATTTTGGGGCTATTGTGATCAATTACTTTTCCTCCTAGTACGGGACCTGTACTCGCCTTTTCCACGTTCTCCCTAGTATGATGTTGGTCTTTTTTAGGCCTCCCCTCCTGCTTCCTCTCTCCCTCCTTTTTTTTCTCTTTTCCTTTCTTCTTTCTTCCTTTTTCTCTTGGATTCCCCACATGGATTTTCCCTCCGTGTTTCCTAGGTTTGAAGATTTGTTCTTTGTTTGTGTAGGGTTGCTTCTTTTTCTGTCATCCATGTCATCTTTTCTTTGTTATTCTGTATTTCCATGCCGGGTTTAAATGTTTTATCCCTTAATGTTAAGGGTTTGAATCATCCGGTGAAACGGTCGAAAGTCTTAGATTATTGTAAGTCCCTGTCTTCTGACCTGGTTCTTTTTCAAGAGACCAAGGTCTCTAACAGAGAGGCGTTGTTTTTGAAGAGGGAATGGGTTTCGGATGTTTGCTGTTCGGATGCCTCTGGTAAATGGAATGGAGTCATTACATTAGTTTCCAAAAATTCTGGTTTATCTATACTTTCTTCTGATCATGACTCTCAGGGTCGCTGGCTGTTGTCTAAGTTGTCGGATGGTCAACATGAACTGTATGTGATGAATATCTATGCTCCTAACGATGATGATCCTGCCTTTTGGAAGTCGGTTACCAAGAAACTAAATGACACCCCGCACTCTGGCAATCTTATTGTTGGCGGAGATTTTAATTTACCAATGGACCCTCTTTTAGACAGGAATTCCGCATTTCAGTTTCGTCCTCCCAAATCTCACAAACAAATGCTTAATATGTGCTCCTTTACTCATCTTCAAGATTTATGGCGACTCCATAACCCTACTGGTAGTGATTTTTCTTTCTTTTCTTCGCCTCATTCTTCCTTCTCTCGTATTGATTATCTCCTGGTGCATTCTTCGCTTGTTTCATCTTCCTCCTCTCCGCTTATACATCCTATTTTGATTTCCGATCATGCGGCGGTCACCTTTACATTATCCTCCGTTGCCCCTAAAGGGCACGGTCGTTCATGGAGTTTGAATACCAAAGTTTTACATGATGCCTCTCAGGTTGATGAATTTTCTAAAGCTATAGACCTTTTTTTCATGAAAATGAAGGCTCTGTCTCTTCCCCAGTCGTTCTGTGGGACTCATTTAAATGTACTTTCCGTGGTCAAGTGATTAAGTGTATGTCCAAACGAAACTCGGATATTAAAAAGGAGCTTACAGATTTATCATCGCAAATTAAAACTCTGGAAGCCAACTTTAGACAATCTAAAGATTCATCTTGTTTGCAGATAATAAAACAACTAAAATACAAATATAATACCATTGTTACTAAACGAGCTCATATTGGAGTACAAGCACAGAAATCTAAGAAGTTGTTGTTAAAAAATCGTGCTGGGAAGCTTTTGGCTGCTACCTTAAAATTTCAGGATTTCTCCTTTAAGTCCTCGCAAATCTCTTCTATTACTGATCACACAGGTTCTAGAAAATTTCAAACAGGGGAAATACTTGAAGTTTTTCGTGACTATTATAATACACTGTACACTCCCTCTAATGTTTCCTCTTTTGACCGGTGTCAGGCTTTTTAAAATTCGGTTCCGATTCAGTCGGTCTCTGATGATGATCGTACTTTTCTAAATCAGCCTATTTCCCCCGAAGAAATTATTTCTGCAATTAAAGCTACTCGTTCTGGCAAGGCTCCTGGCCCTGATGGTTATCCAATTTTATTTTATAAAACTTTTCTCCCTACGCTTGTTCCCAAATTACAATCTCTCTTTTACTCTTTTGTTAAGGATGGATCAGTTTCTGGTACGGCTGCTGAAGCTACTATAGTAGTGATCCCGAAAGACGGGAAAGATCATTCGGATCCCAAGAACTTCCGTCCTATTTCTCTCCTTAATATGGAAGCTAAGATTTTTGCTAAAATTCTGGCCAAGAGATTAGAATCCTTTATCCCTCATCTTGTTCATCCTTCTCAAACTGGTTTTGTGAAAGGCCGTCTTGCGCGTGACAATATACGTACTTTTTGTCATGTTCTCGGTGCTGCCAAGAGATCTCAACTCCCTGCCACGGCCTTGGCCCTTGATGCGGAAAAGGCCTTCGACAAGGTCTCTTGGCCATTTCTTCGTGCAGTTTTGTGTGCGCACAATCTTGGCGACTCGTTTATTAATATGATAATGTCCTTATATTCTCAACCTAAAGCTAATATTAGAGTTAATGGTGCTACGTCGTCGTTTTTTAATCTTCGTCAGGGCACTAGACAGGGGTGTCCTTTATCCCCACTTTTATTCTTATTATCTATTGACCCTCTTCTTCATCTGATTGAGCTACACCCTGATATTAAAGGTTTTTGCTTCGGGCCTCACCGTCTTAAAACTGCTGCGTACGCGGATGATGTCCTCATCTTTTCAGACGATATTGCTTTGGCAATCCCTGCTATCTCAAATACCATTTCCCTCTTTTCATCGGTTTCAGGTTATACCCTAAATAAAGATAAGACGGAAATGTTCCCTTTCAATGCCTATTGCTTCCCCTCTCATATCGGCTCTGCGGGCTTTAAGTGGCAATCTACGCATCTGAAATACTTAGGGATTTATTTCTGTTCTACTCTCTATGCTACCACTGCCTATAATGAATCCCAGACTCTCCTTAAGGTCCGTCGTCTTTTGGATACATGGTCTCCGAAACATATTTCATGGTGGGGTCGCCTCCAGACTCTCAAAATGATGATCACACCGATTATTAATTTTGTTTCATCCATGCTTCCGGTTAAATTATCAGATTCCTTTTTTCGCGAAATCGATGGTCTGACTTCTAAATTTCTGTAGAATGACAAACGTGCTAGACTTGCATACAAATTTTTGCGTCGGCCTTGCGATATGGGGGGCTGCAATTTTCCTGATTGGGAAAAATACCAAACTGCCTTTCTGGCTTCTCAAGGAGCTTTATGGTTCTCTCCTCCATCTATTCATGTTCCCTCTTGGTTGCTCATAGAACAAGAATTAGCATCCCCTTTGCCTACTGCCTCTTTTTGCACGACATCTAGTTTACATATCCTGTTTTCTCGTTCTATCATTATTGATACAATTGCTGCGGTCAGGAAAGTAGACAAGAAAGTGGCAATTCCTTTACACAAAACTAGGTGGTCGTCTATCTGGCGGAATTCCAAAATTAAACTCAACATTACTCCCAACCTTATGGCCTACTGGGTGGATAAAGGGATCTCGCTTGTTAAACATCTGTATGATGCTTCTGATCAACCATTACCTTTTTCCACCTTGGCTCAAACGCATTCTTTAACAAATCTTGATTTTTATACTTTTCTAAAAATTAAAGTGGCCCTTGCTAAAGTCCGTCTTCATCCTACCTCTTCTCTCATCTCACTTTTTCATATTTGGATCAAATCTGGTCACGTCGCCTCCAAAATTTATAAATTCTTGTCATCTGCTTCTCTACCCGCACAGACGGTTGCTCAGCAAAAATGGATACATCACTTTGATCCTGCTATTACAGATCATATTTCCTCGGAGACTTGGCAATTAATTGGTAAACTCTCTCTCCGTAATAAAATTGCACCATCTTTAATGCAATCTAAGTTTTTCTCTATCAATCTCCTCCATTGGACGCCTGTGCGTCTTCATTCGCTAAATCTTAAAGATGACAACCTATGCTGGAGTTGTGGTTTGTTGCCAGGCGATTTTCACCATATGTTTTTTGGTTGCTCTTTGCTTCAGCCTTTTTGGGACCTCATCCATAAACATCTCTCTCTTATTTTTGGTATTGAGTTCCAACTTTCTTTTCCTTTAATTTTATTGGGCCCACTGGCTGCCCCTACTCCTCTCCCATTGGATCCTATGGATTTACAGTTGATGGATCTTCTCCTTTCTATTGCTGTGAAAATCATTCTTATGGAATGGAAATCCTTTTCTTTGGTTTCCTATCATACATGGTGGGCCTGGGTTTCCTTTTTACGTAGTGCTCACACGTCGGTTGATCAAGCTCACCTTTCTCCATCTATTTCTAGGGGGGTTTGGAAAGCTTTAGATGATTATATGGAGTTGTCCTCAAAAGGGTTGGTTCCTCAGTTTCCTTTTGATATGTCTGTCTAAGTGTTGTCCTTTAATTTTCTAGGTTGGTTAGTCCTGTGGGAATCCTTCCTCTTTTTCTTCTTTTTTCTTCTTCTTTCTCTTCTCTTTCCTGTCCTCTACTCCCTTTCATCCTTCTATTGCTCTCTCTCTTCTTTCCTCTCTTCTCTTATCCTATTTCCTCCCCTGTCCCCATCTCCATATTTGATAAGTGATACGTTTGTTTAGTACCCAGCTAATAGCTTTTCCCTAATTGAATTCTCTACTTTATAACTGGCTACTTTTAATTGTATATGCATTTACCTTGATTATTTCTCAAGTTTAGCCCCTGATTGTATAGCTCTCTTGCATTAGTGTATCACTTGAATTGTATTCTGATCCTTTTACTTTATATCAATTCTTTTTCAATAAAATTTTCTTGAAATAAAAAAAAAAGAAAAAGCTGTTGGTGAAGGGGCATAAATAATTGAGATTCTCTGACTCCAAAATTTCATCTTGATATCTCCAAAATACGAGCTGTGAAATTGGCTTTCTCTGGTGTATGTGGGAGCATGGTTGACTGAATTATTAATAACATTTATTGACCATTCTTAAAATACTCCAAAAAGGACTGGAATTAGTATTCTGAAAATTGGAAGACATTTATCCGGGTGACTCTCTTCCTGTAGGGATTTATGCGCAAAGTTTGCAAGAGAGGTCAATTGAGCAAATTCTGTTGATCAAAGAGAGGATTTGTCAGTTTGTGGGAGGCAACAATACGTCTGAGCTCCCCTCCCCAAAATCCCTAAAATTACATTGATTTGACTAATCCACAGTTGATAACAGAGATGAAGGAGTTCTCAAAACCATGTACAGTCATTGAATGCTAACTTGGACTGCAAAGTCTCCAGGTGGATATCTTGCATACTGAACAATGTTTTACTCCTGGCATTTAATAAAGTACATTTGTGATAGTAGAGCAGACAAATGTTCACATACGTGCCAAGGGTATTTTTTGGATATCCCACCGGCGATGTATGAAAGGGTGCATCTGATGAACAAGAGGGGTGGTTTCTTTGAGGCTTGTGGTTGAGCCACGGCAGGATGGGCAGTGTTGGGATTCGTGTCAGCTGGAGCCAATCCACACTCTGTGGGGGCCCAGGCAAGATGGGCAGTGTTGGAATTAGTGTCAGCTGGAGCACATTCATAACCTGTGGGTGCCCAGGCAAGATGGGCACTATTGGAACTACTGTCAACAGAGGACACTCACACTCTAAAGGTGCCAGGAAAGATGGGCAGTGTTAGAAGTACTGTCAGCCAGAGCACATCCACATTCTGTGTATGCCCAGGCAAGATGGGCAGTATTGGAATTACTGTCAGCTGGTGCACACCCATACTCAATGGGTGCCCAGGCAAGATGGGCAGTATTGGAATTACTGTCAGCTGGTGCACACCCATACTCAATGGGTGCCCTGGCAAGATGGGCAGTGTTGGAATTACTGTTAGCTGGAGCGCATTCACACCCTTGGGTGCCGAGGCAAGATGGGTAGTATTGAAATATGAAATTACCGTCAGCTGGTGCACACCCACACTCTATAGGTGCCAAGGCAAGTCGGGCAGATAGGGATTACTGTTGAATGGAGCACAGCCATACCCTATGGGTACCCTGGCAGTATGGGCAGTGTTAGAATCTGTCAGCTGGAGCACAACCATAACTTTGGGTATAACTCACTTCAGAAAGGTTTGCATTAAGAGAGCCAAATAATAAATAAAGTGTTGATAAATATGACAACAGAGGATGAAGATGGATAGTGGGTGGTAAAACAATTGTCTAGTCCAGAGCTGCTGTGATCGTGAGATCCAAGCTTAGTGGTGTATTAGGCAGGAGCGGCCCGTGCAGGTAAGAGCGGTGAGGCGGTGAGACGGGGTGTGGGTACTCGACAGACGATGATACAGGGAAAATTAAATACATAATTAATTTTCCCTCATCGTCGTCTATCGAGTCCCCTCCCACACTGCCCCACCGCTCTAACCTGCACGGGACACTCCTGGTATTAGGAGACAATCAAGAGCACTGTGAAAAGCCAAACACACGAGACTGGAACATTCATTCCATCAGACCAAACTAGAATATTGTTATTAAATATCATACATCAAAACATTACAGGATGGTCCAGATCGGCACCGTTATTTAGAATTTTTGACTTCCTGGCCACATTTACACCATCACTCATTAATCTCTTGTTCAGATTTAAACCATAACTCAGTAAACCTAGTACATGTTCCGTTTTGCCCCAATACACAGTATTACTTAGGGCATGCTCAAATTTGCACCACCACTCACTAATCCTCAGTACCTACTCAGATTTTCACCACCACTCACAAATCCTCAGTACCTACCCAGACTTGCAACATCACTCAGAAATCTTAGTTACCTACTCAGTTTTGCATCAACACTCCGAAATGTTTTGGACATGCTCCAAATTTACCACGTCATAATTAGATTCAGTTAAGAATGTATGCAGTTCGAAACAATGCCCAAGTGCAGTTTACCAAAGCACACATGCACAAACACACACACACATGCACAAACACGCTGTAGCAAATACGCAAGTGTTTCTTTACCATATATATTGCACCCTTGCCCCTGACCATTAGCAATAATACTTTTTCCAAGTCACAATGAAACTTAGCTCTCTACCAATAAGCAAATCTCTAGAGCACCCTGAATCTTTAGGTATACCTGTCAAGCAATGATCAAATTCCAATCAACAGACAAAGAGATTGATGTAATTCTTAATGTTGTTTTTATTTATATTTCGATTACATTCATTTGATATCAATGGAAAGATTTAAAAAAGACACGTGTGACATTCTATATGAGATTTGTGATCATCTCATGTTGTTATCAGCACCCTGAAGCAACCGCCTGACTACTTGAGCGCTGAGTGAACGTTATGAATGTAACAAATATCTTCACACATGTACATATGGAAAGGGCATTTAATGGCCTGCTCACCTCCTTCAAGTCACCTGTATCGTTTTTACCTTTGAAGGAATAGGAGTACACATTTTAAAAAAAATTGCAATTTACCTTGATTAGCATATTTAAAACATACCTTTGACTGTCAGTAATTAAAAAGTGATTTTTCTATTTTTGAAAGCACATTGGTTTTGTATGTTGAGTGTGATTGATAACTTGCATAAATCGTAAAAACAGCTTAAAAAGCGGCCTTCAGATGTGCAAACACCGTGTATGAGGAACTGACAATGACAAACAAGCAATCAAGCTGGGATGAAATACTTTCCTTGGATGCAAGGACGCTATGGTCCTTTATACCCTTCTCTTGGCAAATGTTTGGGGATGCCAGATGTATGGACAGCTCTGAGCATCATTCTACCTTACACCAGGGCACCACTGGGTAGCAATAGCTGGGGAGTCTTATCACCTCGGGAATGTTGTCAAAACGTCTGGACGGGAAGCAAGGAGGCTGCAGCGGCAGTGGAACATGGTCCCATGAGGGTCTTTCATTAGCATCTCCCCCAGTCATAGGGGGACCTGCCCCTGAACTCCGGAAGCAGATACTAGGCTCAGAGGCCTTCACCTCACGGGTCTGTACGAGCTCTCTGCTCGCAGTGTACCTGACTGTGCATCAGGGATAAATGTAGAGACAGTCCCCATCTACAACTGCATGGGAGCCCAGTACAATTTCCTACAGATGTCCTACCGTGCTGCACTTGCAGAGACGCCTGTGGTTGCCCTGGTAACTGCCATGGCTAACGCCGTTATTGGTACTGCATATTGTGACCATCTTGGAAGGTCAATATCCTTAGTTAATAGAATTGATTTCAATGCAATGATTGGGAAAGATGGTAAAATATGTAATATCACAAACACTTTAAAACGTTGTCTTTACTTCACATTTTCGAATCCTGCTGGAGCCACTTAGCCTTTCATCTTTCCGAGGTTGATAAACTAGTTATCATTGAGATGGGTAATCATCATTAGCACATATTATCACTGTCTACAGTTAAGACAAACCAAAACTAACTATTGCCATATTGTACAAATGCACTTAATGCTGGTAATGTTAAAGGTACGTTTATCCTGCCATTCGTAAAGACTGTAATATGTCACAAAACATTTAATTCCTACTTCTTAAGCACAGTTTGATTCGAGGCAAAATGATATATTGACCTGGGTTATCTGTAAATAAATTGCTTGATCAAAACTAAAATCAATCCTCTCACAGAAATCCCTATGAAGACCTTCACTGCGTCTTTTTATTTATCTGCAAAAATGTGTTTATATTGAACAAACTCTCACTGGATGCTATTTCAAAGGGTGTATAATGGCAGCATTATATATTGTCACAGGATGTAGTTACGTGTGATGTCATTAGGGGTGGGTCAAAGGAAGTACAATGTCACTTCCTGTGATGGCGTCATATGGACAAAAGACGTGTGATGTAATTTCCGATATCCTATGCATTTTATCAAATGTATGTCCATTCGTTGAGTGGCTATTTCGGGCCTTCTTTGCTGGCAGTTGAAAGGTCCCTACCTGAAACTCCCAGTGGCAAACACATTTTCGTCCCATTAGAGCTCACAAACCTCTGACCTTTATCTTCAGTGAGGTAGCATCCACTATTCCTTGTGTAAAAACGTTGAACTTTGGATGCAAAAAATGTAACGTATGACAAGGAGCCTTAGTCAAATTTTGCAGCAGACTGAGATGTGCTAAATACTACTCCCTCAACCAAAGGGTATGGATCGAACTATCAAAAAATGCAATCATTGCCCTCACGGGGACTATCTATGGTCCTCCCTAGACAATCTGCAAATCATAGGGTTGTGGGTAACCGTGGGCGTCGTTTGCGTAGTAGTGCTACGCGTAGCTACGTGAAGTGCACTTCGCACTACGTAAGCTAAGCGTAGCTACGCGAACTGCGTAGCGCAGTAGGTAAAAAGCTGTTTGCATTGATTGCACAGTGCCAGATGATTGTCCACACCGAGTGGCAGCTTTTGTAATATTGTACACAGTCTAGTAGTTGGGATTGGAGGAGTTTCGGGGTTGGGGGAAGAGGCGGAGCGAGAACAGGAAAGGGGCAGATAGTGTAGGGACAGGAACGAGAAAGGACGCAAAGAATAAACAGCCTTATTCATCAACGGGCCGTTTTGCGAGCCCCTAATAGCGATTCATAGCGAATCGCTATTAAGGACTCGCAAAACGGTATTCATGTAGGAATTGCTAAATAAATAGCGATTCCTACACATTCCTTATTTGCGAGTAGCAAATTGCTAATCGCAAATAAGGAATAACTCCCCATTCATTCCTATGGGCCAAAAGGCCCATAGGAATGAATGGGGAGTATTCCTTATTTGCGATTAGCAATTAGCTACTTGCAAATAAGATAGCGATTTAAAGGGTGCCAGGGGTGTCTAAAGGACACCCTGTAGCACCCCTTAAATGCAAATTGAAACTGGTGTTGCGCACACACATGTCCAAAGGACATGTGTGTGTGCAACATGCAACTTAGAAAAATGCTTTAAAAGCATTTTTCTAAGTTTTTGCTATTTACCGAGAGGTCTGCCCTCTCGGTAAATAGCGGCCCGAAATTGTGAATTGGCAATTTAAAAATGGTTGATGAATTGCATTTAAGGAATCTCAAATAGAGATTCCTTAAATGTAATTCCTCGCAATTTAGCGAATTAGCAATTACAGAATTTTGCATTTGGGATGATGAATCCCAAATGCAAAAATTGCGCTCGCAATGGGCCAGATTCTCAGAATCTGGCCTTTTGCGAGCGCAATTCGGCTTGATGAATCAGGCTGTAAGCTCCTACAAATATATTTATTTTGTATGTCGTTATTCAGGCCACGACATGACAACTGGCAACGAGGGTGGGATGGGAAGTTAGTCATCCCCAGAACCCAAGAAGAAGCGTCCTGTCCCTGGGCACCCCGACGAAAGGAACGTTCATCTGCAGGACACGTGTGCCCCGAAGAAGCCGCCGCCCACAGCACCGGGCCATCGGTAAATGAGCTGCTCCACGAGTTGGCGATCGTGTAGAGCCCCCAAGGGAACAGCGCTAGTGCAGCGCTGACTTGCTAGCACCCGACGCGATATTTTGCGCCAAAAAGAAAGTCGCGAGTGCGCCCTGCAGATTGTGCCCCAGAGAAGGTACTGAGAGCCCACCTCAGTCCTCCCGAAGTATCCTGAAGGAGTGGGGAGCTTCCGACGAAGCCAGTGACCCCGTGGAGGCGCCGTAAGAAAGTGCCGACATCGGGTCTCACCCCCGATGCGTGAGGAACGGCACGCGGCAGGCGAAAGAAATCGGAGCTCGCTCCTGGCCTACCTGGATGGTGAAAGTGGCCTGGAAGTGGAAGCTGAGCTGCAAATTCCTGCTGTTTGAACGAGAGACCCTCGGTGAGTGTCCAATGAGACCGAGTGAGATGCAGAATGAATGAAGAATCAAGCCTCGTGGGTGATATGTGGCGGCCATCTTAGAGTCAGGCAGCTGTGCAGGACATCCCCTGTGAAGTACATGAGCGGCCATTTTGAAGTCAGGCATCCCAAGTTTGAGGCTAGGACAAGCATTTAAACAGCCAAACAAGCTTTGATGAATATAAGACAAGCACTGGTAGGTGCAAGGACAAATAACAATAATCACCAGACAAGCACTGGCGAGTGCAAGTGAAAGAAAAAAAAAGAAGAAAAAAAAAGAGTTTTGGAAGACACCAGCAGTGAGCAGTGCAAAAGTCGGAACACGAGTGTGTTGTTAACACGTCAGTCCAGTCATGTCAACGTCACCCACTCGAAACGGAGGTGGTGCAGCAGCGGCCGTGGCTGCCCCTGTCACGCCCATCATCTCACATCTACGCCCCCCGGAACCATTGACCCTGGTGGCGGGCGGAAGCATGGGTCCTCGGTGGCAGAAGTGGCTGGAAGATTTTGAAGACTACTTAGAAGGATCGAAAGTCACAGAAGCCAGAGACAAACTAATTGCACTCCGCAATCTTGTTGGCAAAGAGATTGGGAAAGTGATCAAAGAATTACCGACAGATGAGAAAGGGACCTATGATAAAGTACGGGATGCACTCAACAGAAAGTTTGTACACAAAAGAAATGTGGACTACGAGAGGTACGTGTTTCATCAGGCACGTCAAGACAAAGAGGAAATGATGAGCACTTTCATATCATGACTGCGGCGACTATCGCAGTATTGCAATTTTGACTCCTTTTCAACTGAAGATACCATCCGATTGAGAGTCATCGATGGCTGTCATTCAGAGACCCTTCGCAGGCGACTGCTGAGAAAGAGTCATGACCTCGACGAGATTGAGGAGATGACGAGAGTATACGACCAGGCAGAAGAGCATGCGAAGACCATGGAGACAGGGTGAGGCGAGAAAAAGGAGCAAGCGTATTGGACTCAAAGCTCTGGTCATCAGAGAAGATCCAGCGACCATCAGAGAAGGTCTCGTCCAGCCTCTAGACACACCCATTGGAGTCATCGATGACACGAATCAAGAAGGAGAGAAAAGAGATCGAGCTACACCAAGAAGCCAGAACGTCCAAGGAAATGCTATCGATGTGGGTACGATTTCCCGCATACAGACACTTGTCCAGCAATGGGACAACAGTGCCGGAAATGTGGGCGCATGAACCATTTCGAAGCCATGTGTGGAGTGTACAGCATGGAGAGAAAGAGTGAGAAAACCAGACCTCGGACGGATGAAAGGCGACACCATGCAAAGGCTGGGCAGGACAGGGCGGTGTCGTCTTCTGGCTCGTCACATTCCAGCAGAGAGTCTCACAGATCTCATCGGACCAGAAGGTCATTGTCAAGGGAATCGAGGTCAAGTTCTCGAGAGACGACATACACGGACGAATACGTCTGCATGGTGGCTGACCCGGATCAACTAAAAAAGTATCTTCCGCTGGATATTGAAGTGGGGACTCATGCCACCAAATTTGTACTTGACAGTGGGGCATCATTAAACTACATGCCCGTGACTGAATACAACAAGATGAGACCGCAGCCCGCGTTGAGCCCTGCACACGTCAGAGTGTTCAACTGGATGGCGAAAAAACCACTTCACTGTCTGGGCAAGTTCGCAACGATGCTCAAACATGAATCCACAGCAGTACAAGCATATATTCATGTCATTCACGGACCGGAGGCTGATTGTCTCCTCAGTTTGCCCATGGCGGAGAGACTCAGACTGGTCGAAATACTGTACCGAGTACATGACAATCCAGACATTGTCCGGAAGTTTCCCAAGCTCTTCAATGGACTCGGCAAGATGAACAAGTGCCTGATTCGCCTACACATAAACGACCGAGTGCGACCTATTGCTCAACACCCACGGCGAGTACTTTTTCACCTTCAGCAGGCAGTGGAGGACGAGATTCAGGAACTGCTTCAAGCGGACATTATCGAGAAAACGGACGGTCCCACACCATGGGTGTCCCCAGTTGTGATCGTTCCCAAAAAGGGTACCCCTGAGAAAGTGATTATGTGTGGACATGAGGCTTCCCAACACAGCAATAGAATGGGAACGACATCCAGGGCCTCACCTGAGCGACATGATAGCGGCATTAAATGGAGCCAGGGTGTTCTCAAAGTTAGATCTCAACAAGGGATATCATCAGTTGGAGTTACGTGAAAAATCAAGATACATCACAACATTTGCAACTCATCTGGGCTTATTCCGCTACAAAAGTCTGAGTTTCGGAATCTCTTCCGCAGCGGAAATTTTTCAAGAGGTGATACGCCAAACCATCAGGCATATCCCGAACTCCCTGAACTACAGTGCCGATATACTGGTGTATGGATCAAATACCCAAGAGCATAATCAAGCCCTGGATCGAGTGTGTCACGCTCTCCTGGAAGTGAATCTAACGTTGAACAAAGACAAGTGTGAGTTCCACCAGTCAACGCTCAAGTTCTTTGGTCACGTATTTTCAGAGGCTGGAATGAAGCCTGACCCCGAGAAAGTGACTGCGCTCAACACCACTAAGAGCCCTTAAGATGTCAGCGATGTCAGGTCATTCCTGGGCATGGCCAGTTACTGCTCCAGATACATCAAGGACTATGCAACGATCAGTCACCCCCTCCGTGCCCTCACGAAACAAGGGCAACCGTTTGTGTGGAGCCCCCGGTGCGAGCGGGCTTTCCAAGAAATCAAGCAAGCGGTGGAATCAGCGGACAATCTGGCCTATTTCAACACCAAAAGGAAGACGGAGATAACTGTGGATGCCAGTCCTGTAGGTCTGGGCGCCATTTTAGCTCAATATGACAACGACACTGAGCGACGCCACATCATGGCATACGCCAGCCGCAGCCTCTCCGATACTGAGAAGGCCTATTCTCAGCCTGAGAAGGAGAGCCTTGCGGTTGTGTGGGCATGTGAACATTTCCATGTGTTCATCTTTGGCAAACATTTCACCATGATCACGGATCACCAGGCCCTTGTCACCATTTTTGGCAACCCCAAGGCCAAGATGCCGCCCGCATTGAAAGATGGGGTCTGAGATTGCAGGAGTACACATTCACAATCATTCACAAACCCGGGACGGGTGAGAATCCGGCGGACTACATGTCCAGACACCCACAGGCATCCCATGAATCACGCTCATCGATTGCTGAAGAGTACATACACTTTGTGGTAGGTGTAGCCCGACCACCCGCAGTTCCCCTAGAAGCAATCAAGGATGCTACGGCCCAAGACAACATCCTCCAGAAAGTAATGCGCCGACTGCGCACACATCGATGGAGACATGAGAGCGAGGACGAAATGAAAGACTCACTATCAACCACCTCGGAGGGGCTCCTGCTGAGGGACCATTGGATTGTCATCCCGAGGCAGCTACGTCAAGGAGTGGTTAACCTGGCACATGAAGGTCATAGAGGAGTGGCTGCCACCAAGAGAACATTAAGGGAGAGAGTCTGGTTCCCGCAACTAGATCAAATAGTTGAGTCCACCTTGAAAGACTGTCCACAGTGTCAACTGGTAAAGTCAGGAGAGCCTCCAGCTCCTCTTCAAATGACTCCATTGCTGGAAGGGGTATGGCAGGAACTCACCATGGACTTCTATGGTCCCCTCCAATCTGGCCGGTATGTGGTGGCTATCATGGATGAATATTCACGATTCCCAATAGCTCAATTTGTATCGTCCACCAATGCTTCCAGCACAATTGCTGTACTGGACGAAGTGTTTGCTGCATGGGGCGTTCCCAAGGAACTCAAAACAGACAATGGCCCTCCTTTCAATAGCCATGAATTCAGTGAATTTGCAAAGCATCTAAACTTTCGACATAGAAAGGTTACACCGTTGTGGCCCCAAGCCAATGGCACCATTGAGAGATTCATGGCCACCCTAAAGAAGACCTTTCAACAGGCCACGCTATGAAAGAAAGACAGGTGGCTCTGAACGAAGTATTAAGGGCGTATCGAACCACTCCACACGCCACCACCGGAAAATGCCCTGCTACCCTCATGCTAGGGCGACCCATCAGGGCGAGAATCCCTACGTGGGAAGGAGCTCTGGCACCGGTGTCCCCAACACGCACTCATCAAGAAACAGCCAGGGCTGACCGTGCGGAGAAGAGCAGGATGAAAGTATATGCCGACGCCAGATGGCGTGCCAAGTCTCCCTCCTTGTAAACAGGAGATTGTGTGGTGGTCAAACAAGAGCAGACCAAGAAAACGGATTGTCGGTTCAAAGATGAACCTCTAACTGTTACCCAGCATAAAGGCACCATGATTACTGCTGAGTCTGAGCAGAGAAGGATTACCCAAAACGCGTCCCATTTTCAGAAATGCACACCAGGTATGAAAGAAACACTTGAGAGAGACACAGCGCAACAAGATGTTGGCGAATCAAGTCAACCATGCCCAACCTTGAGGTTTGACCGGTCACAGGAAAATGCACTGACAGACACCGGAACACGTCTCAGGCCACGAAGAGACATAATCAAGCCAAAGAGACTGATTGAGGAAATGGACTAGAAGCTGTTCAAGTTCTTTGTTAACAAAGGGGGAGATGTAATGTTGTACACAGTCTAGTAGTTGGGATAGGAGGAGTTTCGGGGTTGGGGGAAGAGGTGGAGCGAGAACAGGAAAGGGGCAGATAGTGTAGGGACAGGAACGAGAAAGGACGCAAAGAATAAAGCTCCTACAAATATATTTATTTTGTATGTCGTTATTCAGGCCACGACATGACAGCTTTCTCAATGCGGACTGGTAGTTTCTCATACGAACATACGCGACCACTCGCAATGAGAAACCTGACCTCCCCGTGTTGAGAATCTCACCCAAAGTTTATTTCCACGCTTGCGATCGGCAACTTGATGTTGCGGATCGCGAATGAGGAAAAAGTCTCGCCGGGATGTTGATTTTGCTCGCTTGCAGTCACCAACTTGACGTTGAGGAACGCGAGCAAGCAAAAAATGCCCGCTACGCTGCGCGTTTTTGCACTATGCTACGTGCAATTCGTGTAATGCGGAGTAGCGCAAACTACGCACACTCCGCGAGTGTAGCGTAGTCCACACCCAGGGTTAGTTGTGGGACCTTCCAACGTCCTACTAAGTCTTCAAGAAATATGTCACCAAAAGCGTACGTGCTCTATCTTTTCTTAAAAGACAAAAATACCTTTTAGAAGGGAGTGTATTCCTGGTTCATTATTCATTGCTACAAATCCCTGGCACAACAGACCTATTTAAGTTCTTGTTGGTCCTCCCCTGCGAAGTCTTTACCTTAGACATGTGTATAAAATGGCTATAAATAGAAGTTAAGAACCTCTGGAGAGACTGTAATCAGGCCCCTGAAACCATCACGCACATTATCCGCATTTGCTTGAAATTCCAGAACGAGCGCTGCAATCATCTGCACCGCTGCTTCAAATTTTTGGGAGTACAAACTTGCCACCAAGCAGTAGTCATTTTCTTCGACCAATTAATGATTATTCACAAGACAAACATACACGAATACTTTCCATAAAAACATTATACAATAACATAAAATAGGTATGACATAAAAACATAAACTTCATCTAATATAAGAGTAACTATAAAAACAATCCCATTAGTTTCGAAAAGCTTATTAGAATTATTAAAAAAAATCCTAAAGCATACAATTTCTAATACATACAAGTTCTTATCCTAGTTCATCCAATTATATATCTTACTTCTTGTAAGCATGCTCATAGGTGCATCCGTAAGATTTAGACTATGTCACATCATTTTTAATCTTACCATGTAAAACATATCATATTCAACTCTGATTATAATAACATTTATAAAAGCTGTCGTATTAATTTCTTGCTAATTAGTAATAGCTAGAGTCTTGATCCTAGAGCGCCAAGCATAAAGCAAATACCTTGATACAGAAAACAAAAGCCATTTTGTGGTATCAGATTTTAGCACTCCGACAGCTTCTACTGTAAAGGATAACAAACAACATGCTGGAATTATCCACCTTTTTCTAATCTTAGCTTATGCAGAGCAAAAGAACATAACATGATCTATAGAATCAGAACAGAGGCTACATACGGGACACAGTGGGATTACAGTTGCATGCATCCATTTGCTTTTACTGAGGTTCAAAGGTAAGTTAAATACTTGACCTGCGTCGCAAAACAGTTAACTCATCTAGAGGAAAATAGCTGACCTCTCTCAGTAAGTCAATGGTATTTAACTGCGCATTTCCAGGATGACCCTTATAAACAATTAATGGCCCCATGCATCAAACCAAAAACCGGTCGCAAATGGGCAGATTCTCAGAATCCGCCCCTTTGCCACTGGTATTTTTGCATTTGGGATGTATCATCCCAAATGCAAAATCGCAATTTAAGGAATCTCTAAATTGCGATTCCTTAAATTGCGATTGCATTTAAGGAAACCTTAATTGAGATTCCTTAAATGCATTGCATGAAAGTAAAAAAAATTGTGATTTCGCTAATAGGAGTAACAAATTACCATGAAGTTGAACTTCATGGTAATTTGCAAAAACTTTGAAAAATGCACTTTTGTGCATTTTTCAAAGTTTCATGTTGCGCACACACATGCCCTTAGGGCATATGTGTGCAACATAAGTGCAGAGATCAATTTCAGGGGTGCAACAGGGTGTCATTTTGACACCCTTGCACCCTTGAAATTGCATGAGCCGGTACTCGCAAATTGCTCATGCAATCTCCAATTCATTCCTATGGGCCTGTAGACCCATAGGAATGAATGGGACAGCATTCCTTAATTGTGACTAGCAATTTGCGAGTAGCAATTAAGGAATGTTTAGGAATCGCTATTTTTATAGTGATTCCTACATGCATAGGCTTTTGCGATTCCTAAATAGCGATTCCTTAACAATCGCTATTTAGGAATTGCAAAACCCTACGTTGATGCATGTGCCAGTAAGAACTTTATGCCTATTGCACCTCACCTGCCTGCAACATCGCGAACACAGTTTTACATGACTGATCCAAATCTTATTGTTTTATAAAAAAAAAATCTTAGTGTACTTTATGCAATGGTTTTTATTAACTAAGCTTATAAACAAGTACATTGTATTGAATTGAATTGAAAAGCTTCAACATCACAGTTATCATGTTCATACCCAACCAGAAACATTGACCACTACAAACTGTCTTTCATGCTACTCCCACCTCGCAGCACTACAACAAACGTGAAACAACAGAGAATGATCAACATATGTGTTTGTTTGTGCAAAGGACTCTCCAAGAGGTCACTCTGAGGGATGCAACAGAAATATAGCCAAGATAACTTTATTGAACAAGAACTGCATGTCTGCAAGAAAAACACCTGGAAAATGTGCAAGCAATTTCTTGTTCACCGCTGTTCCCAGGTGCTCAGGTAGTTCAGGACAATGCTAGGTGGCCTGTTACTAACAGGTACAACAAGTGTGGACTCCTTCCAATATGGCAGCACAATGTTGGCCTTGTCCCTGTAGGACACCAGGGGAATCTAAAAAATAAGCCGACCTGAAAAGAGAAGATCTTGGTTCCCATCATAGATGACCTGGTGGAACAAGCAGTACACCATTGTGCTCTTTGGCAGGCAACTGACCACTGGCTTCACTCACAACTCTCTCCCTCTGGCTGGGCCTATTCAATACTGCTGAATTTTCACACATGTTCTCATGCCTGTGTTACTTAGAGCAGCAAGTAGATCACTATTCCGCTCAAGCACTGTCCACAATGTGCCATTTTGCCCAGATTTCTTTTTTTACCACAAAGGAATCATGGCTCAAACAATATAATATCAAAGTGGAAACATGCCAGGGCTATGCAACAGCTTTTTGCATAAGTTACTGGCCACTCCATACCTCGCAACTACTCACTGCGCAAGACACCCCACTCCATATGTGGAGAACAGAAACAAATCTATTACATGTACTGGACCATTCCCCCAAGTCCAACCTTTACCCTTGAGAAAAACACCAACAGCAGAAGATATACAAACTTTTTGTTGTCTGATCCCACATGTACAACTCCTGTGCTAACCTACTGTTGGCATTGCCCGTGTTCGCATCCGAGGCACTATGATGACTTGATTAGAAGATGGCAGCAAGGAAAAAGGCCGACCTGCCCAGTGCTCAAAACCTTGAGACAGGACCACCACTCCATCCACCAAGCCTTTTGAATTTTTAGAGCCTTCAAACTTACATTTGGCAAGACAGTGGTGGGTGAAGGGAGAGAGGAGACTGGCCTCCAGAAACTCATTCTCAGCCAACACTCTCCTGCGGAACCACCATCCTCAAAGCACATTGTATAGTGAGTTAACTTTAGATTACATAGAAATATTGCTGACGAAAGGCATTTATAACAATTAACTAAATGATTTCCATTTCAGAATCAATTCTCTTTTCTTGTTCTTGAGAATGAGTTGTAACTAATCCTAGAGCATGTCAGACTACCTTCTGTAGTGTCTATTGAGTTAGATATGACAGGAACATTTTGGTTCCTGACGGACTCCGTAGAACAGTGACGTGATTGCCTAGGTGTGGGTAATTGAATTCATTACGTAGAATGTTC
Organism: Lissotriton helveticus; assembly: GCF_964261635.1. Lineage (NCBI taxonomy): Eukaryota > Metazoa > Chordata > Amphibia > Caudata > Salamandridae > Lissotriton > Lissotriton helveticus. The sequence continues at coordinate 274,457,563 of NC_136065.1, read as the reverse complement.
AGTTAACGGTTACACACGGAGGAATAACAACGTGTAATACCAAGCTCCATGTTTGGTGGGATCATTTGCAAATACCCAGGCTGGGGAGGACGCTACACCTTGCTCATGAGGGACCGAGAAGGGCTGAATTCCGAAAGCCCTAAAGTATCAGCCAACATGCAAAACCTTGCACGACTCCTTGACCCTAACATCCCTCATGGGTCCATCTCCAAGCTAGTCCTAATTAATAGAAGCCTAGGATGCCAGATGCGCATACGTAAGATTACCGGCTTGCATGCCCTTACCCATTACACCCCCCCACATATCACAATTACACCTGGACTTAGGGGATATGATCTCACTGACAATTGGGGAAAACGGTCATGTAAAAGGTACGCTTTGGCATGTGTGTGTGTGTGATTTTAGCCTCTTTTTCTGAAGGACAAACATTCGGTCTCAATCCCGCCGTGTTGTCATTCTATCATCTGATTCATCTTTAGCATGAATAATCTAATTCCCCATACCTTGTAAGAGACTGATTCTCTTTTGTGTGCCCTCCCTCTTCTGTTACCTACCTCTCTTGTGAACCTATCGCCACGCCCCACACACACAGAGTACTTGTCACACATTTTTCTAAACTACACTTTAATCCCTTGATCATGTCTTTTTTGTGCTTTACTTCGCAGGAGCTGCACCCTGTGAAAGATCCTGCTACTTATGACTGGATGCCACAAAAAGTCTGCATAAAATGCCCTCTGGGTTAGTATCAACAAAGCAATATAGCTTTTCTTCATTGAACATGCATGCAGTGTGTTAGAATGAAAAGAAAGTATTACAAGCAGGTAAAATAGCTTGATGGATTAATGTGGTTGTTGGTGTAACAAAGTGTTCAGTACTATCCTTAAGGTAGTCTCACAGATTTGTTGATTCACCTTCTCTCGCTACAAATACTCCACCAACCACCTGATAACAAAGTGAGACATCTGAAGGCACAGGAAAAGAGGTATTGGAAGAGAGGTAGATTCCTTTTGAGCAATTGTCAGTAACTGGGCTTTATCTGGCAACTGTGATCACTGGTGGCTACCACCTTCAGTAAGGTTAAGGAGCATTATTATACTATATGAACAGTCTACATGGTGTAGTAGTAAACCGTAGGACAGCACAGTCCCTGACTTCTACCTCCTACTGTCATCTGTTAATTGTCTCTCTATATTTTGCTTTAATATTTATGGAAAATAGGCATGACCTATAATAACTCAATGAAGTACCAAAGAGAGAAAAAGAAATAGTATCCAAGCATAACATTGGTTCACTGATAGAATATCGATCCCAAAAACATTGATGTTAAAAATATTAAAAAAATATAGAATACAAACATAGCGACTCCCAAACCTACACAGGTGAGTACAAATATATTGAATCAAAAATATCGATATAAAAAATATAGATGTAAAAAATATTGATTTAAATATATATATATAAAATAAAATAATATATTTTAAATATATTAAATATTTATATACATTTTAATTTGAATAAAAGACATTACATTTAATATCCATTTTAACAAAATATAACAAATAAACTTCATAAAAAATATAAACCCACAAACGTAATATATATATATATATATATATATATTTCATCCAATTGCCCACAAGCTTTGCAGGACGCACTCCGCAGCAAGCCTTCCTTTCGGCGTACCAATGACAGCTGGTCCCATACCCGGATTATTGTTCGTTTGCCTTACGCGTTTCTAGACATGGCGTCTCTCATCAGAGGCAGCTTCAACAAATGAGTGGCAAGTTGTTCCTTTCAATTTATTCACATTCATGCGCCATAATAAATGTTTACGCCCACTTGCATTTATCATGAGATTTGCATGCTGGTAGTTATAGTCCAGAGGAACACTTCATTATTTTACCTTCAGTAGGTTCCAACTCACTTGTAATAATAAAAGCATGTGTTTCCTTAGTAGGAGTCGGAGTACTTCGGCCAGCAATTTTTGTCAGACTCGCTGCGCTGAATAGGTTTGAACACAGTTTCAACCACAGCCTCTTTAAGGTTGCAAGATGGTGCGCCTTGCCACGACGAGGGCCGCCGTGTAATTTATTTCATCCAATTGCCCACAAGCTTTGCAGGACGCACTCCGCAGCAAGCCTTCCTTTCGGCGTACCAATGACAGCTGGTCCCATACCCGGATTATTGTTTGTTTGCCTTACGCGTTTCGAGACATGGCGTCTCTCATCAGAGGCAGCTTCAACAAATGAGTGGCAAGTTGTTCCTTTCAATTTATTCACATTCATGCGCCATAATAAATGTTTACGCCCACTTGCGTTTATCATGAGATTTGCATGCTGGTAGTTATAGTCCAGAGGAACACTTCATTATTTTACCTTCAGTAGGTTCCAACTCACTTGTAATAATAAAAGCATGTGTTTCCTTAGTAGGAGTTGGAGTACTTCGGCCAGCAATTTTTGTCAGACTCGCTGCGCTGAATAGGTTTGAACACAGTTTCAACCACAGCCTCTTTAAGGTTGCAAGATGGTGCGCCTTGCCACGACGAGGGCCGCCGTGTAATTTATTTCATCCAATTGCCCACAAGCTTTGCAGGACGCACTCCGCAGCAAGCCTTCCTTTCGGCGTACCAATGACAGCTGGTCCCATACCCGGATTATTGTTCGTTTGCCTTACGCGTTTCGAGACATGGCGTCTCTCATCAGAGGCAGCTTCAACAAATGAGTGGCAAGTTGTTCCTTTCAATTTATTCACATTCATGCGCCATAATAAATGTTTACGCCCACTTGCGTTTATCATGAGATTTGCATGCTGGTAGTTATAGTCCAGAGGAACACTTCATTATTTTGCCTTCAGTAGGTTCCAACTCACTTGTAATAATAAAAGCATGTGTTTCCTTAGTAGGAGTCGGAGTACTTCGGCCAGCAATTTTTGTCAGACTCGCTGCGCTGAATAGGTTTGAACACAGTTTCAACCACAGCCTCTTTAAGGTTGCAAGATGGTGCGCCTTGCCACGACGAGGGCCGCCGTGTAATTTATTTCATCCAATTGCCCACAAGCTTTGCAGGACGCACTCCGCAGCAAGCCTTCCTTTCGGCGTACCAATGACAGCTGGTCCCATACCCGGATTATTGTTCGTTTGCCTTACGCGTTTCGAGACATGGCGTCTCTCATCAGAGGCAGCTTCAACAAATGAGTGGCAAGTTGTTCCTTTCAATTTATTCACATTCATGCGCCATAATAAATGTTTACGCCCACTTGCGTTTATCATGAGATTTGCATGCTGGTAGTTATAGTCCAGAGGAACACTTCATTATTTTACCTTCAGTAGGTTCCAACTCACTTGTAATAATAAAAGCATGTGTTTCCTTAGTAGGAGTCGGAGTACTTCGGCCAGCAATTTTTGTCAGACTCGCTGCGCTGAATAGGTTTGAACACAGTTTCAACCACAGCCTCTTTAAGGTTGCAAGATGGTGCGCCTTGCCACGACGAGGGCCGCCGTGTAATTTATTTCATCCAATTGCCCACAAGCTTTGCAGGACGCACTCCGCAGCAAGCCTTCCTTTCGGCGTACCAATGACAGCTGGTCCCATACCCGGATTATTGTTCGTTTGCCTTACGCGTTTCGAGACATGGCGTCTCTCATCAGAGGCAGCTTCAACAAATGAGTGGCAAGTTGTTCCTTTCAATTTATTCACATTCATGCGCCATAATAAATGTTTACGCCCACTTGCGTTTATCATGAGATTTGCATGCTGGTAGTTATAGTCCAGAGGAACACTTCATTATTTTACCTTCAGTAGGTTCCAACTCACTTGTAATAATAAAAGCATGTGTTTCCTTAGTAGGAGTCGGAGTACTTCGGCCAGCAATTTTTGTCAGACTCGCTGCGCTGAATAGGTTTGAACACAGTTTCAACCACAGCCTCTTTAAGGTTGCAAGATGGTGCGCCTTGCCACGACGAGGGCCGCCGTGTAATTTATTTCATCCAATTGCCCACAAGCTTTGCAGGACGCACTCCGCAGCAAGCCTTCCTTTCGGCGTACCAATGACAGCTGGTCCCATACCCGGATTATTGTTCGTTTGCCTTACGCGTTTCGAGACATGGCGTCTCTCATCAGAGGCAGCTTCAACAAATGAGTGGCAAGTTGTTCCTTTCAATTTATTCACATTCATGCGCCATAATAAATGTTTACGCCCACTTGCGTTTATCATGAGATTTGCATGCTGGTAGTTATAGTCCAGAGGAACACTTCATTATTTTACCTTCAGTAGGTTCCAACTCACTTGTAATAATAAAAGCATGTGTTTCCTTAGTAGGAGTCGGAGTACTTCGGCCAGCAATTTTTGTCAGACTCGCTGCGCTGAATAGGTTTGAACACAGTTTCAACCACAGCCTCTTTAAGGTTGCAAGATGGTGCGCCTTGCCACGACGAGGGCCGCCGTGTAATTTATTTCATCCAATTGCCCACAAGCTTTGCAGGACGCACTCCGCAGCAAGCCTTCCTTTCGGCGTACCAATGACAGCTGGTCCCATACCCGGATTATTGTTCGTTTGCCTTACGCGTTTCGAGACATGGCGTCTCTCATCAGAGGCAGCTTCAACAAATGAGTGGCAAGTTGTTCCTTTCAATTTATTCACATTCATGCGCCATAATAAATGTTTACGCCCACTTGCGTTTATCATGAGATTTGCATGCTGGTAGTTATAGTCCAGAGGAACACTTCATTATTTTACCTTCAGTAGGTTCCAACTCACTTGTAATAATAAAAGCATGTGTTTCCTTAGTAGGAGTCGGAGTACTTCGGCCAGCAATTTTTGTCAGACTCGCTGCGCTGAATAGGTTTGAACACAGTTTCAACCACAGCCTCTTTAAGGTTGCAAGATGGTGCGCCTTGCCACGACGAGGGCCGCCGTGTAATTTATTTCATCCAATTGCCCACAAGCTTTGCAGGACGCACTCCGCAGCAAGCCTTCCTTTCGGCGTACCAATGACAGCTGGTCCCATACCCGGATTATTGTTTGTTTGCCTTACGGGTTTCGAGACATGGCGTCTCTCATCAGAGGCAGCTTCAACAAATGAGTGGCAAGTTGTTCCTTTCAATTTATTCACATTCATGCGCCATAATAAATGTTTACGCCCACTTGCGTTTATCATGAGATTTGCATGCTGGTAGTTATAGTCCAGAGGAACACTTCATTATTTTACCTTCAGTAGGTTCCAACTCACTTGTAATAATAAAAGCATGTGTTTCCTTAGTAGGAGTCGGAGTACTTCGGCCAGCAATTTTTGTCAGACTCGCTGCGCTGAATAGGTTTGAACACAGTTTCAACCACAGCCTCTTTAAGGTTGCAAGATGGTGCGCCTTGCCACGACGAGGGCCGCCGTGTAATTTATTTCATCCAATTGCCCACAAGCTTTGCAGGACGCACTCCGCAGCAAGCCTTTCTTTCGGCGTACCAATGACAGCTGGTCCCATACCCGGATTATTGTTCGTTTGCCTTACGCGTTTCGAGACATGGCGTCTCTCATCAGAGGCAGCTTCAACAAATGAGTGGCAAGTTGTTCCTTTCAATTTATTCACATTCATGCGCCATAATAAATGTTTACGCCCACTTGCGTTTATCATGAGATTTGCATGCTGGTAGTTATAGTCCAGAGGAACACTTCATTATTTTACCTTCAGTAGGTTCCAACTCACTTGTAATAATAAAAGCATGTGTTTCCTTAGTAGGAGTCGGAGTACTTCGGCCAGCAATTTTTGTCAGACTCGCTGCGCTGAATAGGTTTGAACACAGTTTCAACCACAGCCTCTTTAAGGTTGCAAGATGGTGCGCCTTGCCACGACGAGGGCCGCCGTGTAATTTATTTCATCCAATTGCCCACAAGCTTTGCAGGACGCACTCCGCAGCAAGCCTTCCTTTCGGCGTACCAATGACAGCTGGTCCCATACCCGGATTATTGTTCGTTTGCCTTACGCGTTTCGAGACATGGCGTCTCTCATCAGAGGCAGCTTCAACAAATGAGTGGCAAGTTGTTCCTTTCAATTTATTCACATTCATGCGCCATAATAAATGTTTACGCCCACTTGCGTTTATCATGAGATTTGCATGCTGGTAGTTATAGTCCAGAGGAACACTTCATTATTTTACCTTCAGTAGGTTCCAACTCACTTGTAATAATAAAAGCATGTGTTTCCTTAGTAGGAGTCGGAGTACTTCGGCCAGCAATTTTTGTCAGACTCGCTGCGTATATATATATATATATATATATATGTATATATATATATATATGTATATATATATATATATATATATATATATATATATATATATATATATATATATATCCGGCACTGTCCACCCCACGTTTGTAGATTCTCTGCAATGACTGGAGCACGGACCATCAAATAGGTGCTGGCAAAATTATTTTTTTCCCATTTAGCAGCAGTCAGCCATGACACGTTTCAGCCCCGGAGGGCCTTTATCACATGACTCGCTCCACAGCTTCACTTTGCCTTTTCTATAATTTTTCCTAAAGTGACAGGTGCAAAATGTTTAACAGTCGTAGACATAAACAATAAACTATATGTTTACATATCTAATACCTCGTTTGGTACTGGATTTAAAACCATGGAAGCTCAATCCAAACATTAACATCATGGAAAAAATTACTATAAATTCATGGTTAACATCTGTGTATAAAATACATTAACATTTGAATTACCTGGCTCCAGATTTCGAGAATACCTCGGCACAGTTTTCCTATTACAGTTTTAGTATCTCAGTAGAGCAATTCATAATAAATGCATTTTGCAAACCCATCAAATATTTTTGTATAATACAACTTGCACAGATAATCTATCAATTATCACAACCTGTAAACAACCTTTTTTAATGTAAACATTACAACTGTAAAAAGTGCTCAGTGCAAGAATCTAAAAGTGCATGTGCATGTCCTAGAAGTGAAATAGGCTACAAAAAGTTTTAAACTGTAGATTTTGACTGGGAAGACGGCTTGAATTATTGATTCATTCGTTATTTATCTAATTTGTATAAATACATTGTTTCCTCTAGTTGGTACCACCCAATATTAGTGCATTGCTCTATCCTAACTTTGTTTACAGAGAAGTGTAGAGGGCTTCCGTAGCATTTAATCCGCCCAGATGTTTAGAGTCTAGCTCAAGGATGTACCAAGTTTCCATTCTATGTAACATCCTTTCACGGTTTCCTCCTCTTTTATTTGGTGGTACGGGATCAATCAAATAGTATTTTAAATCATTGCAATCGGACCTGTGGCATTTGCCAAAATGCCACGCCACAGGATAGGAATGATTCTGATTCTTGATGGCACGTATATGCTGGAGTATCCTTTTGTGGCCCTGAAGTATAGTACTTCCTACATATCGTAGGCCACATGTGCACTCCAGCACATAGATTACATGATCAGTCCTGCATGTTAATGGTCTAGTGATGTTACGTTCCTGATTACCAAAGGGGATCTTATATGCTGCTTTATTGATGCCATATTGGCAAGCTTTACACATTTTTGCACTTAAAAAATCCTTTGCGTTGTGTAAGCCAAGTTGTTCCTGTTTGGTTCTAGAGGTTACTTTTGACCAAACTGTCCCTCATTGCAGGTGCCCTGCTGTATGTAATAGCTACATTTTGTGGCCCCATATGGAACATATGAAAGAAATCTACAATAATTTAAGACTTTAAACTATTAAAAAATATTTCAACTTAAATTTTCCAAGGTCCTCTACACTTCTCTGTAAACAAAGTTAGGATAGAGCAATGCACTAATATTGGGTGGTACCAACTAGAGGAAACAATGTATTTATACAAATTAGATAAATAACGAATGAATCAATAATTCAAGCCGTCTTCCCAGTCAAAATCTACAGTTTAAAACTTTTTGTAGCCTATTTCACTTCTAGGACATGCACATGCACTTTTAGATTCTTGCACTGAGCACTTTTTACAGTTGTAATGTTTACATTAAAAAGGTTGTTTACAGGTTGTGATAATTGATAGATTATCTGTGCAAGTTGTATTATACAAAAATATTTGATGGGTTTGCAAAATGCATTTATTATGAATTGCTCTACTGAGATACTAAAACTGTAATAGGAAAACTGTGCCGAGGTATTCTCGAAATCTGGAGCCAGGTAATTCAAATGTTAATGTATTTTATACACAGATGTTAACCATGAATTTATAGTAATTTTTTCCATGAAGTTAATATGTGTCGAGCACCTTTCTACATAATATTGTCAGACTACACGGCATTCCTTATGGTCTTATCACGGACAGGGGTACACAATTTGTTTCCAAATTCTGGAGGCAATTGTTTACTTTATTACAGATTGACGCTCGTTTGTCCTCTAGCCATCATCCTCAGACTGAAGGACAAACAGAACGGGTCAATCAAAGCCTGGAACAGTTTGTGAGATGTCAGTCCCTTCAGACGAATCAGGATTGGGATGAAATGATCTGGTTAGCAGAACTATCGTATAATAACAGCCATCACTTCTCTACATTGTTTACTCCCTTTTATGGATCTCATGGTTTCCATCCCAGAGTACTACCCATTCCTCTGTCAGTTACATGTAATACTCCATCAGTCACCTCTTTGGTTCAGCATTTGCAGACAGTTTATACCTCCATACAGGACAATCTGGACAAAGCAAAGGTGGCTTATAAGAAAGGAGCAGATGCACATAGAACACCAGAACCTGCTTATCAGTCAGGAGATAGAGTGTGGCTGTCTACTAGACATATTGCTTTGCGTGGTTCCTGTAAATTTAAACCCAAGTTTATAGGGCCTTTTCAGGTTGCAAGGGTCATTAATCCTGTAGCGCTACAACTAGACCTGCCTCCATCGATGAGAATACACCCAGTGTTCCATGTATCTCTCCTCAAACCCGTTGAGCCTGGTACACGCCTCCCACCTATACCGAGTCCGGTGATGGTGGATTCAGAAGAAGAGTATGAGGTTGAAAAGATCATTGATTCTAGGCGTTGCAGAGGCAGATTGCAATATTTGATACATTGGAAAGGGTATGGTATTGAAGAACGTAGCTGGGAACCTGCGAGTCAGATACATGCTCCCCGATTGTTACGCCTTTTCCATCGTCGCTATCCCAACAAACCCAAACCTATTGGCGGAGGAGTAGGAGGGGTGTACTGTCGTGCTTGTGTTCGAGGACGTGGTTGGCAATCCTCACATCCAGTTGGTTGGCATGATCAAGACGCATGCGCGAAGAATCGAGCATGCGCGGATGCATAATTCCCAGCATTCAACCACTCCCTTCCCTACATTGAACGCTTCGCGTTCCGTTCCGGTTCCGGGGTCAAGTTTGGTTTGTGTCCGGGTCACGGTGGTGGCGAGTAGCGGGATCCGTCGGGACTTCGGCGGTCGTCGGGTCGTCTCCTGGCAAGTACAGACTAGTGACTTAATATTGATTGTTTTAGTATCTTTCCATATAGCGAGAGGTACAGTTGTGTTGCTTTACTCTCGCGTATTTTCGCGTTGCCCTGAAAGCATCGGCAGCAATTCCCTGAGCGTCTAAGGGAGTGGCTATTAGTTGTTTTGTAGTTTTGTTGGAGTTCTTATTTGCCACGCGGTACGTGCAATACTTTAGGTGGATTAGGAAGACGGTGATCTTCCCTTGATATTTGTTGGAACTAGTGGAGCATTGATACTAGTCCCGGCGCTTAGTTATTGTTTTCCTGGTACTAGAGGAGTGTTGATTCTAGTTCCAGTCTTTTAGGCTTTCCTCCATCCCTTACACAGGTAGGCTGAAAATTATGTTCTCCTCATTTACCTGTGGGGCACAGATAGTAAGGTACTCACTCTAAAACATATTGCAGGATATACAGAAAACTCCCATTTCTGATCACCAGACCAGACATCCCTATATACATGTTGCCAGCTCTTTCACCTGAGCTCCGTATGTAACTTTCTCATTATTCCCACATTTCTTACTACAACTCATCGAATTACTACACTAACCATTGTTCTTTGTATCCATATAGGACTCCAGTATTCAGAGATTTGGTGGCTCCCCAGAAAGAACAGTTACTCCTCCTGTATATGAAGATACCTGTGTTTTTCCCCCACTTTCCTTGTTTTGTCCCCCTGTTTCCCCTGACGGGCATCACTATCATTGTTCAGTGATATCATTCTGGCATGTGGTGAACCAGTTAGGGGAGTCAGTGGAAAGAACATCACCTTCTTGGTACTTCTGAGGCAACATTCGTGTCAAGCATCACAGAACGCGAAGACATTATTTATTTGCCGCCCATGTACCATGGAGGTGACTTTAGACGACCTGGCAAACATGATGGGTAATCTCCAGAGGGAGACCCAAGCATTGGCCGAGAGATTAGACAGAATGGACATAGATGGTGGGGCGGGTGCTACAGGCCCACAGACTCCTGTTATACAAGTTGTCACTCCACCTCCCCCTATACCCTTGGCTCCCCCGGAAAGATTCAATGGAGACCCAGCCAAATGCGCAGCATTCATTAGTCAGTGCCAATTACATTTTATGTGCAAAACTGCTTGTTTTCCTTCAGATCAAGCTAAGGTGGCTTTCGTCCTCTCATATTTAGGAGGTCCTGCGGCGAATTGGGCCATACCCCTAATCGAGAGAGATGATCCCCTGCTTCTTGATTATAACGCTTTCAAGAGAGAATTGCGGAAATTATTTGACAAACATACATTCACACATGCAGCTGATACAAAACTATTGACACTCATACAAGGTTCTAAAGATCTAGCTACATATACATCCACTTTTCACCGTCTGGTGGCAGAAGCTGAATGGCCTCGGGAGAAACGCAGCGCCTTATTTTATAAGGGGCTGCGTGATGAATTAAAAGACGCTTTAGCTCATGTTGTTGACCCCCCGGATACATGTCCAGAGCTAATTGATCCAGTAGTAAAACTGGATCACCGGTTAGGAGAAAGAAGGAAGGATAAGACTAGGAGTGAATTCAATAGAATACCTTTCAAAGACAGCAAAACTGAGACTGAAGGAAGTGTAGAAACCGTAGAACCTATGCAGATTGGGAGCATTAAGGGACCCCTCAGTGAGGCAGAAAGACAACACAGAAGGAATCTTAAACTATGTTTGTATTGTGGCAAAGCCGGGCATTTCCTGAGGGATTGCCCCGTTAAGCCTAAACAAAAGAGACAGTCGGAAAACTAGAGGACCCGAAGCCAAGAGAGACTAAGGCATCGGGTCATTCAGGATCAATAGTCTCCTCCTTATCACATTCACAGAGTTACTTTTTTGTGCCTTCTTTGTTGCAAGGAAATACTCACCGATTAGAAGTCTCCATAATGATTGATTCCGGGGCTTCCGGTAACTTCATGGATGGTAACTGGGCAAAGGAGAACCACTTTTCCTACATACCAAAGAAAATCATGGAAGAGGTATATACTATCGATGGGAGTTCTTTGAAATCCAGCCCCATAACCCATACCACAGAGACATTAGAAGTTATCATAGCTGACACCCATTGGGAATATCTTAGCTTTGATATCATTCAGTCCCCGCAATTCCCTGTGGTGTTAGGACTTCCCTGGATAAGACTCCATAACCCGACCATAGATTGACAGACAGAACGGATATCATTCGATTCTGTATTATGCCATACACACAAGCAACCTATTGCCTCTACGCTGTCCAGTATAAATACTACAGTATTAGAAACTACAGCCAGTGAACCCCTGATAGATCCAGTAGGCCATGAGGCAGTGGTACGCGAGATGAAAGATGATGTGGAAAAACCTGATGTGAGTTTACCAGAAGCCTATAACATGTATTCATCGATTTTTGATGCCAAGGAAGCCACCAGTCTACCCCCACACAGGGTATACGACTGTAGAATTGACCTACAAGCAGGGGCTCGTATTCCGACTAGCAGAGTATATGCTTTGACAGAGAAGGAAAACATTTACCTAAGAGAATATTTGGATAAAATGCTTGATCTTGGGTTTATCAGAGTCTCTAGGTCCCCCGCTTCATCAGCTCTCTTTTTTATCCCTAAACGTGAGGGTGGTTTGCGTTGCTGCATAGATTACCGTTCCCTTAATGCCGTAACTATCAAGAACAGATATCCGTTGCCACTCATCTCCTCTCTCCTAGATCAGGTTAAGACAGCTAAGTATTTTACCAAGCTGGATCTAAGAGGGGCATACCATCTTGTGAGAGTAAGAGAAGGAGATGAGTGGAAAACGGCGTTCTGCACCAAGTTCGGATTGTTTGAATATTTGGTGATGCCCTTTGGGCTCTGTAATGCGCCTTCCGCGTTCCAGTATTTCATAAATGATGTGCTGAAAGAACTGCTGGATAAATGTGTCATCGCATATATAGATGATCTCCTTATCTATTCAGCTACATTGGAGGAACATGAGGGTCATGTTCAAGCTGTGTTACAGAAACTAAAGGATAATTACCTGTTCTGTAAGTTGGACAAATGTTTTTTCCACAGGTCCCATGTTGCCTTTTTGGGGTATATATTGTCATCACAGGGATTGCAAATGGATCCGCACAAGGTACAGGCTGGTATTCAATGGCCGTCTCCCGCTTCAGTGAAGGAGATACAACGGTTCCTTGGCTTCGCCAATTTTTATAGGCGTTTTATAGAGCATTTTTCAGAGATTGTAACACCCATCACCAAACTCCTGAGGAAAGATACGCCTTTTGAATGGTCCTCTGAAGCTGAGCATTCTTTTCAGACCTTGAAAAAAGCATTTACTGTTGCCCCTATACTAAGACATCCTGACCAACAGAGCCCCTTTGTAGTGGAGGTTGATGCATCTCAAGTTGCAGTAGGAGGAGTGTTGTCACAAGCCCATTCAGAGACTGGAGAACTACATCCTGTAGCTTATTATTCACATAAGCTCACTCCAGCGGAAATCAATTATGCCATTGGGGAAAGAGAGTTGCTTGCAATAAAGAAGGTACTGGAGGAATGGAGGCAATATCTATTGGGTACCAGATACACAGTCACCATAATAACAGGTCATCGCAACTTACAGTATCTCAAAACCACTAAAGCATTGTCCATGAGACAACTGAGATGGACTCAGTTCTTTGGTGGATATGATTTTGAAATCCATTTTAGAGCAGGAAGGAAAAACGGTAAAGCAGATGCTTTGTCCCGTTTGGGTTATGAAAGTCCCCCGATAGCGGAAGATCCTCCCTCCATTATAGATACCAACAAGATAATTGTAGGCTCCTTCACGGAAGAACAATTCCTGAAGGAAGTAGCTAACGCACAACAGAGGCCAGAAGCAACTGCCTTTCTTCAAACTCAGGACACTCAAACGAAACTGGGGTTACAATATGTACATAATGGATTATACTTACCTGAAGTCCAACAAAGACATACGGTTATGAATTGGTGCCATGCACAAGGTGTTGCAGGTCATCCAGGGTACAAGAAGACTATTGAATTGGTGAAACGCTACTGTTGGTGGCCAACCCTGAATCAGGACGTACCACAATATGTCAAAACCTGCGCTGTCTGTGCCCAAGGCAAGGCCTCTCACATCAAACCTGTAGGACTTTTATATCCTATTCCCTCTCCACCAGGCCCTTGGCACACTGTGTCGATGGACTTCATTGTTGAATTGCCACGCACAAAAAAAGGAAACACCACGGTATTAGTAGTGGTAGATCTATTCACTAAATCAGCTCATTTTATACCTCTGTCTAGTCTCCCTACATCAGTCACGTTGGCACAGGTTTTTCTACATCATATTGTCAAACTACACGGCATTCCTTATGGTCTTATCACGGACAGGGGTACACAATTTGTTTCCAAATTCTAGAGGCAATTGTGTACTTTATTACAGATTGACGTTCGTCTGTCCTCTAGCCATCATCCTCAGACTGATGGACAAACAGAACGGGCAAAGCCTGGAACAGTTTGTGAGATGTCAGTCCCTTCAGACGAATCAGGATTGGGCTGAAATGATCTGGTTAGCAGAACTATCGTATAATAACAGCCATCACTTCTCTACATTGTTTACTCCCTTTTATGGATCTCATGGTTTCCATCCCAGAGTATTACCCATTCCTCTGTCAGTTACATGTAACACTCCATCAGTCACCTCTTTGGTTCAGCATTTGCAGACAGTTCATACCTCCATACAGGACAATCTGGACAAAGCAAAGGTGGCTTATAAGAAAGGAGCAGATGCACATAGAACACCAGAACCTGCTTATCAGTCAGGAGATAGAGTGTGGCTGTCTACTAGACATATTGCTTTGCGTGGTTCCTGTAAATTTAAACCCAAGTTTATAGGGCCTTTTCAGGTTGCAAGGGTCATTAATCCTGTAGCGCTACAACTAGACCTGCCTCCATCGATGAGAATACACCCAGTGTTCCATGTATCTCTCCTCAAACCCGTTGAGCCTGGTACACGCCTCCCACCTATACCGAGTCCGGTGATGGTGGATTCAGAAGAAGAGTATGAGGTTGAAAAGATCATTGATTCTAGACGTTGCAGAGGCAGATTGCAATATTTGATACATTGGAAAGGGTATGGTATTGAAGAACGTAGCTGGGAACCTGCGAGTCTGATACATGCTCCCCGATTGTTACGGCTTTTCCATCGTCGCTATCCCAACAAACCCAAACCTATTGGCGGAGGAGTAGGAGGGGTGTACTGTCGTGCTTGTGTTCGAGGACGTGGTTGGCAATCCTCACATCCAGTTGGTTGGCATGATCAAGACGCATGCGCGAAGAATCGAGCATGCGCGGATGCATCATTCCCAGCATTTAACCACTCCCTTCCCTACATTGAACGCTTCGCGTTCCGTTCCGGTTCCGGGGTCAAGTTTGGTTTGTGTCCTGGTCACGGTGGTGGCGAGTAGCGGGATCCGCCGGGACTTCGGCGGTCGTCGGGTCGTCTCCTGGCAAGTACAGACTAGTTAAACAAAGAAGGGGGAGAAGGAGGTTAAACCAGACCAGGTCGGCCTCCAGTCTGTGTACGAAATACAGGGACCTTATGTCAAAGGTCCAGAGACCTGGTGGGTGTATTTATGGTTACTGCTTACTGAGTCAGTGTGTACCAAAAATATATGTAAGAAAGAAAAATTTCTTTCTAGAGTCCCCTCACTCACCGGGGTTGCCCCACGGTGACATGCTTCATCATTGGGGCCATCCCAGTTCTCTACGAAAAGGGGCGTGCTGCGACAAGGCGACTACGCTGGAGCACTGGTTTTGTGAGATGACTATGTGTGGTGCAAGTGTGATAATGGTGGAGTGGGTGTGGGATTAAAAATACCGTGCTAGTGGGCCTCAACAATTTATTTCGCTCCTAGTGTGGTATAAAAAAGTTAAAAAGGGGTAACACTGTATTCTAACTTTTACTGAGCTAGATCAGTGTTAAGGTCAACATGTTTCAAGCTCCCCCAAGCTTTTCTTCAGGACCATACAGGGTCCAGCCCTGTATTGCCACTCCTGTTTCCAAATGAAAAAAGTGTTGCTAAAAAATATAATTTTACAATGAACGCTGTTGTTAATAAAACATGCGTGCTGTACATACGTTTTGTATTTCACTGCGTTTTCTGCAAAATAGAACAACAAATGTTAAATGATGGACAACCCCTTCCAAGAAGGGGAACAACTCACAAGCATCTCACTCCAACTAGGGCGTGAGTGTGCCCATGGCATCATATTGACGCGTGCTGGTTTTCAAGACGGTGTTGAAAAATAAATCACTGTGAATAAAGTGGTTTAGTGGTTTCACACATACAACATACAAACATATAGACTAAATGTGACTATAGACAAAACACACACTATACATACACGAAATAATATGGCAGATGGTTATATTTACATAAAAGAGTGTATGGTTACACCCCATGGTCTTAGGCAAGGGCAGGAACGCCTCGTGGAAACATTGCTGAAAAAAGGGATTGTCAAAATGCAGAGTTAGGAGGTTTTTTCCTCTTCTTGTTTGCCCATTCGGAATTGCCGTCTTTCTAGCAAGATTACATAGTCCATTCACTTACTTCCTATCGGCAGACCCGCTCGGTACTACCTGGTTGCTTCCTCACCCGACCGCATACTGATCTGAAGCCGGGCTCGCGGTGTATTTAAAACGCGTGAGCTTCCGGGTGGCGGGAAACGCCTTTGTTTTGCTAGAGCGCGCACTGGGGCGGCCATATTGGTAGGATGCGATCGCGCTCGGCGCGAGTGTAAGTTACAAACACTGAATATTAATGAGTACCGCTGGGTACAGGGATATGCAACAATTTAGGGCGCCAATGTGGACAAGGGCGTCCTTGCACATGAATTTAGAACACAAGATAAATTTTGCGGGGTTGGAGACGTTTTTGGATTGGTTTAGGCTTATTCATAAAAGGGCGGGTATCATAACTTAGGCAGATAGGCAAGGATGGTACCTATCGTGTCTGGGAAGGCTCAGCTGGGTGTATTAGTTTTTAAGGAAAGAGGTATTTCTGATAGTAGGGTTTGTTTTGTTATCAGCGACAGTTTTCTATGGTATTCAAACAGTTCGGACCAACCCCGAACAGTCACTAGAAAAAATAACTATGGGCGAAATGCTCCCCACGGGATTTCATCATTAAGTTGGGTATCTGTATGAAGACGAAAAACCCATCTTTGTTCTTTTTCATGGAGGGTGCGTTCCAGATTGTCTTTGTTTTTCACTGTTTCTAATACTACCCAGGACAGATCATTGGGTGTATGGTTCTGCTCAATGAAGTGGGTGGTCATTCTTGTTGTGGCTCGCTTGCACCTGATGTTACTTCTGTGCTCTACTATGCGAGTACTGACCTTCCTTGTCGTCATTCCTACATAGTGAAGGTTGCACGTACAGGTTATCAAATACACAACCCCACTTGTGTTGCAATTAGAGAAACCTTTTAGTTCCCATCTCGTACTGTTGTTGAAGATAACGTTTTTGGTTGGGGAGGTCAAATGACAAACACTGCAGTTGTTGCATGGGAAATGACCGTCCGGTAGTGGCTGGCATCTTACTGTCTGAATTAATGCTGTGGGACGTGTGTGTACCAAATAATCCTTCAAATTTTTACCCCGCCTATGGCTAAACATAGGAGTAGGTATGTGTAGGCCGCCGCTGTTAAGTATTGGCCAATGTTTCTTGATTATTTTAGATACATTGTTCGAGACTTGATTGTACGTGGTGATACAGATTGGTTTTTTGTCCTCAGGTTGAGTTCTTTCTTTGGGTTCTAAAAGTGCTTCCCTGTTGTTGTTGGCCGCCCGTTTTTTAGCCTCTTTGATCAGTTTATTTGGGTATTTCCTGTATTTCAGCTTGTTGCTTAGGTCTTCCGCTTGGGTTAGGTAGTCTGATTTCTTGCTACAGTTCCTGCGTAAACGGAGGAATTGTCCAAATGGCAGGTTTTGTTTGAGATGGCGAGGGTGAAAACTGTCAAAGGTCAAGAGACAGTTTCTTGCCGTCTCTTTAAAATGAGTTGTTGTCACCAGTCTACCAGACTCAGCATGGATGTTTAGATCAAGAAAAACTAGATCTGTCTTACTCATTGAGCAGGTGAACTTCAGGAAAGAATCCTGTGTGTTAAGCCAGGTGAGAAAGGTCTGTGCTTCTTCCTCAGTGCCCTGCCAGATCAACAGAATGTCGTCGATATAGCCTTTCCAGTGGAGGATATGATGTCTATGTGGATTTCCTTCAATCAGTATTTTGTTTTTCTCCAGTTGGTGGACGTACAATCCGGCTATACTCGGCGCGAATGTGCTGCCCATACTGGTCCCATGTTGTTGTTTATACAGGGTCGATTCAAAACGGAAGAAGTTCTCACATAGTGCCAGTTGGCAGCATTCGAGTACCACATGGCGAGGAGTCTGGAATGACCACTCGTTTTCGTACAATACTTCCTCTAGAATCTGTAAAGTCTCTCTGTGTGGCAAGCTGGTATAAAGACTTTCAACGTCCAGACTTATCAATAGGCTGGATGACATATCAAAGGTTAGATCTTGTAGCAGGCATAGTACGTCCTTGGTATCCCTTAGATAGGTGTCTGTTTTCTGCACGAGGGGTCTGAGAAAGGCATCTGCGAATTGTGAAAGGGGCTCCAAAATTGAGCCTATCCCCGAGACTATTGGCCTCCCTGGTGGGTTCTCCAGTCTCTTGTGTATCTTGGGGATGGTATAAAAATACGGTGTTATTGGTTTTCTGTTTGTTAAGAAATCAATTTCTTTTTTACTAAGCCAATCATTGGCTTGACATTCCTCTGTTAAGTACGCAATCGAGATTCTTAGGCGTTCTGTCGGGTCTTCACCTAGTTTGGCGTAGTTTCTTGTGTCCCCTAGTAGACGGAGACATTCATTCCTATAATCCGTGGTATCTTGTAAAACAATTGCCCCGCCTTTATCGGCTGGTTTTATGGTGATTTGATTGTTTTTGGACAGTTCTTGTAACGCAGAATATTCAGCTTTGCTGGTGTTATGAAATACTTTGACAGTTCGTGGGTCCAACTCCTGAACCTCTCGCATGATTGCCTTTTCAAAGGTTAGTACCTCCACTGGTAGGCTGTGTGATGGAGGGACAAAGTTTGATTTTTTATGTAGTCCTGTGTCACTCTTTGTTTGTACTTGGGGATCTTTGTCTTGAAAGAATACCTGTAGTTTGATTTTCCTCAGGAATTCTTTTAGTTCACAGCATAGTTTGAACTTGTCTGTGGTTGGGGTGGGTACAAAACCCAGGCCTTTGTTAAGCACTTGGGTCTGTATAGCTGTGAGGCATAGTGAGGATAGATTTACCACTAAGTCGAGCTGGCGCTCGCTGCTGATTCCGGCGGGCCTTTGCTCCGTGTGTGCCGTGCGGTAGTCACCACTGGTTCCGCCCACTGTACTCCCTGATTGGGTTTGTTTTTTGCTCTTTGTGCCTGGCGGCCTCTCCCTAAAAAAGGTTTCATTTGATTTCCCTGGCTTCCTTGATCATTGCCCCAGTTCTGATAGTTGGGTTGGTTGTACATGGGTGGGCCATAGAAGAAAGGCGGGGGCGGAGGGCAATAATTATATGGGTCTTGGTACATAGGCCATATCGGTGCTTGGTTGCCTCTAAAACCCCTTCCATTGCCTCGTCCTCTTCTGGCTCTCCTGTTAGGGGTAGTGCTGTAATTACTTGATCCCCCAGAGCTATTAGATCCTGTGTCGGAACCATCACTATCAGTGTTGTATCCTGAGTTCTTGTTGTTGGTTCTGTAATCATCCCTAATGTAAGGATACACTTTCTCGTGAGCGAATGCTTTTTTATCCTTAGATAGTTTGATGTATTTTGAATCTCTTAGGCTAATTTCGAATTCAGACATCGTCTTATTTAGCTCATTCAGTCTTTTCGTTAGCTCTGCTGGAGTTTGAAAAGACTTGAGGCGTATCTCCATGGAATTTATCTCTTCCTTCAGGGAATCTACTAGTCTGGTTGCGGTTTTAATGATCAAGACCAGCCAGTCTCTGGTACAATGCCAGGATATTTTGGACCAGTCCAGCTTGAATTGTCTGTCGTGCTGGAATATAAAGGGTTCATTCCTGACTATGAGGCCCCTCGGTGCTGCGTTGGCTTGTAAGTATTCTGCCATCATGACGCCATGAATCAGTGTTTTTATCTGTGTTCTCTTTAATTCAGTCAATTCGTCCCAACATTGGCTCGCATCACTGTTTTCTCCTGTGGGTGCTCCTGCGTGTGGTAACATGGAGGCAATGGCTCTATCAACTTCATCCTCCGAAAAGGATAGTCCTGTGTTCTGTGCCATGATTATTCTGTGAGTGTTTCTTCGTGTGTGTTGACTTAGTCTCTAGATCAGCCTGGTATGTATTAGTCAGGTGACCTGTGTCTAAACAAAAGAAAGACTCCCGCAGCCCGTGGCTGCTGAATACATAAACAAAGAAGGGGGAGAAGGAGGTTAAACCAGACCAGGTCGGCCTCCAGTCTGTGTACGAAATACAGGGACCTTATGTCAAAGGTCCAGAGACCTGGTGGGTGTATTTATGGTTACTGCTTACTGAGTCAGTGTGTACCAAAAAATATATGTAAGAAAGAAAAATTTCTTTCTAGAGTCCCCTCACTCACCGGGGTTGCCCCACGGTGACATGCTTCATCATTGGGGCCATCCCAGTTCTCTACGAAAAGGGGCGTGCTGCGACAAGGCGACTACGCTGGAGCACTGGTTTTGTGAGATGACTATGTGTGGTGCAAGTGTGATAATGGTGGAGTGGGTGTGGGATTAAAAATACCGTGCTAGTGGGCCTCAACAATTTATTTCGCTCCTAGTGTGGTATAAAAAAGTTAAAAAGGGGTAACACTGTATTCTAACTTTTACTGAGCTAGATCAGTGTTAAGGTCAACATGTTTCAAGCTCCCCCAAGCTTTTCTTCAGGACCATACAGGGTCCAGCCCTGTATTGCCACTCCTGTTTCCAAATGAAAAAAGTGTTGCTAAAAAATATATATTTTACAATGAACGCTGTTGTTAATAAAACATGCGTGCTGTACATACGTTTTGTATTTCACTGCGTTTTCTGCAAAATAGAACAACAAATGTTAAATGATGGACAACCCCTTCCAAGAAGGGGAACAACTCACAAGCATCTCACTCCAACTAGGGCGTGAGTGTGCCCATGGCATCATATTGACGCGTGCTGGTTTTCAAGACGGTGTTGAAAAATAAATCACTGTGAATAAAGTGGTTTAGTGGTTTCACACATACAACATACAAACATATAGACTAAATGTGACTATAGACAAAACTCACACTATACATACACGAAATAATATGGCAGATGGTTATATTTACATAAAAGAGTGTATGGTTACACCCCATGGTCTTAGGCAAGGGCAGGAACGCCTCGTGGAAACATTGCTGAAAAAAGGGATTGTCAAAATGCAGAGTTAGGAGGTTTTTTCCTCTTCTTGTTTGCCCATTCGGAATTGCCGTCTTTCTAGCAAGATTACATAGTCCATTCACTTACTTCCTATCGGCAGACCCGCTCGGTACTACCTGGTTGCTTCCTCACCCGACCGCATACTGATCTGAAGCCGGGCTCGCGGTGTATTTAAAACGCGTGAGCTTCCGGGTGGCCTACACATACCTACTCCTATGTTTAGCCATAGGCGGGGTAAAAATTTGAAGGATTATTTGGTACACACACGTCCCACAGCATTAATTCAGACAGTAAGATCCCAGCCACTACCGGACGGTCATTTCCCATGCAACAACTGCAGTGTTTGTCATTTGACCTCCCCAACCAAAAACGTTATCTTCAACAACAGTACGAGATGGGAACTAAAAGGTTTCTCTAATTGCAACACAAGTGGGGTTGTGTATTTGATAACCTGTACGTGCAACCTTCACTATGTAGGAATGACGACAAGGAAGGTCAGTACTCGCATAGTAGAGCACAGAAGTAACATCAGGTGCAAGCGAGCCACAACAAGAATGACCACCCACTTCATTGAGCAGAACCATACACCCAATGATCTGTCCTGGGTAGTATTAGAAACAGTGAAAAACAAAGACAATCTGGAACGCACCCTCCATGAAAAAGAACAAAGATGGGTTTTTCGTCTTCATACAGATACCCAACTTAATGATGAAATCCCGTGGGGAGCATTTCGCCCATAGTTATTTTTTCTAGTGACTGTTCGGGGTTGGTCCGAACTGTTTGAATACCATAGAAAACTGTCGCTGATAACAAAACAAACCCTACTATCAGAAATACCTCTTTCCTTAAAAACTAATACACCCAGCTGAGCCTTCCCAGACACGATAGGTACCATCCTTGCCTATCTGCCTAAGTTATGATACCCGCCCTTTTATGAATAAGCCTAAACCAATCCAAAAACGTCTCCAACCCCGCAAAATTTATCTTGTGTTCTAAATTCATGTGCAAGGACGCCCTTGTCCACATTGGCGCCCTAAATTGTTGCATATCCCTGTACCCAGCGGTACTCATTAATATTCAGTGTTTGTAACTTACACTCGCGCCGAGCGCGATCGCATCCTACCAATATGGCCGCCCCAGTGCGCGCTCTAGCAAAACAAAGGCGTTTCCCGCCACCCGGAAGCTCACGCGTTTTAAATACACCGCGAGCCCGGCTTCAGATCAGTATGCGGTCGGGTGAGGAAGCAACCAGGTAGTACCGAGCGGGTCTGCCGATAGGAAGTAAGTGAATGGACTATGTAATCTTGCTAGAAAGACGGCAATTCCGAATGGGCAAACAAGAAGAGGAAAAAACCTCCTAACTCTGCATTTTGACAATCCCTTTTTTCAGCAATGTTTCCACGAGGCGTTCCTGCCCTTGCCTAAGACCATGGGGTGTAACCATACACTCTTTTATGTAAATATAACCATCTGCCATATTATTTCGTGTATGTATAGTGTGTGTTTTGTCTATAGTCACATTTAGTCTATATGTTTGTATGTTGTATGTGTGAAACCACTAAACCACTTTATTCACAGTGATTTATTTTTCAACACCGTCTTGAAAACCAGCACGCGTCAATATGATGCCATGGGCACACTCACGCCCTAGTTGGAGTGAGATGCTTGTGAGTTGTTCCCCTTCTTGGAAGGGGTTGTCCATCATTTAACATTTGTTGTTCTATTTTGCAGAAAACGCAGTGAAATACAAAACGTATGTACAGCACGCATGTTTTATTAACAACAGCGTTCATTGTAAAATATATATTTTTTAGCAACACTTTTTTCATTTGGAAACAGGAGTGGCAATACAGGGCTGGACCCTGTATGGTCCTGAAGAAAAGCTTGGGGGAGCTTGAAACATGTTGACCTTAACACTGATCTAGCTCAGTAAAAGTTAGAATACAGTGTTACCCCTTTTTAACTTTTTTATACCACACTAGGAGCGAAATAAATTGTTGAGGCCCACTAGCACGGTATTTTTAATCCCACACCCACTCCACCATTATCACACTTGCACCACACATAGTCATCTCACAAAACCAGTGCTCCAGCGTAGTCGCCTTGTCGCAGCACGCCCCTTTTCGTAGAGAACTGGGATGGCCCCAATGATGAAGCATGTCACCGTGGGGCAACCCCGGTGAGTGAGGGGACTCTAGAAAGAAATTTTTCTTTCTTACATATATTTTTTGGTACACACTGACTCAGTAAGCAGTAACCATAAATACACCCACCAGGTCTCTGGACCTTTGACATAAGGTCCCTGTATTAAGTACAGACTAGTGACTTAATATTGATTGTGTTAGTATCTTTCCATATAGCGAGAGGTACAGTTGTGTTGCTTTACTCTCGCGTATTTTCGCGTTGCCCTGAAAGCATCGGCAGCAATTCCCTGAGCTTCTAAGGGAGTGGCTATTAGTTGGTTTTGTAGTTTTGTTGGAGTTCTTATTTGCCACGCGGTACGTGCAATACTTTAGGTGGATTAGGAAGACGGTGATCTTCCCTTGATATTTGTTGGAACTAGTGGAGCATTGATACCAGTCCCGGCGCTTAGGTATTGTTTTCCTGGTACTAGAGGAGTGTTGATTCTAGTTGCAGTCTTTTAGGCTTTCCTCCATCCCTTACACAGGTAGGCTGAAAGTTATGTTCTCCTCATTTACCTGTGGGGCACAGATAGTAGGGTACTCACTCTAAAACATATTGCAGGATATACAGAAAACTCTAATTTCTGATCACCAGACCAGACATCCCTATATACATGTTGCCAGCTCTTTCACCTGAGCTCCGTATGTAACTTTCTCATTATTCCCACATTTCTTACTACAACTCATCGAATTACTACACTAACCATTGTTCTTTGTATCCATATAGGACTCCAGTATTCAGAGATTTGGTGGCTCCCCAGAAAGAACAGTTACTCCTCCTGTATATGAAGATACCTGTGTTTTTCCCCCACTTTCCTTGTTTTGTCTCCCTGTTTCCCCTGACGGGCATCACTATCATTGTTCAGTGATATCATTCTGGCATGTGGTGAACCAGTTAGGGGAGTCAGTGGAAAGAACATCACCTTCTTGGTACTTCTGAGGCAACATTCGTGTCAAGCATCACACACCCTTTACCCATTTAAAAGTAAAAACAACAGAACAAAAATTAAACAATTACCCAAAATACATATCAAACAATTAACATTAATTAACAACTATGTATTAATTAATTAAATACAATTTACATACCACCCTTTACTCCTATAAACACCAAAACAAACACCTAAAGTGTATTACACAATTACCATAATTAATTACCAATAAATTAATAAAAAATAACATCCAATTATTAATTCATCAATTAAAAATAATTTACTTCCCACCCTTATCACCTATAAACACCACAACGCATACCTAAAATTAATTACACACATTTAATACTTTAACATCTTAATTAAACAAATATTAATAAATAAAAATTATCAATAAATGTACTATAATTAACCGCTTCGCTGTGGGGCTCATTCCCCCGCTGTGTGGGTAAAACCTGTGCATGCGCGAATCGGACGGCCCGTGGCTGTCCAATGCACATGCCCACCGTGACGTCAGATGGCCGGGGGCCATCTGACGCACGGAAGAGGGTAAATTACTTATCACCCTATTCCCCTATAAACCCACAACGCCTACAGAACTAAAAATGCAAAATTCAAAGATTATTTTTTTAATATCAAGTAAAAATATAACACAGATATTAAAAATACAAACAATTCTTATTCAAGAAAACATACAACACATACATATAAAAAAAATACTAAAATACATAACATTATTAAACAAGTGATATTTGTATTAACTATATTTTTGAAAAGGATATTAAACACTTGAATATTTTTAACATCAATATTACTTACCTAAAATCGATATTCTTGACCATGAGAATCTGTATGTGGATATTTCTGACCCACGATATTTGCAACTCAATATTTGTGCAAGTCGATATTTTTGGCTCGATATTCTGCATCTGCACCCATAACATTTAAGCATTCCATTAAAATATATGGGGCCATATGAATCAAAAAAGAGTCTTGCGATTCTCAAATTGCGATTTTTAGAGAATCGCAACTAGAGAATCGCAAAATGCAATGTATGTGGGATTTGCTAAGAAATTTGCAAATCCTACATATTCCTTGTTTGCCATTTGCAAATTGAGATTCGCAAATAAGGAATACCTTCCCATTCATTCCTATTGTCTAGGAGGCCCATAGGAATGAATGGGAAGACATTCTCAATTTGTGATTACCAATTAGAGAATCGCAAATTGAGAATGCAATTTCAAGGTTGCAAGGACACCCAGTTGCACCCCTGAAATTTAAATGTATGCACATTTTGTGCACATACATGCCTTAAGGGCATGTATGTGCGACATATGGCACTTTTAAAAAATCCAAAAAGTGCTTTTTTAAAGAAAATCGCAAATTACCACCAACTTGAAGTTGGTGGTAATTTGGAATTCCTTAAGGCCAAATAGCAAATTTCTCGTGTTTTCAGAATTGCATTTAAGGAATCGCATTTTGCAATCCCTTAATTGCATTCGCAAAATAGAGAATCACAAATTGCAAGAGTTTGTTGTTGTTCCTTATGGTGATTTTACCTCCATATCCTATTTGTTTCTTGAGATGACAGATGTAAGCATATGTGTTTGCATCTTTAGAAGTGCAGTTCTCAAGTTCTGTGCTAAATTGGCAAGTCTGTTTTGAGGATGCTATCATGTTGAATATGTCTTGATAAATTCAGAAATCACTGCAAAGGGTGTCGAACATCAAACACAATCAATCACTGGCCTTGATTGGCAAGCAAATCTGGAGACTATGAGCTGTTGATCTTCCGGCCTACTCTTCTCATCGGGGACTATGATATTTTCCATCATGTATCTACTTTGTCATGCTGTATTTTCGTCATAATGGTAACTTCATACCAGCTTCACCAATGCACAAGATGTGTTGTGCTCACGTTATGATGTGTGAAAAGGTACAAAGACAGGTGTTTCTGAGTGATTGCTCTCTGGAGACTATATAATTCTTTCAAAGTGCAAGAGATATTGCAATATCTTCTCAGCTGCACAAATACATTTAACTTCAAAAGGAATTGTCACACCACAAGGTGATGCTGAAGATCCAAAGTTCCGTGTTAAAAAGTCCATAGAAACAAAACTCTTGCTGCCGTTGTGTATTTTGCATAATTGTTATTGTTTTTTTCAAGAATGAAATATGGGTATATTGTGAATATTTCCAGTACACAGTAATGAAAAATTAAAAAATAAAAATATTGTGTAATTCCTATGGAAGAAGTGAGAGCTCAACAATAAAGCTGTAAAAATTGAAAAATAACCATCATGCACTAGCGTAAAACATTGAATGATATCACAAATACAACCCCTTTGATCACAATGTAAAAGATATTTTACTGAAAATTATGCAGCGATTCATATATACTCAAAAGAGATATCTGTTCCACCTCATAATAGTGTCCCCGTGGAGATACTGGGGAATGCAGTAACCTTTCTATAAATGTATATAACAGGTGCCCGATGCTGTACGGAACAAGAACCTTGAGTAGATGGTGCACGTTTGGGTTAAAGGAACTGAAGGTAAATCATAGGAAAGGCTTTCCCAACTGGTACAAAGCAATGCCAGAGAATAATAAGTTTAAGTGACAAAGCACTATAAAATACTAGAAAGCTGAGATTCTTCTTTCTAATGGAACTTGTAATACTGGAGAATATAGGTAGCTGAAAACTCATCTGAAGTTATCTCCAAACCTTTGATAACACTGGATAATCATGACAACTGTCTTCCAACTGGAAGAAGTCACTAGGATGATATAATGAGCTACAATCCTATTTCTATGGTAAAATAATAAAGATTCAGGAAAAAAATCAGACTGGGTTTTCAGGTAAATCCAGTCGCTCAGCTAGGCAGCATTGCAACTAACCTTAGATCCTTGGGGACCTCAGTGACCAGGCTGTACCAATAAAAATAGCTTTCAATTTCATAAAATCGTCTCTTCTGAAGTTCACTTAATTCTGCAAAAAATGAATATGACCAACTGTCCTTTCAACCTTATTAAAGAGTACCCATGCCATTAAACTCCCATTCATTGGATGAATGGCAACTAGTTAGAGTGAAATGCATGTAAAACAAAGCCTGTTAATTGATTCTGTAAAGATTGACAAAAATGTGCACAAGCTATCGAAATGTCGAGATTGCTAATCTTACTTCCCTAAAAACGAAAGTTAAGACCTTACAAATCATCTTTAATTATGTTATGAAGATGGACAATCATATCAAATCAGTGGTTTTATCTTCCAATCCCTCTTTCGTGTTGCTGTTCTGAATAAATACGCTGCTGGCAGAAAATCACAAGGCCTCTCCACCGAAGGTGGTAGTGGTGGTGGATTTGGGGAGGAGGCGAAATCTACATCACTGTAGAAAAGGGACGAATGTTGCAACTATAAAAAAAAATACAGTGTCTTTAGTTTCTGCAAAACTCTTCTACAAAATCAGAAGCCAACATTTCCAAAAGAGTAAAATGTAGTCAGTGAAGGCCAGGATGAAGTTTAGGGCATGCATTTTCGCTCTTAAAGCTATTCCCAGGAGAATACTGCATACCTTAAGCCTATTCTCAAGTTGTCTAACCATCCTAGACCCTTGTGATCCAGTGAGTGAGGAAATATGTTGATAATTCCCCAGGTCCTTAGAACAGGTTAGGAGGCACATTTCTGGCCTTCTCCTCTGGAATTTCCTTTTATATCCTTCCAGATTTTATTTGTAGTGTGTATACGCTATTATGATTTAGGAAATCAGTGAATGCCTACTCATTTTAATTGGTCGTCTTCTCCATCTCTCTTTAGCGCTCAAAGGTCTGTGGGTTTGTACAGCTATATAAATGGACAATGCTAATGTAGATCTAACTAATAAGAAGGAGGACCCCCGACAACATAAAGGCAGGTAGGCAGGGGAAATACAGAACACCAAAGACCAAAGTCTTTAATGATAATGTAGATGACAGTCTTTACAACTACACAATTAGAAGCCAATGGATCTGGACTTTCTCCATATACTCAAGCATCAAATAATTTTTAGGTTTGTGGACTATCATTGCGTTTTTGGGTACAGCTATCTTCTCACTCACATTTTCTTGTTGTGTTTCCTCCCATTCACAGGTAATGTTCAACGAAACGTGTGTCCTCAAGACGTTAATCTGGACTGCAAGAGCCAGTGTGACCCTGGCCACTATGTGGACTGGAGTGACACAAAGCCACACTGCAGGGCCTGTGTCACCTGTAGCGAAGGTACTGAGGGAACATGGAATTCAGTGTGGTTGTCCGGTTTAATATCATGATTCTTTACGTAACTTTAATACATGTTTTCAGTGTTTTTAAATTGGACACTCTGAAAAAGTGTTAGAATAAGACTGAATTGTGACTTATTTCTTCCATTTCTATACCGGTGTTGACTAAAACATAAGAGTGTATCACTGTACACTTTAGGGATTTCTTTTTTAATATGCATGTATTATCTTTTCTATTATTATTAGTAGTAAGTAAGTAAATATACTTCAATGAGTTGATTACAATAAAAGAGTGGTCATAGCATATATCATTTAAAATTATTAGTAGGTCTTCAGACAGAGTCTTACAAAACGTTCTCAAAATCAAAAAAAAATCACAATAATGAATTAAGTACATCAGTCAATTTGTATTACATTTAGAAATTTAATTTGTTTTACATGCTGGCAGGTTTTCTGCAGGTGACCAACATGACCTAATCAATCCCCAAAATAGGCGGATTCAAAAGGCTTAATCACTGCAGCTACTATTTATTGTAGCCAGTGGCCCCACCACCTAAATCTTTTTTTTTAGTGGCCCAGAGATACTTGTGGGTATTGTTGGTCTTATAACCAGTGCTCTTATGTTTGAGAAAATTGATGTCATAAATACATCTTATGAGTTCTGAGTAAGGTGGCGGTGGAGTCAGTTGCACCAGTATTAGCTCATCTCAGACCCACCCTTACCCTGGGCCCTTCACACAAAGCTGCCAAGGTTTCAGTTTGCTATGTGTGTCATTTTCATAATTTCAGTGTAATTATGAGTGACATTTCAATGACTATGAGTGACACATTCTCGCGAGCAAAATCAAGCAATGAAGTAGAGGGAAACATATAAATATCAGAAATTACAGCCATTTGATCAACAAGAAACTCTAAGAAGATTTTAAAACTGCTGCACACCACCAGAAATGGAAGGGCACTAACCAGAGACAGATTGCGTGACTGCAGGGCATTTAACTGCCAAATGTCGTACACTTAGAGTTACATTTTCTCAATAGTCAAACCCTAATGAGGTGTATGGAAATAGATAAACATCAGAACTTAAACACAAGAAGTTCTAAAAATATCTTGCAACTGGGTCAAAACCCCTGAAAGGAAAGGTTACACGTGCTTTATTATAAACTCTAAACGGCTGCACATTTTGCGGAAGACTAACTTATACTGTGTGCAATACAGGTTTAAAACAAGGTGCACATTAATGTGCTTACAGTTGCAGGCTATGTCCTCGTAGCACTATAATATAAAAGTAACTAGCCATTACTGAGCCAAGAAGGACAAACTTCTGTCCCTCTCTGGTTACAGCTGCACGAAGCTGGAAAATGCCAGACATCAATACCTCCTCGTCAGACCTACCTATCACAGACAATACCTCATGAGCACAGCTCCTCCCCCCAGAACTTCCAAGCAAAACTCGTTTAGCCAATCCCTACCCTCCAGGCCACTCCTAAATCCTGTCGCATAGAACCCATAACCCCCGTAATCACATGCTGTTGATTTTTTCTGCTGGACTAGTCCGTGCAAGACTCACTGCAGAATCCAGGTGTTTCCTTACTTGGATAATGGTTGATATCCTCCTCTTCTTTCCTTAAGGCTCATGCATATACCCAGGAGGTTTGCCGGCTCTTTCAGCAATTCGCGTGGATTCTGAACTTGGAGAGGTCCCATCTGTGCCCCACTCAGAAACTGCTGTTCATTGGGGGGGTCTTCAACACCAAGATGGGGAGGGTTTTCCTGTCAGAAACCCACAGACTAACTCTGATGTGAGAGCTGCGGAGTATTTTTTTGGCCCAGTCATCCACGGCTCAGCAGTGGAGGTTCAGGGGTTGATGTCTGCTACCGTCATGATTGTTCCCTGGGCCCGTTTGCACTTGTACCCCCTGGTGAATCATTTTCTGGGGCGTTGGAGTCTGGGGTCACTGAATCACGAACAGTTGATTCTGGAGGCTGTGGGCATTGCCAGCGATTTGTCCTGGTGGCTGGAGGATCGGAACCTCTTGCAGGGCTCTTCCTTTGTGTCTCAGGAACGTTTGGTGCTGACAACAGATGCCAGCGAGCTGGGATGGCGGCGGTGTTGGCTCAGGAATCTGTGAAAGGAATTTGGTCTGTTCAGGAGGCAGGGATGTCTTAGAATTGGAGAGTTGAAGGCATTCCAGTTGTCCTTGACTCATTTTCTTCCTTGGATCCTGCAGCGGGATGTGCTGCTGTGGTCAGACAACAAGGTAGTGGTGTGTTGTGTCAACTGCCAGGAGAGTGCGAAAGTGGCTTCCCTCAACTTGTTAGCGCAGCAGATTTGCCAGTGGGCAGAGTTGAACTTGTTGTCTCTGAGAGCATTACATCTGCCAGGGGTTTTGAACTTGGAGGCAGATTGCCTGAGCAGGTTTGTCTCCCTCCCTGTCCGACATGTGCCTGACGCTGGAAGTACTTAGGGGCCTGATGCTGAGGTTTGGGGTTCCAGTGGTGGACCTGTTTGTTGCCCCAGGGATTGCCTTGTGGGAGGAGTTTTGTTCTCTGGTTCGGTCGGACTCGGTTTGGAGGGTGGATGCGCTGTCCTTCCGGTGGGAGGGGGACTGATGTATGCCTGTCCCCTGATTGCCATGCTTCAGCGGGTCCTGCTGAAAGTCAAGTTGGATCGGGCTGCAGTTGTCCTAGTAGCTCCTGCTTGGGCCTGGAGGCCTTGGTTACCTCTGTTGTTGAGGTTGGCAGTGGGTCCCTGCTGGCGGTTGCCAGTGGTTCCTTGTCCCCTATCATTTCCCCCTCTGTCCCGGTATTGTCTGGTCCGCTTACAGCTGTTGAGAGGCTGAACTTGGTGGTTTTGGGGTGTTCTCCTACTGTGGCTGAGTTTATTCAGGAGTCCTGGCGCCTTTTAACTCTCACGTCATATGTTAGGCATTGGGTGTCGTTTCAGGGTTGGTGTGCGGCTTGGGGTTGGTCTGCTTTAGAGGCAGAACCTGTGCGTATCTTGGATTTCCTGAAGGATGGCTTTGACTTGGGTCTGGCTGTGTTCTTATTGTGGGCTCAGTAGGCAGCTGTGAGGGCCTTTAGGGGTTCGGACTGTGAGCCTGTGGTTCTATTGGTGTCCCGGTTATTGAGGATTTGTTTCCTCCAGATACCTGTGGTTAAATCCTTTGCACCTAGTGGAGATCTTCCTTTGGTTCTGAGGGCCTTGCAGGTGGCTCCCTTTGAGCCTCTGAGTGAGGTGTCTCTACATTTTTAGACGATCAAGGTGATTTTTCTTGTCGCTATTACCTCTGCCCGGAGGGTTGGGCCGTTTGGCTCCTTGCTTTGTTCAGAACCATTTTTGAGTTTGTTTCCGGATCGGGTGATTCTATGGCTTGATCCTTCCTTTGTGCCCAAGGTCCCTTCCTAATTTCCCTGCTCGGAGGATCTGATTTTGTCCCTGTTCTGTCCGGATCCTCTTTCCGAGGTTGAGGTGCTGCTGCACTGTATGGACATTAAGTGGGCTCTTGAGGTGTACTTGGTGCGTACTAAGCCTTTTCGTAAGGTGGATTCACTTTTTGTGACCTTTGAACTGGCTAGTCAGGGTCGGAAGCCTTCTGGGGCTACTCTCAGTCATTGGCTGAGGTGGGCTGTGGGGACTGTGTATGATGCTTCTGGCGTACTGGTGCCTTGGTAGGTGCAGGGGAGATAGACTTGGGGGATGGCTGCTTCCTGGGCTTGTTTTCAGGTGCCTTCCATGGCTGTGATCTGCAAGGGTGCTACTTGGAGTACTCCTCACACCTTTATGTCCTGTTATTGTTTGGTGGTGGGTGGGGCTAGATCTGCTGTGTTTGGGGACCCTGTGTGTTCTGTTCAGGTGGTGTGACTTTCTGCTTGGGCTAATAAAGTCTGTTTTCTGCCACTTGGTGAAGCCGATTCTTGCTTTGGTATCTGCGCATGAGGTATTGACTGTGATAGGGAGGTCCGATGAGGAGGTAATGACCGATTACTTAATGGTAATATTCATTACTCCAAATCCCTTCCGGTACTAGAAAACTATGTTCAGCCAGAGGCCCACTTTTGGGTAAATGTAGTCCTCATCAATAAAATCACACTTCACAAAGGTACGTTCCAGGAGTGCCCACTATCGCCCCTCTTGTTTGTTTTAGCAATCGAGCCCTTTGCAATACAAATACGTTCCCACCCTGACATCAGGAGAATTAACATATAGGAGGGGGGATCATAAAATCAGCTTATTTGTGGATGATGTCATATTGATGCTGACAGATGCTGTGATCTCCCCGCCTGCAGTCATGCAATGCCTGAGGGCCTTTGAAACCGTTTCCTGCTTTAAAATAATGTGGACAAAGCTGAGATCCTGAACATTTCCCTTTAGAAAGATCCAGAGCAGCATCTGAAACAAAATTTCCCGATGAAATGGGCTAAACAGTACCTTAAAATACTTGGGAATTTACATAACCAAATCGGTCGACACATGGACCAGAGCCAACTGGCCCAGATTGAAGGCACAAATCATTGCTGATCTGAATAAATAGAAGGGGTGATTTATCTTGTGGATAGGGAGAATAAATGTAATAAAAATTAATATACTTCCGGGGTGATCTACTTGTTTCAAACTCTTCCAACAGCCATACCAAAACAGGAACTGCTGTCATTACAGTACCATATTGTCAAATTCATACGGGGGAGGCAAAGCTAAGATTAGCAAAAAAAATGATTGATGGCTCCTCCAGAGAAAGGTGGGCTAGCGCTTCCAAGCATTCTCAGATACTGTCAGGCAGCACACCTTCTGATAATAGTTGAATGGGCGGTGCGAGAAACGGACAAACGTTGGATTTTCATGGGTAAGCCGGTGGCGGGCGGGGATGTCTGTGATGTCCTTTGGTTAATCAAGCACCACAAGCCCAAATCACTATACCTCTCAGATGTCACCAGAACAACCTTTTACGTATGGGATACTGTCTCAGCGGTGTTGAGGCTACCACAGTTGCACCATATACACCATTTGATATAAACTTGGGCTGTACCCCGAAGCTACACAACGGGACCTTTAAAACCTGGAGACAAGGGTGGGGTGCCTTCTGATACGGGATATGTTCACCACGGGCACAATCAAGTCCTTTAATGCATGCAGTAAAGATTTTAAAATAACCGAACTTGAAAGACTATGATACGCCCAAATATGGCATTGAGTCATGCACCAATGGATCAAAGAGGCTGCAATTAGAGCCCTCCCTCAATTCAAGAAGTTATTGATCACCTACACCACAACTAAAGGTTTAATAGGAACACTTTACTGATTCCTCACCAACGAAACTGACAGACCAAAATGATCAAATTAGATAGCCTGGGAAAACGAGTTACTCCAGGAATTCGGAGTTAAAAGTGGGCTGCACACTGGCAGGATCTCCATAAAAACGTTGCTAATGAGACGGTACTTGACTTCTTGTAAACTCATAAATATGTACCCTAATACGGCAGATTGGTGCTGGAGATGCGGAATAGATAGAGGCACACACCTTCACATTTGATGGACTTGCCCAGCGATACATGGGCTTTGGCAGGAAATACTTAACCATATAGACTCCATTCTGAGGATTGAAATACAGCTAAAACCCACCTTGATTTTGTCTGCCGTACTTGAGGATAGTGAGCGGGAGAGGGGGAACAAAGGCAAAGTGGTATTAGGTCACCTTCTAGGATCAGCCAAGAGAATGATTAAACTTTATTGTAGGAAAAAAGTGCCACCACCGCCGTACTAATGGGTTTGCAATCTGTGACATACTATGGCATTGGAGAAACTGACATATAATCTAAGGGAGGGCAATAAATACATATAAATAATTTGAGAAAATATGATCCTCTGTACTGATGTATCTCATCATTTCCATGCCAGTGTCCAAATCGATCCCAGGATATGCCCAGCCACTAGGGATGAGATCCGACCAAGCTTCAGTATAATAAAGGAAACAAGCATTTACAATGCAATGGTCTAGGCATTATTAAAGGTAGAGCTATTGGCATTGCTCATGACATTTTTTTTTTTTTTAAATCATAAATAAATGGCATTGTCATTTACAATGCCAATAGCATAATCGCTCGCAAATGCATGACCTATTGCATTTACAACCACACAGCCACACACACAAAGTCACCCACACAGCACAAAAACTGGATCACGGACAGGGGAGCACAGAGGCACAAAAACCGGAACACGGACAGGGGAGCACAGAGGCACAAAAACCGGAACACAGACAGGGGAGCACAGAGCACAAAAACCGGAGGCACAAAAACGGGAACACAGACAGGGGAGCACAGAGGCACAAAAACGGGAACACAGACAGGGGAGCACAGAGGCAAAAAAACGGGAACACGGACAGGGGAGCACAGAGGCAAAAAAAGGGAATACGGACAGGGGAGCACAGAGGCACTCAAACGGGAACACGGACAGGGGAGCACAGAGGCACACAAACGGGAACACGGACAGGGGAGCACAGAGGCACAAAAACGGGAACACGGACAGGGGAGCACAGAGGCACAAAAACGGGAACACGGACAGGGGAGCACAGAGGCACAAAAACGGGAACACAGACAGGGGAGCACAGAGGCACAAAAATGGAAACAGGGACAGGGGAGCACAGAGGCACAAAAATGGGAACACGGACAGGGAAGCACAGAGGTACAAAAATGGGAACATGGACAGGGGAGCACAGAGGCACAAAAATGGGAACACGGACATGGGAGCACAGAGGCACAAAAACTGAAACACGGACAGGGGAGCACAGAGGCACAAAAACCGGAACACAGACAGGGGAGCACAGAGGCACAAAAATACAGGAACACAGACAGGGGAGCACAGAGGCACAAAAACCGGAACACAGACATGGAGCACCACGTGAGTAGGATTTATTGGTGTGGGTTTTCCAAAATACCAGTGCCGGAAAATCAGAGTTTTGTTGACATGTTCCCTTCAGAGAATAAATTACCCTACCACCGTCACAAAGCGCCCACCCCACACAACTCTACAAAGCTTCGAAGCAGAGCTCCAGATCAAATGCACCGGGTTTCAATTTCACTTTCAACCCTCGGTGCTGAATAACATGACAGGAGTCCATGAGAGGCACAGAGGCACCACGTGACACCATGACATCTATGTTCTGCACCTTACTTTGCGGCTCGCAGGCGAGGAGGCAGCGGTTCTCATCCCAGTGCTGCCAGGTGCAGTGCTCACATGGGGTTTCAGTTACGCTGGCTCTCGGCGCTGCTCTGCAAACACGCCTTATCTGTGCTGGTCCAATATAGGAGTATCCTTTGTATTCCTCGGCACTTAGTCCCTCTCTTATTAACATTTACGCGGACCTCCTGCTGCCCAGATCCAGTCCTTCCTATCACTCGTTCCAACTATGCAAATGACACGCAACTTGTTGAAATGCTCGATTGATTTTAAATCCATGCCCTCTCGATGGAAAGATCGCATGTGGTCCCTGCCATCTATTCGGTCCCAATTATGATAAGGTTCTCCTTGGACCGGTCTCTGGTAGCTGAACATGTCTCCCGCGGATGCAGCTGCCGGATGCCTCGCACATGAACAGTCTCAGAGTGCAGTGTCTCCTTTTGCCAGGGATCTCCTGCGGGGTTTTACTGTTTCTTCCTTCTAACTGCCTCAGGCCGGTGATCTCTATCCTAGACCTCTGTGATCCTCTTGCCCTAGGCCTCCCTCCCGGATTCCCTGCCCTCTCTGCTTCTCTTCAGTGCTGAAGCCACGCTCAGAAACCTCTGCCAGGTACAGGGGTCCAGGTGCGAGAACACTGCATCTGACTGTACCACGCACCCTCCAAGGCCACGCGACGGCCTATCTACGTAGAAATGAGCTTTTACAAACCAGCTCCTCAGCTTTAATGAATGAATGCCGGAGACGTCAAGACCAGATCAGTGCCTCGAGTGGACATGCCGCCGGTGTTCACAAACAGATAAAACAATGGTGAGGAATGCGGCACCGAGGCACATAGAATCCTGCCAGCAATCACAGGCACCCGAAATGGGAAGGGGGTGGCAGTGGAGCAGCCCAGTGTAAACCACTTTACAGGACTTCTCACCGACATTCATATAACGTCGAATTAGAAAAATACTAGACGTTTAGAAATCGGGAAGGGCGGCGAAAACGGGGTCACGGGGTCACGGACAGGGGAGCACACCAACGAGGGGGGGGTCAGGAGACCAACACAAAAACGGGATCACGGACAGGGGAGCACAGAGGTACAAAGGGACACGAAAAATGGCACAAACAAACCTACCTGGAGTGGCAGCAGGGCTGTTCTTGACTACAACACACACAAAAAAAAATGGCGGCCGCAAACCTCCGAAAATTTCGGTTTCGGGGGCGTTTTGTGGCGTTCTGAGTAACGGATGACGTCACAGGTGGAAAGAACGCCAAAAACACGCCCCCGAATCCGAAAGAGACGGGGCTTGATTGGAGTGACGCCCCTCTCCTCCAATGGCTGGCCTCCATTTAGGAAGCCAGCCAATGGAGGAGAGGTGGAGGAGAGAGGCGGGTTCAAGCCCCGTACTCAAAGACATTAAATCTCCGACCGGAGACTGCGCAAGCACAGCCTTTAGGTCCTCGACCTAAACAGAGGGGAAATAAATGGAGGTGAGGATTGCACCCCTAAATGAAACTTGGACTTAACCCGACAATGCTCGATTGTTTGCGTATGTCTATCTGGTATACTAGACGCCTTCATGATAAGTGTATATGGTAGATGAAATATGTGACTATGGAGTGGGGAGGGGGATTACTGACGAGAAAAGGACTAAACATTGTAACACACTGTTTTATCTTGGAAATTCAATAAAATATGTTATACAAATATAGAGGTCTTACATGATTTATTGATTCTGCATCTTTTGTTAATAACAGCAAGGGGACAGATATTTAAAGCAGTCTAAATGTTGCTTTGAAGACCATACACTACTTAAGTATCAGGTTTATAGGGGCACCACATGAGTGATGTCACAGAACGTCTCAAAACCCAAGCATACATCATCAAACAAAGCAACATTCTACAATGCCTATTATTTGTGATTGTTAGTGATGCAGAACTGTTTTTTCCTAAAGTTGAATTGACTCCTTAATCTAAACTTAATAATTGCATATTATGATACACATTAGTATGCAATGTTCCATCAGAGGGTTATAGCCGAGCGTAAGGTAGAATAGAAATCAGGATATAAAAACATTCGGAGCAGGCCATTACCATTGATATGCAGCGTGGAAGGCAGATTTAGATATAGACTCTAGCAATACAAGTGGACTGATGGAATGGCACAACACATGCAGAACTTACAGCGGACCTTTAGCTTGGAAATTCTCCTAATAAACAGAAGCATACACAAAATCAGCATTAGTGTGTTGATTATGAAAATGATCGGTGTTTAGTTCTTCTTTTATATTTGGAGTGGCACGATGAGTGCAAAGCTTGTCTGGGTGCGATTATGGGTTCAGATTGATGTATATTTCTGGCACTTTCTTTCTCTCTCTGTTTCTTTTGCATTTTCTCTCCCTTTGCTATTGTGGAAGTAGATAGCAATGTTCTCAAAACAATGATGTTAGACATTGTAAAAAATAAAAAGTGCTGCGTTTTAGGCTTAATACTCTATGCAGGCTTACTGTTGAAACTTGGATCCAGTTTGAGTTTGAAGAGAGCTATCGGAAAGACGGCAAGTGACCAGTGTGGTCAGACCCATCCCCTCAGAGAACCATCCCCTCTAGGGATACTAGCTAACTACTGGCCCCAATCAGCAAATTGCTGCACTGCTGCAATTAAAATGCTAGAGGGACTGTCTATACAGGGAAGAGCTGACGAGCCATGGCAATTATTCACACAATACCTCAACATACCTGAGGAGAGAAAAGGAGAGTGAACTCACAGCACAAGGAAAATACAACGGGCAGGGGTAAGATAGAAACAAGGGTGAAGAAGGGGAGGGTGGGAGATGGTAACATGACTATCAACGCACAAAACAACAATACTATGCAGACCGACTTTAGTTGGGCAGACCAGTACAACTCCCTTGAAAGGATCTTCTACCAGCTTTCCAAACTCCCTTTTGGCCCTCGAGATGGCACACACATGGTCAGCCTAGCGAAAACACACACGGCAGAGACTGGGCATCAGTTGACTTGAAAAAAGACACGCTATGGCTAGGCCAGCAAAGACTAGCTTTATCAGTGAACAAGCCAGCTCAGAAAAGGAGAAAAAGGGAGAGAGGGAAGTGAAATGGAGAGAGCCAGGGAGGAAATAAATTTCATGATCTCAATTTCAATCTTTATTTTGATTCAAGGAATCATAAAAGATTAGATCTAGAAATGGAGTCGACACCTAGCAAGGGAGCACTTCAGTAAGCTTCATCGTGGAGGTTGATATCTCTCGTATTCCTCAACTCCGTCCAAACAGGTGCAAGAAACTAGTGTGACACTAAAGCATTGGTACGGATGTGGTAACTTGGTTGGCAATTTTAAATCTGACATGCACTATGCAGAAGCTGACTGAGGAAGAAAAGGCTCATTAGGGAAGGCGTCTTTGAGTGGGATTAAAGCTATTGCAAAGCTTGATATAAGTAAGGGGGCGGAGTATCTGAAAATGAATAATGTCACAGTGAAGACCTTCGGGTAAACTCTTTCTCAGCACTGAAGGAACGTTAGAAAGCCCCAAACTAAATAGCTTGCATCTGGAATGGAGCAACTAAGAATCATGGGAGGAAGGTGTATAGCTGCCTTGGGGCTCTTAAAAGTATACTCAAATTGTCTGATTCACAAAGGATACTTACACTTTTTTACGTTTGCCAAAAATTGAATTTTAATAGTACATTTACGAGTGCTGAGTGTTGGACCTGAGGTTACCAGTCCACATAGGGTAGCCTGGCACAGAGTAGGAAGGCTAAACTCCAAGGCAAATTGTGTTGTGCTTACATCACTTACTTACAGTAACCCAGCGCCCAGCCACTAAAATAAATAACACCACACCAGTTTAGAAAAATACGGATACCTTTTATGAAAGCTCTTTAAGTAATCTTGTTTCGCTAATCATAAGATGGTACACACGGATCACTGAAATTATATCGACCACAAAAATATCGAGATACATTAATATCGAGGATAAAATATCGAGGGACAAAATATCGACTGGCTATCTTCAAACAGGTAAGTACTAAAATATCGACTCAAAAATATCGAGTTACAAAAATATAGACTGTCAAAATATCGTTTTTTTTAAATGTCTTTAAATTGGGTAAAAACTAATATAATAATACATATATTTAATATAAACTTTGTTAAAATTATTAAATAAATGTAATATTAATAAATAATTAATGTAAATTAAAAAAAATATATAACAAAAATAATACATATATATATATACGAGGAAGGGGCAGAGGAGCAGGACAACAAACCCGCAAGAAAAGAGGCAAGAAGTGGTAGATGAGGGCCTCACCATCATCAATCTCACAGAAAATCCCCTAACATCAGCTGAGGAAGATACCCTAAAGTTAGGGTTAAGCTTCTGTCCAAATCAAAGATTGGAATATACTCAGACACGCATCGACATGTTCAATCTGACTCGGAAAATGAAACTGCATAAATTTCACAAATTGAAGCCACAAACTGAGGGTACAAAGAAAACACGTAAAAAAATCACTACATATCCCACTGATGCATTATCCGTCAAAGATATTAATACAGCGCATGTGTTGGAGGAACTTCGTGCGGAACAGTTTGAAGAGATCAGCGATACTAACGTATCGGGAAGGGAGAATATTGAACAACAATCTCCCATCACAAACTTCAAAGCTCCATCACAATTCAACCCGCAGATGCCTTACGATGCAATTGACACCTTTGCGGACGCTGTTACACAAGAACTTATGCATCATAGACAGTTCACTGTCAAAAGACCGCACAAAAATAACAACTTTACACTGGCTCAATCAGGGATCTTAACCAACCTACAGAACAACAAAGAAATAGTGATTAAACCCTCAGACAAGGGTGGGAACGTTGTTCTTCTAAGCTACAACCAATATCGTAAAGAATCTTTAAAACAACTTGAGGATCCAAAATACTATCAAAGAGCAACTATGGAACAATACAAAGAGAGTATCCGATTGTACCATCTCTTATTGACAAAATGGCGTAATAAATCCATGTTGGATACAGACGAGTTTTTGTTTTTGCGCAATCCAGAACCTGTATTGCCGACCTTCTATCAATTACCGAAGGAACACAAAGACTGTAAAAATCCTCCTGGACGACCCATCGTCTCCTCTAAAGGGAGCTTAACGGAGAATTTATCCATCTATATTGACTCTTTTCTCTCCTCCTTTGTCAATGCCCTACCTTCTTTTGTGAAAGACACTAAAGACTTCAGCAAACAAATTGACCAGGTCATTTGGGACCCATCGTACCTGTTGATTACCTTAGACTTAACCAGTCTCTACACATGTATAGAACATGAACAAGGTGTAGAGGCTGCCAGACATTTTCTAGACACGAGACCAGCCAAATATGCTCTACATGGACAATTTCTGATTGAATGTCTGCAATTTTGCTTGACTAACAACTTTTTCTTGTTTCAGAATGCCCTATTTAAACAACTGAATGGGACCGCGATGGGAACCTGCTTCGCCCCCAGCTACGCGAATCTCTTCGTAGGCTGGTGGGAGGAGCAGGTTGCCCTGAGAGGGGAAAACCTCAAATGGGCTGGTCATATTGTTGTCTGGCGTCGGTATATCGACGACCTTTTCCTGGTGTGGAGGGGCTCCTCCACACAGGCTGAGGAATTTATCTCAGATCTAAACACTAATAATTTGAATCTTAGATTCACAGCGGACATTAGCAAACAGGAAGTGCACTACCTGGATTTAAGAGTCTATATCCATCAAGGCAAATTGGAGACAGGTCTTTATCGCAAGCCAACTGCTGGCAACAGTACCTTGCATTATGAGAGCAGTCACCCCTCTAGTCTGATTCGGAGCATCCCGTATGGGGAACTCCTAAGACTTCGACGGAATTGTTCTTTGGAGTCCGAATTCATTAAAGCGGCACAAGAAAGCATCACTAGATTTCTAGTAAGAGGATACGATAAAACTCTCCTTGATAACACCTATAGGAGAGTCCTGAGAATTCCCAGACAACAACTCCTCACTCAAATGCCCCGCTCTATGGATAATGCGGACTCCAAAAACAATTTCCGCCTGATAACCACGTAT
The DNA here is from genome assembly GCF_964261635.1 of Lissotriton helveticus. Classification (NCBI taxonomy): domain Eukaryota; kingdom Metazoa; phylum Chordata; class Amphibia; order Caudata; family Salamandridae; genus Lissotriton; species Lissotriton helveticus. The sequence goes on along the minus strand of NC_136065.1, from coordinate 274,416,008 downwards.
TCTGATGAGGTTTCGCAGCTACGATATATCTTGAATAAGAATTGGCACATCTTGAAAACAGATCCTGTCATAGGTAAAGATGTTCCAGAGAAACCCCTCATAACCTTTAGGAAGTCCAAATCCATCAAGGACACCCTGGTACAAAGTCATCTCATGCCACTACCACCTAAAACTACAGGCACACTGAAGGAAATGAAAGGTTTCTTTCCGTGTGGCAAGTGCAAAGCTTGCGATCACAGCAGAAGGACCTTGTCTTTTAATGTACCAGGATTAAACAAACCCAAAATGATAAACAAATTTATCACGTGCACGACACCCTTCGTGGTGTATTGTTTGGTATGCCCTTGTGGTCTTCAATACATCGGAAGCACTGTAAATAGTGTGAAGCTACGAATACTTGAACACCAAAGGGCTATTATGAACAAAGATCCAGCATACCCTGTGGCACGTCATTTTGCCGAGAAACATGGAAGTAATAGGGAGCTATTACGCTATTTCGGCATTGACCATGTACCTGCTAATCCTAGAGGTGGAGACAGATCACTCCGTCTCCGTAGACTTGAATCCAGATTCATTATTGATCTACAAACCAAGAATCCAATGGGACTAAACATAGGTGAAGAACTGACAGTACATCTCGGCAAATAAATAATGAAATAATCTATTTACTTTACTTTCCGTAGTCCGGATCTTGCATGATGAATCCTAAATCCCACATGTCCCTTACAGTATGGTCTTTGCAATCATTTCCTGTCCTTTCCTTACCTCACTTTTCGCAATCTGAATCTTGTTTTTAAATACAGTTTGTAATTTAGCACTTTAGTGAATGATGCACATTGACTTGATGTGATTAGAATGACAAATGCAAATAGAACTATGTTATTCTAACCAGTGTATGAATAAGAATATCTGCGTACACAGATGTATTGCAATCTTTACAGCTTGATTTTCTCACACGCATCAAGAATTTGCATGACCATTCGAATGTTGATTTGTAAATATTACTTGATGTGCTATCTTACTCGTTATTCTCCGGTTAACAATTTATATGTTACCGGAGCTATGCCGATCCACGGCTAGATTGTTTGTATTTCCTATGTCTTTGGAAGCAACTGTGGCAATTGGGCTACGAGAACTATTTCTCTTGGGTTTTACTGCCAGTGCAACGCCGATCCACGGCGATATACGTTAAAGTTTCTGGCAACGGTAATCAGTCAGTACTATACAAATGACTGCTTCATTCATTTTGTAATGATATACGTGGAAACATTGATTGGAGAGTATTATGTTATGTATTTATTTTGTTTAGCATATATACTCGTTTCTATCATGTATAGTACAACATGTCTGTCACATTTAACCCATTTTTTGATCACCGTAAGAAACGCTGAAACTCGATGGTGTATGTATTTTTAGTCCACCTTTTGTTTCTGTGATTTGCTTTAAACAAGCGTCACTTAGTTAATGCCGGCGACACTGAGGAAGGACTATTGTCCGAAACGCGTCTGTCTTCTTCGTTGCCGTGTGAAGAATAAACACCTTTTGTCAAACCTGGAGTGCTTTCATCCTCTTTCCAGGACGGGAGGGAGTTCAGGAGCTTTCATATATATATATATATATATAAAAACATATTATTAAATAAACATATATAATATTTTTACCGTAGCTTAGCAAAATGGTTAAAATGTATTGTAACAACTCTAGTGAGTTCAACAGTAGCAAAAGCGTTGTATAGCGTATGGGTAAAATTTACTATTCCCACTCCAGTGGGTGCAACAGTAGGGAAAGCGTTGGATAGCGTAGGGGTAAAAATTACTATTACAACTCCAGTGGGTGCAACAGTAGGGAAAGCGCTGGATAGCGTAGGGGTATAAATTACTATTCCCACTCCAGTGGGTGCAACAGTAGGGAAATGCTGGATAGCGTAGGGGTTAAAATTACTATTCCCACTCCAGTGGGTGCAACAGTAGGGAAAGCGCTGGATAGCGTAGGGGTAAAAATTACTATTCCCACTCCAGTGGGTGCAAAAGTAGGGAAAGTGCTGGATAGCGTAGGGGTTAAAATTACTATCCCCACTCCAGTGGGTGCAACAGTAGGGAAAGCGCTGGATAGCGTAGGGGTTAAAATTACTATTCCCACTCCAGTGGGTGCAACAGTAGGGAAAGCGCTGGATAGCGTAGGGGTTAAAATTACTATTCCCACTCCAGTGGGTGCAACAGTAGGGAAAGCGCTGGATAGCGTAGGGGTAACAATTACTATTCCCACTCCAGTGGGTGCAACAGTAGGGAAAACGTTTGATAGCGTAGGGGTTAAATTCACTATTCCCACTCCAGTTGGTGCAACAGTAGGGAAAGCGCTGGAAAGCGTAGGGGTAAAGATTACTATTCCCACTCCAGTGGGTGCAACAGTAGGGAAAGCGTTGGATAGCGTAGGGGTTAAATTTACTATTCCCACTCCAGTGGGTGCAACAGTAGGGAAAGCGTTGGATAGCGTAGGGGTAAAAATTACTATTCCCACTCCAAAGAGTGCAACAGTAGGGAAAGCGTTGGATAGCGTAGGGGTAAAGATTT